>NC_140801.1:19286213-19993713 GCF_037176805.1 Vigna unguiculata
ACACAAAATAATTACACAAACAATTTCATAAGAAGTATGACGAACAAAATCAAAATGAGAAAATAATTGTATTTTTTAACAACATTGATTCTAACAATGTAGATTCAAAAAGTAGTTCATATGCATATCCAATCACAACAAAAAAGAATGGATTTTAGTGTTATTAACCATTGTTTCTTCATTAGATTATGAAGAGAGGATACTTTCATATATGTGCAGAAATGGCCCATCATTGAAATATTGACGATATGTTTTTTTTAGTGTTGACAACTCCATAAAATTTGCAACACATAATCAATTAACCCAAAGCTAAAAAAAGGACTAATTAAGAAATTTGACAATAAACAATTAAAAATAATCTTCACAGGAAGTGGAAAACACAAAATAATTATACAAACAATTTCATAAGAAGTATGACGAACAAAATAAAAATGAGAAAATAATTGTATTTTTTAAGAACATTGATCCTAACAATGTAGATTCAAAAAGTAGTTCATATGCATATCCAATCACAACAAAAAAGAATGGATTTTATGGGTTATTAACCATTGTTCCTTCATTAGATTATGAGGAGAGGATACTTTCATATATGTGCAGAAATGGCCCATAATTGAAATATAGACTATATGTTTTTTTTAGTGTTGACAACTCCATAAAATTTGCAACACATAATCAATTAACCCAAAGCTAAAAAAAGGACTAATTAAGAAATTTGACAATAGACAATTAAAAATAATCTTCACAAAAAGTGGAAAACACAAAATAATTACACAAACAATTTCATAAGAAGTATGACGAACAAAATCAAAATGAGAAAATAATTGTATTTTTTAACAACATTGATCCTAACAATGTAGATTCAAAAAGTAGTTCATATGCATACCCAATCACAACAAAAAAGAGTGGATTTTAGTGGTATTAACCATTGTTTCTTCATTAGATTTTGAAGAGAGGATACTTTCATATATGTGCAGAAATGGCCCATCATTGAAATATACACTATATGTTTTTTTTAGTGTTGGCATCTCCATAAAATTTTCAACACATAATCAATTAACCCAAAGCTAAAAAAAAAGACTAATTAAGAAATTTGACATTAAAGAATTAGTAATAATCTTCACAGAAGGAGGAAAACACAAAATAATTACACAAACAATTTCATAACAAGTATGACGAACAAAATAAAAATGAGAAAATAATTGTATTTATTAAGAACATTGATCCTAACAATGTAGATTCAAAAAGTAGTTCATATGCATATCCAATCACAACAAAAAAGAGTGGAATTTAGTGGTATTAACCATTGTTTCTTCATTAGATTGTGAAGAGAGGATACTTTCATATATGTGCAGAAATGGCCCATCGTTGAAATATAGACTATATGTTTTTTTTAGTGTTGACAACTTCATCAAATTTTCAACACACAATCAATTAACCCAAATCTAAAAAAAAGACTAATTAAAAAATTTGACATCAAACAATTAAAAATAATCTTCAGAGAAGGAGGAAAACAAAAAATAATTACACAAAGAATTGCATAAGAAGTGTAACGAACAAATTCAAAATGAGAAAATAATTTGAATTTTTTACAACATTGATTCTAACAATGTAGATTCAAAAAGTCATTCAGGTGCATATCCAATCACAGCAAAAAAGAGTGGAATTTAGTGGTATTAACCATTGTTTCTTCATTAGATTGTGAAGAGAGGATACTTTCATATATGTCCAGAGATGGCCCATCATTGAAATATATACTATATATTTTTTTTATTATTGAGAACTTCATAAAATTTTTAACACATAATCAATTAACCCAACGCTAAAAAAAAGACTAATTAAGAAATTTGACATTAAATAATTAAAAATAATCTTCACAGAAGGAGGAAAACACAAAATAATTACACAAAGAATTTCATCAGAAGTATGACGGACAAATTCAAAATGAGAAAATAATTTGAATTTTTTACCACATTGACAGTAACAATGTAAATTCAAAAAGTCACGCATGTGAATATCCGATCACAACAAAAAAGAGTGGAATTTAGTGGTATTAACCATTGTTTCTTCATTAGATTATGAAGAGAGGATACTTTCATAGATGTGCAGAAATGGCCCATCATTGAAATATATACTATATGTTTTTTTTAGTGTTGACAACTTCATAAAATTTTCAACACATAATCAATTAACCCAAAGCTAAAAAAAAGACTAATTAAGAAATTTGACATTAAACAATTAAAAATAATCTTCACAGAAGGAGGAAAGCACAAAATAATTACACAAAGAATTTCATAAGAAGTATGACGGACAAATTCAAAATGAGAAAATAATTTGAATTTCTTACCACATTGACACTAACAATGTAGATTCAAAAAGTCACGCATGTGAATATCCAATCACAACAAAAAAGAGTGGAATTTAGTGGTATCAACCATTGTTTCTTCATTAGATTATGAAGAGAGGATACTTTCATATATGTGCAGAAATGGCCCATCATTGAAATATAGACTATATGTTTTTTTTAGTGTTGACAACTTCATAAAATTTTTAACACATAATCAATTAACCCAAAGCTAAAAAAAGACTAATTAAGAAATTTGAAATTAAACAATGAAAAATAATCTTCATAGAAGGAGGAAAACACAAAATAATTACACAAACAATTTCATAAGAAGTATGACGGACAAATTCAAAATGACAAAATAATTTGAATTTTTTACGACATTGATACTAACTATGTAGATTCAAAAATTCATTCATGTGCATATCCAATCACAACAAAAAAGAGTGGAATTTAGGGGTATTAACCATTGTTTCTTCATTAGATTATGAAGAGAGGATACTTTCATATATGTGCAGAAATGACCCATCATTGAAATATAGCCTATATGTTTTTTTTAGTGTTGACAACCTCATAAAATTCTCAACACATAATCAATTAACACAAAGCTAAAAAAATGAATGATTAAGAAATTTGACATTAAAGAATTAGAATAATCTTCACAAAAGGATGAAAACACAAAATAATTACACAAACAATTTCATAAGAAGTATGACAGACAAATTCAAAATGAGAAAATAATTTGAATTTTTTACAACATTGATACTAACAATGTAGATTGAAAAAGTCATGCCTGTGCATATCCAATCACAACAAAAAAGAGTGGAATTTAGGGGTATTAACCATTGTTTCTTCATTATATTATAAAGAGAGGATACTTTCATATATGTGAAGAAATGGCCCATCATTGAAATTTAGGCTATATGTTTTTTTTAGTGTTGACAACTTCATAAAGTTTTTAACACATAATCAATTAACCCAAAGCTAAAAGAAAGACTAATTAAGAAATTTGACATTAAACAATTAAAAATAATCTTCACAGAAGGAGGAAAACACAAAATAATTACACAAACAATTTCATAAGAATTATGACGGGAAAATTCAAAATGAGAAAACAATTTGAATTTTTTACAACATTGATACTAACAATGTAGATTGAAAAAGTCATGCATGTGCATATCCAATCACAACAAAAAAGAGTGGAATTTAGGGGTATTAACCATTGTTTCTTCATTATATTATAAAGAGAGGATACCTTCATATATGTGAAGAAATGGACCATCATTGAAATTTAGGCTATATGTTTTTTTTAGTGTTGACAACTTCATAAAGTTTTTAACACATAATCAATTAACCCAAAGCTAAAAAAGACACTAATTAAGAAATTTGACATTAAACAATTAAAAATAATCTTCACAGAAGGAGGAAAACACAAAATAATTACACAAACAATTTCATAAGAATTATGACGGGAAAATTCAAAATGAGAAAATAATTTGAATTTTTTACAACATTGATACTAACAATGTAGATTCAAAAAGTCATTCATGTGCATACCCAATCACAACAAAAAAAAATTGGAATTTAGTGGTACTAACCATTGTTTCTTCATTAGATTATGAAGAGAGGATACTTTCATATATGTGCAGAAATGGCCCATCATTGAAATATAGACTATATGTTTTTTTTAGTGTTGACAACTTCATAAAATTTTCAACACATAATCAATTAACCCAAACCTAAAAAAAGACTAATTAAGAAACTTGACATTAAAGAATTAAAAATAATCTTCACAGAAGGAGGAAAACACAAAATAATTACACAAACAATTTCATAAGAAGTACGACGGAAAAATTCAAAATGAGAAAATAATTTGAATTTTTTACATTGATACTAACAATGTAGATTAAAAAAGTCATTCATGTGCATATCCAATCACAACAAAAAAGAGTGGAATTTAGTGGTATTGACCATTGTTTCTTCATTAGATTATGAAGAGAGGATACTTTCAAAGCTGTGCAGAAATGTCCCATCATGGAAATAGAGACTATATGTTTTTTTTAGTGTTGACAACCTCATAAAATTCTCAACACATAATCAATTAACACAAAGCTAAAAAAATGAATGATTAAGAAATTTGACATTAAAGAATTAGAATAATCTTCACAAAAGGATGAAAACACAAAATAATTACACAAACAATTTCATAAGAAGTATGACGGACAAATTCAAAATGAGAAAATAATTTGAATTTTTTACAACATTGATACTAACAATGTAGATTGAAAAAGTCATGCATGTGCATATCCAATCACAACAAAAAAGAATGGAATTTCGTGGTACTAACCATTGTTTCTTCATTAGATTATGAAGAGAGGATACTTTCATATATGTGCAGAAATGGCCCATCATTGAAATATAGCCTATATGTTTTTTTTAGTGTTGACAACCTCATGAAATTCTCAACACATAATCAATTAACACAAAGCTAAAAAAATGAATGATTAAGAAATTTGACATTAAAGAATTAGAATAATCTTCACAAAAGGATGAAAACACAAAATAATTACATAAACAATTTCATAAGAAGTATGACGGACAAATTCAAAATGAGAAAATAATTTGAATTTTTTACAACATTGATACTAACAATGTAGATTGAAAAAGTCATGCATGTGCATATCCAATCACAACAAAAAAGAGTGGAATTTAGGGGTATTAACCATTGTTTCTTCATTATATTATAAAGAGAGGATACTTTCATATATGTGAAGAAATGGCCCATCATTGAAATTTAGGCTATATGTTTTTTTTAGTGTTGACAACTTCATAAAATTTTTAACACATAATCAATTAACCTAAAGCTAAAAAAAAGATTAATTAAGAAATTTGACATTAAACAATTAAAAATAATCTTCACAGAATGAGGAAAACACAAAATAATTACACAAACAATTTCATAAGAAGTATGACGGACAATTTCAAAATGAGAAAATAATTTGAATTTTTTACGACGTTGATACTAACTATGTAGATTCAAAAAGTCATTCATGTGCATATCCAATCACAACAAAAAAGGGTGGAATTTAGTGATATTAACTATTGTTTCTTCATTAGATTATGAGGAGATGATACTTTCATATATGTGCAGAAATGGCCCATCATTGAAATATAGACTATATGTTTTTTTTAGTGTTGACAACTTCATAAAATTTTTAACACATAATCAATTAACCCAAAGCTAAAGAAAAGACTAATTAAGAAATTTGAAATTAAACAATGAAAAATAATCTTCATAAAAGGAGGAAAAAGCAAAATAATTACACAAACAATTTCATAAGAAGTATGACAGACAAATTCAAAATGAGAAAATAATTTGAATTTTTTACAACATTGATACTAACAATGTAGATTCAAAAAGTCATTCATGTGCATATCCAATGACAACAAAAAAGAGTGAAATTTAGTGGTATTAACCATTGTTTCTTCATTAGATTATGAAGAGAGGATACTTTCATATATGTGCAGAAATGGCCCATCATTGAAATATAGCCTATATGTTTTTTTTAGTGTTGACAACCTCATAAAATTCTCAACACATAATCAATTAACACAAAGCTAAAAAAATGAATGATTAAGAAATTTGACATTAAAGAATTAGAATAATCTTCACAAAAGGATGAAAACACAAAATAATTACACAAACAATTTCATAAGAAGTATGACGGATAAATTCAAAATGAGAAAATAATTTGAATTTTTTACAACATTGATACTAACAATGTAGATTGAAAAAGTCATGCATGTGCATATCCAATCACAAAAAAAAAGAGTGGAATTTCGGGGTATTAACCATTGTTTCTTCATTATATTATAAAGAGAGGATACTTTCATATATGTGAAGAAATGGCCCATCATTGAAATTTAGGCTATATGTTTTTTTTAGTGTTGACAACTTCATAAAGTTTTTAACACATAATCAATTAACCCAAAGCTAAAAAAAAGACTAATTAAGAAATTTGACATTAAACAATTAAAAATAATCTTCACAAAAGGAGGAAAACACAAAATAATTACACAAACAATTTCATAAGAATTATGACGGGAAAATTCAAAATGAGAAAATAATTTGAATTTTTTACAACATTGATACTAACAATGTAGATTCAAAAAGTCATTCATGTGCATACCCAATCACAACAATAAAAAAGTGGAATTTAGTGGTATTAACCATTGTTTCTTCATTAGATTATGAAGACAGGATACTTTCATATATGTGCAGAAATGGCCCATCATTGAAATATAGCCTACATGTTTTTTTTAGTGTTGACAACATCATAAAATTGTCAACACATAATCAATTAACCCAAAGCTAAAAAAAAAAGACTAATTAAGAAATTTGACATCAAAGAATTAAAAATAATCTTCAGTCAAGGAGGAAACCACAAAATAATTACACAAACAATTTCATAAGAAGTATGACAGACAAATTCAAAATGGGAAAATAATTTGAATTTTTTACAACATTGATAGTAACAATGTAGATTCAAAAAGTCTTTCATGTGCATATCCAATCACAACAAAAAAGAGTGGAATTTAGTGGTATTAACCATTGTTTCTTCATTAGATTGTGAAGAGAGGATACTTTCATATATGTGCAGAAATGGCCCATCATTGAAATATAGGCTATATGTTTTTTTTAGTGTTGACAACATCATAAAATTCTCAACACATAATCAATTAACACATAGTTAAAAAAATGAATAATTAAGAAATTTAACATTAAAGAATTAGTAATAATCTTCACAGAAGGAGGAAAACACTAAATAATTACACAAACAATTTCATAAGAAGTATGACGGACAAATTCAAAAGGAGAAAATAATTTGAATTTTTTACAACATTGATACTAACAATGTAGATTCAAAAAGTCATGCATGTGCGTATCCAATCACAACAAAAAAGAGTGGAATTTAATGGTATTAACCATTGTTTCTTCATTACATTATGAATAGAGGATACTTTCATATATGTGCAGAAATGGCCCATCATTGAAATATAGACTATATGTTATTTTTAGTGTTGAAAACTCCGTAAAATTTTCATCACATAATCAATTAACCCAAAGCTAAAAAAAAGACTAATTAAGAAATTCGACATTAAAAAATTAAAAATAATCTTCACAGAAGGAGGAAAACACAAAATAATTACACAAACAATTTCATAAGAAGTATGACGAACAAAATCAAAATGAGAAAATAATTGTATTTTTTAACAACATTGATCCTAACACTGTAGATTCAAAAAGTAGTTCATATGCATACCCAATCACAACAAAAAAGAGTCGATTTTAGTGGTATTAACCATTGTTGCTTCATTATATTATAAAGAGAGGATACTTTCATATATGTGCAGAAATGGCCCATCATTGAAATATAGCCTATATGTTTTTTTTTGGTGTTGACAACCTCATAAAATTCTCAACACATAATCAATTAACACAAAGCTAAAGAAATGAATGATTAAGAAATTTGACATTAAAGAATTAGAATAATCTTGACAAAAGGATGAAAACACAAAATAATTACACAAACAATTTCATAAGAAGTATGACGGACAAATTCAAAATGAGAAAATAATTTGAATTTTTTACAACATTGATACTAACAATGTAGATTGAAAAATTCATGCATGTGCATATCCAATCACAACAAAAAAGAGTGGAATTTAGGGGTATTAACCATTGTTTCTTCATTATATTATAAAGAGGGGATACTTTCATATATGTCCAGAGATGGCCCATCATTGAAATATAGACTATATGTTTTTTTTAGTGTTGACAACTTCATAAAATTTTTAACACATAATCAATTAACCCAAAGCTAAAAAAAGACTAATTAAGAAATTTGACATTAAACAATTAAAAATAAACTTCACAGAAGGAGGAAAACACAAAATAATTACACAAACAATTTCATAAGAAGTATGACGGACAAATTCAAAATGAGAAAATAATTTGAATTTTTTACCACATTGATAGTAACAATGTAGATTCAAAAAGTCACGCATGTGCATATCCAATCACAACAAAAAGGAGTGGAATTTAGTGGTATTAACCATTGTTTCTTCATTAGATTATGAAGAGAGGATACTTTCATATATGTGCAGAAATGGCCCATCATTGAAATATAGACTATATGTTTTTTTTTGGTGTTGACAACCTCATAAAATTCTCAACACATAATCAATTAACACAAAGCTAAAGAAATGAATGATTAAGAAATTTGACATTAAAGAATTAGAATAATCTTCACAAAAGGATGAAAACACAAAATAATTACACAAACAATTTCATAAGAAGTATGACGGACAAATTCAAAATGAGAAAATAATTTGAATTTCTTACAACATTGATACTAACAATGTAGATTGAAAAATTCATGCATGTGCATATCCAATCACAACAAAAAAGAGTGGAATTTAGGGGTATTAACCATTGTTTCTTCATTATATTATAAAGAGAGGATACTTTCATATATGTCTAGAGATGGCCCATCATTGAAATATAGACTATATGTTTTTTTTAGTGTTGACAACTTCATAAAATTTTTAACACATAATCAATTAACCCAAAGCTAAAAAAAGACTAATTAAGAAATTTGACATTAAACAATTAAAAATAAACTTCACAGAAGGAGGAAAACACAAAATAATTACACAAACAATTTCATAAGAAGTATGACGGACAAATTCAAAATGAGAAAATAATTTGAATTTTTTACCACATTGATAGTAACAATGTAGATTCAAAAAGTCACGCATGTGCATATCCAATCACAACAAAAAGGAGTGGAATTTAGTGGTATTAACCATTGTTTCTTCATTAGATTATGAAGAGAGGATACTTTCATATATGTGCAGAAATGGCCCAGCATTGAAATATAGACTATATGTTTTTTTTAGTGTTGACAACTTCATAAAATTTTCAACACATAATCAATTAACCCAAAACTAAAAAAAAGACTAATTAAGAAATTATACATTAAACAATTAAAAATAATCTTCACAGCAGGAGGAAAACACAAAATAATTAAACAAACAATTTCATAAGAAGTATGACGGAAAAATTCAAAATGAGAAAATAATTTGAATTTTTTACAACATTGATACTAACAATGTAGATTCAAAAAGTCATTCATGTGCATATCCAATCACAACAAAAAGGAGTGGAATTCAGTGGTATTGACCATTGTTTCTTCATTAGATTATGAAGAGAGGGTACTTTCAAAGATGTCCAGAAATGGCCCATCATGGAAATAGAGACTATATGTTTTTTTTAGTGTTGACAACTTCATAAAATTTTCAACACACAATCAAATAACACAAAGCACAAAAAAAGACTAATTAAGAAATTTGACATTAAGGGATTAGTAATAATCTTCACAGAAGGAGGAAAACACAAAATAATTACACAAACAATTTTATAAGAAGTATGACGAAAAAATTCAAAGTGTAAAAATAATTTCAAGTTTTTACAACATGTATACTAACAATGTAGATTCAAAAAGTCATTCATGTGCATATCCAATCACAACAAAAAAGAATGGAATTTCGTGGTATTAACCATTGTTTCTTCATTAGATTATGAAGAGAGGATACTTTCATATATGTGCAGAAATGGCCCATCATTGAAATATAGCCTATATGTTTTTTTTAGTGTTGACAACCTCATAAAATTCTCAACACATAATCAATTAACACAAAGCTAAAAAAATGAATGATTAAGAAATTTGACATTAAAGAATTAGAATAATCTTCACAAAAGGATGAAAACACAAAATAATTACACAAACAATTTCATAAGAAGTAGGACGGACAAATTCAAAATGAGAAAATAATTTGAATTTTTTACAACATTGATACTAACAATGTAGATTGAAAAAGTCATGCATGTGCATATCCAATCACAACAAAAAAGAGTGGAATTTAGGGGTATTAACCATTGTTTCTTCATTATATTATAAAGAGAGGATACTTTCATATATGTGAAGAAATGGCCCATCATTGAAATTTAGGCTATATGTTTTTTTTAGTGTTGACAACTTCATAAAGTTTTTAACACATAATCAATTAACCCAAAGCTAAAAAAAAGACTAATTAAGAAATTTGACATTAAACAATTAAAAATAATCTTCACAGAAGGAGGAAAACACAAAATAATTACACAAACAATTTCATAAGAATTATGACGGGAAAATTCAAAATGAGAAAACAATTTGAATTTTTTACAACATTGATACTAACAATGTAGATTGAAAAAGTCATGCATGTGTATATCCAATCACAACAAAAAAGAGTGGAATTTAGGGGTATTAACCATTGTTTCTTCATTATATTATAAAGAGAGGATACTTTCATATATGTGAAGAAATGGCCCATCATTGAAATTTAGGCTATATGTTTTTTTTAGTGTTGACAACTTCATAAAATTTTTAACACATAATCAACTAACCCAAAGCTAAAAAAAAGACTAATTAAGAAATTTGACATTAAACAATTAAAAATAATCTTCACAGAAGGAGGAAAACACAAAATAATTACACAAACAATTTCATAAGAATTATGATGGGAAAATTCAAAATGAGAAAATAATTTGAATTTTTTACAACATTGATACTAACAATGTAGATTGAAAAAGTCATGTGTTCCTGTAGAGAACAAAATAAGAAGTTAGGCACAAGCGTCACCTTACCATGTAGTCCGCTATCTCCTCAGTTGGCCTCTTCCCACTCGATACATGTCGGCTTGAACCCAGGAGGGGTTACCTGCAGAAGAATCTCCGAAGCTCAAGTAAGTCAAAGCTCTCAAAGAGTCAAATCAGCGATTAGTGAATGCGTACCTTTAAATGATGGGGTCCACGTGTATTTATAGAACATTAATGACGTTTGACCATTGTATGGGTTGGGTTTTGACTTGGGCCCAAGCTTGGGCCATGAGTGGGCCTGGGCCCCAAAACAGGCCCTGGGGGTCTATTGAAGGCGGGGCATCGATGTTAGTTAACTTTCTAGGCAAGTAGTCGGTTTCGACCGGCTACCTGCCTAGATGTCTTGTGCTGGTGGTGGCCGGGTACTAGACGCTAGGCGGTTTTGATGTGTATATTGTTTACTTGGTTGAGTTTGGCTAGGTACGGTACACCAGTCCCCCAGCCTTGTCCGATATGGGTTGTCGGTCAAGGATTACATGTGTTGGTGAACTAGCAAAACCGGCTAGGTGTGATACATCATGCATGTGCATCTCCAATCACAATAAAAAAGAGTGGAATTTAGGGGTATTAACCATTGTTTCTTCATTAAATTATGAAGAGAGGATACTTTCATATATGTGCAGAAATGGCCCATCATTGAAATATAGCCTATATGTTTTTTTTAGTGTTGACAACCTCATAAAATTCTCAACACATAATCAATTAACACAAAGCTAAAGAAATGAATGATTAAGAAATTTGACATTAAAGAATTAGAATAATCTCCACAAAAGGATGAAAACACAAAATAATTACACAAACAATTTCATAAGAAGTATGACGGACAAATTCAAAATGACAAAATAATTTGAATTTTTTACAACATTGATACTAACAATGTAGATTGAAAAAGTCATGCATGTGCATATCCAATCACAACAAAAAAGAGTGGAATTTAGGGGTATTAACCATTGTTTCTTCATTAAATTATGAAGAGAGGATACTTTCATAGATGTGCAGAAATGGCCCATCATTGAAATATAGCCTATATGTTTTTTTTAGTGTTGACAACCTCATAAAATTCTCAACACATAATCAATTAACACAAAGCTAAAGAAATGAATGATTAAGAAATTTGACATTAAAGAATTAGAATAATCTTCACAAAAGGATGAAAACACAAAATAATTACACAAACAATTTCATAAGAAGTATGACGGACAAATTCAAAATGACAAAATAATTTGAATTTTTTACAACATTGATACTAACAATGTAGATTGAAAAAGTCATGCATGTGCATATCCAATCACAACAAAAAAGAGTGGAATTTAGGGGTATTAACCATTGTTTCTTCATTATATTATAAAGAGAGGATACTTTCATATATGTCCAGAGATGGCCCATCATTGAAATATATACTATATATTTTTTTTAGTGTTGACAACTTCATCAAATTTTCAACACACAATCAATTAACCCAAATCTAAAAAAAAGACTAATTAAGAAATTTGACATCAAACAATTAAAAATAATCTTCAGAGAAGGAGGAAAACAAAAAATAATTACACAAAGAATTTCATAAGAAGTGTAACGAACAAATTCAAAATGAGAAAATAATTTGAATTTTTTACAACATTGATTCTAACAATGTAGATTCAAAATGTCATTCAGGTGCATATCCAATCATAGCAAAAAAGAATGGAATTTAGTTGTATTAACCATTTTTTCTTCATTAGATTATGAAGAGAGGATACTTTCATATATGTTCAGAGATGGCCCATCATTGAAATATATACTATATATTTTTTTTAGTGTTGACAACTTCATAAAGTTTTTAACACATAATCAATTAACCCAAAGCTAAAAAAAAGACTAATTAAGAAATTTGACATTAAACAGTTAAAAATAATCTTCAGAGAAGGAGGAAAACACAAAATAATTACAGAAACAATTTCATAAGAAGTATGACGGAAAAATTCAAAATGAGAAAATAATTATAATTTTTTACGACATTGATACTAACTATGTAGATTCAAAGAGTCATGCATGTGCATATCCAATCACAACAAAAAAGAGTGGAATTTAGGGGTATTAACCATTGTTTCTTCATTATATTATAAAGAGAGGATACTTTCATATATGTCCAGAGATGGCCCATCATTGAAATATATACTATATATTTTTTTTAGTGTTGACAACTTCATAAAATTTTTAACACATAATCAATTAACCCAAAGCTAAAAAAAAGACTAATTAAGAAATTTGACATTAAACAATTAAAAATAAACTTCACAGAAGGAGGAAAACACAAAATAATTACACAAACAATTTCATAAGAAGTATGACGGACAAATTCAAAATGATAAAATAATTTGAATTTTTTACCACATTGATAGTAACAATGTAGATTCAAAAAGTCACGCATGTGCATATCCAATCACAACAAAAAAGAGTGGAATTTAGTGGTATTAACCATTGTTTCTTCATTAGATTATGAAGAGAGGATACTTTCATATATGTGCAGAAATGGCCCAGCATTGAAATATAGACTATAGGTTTTTTTTAGTGTTGACAACTTCATCAAATTTTCAACACACAATCAATTAACCCAAAGCTAAAAAAAAAGACTAATTAAGAAATTTGACATTAAACAATTAAAAATAATCTTCACAGAAGGAGGAAAACACAAAATAATTACACAAACAATTTCATAAGAAGTATGACGGAAAAATTCAAACTGAGAAAATAATTTGAATTTTTTACAACATTGATACTAACAATGTAGATTGAAAAAGTCATTCATGTGCATATCCAATGACAACAAAAAAGAGTGAAATTTAGTGGTATTAACCATTGTTTCTTCATTAGATTATGAAGAGAGGATACTTTCTGTACTATACCTAGCCAAACTCAAATCAAGTAAATAGTGCACAAGTTAAAACCGCATACCGCCTAGTACCCGGACACAACCAGCATTAGCCATCTAGGCAAAATACAACCAGCATTGACCATCTAGGCAGGTAGCCGGCCAAAACCGACTACTTGCCTAGAAGATTAACCCACCTCAATACACCTTGGTAACCTGTTTTAGGGCCAGGCCCACTCATGGCCCAAGCTGGGGCCCAAGCCAGAGCCCAAGTCAAGGCCCAGCCCATGAAATGGTCAAACGTCATTAATGTCTATAAATACACGTGGACCCCATCATTTAAAGGTACGCTTTTCATTAATTGCTGATTTGACTCTTGAGAACTTTGACTTACTTGAGCTTCGGAGATCCTTCTGCAGGTAACCCCTCCTGGGTTCAAGTTGACATGTATCGAAGGGGAAGAGGCCAACTAAGGAGATAGCGGACTACATGGTAAGGTGACACTCGTGCCTAACTTATCTTATTTGATCCTTCTGCAGGAACAATTGGCGCCCACCGTGGGGCACGAGACGAACACCCTTGGTATCCGCTTTTCTCTGAAGATGGTTTCTACCCGTAGCAAGGCTGGAGTTAGTAAGCAAGTTGACGCTGGTCCCTCTGGACCTTCTGGCGCCACCCCTGACCTGGCTGCCATCCTAGACGGCTAGATGAAGATGCAACAGGAAATCGCAGACCTGAAGAAGCGCAATGCTGAAGAGATGGAAGCGCTCAAACAAGAAAACTCCCGCCTCAGGAGGAAAATCGAGGCAGATGCCGACCTGGAGGGGAAAGCTAAAGAGACCTCTGAAGCCGTGAAGTCTCCGGTCTTTCAACCCACAGAGGAAGAGAGCGAGTACAACCCCACCCCCCACACCTTCACCTCCACCCAACAAACCCCTCTCACTACCACACACCCCCAACACCTCCCACCCGGTCATCTAGGGCTTACAGCACCCTCAACAACCCACATTCCCCACAACCTACCTACCACCCTCCACACCGCATACGTCCCACCCTACAACCCCCCATATCTCCCCACAACCCACATCCCTCCTCACAACATCACCTCCACCTTCCCTACTATGATCAACCACCCACCTCCACCCCATATTCCCCATCCCCACCAGCCCAGACGCCGCCACCCGTTCACAGACTTTATCTCCAACACCCCTCTCCCAACCCAGTGGGAACCATTCAACCTCGATCGCTACACTGGCGAAACTGACCCCGACGAACACCTCAAAGTCTACATCACACACGTCGCCCTGTACACGTCCCAGGACGCAGTATTCTGCAAAGCTTTCCCCACAACACTCAAAGGCCCTGCCCTAGAGTGGTTCACCACCCTCCCACCCTACTCCATCGATAACTTCGACACCTTTTCCCACATGTTCTCCACACATTTCGCCGGCAGCCGCCCTCACCAAACCACCACCATGTCCCTACTGGGCATCCAACAAGAGCCCAACGAACCACTCAGAACATTCATCGACCGCTTCAGTAAAGCAGCCCTCCGCACACCACACCTTAACCAAGAAATGATACTCCAATGCATGACCCTCACCCTGCAACCTGGACCCTTCGCTAACAATGTCTACCTTCACCCGCCCACCTCCATGCACGAACTCAAACTGCGTGCCGCTGACTATGTACGCATGGAAGAAATGCAAACTCTTCACACCAAATTCTGCACCGACTATGCCGCCAACACCTCCAACCCCAATCCTAACCCCGTACCCAATCCCACCCCACAACCTCAGCCGCGCCCCGATACCCGTCCACGTGAACCCCGCCAACCACGTTTCACCAGATACGCCCCACTCACAGTAGCCCGCTCCCGCATCCTTGACGAAGCCCTCAAGGCGGACCTTCTCCCCCCACCACGGAAAACAACCACCCCTCCTAACGCTGACATGACCAAGTATTGTCGATACCACCGCAATCACGGTCATACCACAGAAGATTGCAGAGCGCTACAGGATAAGATTGAAGAACTGGTACGCGCCGGCCACTTTCGCCGCTTCATCCGCAGAGATGACCACACCTCCTCCCGAACCCACCATCCCCCACGCCACGACCATAGACGACAACCAACCACCGCCAACCACAATAACCAACCCGCCCAGCCCAACGACCAACACCCACAACCTGCCCACACCAACATCACCCCTGCCGACCCCCCCTTGCGAGGTACTATTAACACCATCTCTGGTGGCTTCGCAAGCGGAGGCTCCACATCATCCGCCAGAAAGAGACACCTCCGCCACATACAATCCATCAACCACATCACACAAACCCACCACAGACGCCGTATGCCCCCTATCGTGTTCACAGATGATGATTTTCACGGTCTCGACCACCAACAAGACGACCCCATGGTCATCACAGTCGAAATCGAAAACTATGCCGTTAAAAAGGTACTTGTTGATCAAGGCAGCTCCGTGGACATCCTTTACTGGGCCACTTACCAAAAATTACAACTCCCTGACACCGCTATGATCCCGTACGACGAGCCCATATACGGCTTTTCCGGCGAGCAAGTGTCTACCCGTGGCTACATAGACCTCCATACCGTCTTTCGGGAGGGTACCCAAACAAAAACCATCCCAATACGCTTCCTAATAGTCGACGCACCCACATCCTACAACATACTTTTGGGTCGTCCTTCCCTCAACACCCTTGGAGCAGTCGTCTCCACCCCGCACTTAGCCATGAAGTTCCCAGGACCTTCCGGAGACATCCTAACCATCCACTGTGACCAACGTCTGGCACGAGAATGTTACATGGCAAGTTTAAGGCCCCAACTCCCAATCCAACAGACAAATCACATCGCAAGACCACCTAATTCCCGCATAGCCTTATCCGGCGAAGACCTTGATCCCAGAATAGGCCGAGATGCTCGCCTCGAACCAGTCGAGGACACAACCCCCCTGGAACTCCCCAACGGCCATTCCATCAATTTAGGCACTGGTTTAAGTCTTGACGAGCGTGCCACGATTACACCCATCCTCACAAACAACACGGATCTCTTCGCTTGGTCAGCCGCCGACCTCCCAGGGGTAGACCCCAACGTCGCAACCCACAAGCTCTCGGTATACAAAGAAGCCCGCTATGTATCCCAGAAAAAACGAAAACTTGGGGAAGAACGCAGACAAGCAGCCAAAATAGAAGCTGAGAAGTTGCTGAGCGCAGGATTCATAGATGAAGCGCATTACACCACCTGACTTTCTAACGTTGTCTTGGTGAAGAAAGCCAACGGTAAATGGCGGATGTGCGTGGACTACACAGATCTAAACAAGGCATGCCCTCGCGACGCCTACCCCCTACCCAACATCGACCGCCTTGTAGACGGCGCAGCAGGAAACAAAGTCATGCCTTTTGGCCTCAAGAACGCCGGGGCAACATACCAGCGGCTAATGGACAAGGTCTTCAGCCACCTAACAGGACACTGTGTCGAAGTCTACGTCGATGACATGGTCGTCAAATCCCCAAGCCATCATCAACACGCTGTAGATTTAGAGGCAGTTTTCTCCGCATTACGCCAGTACAACCTCCGCTTAAACCCGGAAAAATGCGTATTCGGCGTGGACCGAGGTAAGTTCCTCGGTTTCATGCTAACACAGCGCGGCATAGAGGTCAACCCCGAAAAGTGCAAGGCCATTATCGAGATGCGTAGCCCCACCACCATCAAAGAAGTACAGCGACTAATTGGCCTCCTCACAGCTATATCCCGTTTTCTACCTAAACTGGCAGAACAAACCCAACCCATAATCCAACTCCTGAAGAAATCCGCCCGGTTCACGTGGACAGAAGATTGTGAACAAATCTTCCTTAAACTCAAAGCATCCCTAACCTCACCCCCCGTCCTCCGCAAACCTGACACTAGCCAACCCCTCCTAGTGTACATCACGGCCACCGATCACACCGTCAGCGCTGCCCTTGTCCAAGAAGCAGAAGGTACCCAGCACCCTGTTTACTTTGTAAGCAGGACACTCCAAGACCCTGAAACCAGATACCAAATGGTAGAAAAACTAGCCCTATCCTTGGTACACGCCGCACGCCGTCTGCGTCCATATTTCCAAAACCACACCATAACCGTCAAGACCGATTATCCAATTCAAAAAATATTGCAAAAACCAGACTTAGCCGGGCGCATGTCGTCATGGGCCGTGGAGCTCTCCGAATTTAACATTCGCTATGAACCACACGGCCCCATCAAAGCCCAATGTCTCTTGGACTTCGTCAATGACCTACAACAAACACCTATCGAGGACCAGTGGACGCTTCATGTAGATGGCTCCTCGAATCCAAGGGGTGCAGGTGCCGGCATCGTACTAGAAGGCCCCAACGATATCCTCATCGAGAAATCTCTTCATTTCGCTTTCAAAACGTCGAATAATCAAGCCGAATACGAAGCTATACTGGCTGGTCTCTCTCTAGCCCGTGAAGTAGGCGTCAAGAAGTTGATATGTAAAACCGACTCCAAACTCACAGTAGGCCATTTAAACGACGAGTTCCAGATCAAAGACCCCGTCCTCCAGCAATATTACCATTTGGTCCGCGCAATCATCCAATCCGCCTTCGAACTGGTCCGCGTCGAACACATACCCAGAACCGACAATGTCAGAGCCGACATCCTTTCCAAATTAGCCAGCACCAAACTCAAAAACCGCAACCGATCCTGGCTACAGCAAACACTATCCACACCCTCCGTCACACACACTTGCCAAACGTTAACCCACACCCCATCAGATAATCTCACCCCCACCCAAAACCCAAACTGGACCACCCCTTATGTTCAGTACCTCAAAACTGGCAACCCCCCGCCCGACGCGGACAAAACTTGGCTGGCCAAGGCCGCCAGGTACACTATGGTAGGCGACGACCTATACAAACGCGGATATGGTCAACCCCTACTTAAAT
Source organism: Vigna unguiculata (assembly GCF_037176805.1). Taxonomy (NCBI): domain Eukaryota; kingdom Viridiplantae; phylum Streptophyta; class Magnoliopsida; order Fabales; family Fabaceae; genus Vigna; species Vigna unguiculata. Next base: position 19,305,129 of record NC_140801.1, read on the forward strand.
GTGTCACGCCAGAACAAGCCCAGTACGTCATTAAGGAACTACACGAAGGGATTTGCGGTTATCACTCAGGCGCGCGCACCATGGCCACGAGGGTCCTCAGAGCCGGGTACTTCTGGCCTACAATAGAAGCGGACTGCCGAGCTTACGTCAAAAAGTGCAAGCCATGCCAGAAGCATGGCAACCTTATACATCAAAAGCAGGAACAGCTACATCACATATTATCCCCCTGGCCGTTCGCTAAGTAGGGAATGGACATCCTAGGCCCATTCACACCTGGCAAAGGACAAGTTAAATTCCTAATCGTAGCCGTCGACTACTTCACCAAGTGGATTGAAGCCAAACCATTGACCACCATCACGGCCCAGCAAGTCCAGCAGTTCGTGTGGAAGGACATCATATGCAGATATGGTATACCGCATACCATCATAACAGATAACGGCCGACAATTCATTGACAAAGAGCTAGCAAAATTCTACACCGGCTTAGGCATCAAACATATCACCAGTTCAGTCGAACACCCACAAACCAATGGGCAGGCAGAAGCGGCAAACAAGGTCATCCTCGTGGAACTACGTAAAAGATTGGATACCGCAAAAGGCCGGTGGCCAGAAGAGTTAATTGAAGTACTTTGGGCCTATAGATGCACCCCGCAATCGTCAACCAACGAATCCCCCTTTAGCCTGGTCTACGGCGCAGACGCCATGATACCGGTAGAAATTGGCGAACCATCTCTGCGCCGAGAACTATACGACCCAGCTAGCAACCATCAAAACATGGCTTTGCATCTCGACCTCCTTCCCGAACTCAGAGAAAAAGCTCAAATACGCAACCTCGCCGCCAAACAACGAGCCGCCAGGAAATATAACGCAAACCTGCAACCGCGTTCGTTTGTCATAGGAGACTTAGTATGGAGAATGGCCAGCAGTGCTAGAAAGAAGGATGGCAAGTTCTCCGCCAATTGGGACGGCCCGTACCGCATACGAGAAGATACAGGTGGTGGGGCTTATCGTCTTGAGCAACTATCTGGGGAAGAAATCCCCAACACATGGAATGTCTCCCACCTCAAGTTTTATTTCAGCTGAACATGTATCATAAGCAATCCCTACTTGTAACCACAGGTGTACTCTTTTTCCTCACTTGGTCTTTTTTCCCTAAGGAGGGTTTTGGCCAAGGAGGTTTTAACGAGGCACCCCCGTTTGAATAAATAAAATGAGTGGTTCCCTACTTTATGACTCTATATTACTCTACTTGTGTTTAATTCGTTTAAGTTCCCCACCCTTACCACAAGTAAGCGGCCTGGGTCGAACACCCTCTACTTGTGTTTAATTCGTTTAAGTTCCCCACCCTTACCACAAGTAAGCGGCCTGGGTCGAACACCCTCTACTTGTGTTTAATTCGTTTAAGTTCCCCACCCTTACCACAAGTAAGCGGCCTGGGTCGAACACCCTCTACTTGTGTTTAATTCGTTTAAGTTCCCCACCCTTACCACAAGTAAGCGGCCTGGGTCGAACACCCTCTACTTGTGTTTAATTCGTTTAAGTTCCCCACCCTTAGCACAAGTAAGCGGCCTGGGTCGAACACCCTCTACTTGTGTTTAATTCGTTTAAGTTCCCCACCCTTACCACAAGTAAGCGGCCTGGGTCGAACACCCTCTACTTGTGTTTAATTCGTTTAAGTTCCCCACCCTTACCACAAATAAGCGGCCTGGGTCGAACACCCTCTACTTGTGTTTAATTCGTTTAAGTTCCCCACCCTTACCACAAGTAAGCGGCCTGGGTCGAACACCCTCTACTTGTGTTTAATTCGTTTAAGTTCCCCACCCTTACCACAAGTAAGCGGCCTGGGTCGAACACCCTCTACTTGTGTTTAATTCGTTTAAGTTCGACAACGTTCCCCTATACACATGCAACACAACATATCTCATATTCCTATCACATGCTATCATCAACAACCACAAAACATATACAGATCCACAAGATGTATCATATTAAAAACAAATGAAAATATTGTACGAATTATTACAGATTTAGGATTCATTGCAAAACATAACAATATGGAAACTACATGCTAAGCTGCTTCCTTGCCATCATCCCCCACGGTTGCATCCGTCTCCTTCACTCCCTCGGGCGCCTCACTACCAACCCCTACCTCACCCTCTTCATCCTCCCTTACCAGCTTACCATCGACCACATCCTTATCTACATCAAACCGTGAATCCAGCGCATCCACATTTTTGTAGAAGAAGGCCGCCTGCCGCAACCCCTTCTCAAAGCCATTGATATGCTCCTGAATAACACTGTTCTTCAGATCGTCCAACTCACCAACAGCACCATCATACTTATCCTTTAGATCTTCATAATCCTCCTCCATCTCCCCTATCCGCTTATTCAACTTCTCCTCAGAGTCCAGGCAACGAACCTTCCACGACGCCAACCTCTTTCGCTCAGCCTCCCACCCTTCCTTCTCCTTCTCCAACGCCGCCTTCTCCTCCGCCAACTTGTCCAATTTATCCTGCAACCCTCCTGCCTCCTTCACTTCCCTTCTGTAGAGTGACCCAACACGTCTACTTAACACCAGCGCCTTACTCCCAAACTCATCCATAGTCCTCACAATATGATCAACCTCCATATTGTCGATGGAATTCACAACAGTATCCGGCAAGTTGATTGAAATGTCCTTCCTCACGCAGATCTCCGGTAACTCGATTAACCCGGCCTCCGGCAACTTCTCGCCACTGGCCGACCCCGCCCCATCGCCGGACCCGAGAATAGCTGCTCTTACTCTCTTCACATCCTTACCCTTCCCGGGTCGAGGCGGAAGCTCAGCCCTCCTCTTAGTGCCGCCATGCACGTGTACCTCCACCACAGATTCCTGCAAATTGGGGACATCAGTTTTCCCAGCCTCCTTGGCCTTGGCGGCCATCTCCTTCCTCAGCGCTTGGAAAAGCGCCAAGTTCTTCTTGCCAGACTGCGCCATATGTCCTGCAATAACATATCACAACTCGGATCAAAACAACTTAGCATCATTAACACAGTTTAAGTAATAAACAGATACCTTCAATATCTATAATCGGATGCACCGAATTATAAACCCTAACTAAGCCCTTAGTGGGCAACTTATCCACAAATTTCAACAACACCCCCACCACCTCCTTATCTCCGGACGACAACTCTTCCACCCCCATATCCTTGTAACGCGTAGGGTTATTAGTCCAGCTGAAAGGGAACTTTGTACTCCCATCCGCATTTAGGAAATGCTGCTCACCTCCCTCCTTCACCACAACTTTGAAGTATCCATCCTTGAAGTGCTTGAAAGACTGGGAGAATGCGTCCAACCTGCTAATGCTGGGACGACTTATCAATGACAACCATGTAGTCGGCCTCCGAGGTCTGGTATCATAGAAATACAAAAACGCATAAGGAAAAGTCTCCAAGTACAGCGACTCGCACAAAATGCGGAAAGCCTGTAAGTAAGCCCAGCTGTTGGGATGTAGTTGAGTAGGCGCCACATTCAAAACCCGCAACACGCCCATGGTAAAGTCGTCGAAAGGAAGACGTATATGCAGTTGCGAAAAATGGCACATGTACATGTAGAAGAACTTCTCGGCAGCCCCTTCTTGCCCATGACATACTCGGTCTATGGCGCTCACTCTCTCCAATGAAACTATATCTCCACTGACCCCTCTAGAGATGACGGGAGTACAGTTTAGCCATGAGTTCAGCAGACGAGACCACCTGAACAGGGATGACTGGTCACGAACATCGGACGCAACCCACGCATAACCGCCCTTAGCCGGCCAGTTGCTTTCCTCCAGTTCTTCAGGAGGATCTTCTCGGATCTCCCTCACTACTTCCATCGGCACCCCGCTTGTGCCAACTCCAGCACTCACCCCCTCTCCACCAAACCGGTCATCTCTACTCCTATCCGATTCAGTACTCTGACTACTACTAGATGTAGACAACGATGAGCTATCGCTACTAGACATACCTGTTTGATTTTTTACGGAAAGATGTCGGCGGAAATTGAGAACTAGTCGGACAAGATGATGCGCACAAGATCTCTGTTTTCAAAACTCGCAAATGAACCAAGTAAACCATCAGCTGCATCCAAAGCTGCATTTATAGTCCACGATCCAAAACTCTTCCCGCCAAAATGAAATCCCAGACCAATCGACACCATCATTATGAAATGTATGACACATAAAAAAACGACGGCGCCAAAAGTTGTGAGATGTGACCACCTGACGCCCTTTCACCTACCTTCTGACACTTCAAAGCCTTAACACTGTTCATCACACTTAAAGGCTGGGGGACTGGTGTATCACACCTAGCCGATTTTGCTAGCTTACCAACACATGTTATCCTTGACCGACAACCCATATCGGACAAGGCTGGGGGACTGGTGTACTATACCTAGCCAAACTCAAATCAAGTAAATAGTACACACGTTAAAACCGCATACCGCCTAGTACCCGGACACAACCAGCATTAGCCATCTAGGCAAAATACAACCAGCATTGACCATCTAGGCAGGTAGCCGGCCAAAACCGACTACTTGCCTAGAAGATTAACCCACCTCAATACACCTTGGTAACCTGTTTTAGGGCCAGGCCCACTCATGGCCCAAGCTGGGGCCCAAGCCAGAGCCCAAGTCAAGGCCCAGCCCATGAAATGGTCAAACGTCATTAATGTCTATAAATACACGTGGACCCCATCATTTAAAGGTACGCTTTTCATTAATTGCTGATTTGACTCTTGAGAACTTTGACTTACTTGAGCTTCGGAGATCCTTCTGCAGGTAACCCCTCCTGGGTTCAAGTTGACATGTATCGAAGGGGAAGAGGCCAACTAAGGAGATAGCGGACTACATGGTAAGGTGACACTCGTGCCTAACTTATCTTATTTGATCCTTCTGCAGGAACACTTTCATATATGTGCAGAAATGGCCCATCATTGAAATATAGACTATATGTTTTTTTTAGTGTTGACAACTTCATAAAATTTTCAACACATAATCAATTAACCCAAACCTAAAAAAAGACTAATTAAGAAACTTGACATTAAACAATTAAAAATAATCTTTACAGAAGGAGGAAAACACAAAATAATTACACAAACAATTTCATAAGAAGTACGACGAAAAAATTCAAAATGAGAAAATAATTTGAATTTTTTACAACATTGATACTAACAATGTAGATTAAAAAAGTCATTCATGTGCATATCCAATCACAACAAAAAAGAGTGGAATTTAGTGGTATTGACCATTGTTTCTTCATTAGATTATGAAGAGAGGATACTTTCAAAGATGTGCAGAAATGGCCCATCATGGAAATAGAGACTATATGTTTTTTTTAGTGTTGACAACTTCATAAAAATTTTAACACATAATCAATTAACCTAAAGCTAAAAAAATACTAATTAAGAAATTTGAAATTAAACAATGAAAAATAATCTTCACAGAATGAGGAAAACACAAAATAATTACACAAACAATTTCATAAGAAGTATGACGGACAAATTCAAAATGAGAAAATAATTTGAATTTTTTACGACGTTGATACTAACTATGTAGATTCAAAAAGTCATTCATGTGCATATCCAATCACAACAAAAAAGGGTGGAATTTAGTGGTATTAACTATTGTTTCTTCATTAGATTATGAAGAGATGATACTTTCATATATGTGTAGGAATGGCCCATCATTGAAATATAGACTATATGTTTTTTTTAGTGTTGACAACTTCATAAAATTTTTAACACATAATCAATTAACCCAAAGCTAAAAAAAGACTAATTAAGAAATTTGAAGTTAAACAATGAAAAATAATATTCATAGAAGGAGGAAAACACAAAATAATTACACAAACAATTTCATAAGAAGTATGACGGACAAATTCAAAATGACAAAATAATTTGAATTTTTTACGACATTGATACTAACTATGTAGATTGAAAAAGTCATTCATGTCCATATCCAATCACAACAAAAAAAGGGTGGAACTTAGTGGTATTAACTATTGTTTCTTCATTAGATTATGAAGAGATGATACTTTCATATATGTGCAGAAATGACCGATCATTGAAATATAGACTATATGTTTTTTTTAGTGTTGAAAACTTCATAAAATTTTTAACACATAATCAATTAACCCAAAGCTAAAAAAAAGACTAATTAAGAAATTTGACATTAAACAATTAAAAATAATCTTCACAGAAGGAGGAAAACACAAAATAATTACTCAAACAATTTCATAAGAAGTATGACGGACAAATTCAAAATGAGAAAATAATTTGAATTTTTTACAACATTGATACTAATAATGTAGATTCAAAAAGTCATTCATGTGGATATCCAATGACAACAAAAAAGAGTGAAATTTAGTGGTATTAACCATTGTTTCTTCATTAGATTATGAAGAGAGGATACTTTCATATATGTGCAGAAATGGCCCATCATTGAAATATAGACTATATGTTTTTTTTTAGTGTTGACAACTTCATAAAATTTTTAACACATAATCAATTAACCCAAACCTAAAAAAAAGACTAATTATGAAATTTGACATTAAACAATTAAAAATAATCTTCACAGAAGGAGGAAAACACAAAATAATTACTCAAACAATTTCATATGAAGTATGACGGACAAATTCAAAATGAGAAAATAATTTGAATTTTTTACAACATTGATACTAACAATGTAGATTCAAAAAGTCATTCATGTGCATATCCAATGACAACAAAAAAGAGTGAAATTTAGTGGTATTAACTATTGTTTCTTCATTAGATTATGAAGAGATGATACTTTCATATATGTGCAGAAATGGCCCATTATTGAAGTATAGACTATATGTTTTTTTTAGTGTTGACAACTTCATAAAATTTTTAACACATAATCAATTAACCCAAAGCTAAAAAAAAGACTAATTAAGAAATTTGAAATTAAACAATGAAAAATAATCTTCATAGAAGGAGGAAAACACAAAATAATTACACAAACAATTTCATAAGAATTATGACGGACAAATTCAAAATGACAAAATAATTTGAATTTTTTACGACATTGATACTAACTATGTAGATTCAAAAAGTCATTCATGTGCATATCCAATCACAACTAAAAAGGGTGGAATTTAGTGGTATTAACTATTGTTTCTTCATTAGATTATGAAGAGATGATACTTTCATATATGTGCAGAAATGGCCCTTCATTGAAATATAGACCATATGTTTTTTTTAGTGTTGACAACTTCATAAAATTTTTAACACATAATCAATTAACCCAAAGCTAAAAAAAAGACTAATTAAGAAATTTGAAATTAAACAATGAAAAATAATCTTCATAGAAGGAGGAAAACACAAAATAATTACACAAACAATTTCATAAGAAGTATGACGGACAAATTCAAAATGACAAAATAATTTGAAATTTTTACGACATTGATACTAACTATGTAGATTCAAAAAGTCATTCATGTTCATATCCAATCACAACAAAAAAGGGTGGAATTTAGTGGTATTAACTATTGGTTCTTCATTAGATTATGAAGAGATGATACTTTCATATATGTGCAGAAATGGCCCATCATTGAAATATAGACTATATGTTTTTTTTAGTGTTGACAACTTCATAAAATTTTTAACACATAATCAATTAACCTAAAGCTAAAAAAAAGACTAATTAAGAAATTTGACATTAAACAATTAAAAATAATCTTCACAGAATGAGGAAAACATAAAATAATTACACAAACAATTTCATAAGAAGTATGACGGACAAATTCAAAATGACAAAATAATTTGAATTTTTTACGACATTGATACTAACTATGTAGATTCAAAAAGTCATTCATGTGCATATCCAATGACAATAAAAAAGAGTGAAATTTAGTGGTATTAACCATTGTTTCTTCATTAGATTATGAAGAGATGATACTTTGATATATGTGCAGAAATGGCCCATCATTGAAATATAGACCATATGTTTTTTTTAGTGTTGACAACTTCATAAAATTTTTAACACATAATCAATTAACCCAAAGCTAAAAAAAAGACTAATTAAGAAATTTGAAATTAAACAATAAAAAATAATCTTCATAGAAGGAGGAAAACACAAAATAATTACACAAACAATTTCATAAGAAGTATGACGGACAAATTCAAAATGACAAAATAATTTGAATTTTTGACGACATTGATACTAACTATGTAGATTCAAAAAGTCATTCATGTGCATATCCAATCACAACAAAAAAGGGTGGAATTTAGTGGTATTAACTATTGTTTTTTCATTAGATTATGAAGAGATGATACTTTAATATATGTGAAGAAATGGCCAATCATTGAAATATAGACTATATGTTTTTTTTAGTGTTGACAACTTCATAAAATTTTTAACACATAATCAATTAACCTGAAGCTAAAAAAAAGACTAATTAAGAAATTTGACATTAAACAATTAAAAATAATCTTCACAGAATGAGGAAAATATAAAATAATTACACAAACAATTTCATAAGAAGTATGACGGACAAATTCAAAATGAGAAAATAATTTGAATTTTTTACGACATTGATACTAACTATGTAGATTCAAAAAGTCATTCATGTGCATATCCAATCACAATAAAAAATTGTGGAATTTAGTGGGATTAACTATTTTTTCTTCATTACATTATGAAGAGATGATACTTTCATATATGTGCAGAAATGGCCCATCATTGAAATATAGACTATATGTTTTTTTTAGTGTTGACAACTTCATAAAATTTTTAACACATAATCAATTAACCCAAAGCTAAAAAAAAGACTAATTAAGAAATTTGACATTAAAAAATTAAAAATAATCTTCACAGAAGGAGGAAAACACAAAATAATTACTCAAACAATTTCATAAGAAGTATGACGGACAAATTCAAAATGAGAAAATAATTTGAATTTTTTACAACATTGATACTAACAATGTAGATTCAAAAAGTCATTCATGTGCATATCCAATGACAACAAAAAAGAGTGAAATTTAGTGGTATTAACCATTGTTTCTTCATTAGATTATGAAAAGAGGATACTTTCATATATGTGCAGAAATGGCCCATCATTGAAATATAGACTATATGTTTTTTTTAGTGTTGACAACTTCATAAAATTTTTAACACATAATCAATTAACCCAAACCTAAAAAAAAGACTAATTAAGAAATTTGACATTAAACAATTAAAAATAATCTTCATAGAAGGAGGAAAACACAAAATAATTACTCAAACAATTTCACAAGAAGTATGACGGACAAATTCAAAATGAGAAAATCATTTGAATTTTTTACCGCATTGATACTAACAATGTAGATTCAAAAAGTCATTCATGTGCATATCCAATGACCACAAAAAAGAGTGATATTTAGTGGTATTAACTATTGTTTCTTCATTAGATTATGCAGAGATGATACTTTCATATATGTGCAGAAATGGCCCATCATTGAAATATAGACTATATGTTTTTTTTAGTGTTGACATATTCATAAAATTTTTAACACATAATCAATTAACCCAAAGCTAAAAAAAAGACTAATTAAGAAATTTGAAATTAAACAATGAAAAATAATCTTCACAGAAGCAGGAAAACACAAAATAATTACACAAACAATTTCATAAGAAGTATGACGGACAAATTCAAAATGAGAAAATAATTTGAATTTTTTACAACATGTATACTAACAATGTAGATTCAAAAAGTCATTCATGTGCATATCCAATCACCACAAAAAAGAGTGGAATTTCGTGGTATTAGCCATTGTTTCTTCATTAAATTATGAAGAGAGGATACTTTCATATATGTGCAGAAATGACCCATTATTGAAATATAGCCTATATGTTTTTTTTAGTGTTGACAACCTCATAAAATTCTCAACACATAATCAATTAACACAAAGCTAAAGAAATGAATGATTAAGAAATTTGACATTAAAGAATTAGAATAATCTTCACAAAAGGATGAAAACACAAAATAATTACACAAACAATTTCATAAGAAGTATGACGGACAAATTCAAAATGACAAAATAATTTGAATTTTTTACAACATGTATACTAACAATGTAGATTCAAAAAGTCATTCATGTGCATATCCAATCACCACAAAAAAGAGTGGAATTTCGTGGTATTAGCCATTGTTTCTTCATTAAATTATGAAGAGAGGATACTTTCATATATGTGCAGAAATGGCCCATCATTGAAATATAGCCTATATGTTTTTTTTAGTGTTGACAACCTCATAAAATTCTCAACACATAATCAATTAACACAAAGCTAAAGAAATGAATGATTAAGAAATTTGACATTAAAGAATTAGAATAATCTTCACAAAAGGATGAAAACACAAAATAATTACACAAACAATTTCATAAGAAGTATGACGGACAAATTCAAAATGACAAAATAATTTGAATTTTTTACGACATTGATACTAACTATGTAGATTCAAAAAGTCATTCATGTGCATATCCATTCACAACAAAAAAGGGTGGAATTTAGGGGTATTAACTATTGTTTCTTCATTAGATTATGAAGAGATGATACGTTCATATATGTGCAGAAATGACCCATAATTGAAATATAGACTATATGTTTTTTTTAGTGTTGACAACTTCATAAAATTTTTAACACATAATCAATTAACCCAAAGCTAAAAAAAAGACTAATTAAGAAATTTGACATTAAAAAATTAAAAATAATCTTCACAGAAGGAGGAAAACACAAAATAATTACTCAAACAATTTCATAAGAAGTATGACGGACAAATTCAAAATGAGAAAATAATTTGAATTTTTTACAACATTGATACTAACAATGTAGATTCAAAAAGTCATTCATGTGCATATCCAATGACAACAAAAAAGAGTGAAATTTCGTGGTATTAACCATTGTTTCTTCATTAGATTATGAAAAGAGGATACTTTCATATATGTGCAGAAATGGCCCATCATTGAAATAAAGCCTATATGTTTTTTTTAGTGTTGACAACCTCATAAAATTCTCAACACATAATCAATTAACACAAAGCGAAAAAAATGAATGATTAAGAAATTTGACATTAAAGAATTAGAATAATCTTCACAAAAGGATGAAAACACAAAATAATTACACAAACAATTTCATAAGCAGTATGACGGACAAATTCAAAATGAGAAAATAATTTGAATTTTTTACAACATTGATACTAACAATGTAGATTGAAAAAGTCATGCATGTGCATATCCAATCACAACAAAAAAGAGTGGAATTTAGGGGTATTAACCATTATTTCTTCATTATATTATAAAGAGAGGATACTTTCATATATGTGAAGAAATGGCCCATCATTGAAATTTAGGCTATATGTTTTTTTTAGTGTTGACAACTTCATAAAATTCTCAACACATAATCAATAAACACAAAGCTAAAGAAAAAGACTAATTATGAAATTTGACATTAAAGAATTAGTAATAATCTTCACAGATGGAGGAAAACAAAAACTAATTGCACAAACAATTTCATAAGAAGTATGACGGACAACATCAAAATGAGAAAGTAATTGTATTTTTTAACAACATTGATCCTAACAATGTAGATCCAAAAATTCATTCGTATGCATATCCAATCACAACAAAAAAGAGTGGATTTTAGTGGTATTAACCATTGTTTCGTCATTATATTATGAAGAGAGAATACTTTCATATATGTGCAGAAATGGCCCATCATCGAAATATAGTCTATATGTTTTTTTTAGTGCTAATAACTTCATAAAATTCTCAACACATAATCAATTAACACCAAGCTGAAAAAAATGAATAATTCAGAAATTTGACATTAAAGAATTAGTAATAATCTACATAGAAGGAGGAAAACACAAAATAATTACACAAACAATTTCATAAGAAGTGTGACGGACAAATTTAAAATGAGAAAATAATTTGAATTTTTTACAACATTGATACTAACAATGTAGATTCAACAAGTCATTCATATGCATATCCAATCACAACAAAAAAGAGTGGATTTTAGTGGTGTTAACCATTGTTTTTTCATTAGATTATGAAGAGAGGATACTTTCATAAATGTGCGGAAATGGCATATCATTGAAACATAAGCTATATGTTTTTTTTAGTGTTGATAACATCATAAAATTCTCAACACATAATTAATTAACACAAAGCTAAAAAAATGAATAATTAAGAAATTTGACATTAAAGAATTAGAATAATCTTCACAGAAGCAGGAAAACACAAAATTATTACACAAACAATTACATTAGAAGTGTGACAGACAAATTCAAAATGAGAAAATAATTTGAATTTTTTACAACATTGATACTAACAATGTAGATTCAACAAGTCATGCATGTGCATATCCAATCACAACAAAAAAGAGTGGAATTTAGTGGTATTAACCATTGTTTCTTCATTAGATTATGAAGAGAGGATACTTTCATATATGTGCAGAAATGGCCTATAATTGAAATATAGACTATATGTTTTTTTTAGTGTTGACAACTCCATAAAATTTTCAACACATAATCAATTAACCCAGAGCTAAAAAAAAAGACTAATTAAGAAATTTGCCATTAAATAATTAAAAATAATCTTCACAGAAGGAGGAAAATACAAAATAATTACCCAAACAATTTCATCAGAAGTATGACGGACAAATTTAAAATGAGAAAATAATTTGAATTTTTTACAACCTTGATACTAACAATGTAGATTCAAAAAGTCATTCATATGCATATCTGATCACAATAAAAAAGAGTGGATTTTAGTGGTATTAACCATTGGTTCTTCATTAGATTTTGAAGAGAGGATACTTTCATACATGCTCAGAAATGGCCCATCATCTAAATATAGGCTATATGTTTTTTTTAGTGTTGACAACCTCATAAAATTCTCAACACATAATCAATTAACACAAAGCTAAAAAAATGAATAATTCAGAAATTTGACATTAAAGAGTCAGTAATAATCTACATAGAAGGAGGAAAACACAAAATAATTACACAAACAATTTCATAAGAATTATTACGGACAAATTTAAAATGAGAAAATAATTTGAATTTTTTACAACATTGATACTAACAATGTAGATTCAAAAAGTCATTCATATGCATATCCAATCACAACAAAAAAGAGTGGATTTTAGTGGTGTTAACCATTGTTTCTTCATTAGATTATGAAGAGAGGATACTTTCATATATGTGCAGAAATGGAATATCATTGAAACATGAGCTATATGTTTTTTTTAGTGTTGACAACATCATAAAATTCTCAACACATAATCAATTAATACAAAGCTAAAAAAAAGACTAATTAAGAAATTTGACATTAAATAATTAAAAATAATCTTCGCAGAAGTAGGAAAATACAAAATAATTACACAAACAATTTCATAAGAAGTATGACGAACAAAATCAAAATGAGAAAATAATTTTTTTTTGTAACAACATTGATCCTAACAATGTAGATTCAAAAAGTCATTCATATACATATCCGATCACAATAAAAAAAGAGTCGATTTTCGTGGTATTAACCATTGGTTCTTCATTAGATTATGAAGAGAGGATACTTTCATGCATGCTCAGAAATGGCCCATCATTGAAATATAGCCTATATGTTTTTTTAGTGTTGACAACCTCATAAAAGTCTCAACACATAATCAATTAACACAAAGCTAAAAAAATGAATAATTCAGAAATTTGACATTATAGAATTAGAATAATCTTCACCGAAGGATGAAAACACAAAATAATTACACAAACAATTTCATAAGAAGTATGACGAACAAATTCAAAATGAGAAAATAATTTGAATTTTTTACAACATTCATACTAACAATGTAGATTCAAAAAGTCATGCATGTGCATATCCAATCACAACAATAAAGAGTGGAATTTAGTGGTATTAACCATTGTTTCTTCATTAGATTATGAAGACAGGATACGTTCATATATGTGCAGAAATGACCCATAATTGAAATATAGACTATATGTTTTTTTTAGTGTTGACAACTCCATAAAATTTTCAACACATAATCAATTAACCCAAAGCTAAAAAAAAAAGACTAATTAAGAAATTTGACATTAAATAATTAAAAATAATCTTCACAGAAGGAAGAAAATACAAAATAATTACACAAACAATTTGATAAGATGTATGACGAACAAAATCAAAATGAGAAATTAATTGTATTTTTTAACAACATTGATCCTAACAATGTAGATTCAAAAAGTCATTCATATGCATATCCGATCACAATAAAAAAGAGTGGATTTTAGTGGTATTAACCATTGGTTCTTCATTAGACTATGAAGAGAGGATACTTTCATATATGTGCAGAAATGACCCATCATTGAAATATAGCCTATATGTTTTTTTTAGTGTTGACAACATCATAAAATTGTCAACACATAATCAATTAACACAAAGTTAAAAAAATGAATAATTAAGAAATTTGACATTAAAGAATTATTAATAATCTTCACAAAAGGAGGAAAATACAAAATAATTACACAAACAATTTTATAAGAAGTATGACGGACAAATTCAAAATGATAAAATCATTTGAAGTTTTTACAACAATGATACTAACAATGTAGATTAAAAAAGTCATTCATGTGCATATCCAATCACAACAAAAAAGAGTGGAATTTAGTGGTATTAACCATTGTTTCTTCAATATATTATGAAGAGAGGATACTTTCATATATGTGCAGAAATGGCCCATAATTGAAATATAGACTATATGTTTTTTTTAGTGTTGACAACTCCACAAAATTTTCAACACATAATCAATTAACCCAAAGCTAAAAAAAAGACTAATTAAGAAATTTGACATTCAATAATGAAAAATAATCGTCACAAAAGTAGGAAAATACAAAATAATTACACAAACAATTTCATAAGAAGTATGACGAATAAAATCAAAATGAAAAAATAATTGTATTTTTTAACAACATTGATCCTGACAACGTAGATTCAAAAAGTCATTCATCTGCATATCCGATCACAATAAAAAAGAGTGGATTTTAGTGGTGTTAACCATTGGTTCTTCATTAGATTATGAAGAGAGGATACTTTCATATATGTGCAGAAATGGCCCATCATTGAAATATAGGTTGTATGTCTTTTTTTGTGTTGACAACTTCATAAAATTCTCAACACATAATCAATTAACACAAAGCTAAAAAAATGAATAATTGAGAAATTTGACATTAAAGAATTAGAATAATCTTCACCGTAGGATGAAAACACAAAATAATTACACAAACAATTTCATAAGAAGTATGACGGACAAATTCAAAATGAGAAAATAATTTGAACTTTTTACAACATTCATACTAACAATGTAGATTCAAAAAGTCATGCATGTGCATATCCAATCACAACAAAAAAGAGTGGAATTTAGTGGTATTAACTATTGTTTCTTCATTAGATTATGAAGAGATGATACTTTCATATATGTGCAGAAATGATCCATCATTGAAATATAGCCTATATGTTTTTTTTAGTGTTGACAACATCATAAAATTGTCAACACATAATCAATTAACACAAAGCTAAAAAAATGAATATTTAAGAAATTTGACATTAAAGAATTATTAATAATCTTCACAGAAGGAGGAAAACACAAAATAATTACACAAACAATTTTATAAGAAGTATGACGGACAAATTCAAAATGAGAAAATCATTTGAAGTTTTTACAACATTGATACTAACAATGTAGATTCAAAAAGTCATGCATGTGCATATCCAATCAAAACAATAAAGAGTGGAATTTAGTGGTATTAACCATTGTTTCTTTATTAGATTATGAAGAGAGGATACTTTCATATATGTGCAGAAATGGCCCATAATTGAAATATAGACTATATGTTTTTTTTAGTGTTGACAACTCCATAAAATTTTCAACACATAATCAATTAACCCAGAGCTAAAAAAAAGACTAATTAAGAAATTTGACATTAAGGAAATAGTAATAATCCTCACAAAAGGAGAAAAACACAAAATAATTACATAAACAATTTCATAAGAAGTATGACGGTCAAATTGAAAACGAGAAAATAATTTGAATTTTTTACAACATTGATACTAACAATGCAGATTCAAAAAGTCATTCATGTCTATATCCAATCACAACAAAAAAAAGAGTGGAATTTAGTGGTATTAACCATTGTTTCTTCATTAGATTATGAAGAGAGGATACTTTCATATATGCACAGAAATGGACCATCATTGAAATATAGGCTTTATGTTTTTTCTAGTGTTGACAACTTCATAAAATTCTCAACACAATCAATTAACCCAAAGCTAAAAAACAGACTAATTAAGAAATTTGACATTAAAGATTTAGAATAATCTTCACAGAAGGATGAAAACACAAAATAATTACACAAACAATTTCATAAGAAGTATGACGAACAAAATCAAAATGAGAAAATAACTGTATTTTTTAACAACATTGATCCTAACAATGGAGATTGAAAAAGTCATTCATATGCATATCCGATCACAATAAAAAAGAGTGGATTTTAGTGGTATTAACCATTGGTTCTTCAATAGATTATGAAGAGAGGATAGTTTAATACATGCTCAGAAATGGCCCATCATTGAAATATAGCCTATATGTTTTTTTTAGTGTTGACAACTCCATAAAATTTTCAACACATAATCAATTAACCCAAAGCTAAAAAAAAGACTAATTAAGAAATTTGACATTAAATAATTAAAAATAATCTTCATAGAAGGAGGAAAATACAAAATAATTACACAAACATTTTCATAAGATAGGGTGAGCTCATAAATAATTAAACATATAAGTTAATAAAAAAGTCAAGATACACCCATCTATTTTATTCTAGTTAATTCTTGGCCTAGACCTTAATCCCCAAGGCTTTTCAACCTTCACAACAAATAAATAATTAGCCTCGGATTCAGGGTTTATGATGCTCACACGAATCTGCCCGCTCGTGGTCCTGCCTCTACGAACCTCCCCGCTCGTAGTCCTGCTCTACGGACCTACCCGCCCGTAGTCCAACACACGTGATCCACCAGCTACGTACCTCCCCGCACGCAGCATCTCTCAAGTGTGAGCACGGAACATACGAACCTACCTCGCTCGTATCCCCACACGAGAGTAACATGATATGAACCTCCCCGCTCATATCATCACGTGTTCACCACCATCCATGAACCTACCCGCTCATGGCACAGCATCCCCTGATCCAAGTTTCACAACACAACATGATAAAGAAAACAAGCAAAGCACACCACCCTACACAAGGTATATACTCAAGCTGGTCTTAGGGATTCCAATGCTTCCACGAACCTGCCCGCTCGTGGTCCAACTCTACGAACCTCCCCGCTCGTAGTCCAACACACGTGATCCACCAGCTACGTACCTCCCCGCACGCAGCATCTCTCAAGTGTGAGCACGGAACATACGAACCTACCTCGCTCGTATCCCCACACGAGAGTAATAAAATATGAACCTCCCCGCTCATATCATCACGTGTTCATCACCAGTCATGAACCTACCCGCTCATGACAACATCAAGCATATCACAGACCAGGACCCACACCACAAACCATGCAAAACATATCACACTACACCCTACCACTACACCATCACCTAGCGTAGCCTAAGCGCCGCTAGGCGAAATGGCAGTATAGACCGCCTGGCGATTCCACATCACCGTCGGGCGCCACAACTTATAAAACATTCCTGTTTCATACTATCGCCTGGCGGTTTAGTCTACACCGCTAGGCGCTACACCAGTAATGTGACACTACTGGTTTTAGGTACTCTAATTCATTTCCTAGAATTCAACCATTTAATTTTCAAGCATCCAGAAATCAACATACACATTCATATATTCCAAATTACAACATCACAACACATATGCATCTTTCAAGTATAAGCACACATTCCTCTCTTTTGTAATTCATATATACTTACCTCTTAAATCAATTCCAGCACACATTTTATTTTCCCCTTCTCATTTTTCCCAACCCTTTGCATGCTTAGAATTCCATTACATTTAAAGTATGATTATCATGTTCCCATACTTTTCCAAAACCCGTCATGATCATGGAACACCCGGTCATAGTGATATCATCAATTGTGGCCTTATTCCCATACTTATAACATCTTACGTTTGAGCTAACATATATAGGTTCATATATTCAACATGTCTCAACAAGCACTACCAAAAACATACTCATCAATCATGCATCAATATATTTATATATATACATTCACCAATCAAGGCCATACCAGCACTTGATCACACTTAATCATCCATTAGTAATCATACTATTAGGGAATTCAACAACCAATCATGAGTGACGTATATCTCCCTCTTCAGGCATCCAATTTGAATCTCCACCGTTGAAAGTGAAGAACAACATGTTGTGAAACACCTTACAAAATTTCACCCAAATCGGACGGTTAACGAAGCGGGAAATGCAGTTTTACGAAAACTGCACAGACCTGAAAAATCGGTGGCGCCTGGCGGCATGAACTAGCGCCGGGCGGTTCCTGTTCCACGAAAAGTACGAAAAACAGCGTTTTTCATGAATCAGACACCACACTTCACTGATATGGTGCCTGGCGGTAACCAACGTGCCGCCAAGCGGTTCCTGCTGTTCCAGAAACCCCAACATTTTTCTTTGCACCTGCGAATCTCAACCCTTTCAAAACAACTCTGAGTTCAACCAATTTATGACTTTATAGGATACGATTCCATCTTTTAGGATTACAATTCATTCTCTAACACTTCCCATACCCGAATTCATTCACCCTTTCCATTTAGATTAGTGTCGTTTTCGAAATCCCCAATTCATCAATCCTAAGATAACCTTCATGCAATCTTCTTCTATATTAAACCCCAATTCCACGAATTTCCAATGAAATACTATGTTTAATCGTTCATAAATATTAGAAAGCAATTTCTCCTTGATCACAAACCTCCCAGAACCTGTGAAACATCAAAATCGAGCCAAAAGTGGC
The DNA here is from genome assembly GCF_037176805.1 of Vigna unguiculata. Classification (NCBI taxonomy): domain Eukaryota; kingdom Viridiplantae; phylum Streptophyta; class Magnoliopsida; order Fabales; family Fabaceae; genus Vigna; species Vigna unguiculata. The sequence goes on from NC_140801.1 coordinate 19,324,167, forward strand.
TCGCGTCGCCTAGCGGGTATTCATCACCGCTAGGCCCTTCATAAAACCCAGAAAACTGTGTACTCTAACATGCACCGCCTGGCGGTTCAGCCCGTTCCGCCAGGCGGTTCCGTCTCCAGAACCCCCAATTACCCAGAAATAAGATGAGTCGCCTAGTGGTGATTCATCACCCGCCAGGCGATTTCTGGAAAATTGCAGAAAATACGAAAATACATGAAATAGCAGAGTACATGCATTCAAATTCTCATACATTTCATACAAATAAAAACAATAAATAAAAGATTCGGTTCACAAACCTCCCAGAACCTGTGAAACATCAAAATCGAGCCAAAAGTGGCTCGCGTCGCCTAGCGGGTATTCATCACCGCTAGGCCCTTCATAAAACCCAGAAAACTGTGTACTCTAACATGCACCGCCTGGCGGTTAAGCCCGTTCCGCCAGGCGGTTCCGTCTCCAGAACCCCCAATTACCCAGAAATAAGATGAGTCGCCTGGCGGTGATTCATCACCCGCCAGGCGATTTCTAGAAAATTGCAAAAAATACGAAAATACATGAAATAGCAGAGTACATGCATTCAAATTCTCATACATTTCATACAAATAAAAACAATAAATAAAAGATTCGGTTCCAGCTCCCCTAACCTCTGATCCTCGCTCCAAACACGGATTGCACGTGACTTTTAATTCCAACTCAGCCTTGCTCTTGCCTCACTCTTCCACAATGGTTTCCCACTCCAATTCTCCTCTACCATTCGTACCAATCGCCCAGAAGTCTGTGATTTCGTATGCACTCCCCTGTCTCAGACCCTTAATCCCTTAATTATCCTCTCTCACTCTAATTCATTCCACCCTTAATTTCATTAAACCTTTTAAAACGAAAATTACAATAAAAGTGTGTGTTAATGTCCACTTAATATCCCTCACAGTGTATTTTTCCAGCACTCACGGCTGCCTTCTTGGCTACTAGGTTTTCCAAACCTTTTCACATTCATGCCAAAGGAAAAATTGGCAAAAAGAAATTATTTAGTTCTCAACAAGGTTTGAACTCACACCCATGCACATACCAAACCAAGGCCAAACCATTCAACCAATCCAGATTTCATGATAACTCCTACAATTCTAGGAATTTATCATCACCCCATGCATTCAATATATAAACACACAAAAACGCATAATTTAAATAACACCCAAGTGGCACACATAGGACTCGAACCCAAGTCCTCACACACAATAAAGTACTCTCAACCACTTGAGCTAGTACTTTTCCATGTCATAGTTCCTCACATTAATTGCTTTAAATGTTTCTATTACCCACCATAATTAAATAATTATTTAAATAACTATTTAATTTTCTCGGGTCTTACAGTATGTTGTAGGATGTTGGCGCATCGACTATAAGGAAGCGGATTGGGATGGTTTTGGTTTGGGTTCCTTCCCGAAAGACGGTATGGAGGTCTATGTAGCCCCGGGTGGATACTTGTTCGCCGGAAAAGCTGTATATGGGCTCATCATATGGTATCATGGCGGTGTCAGGAAGTTGTAACTTTTGGTAGGTGGCCCAGTAGAGGATGTCAACTGAGCTGCCTTGATCCACAAGTACTTTCTTAACGGCATAATTTTCGATTTCAATGGTGATGACCATGGGGTCGTCCTGCTGGTGGTCAAGGCCATGGAAGTCGTCATCCGTGAATACGATGGGGGGCATACGACGTCTGTGGTGGGAATGAGTGATATGGTTGATGGATTATATATGGCGGAGGTGTTTCTTCCTAGCGGACGAGGTGGAGCCTCCACTTGCGAAGCCACCAGAGATGGTGTTAATGGTTCCTCGTAAGGGGGGTCGACAGGGGTAATGTTGGTGTGAGCGGGCTCTGGTTGTTGGTTGTTGGGTTGGATGGGGTGGCTATTGTGATGGGCGTCGCTTGGTTGGCGTCTGTGGTCATGTCGTGGGGGGGTGGCGAGATCGGGAGGAGGAGGAATGGTCATCCCTACGGATGAAGCGGCGAAAGTGGCCAGCACGGACCAGTTCTTCGATTTTATCCTGGAGCGCTTTGCATTCTTCCGTAGTGTGACCATGGTTGCGATGGTACCGACAATACTTGGTCATGTCGGCGTTAGGAGGTGTGGTTGTCTTTCGTGGTGGGGGGAGGAGGTCAGCTTGGAGGGCCTCGTCTAGGATGCGGGAGCGGGCTATTGTGAGGGGAGCGTATCTGGTGAAGCGAGGTTGGCGGGGTTCGCGTGGGCGGGTATCAGGGTGCGGGTGAGGTTGTGGGGTGGGGTTGGGGGTGGGGTTGGAGGTGTTGGCGGCGTAGTCATTGCAGAATTTGGTGTGAAGGGTTTGCATTTCCTCCATGCGGACGTAGTCGGCTGCGCGTAGCTTGAGTTCGTGCATGGAGGTGGGTGGGTGGAGGTAGACGTTGTTGGCGAAGGGGCCGGGCTGTAGGGTGAGAGTCATGCATTGGAGTATCATCTCCTGGTTGAGGTGTGGTGTACGAAGGGCGGCTTTACTGAAGCGATCGATGAACGTTCTGAGTGGTTCATTGGGTTCCTGCCTGATACCCAGTAGGGATATGGTGGTGGTTTGATGTGGGCGGCTTCCAGCGAAATGGGTGGAAAACATGTGTGAAAGGATGTCGAAACTATCAATTGAGTAGGGCGGGAGGGTGGTAAACCATTCTAGGGCAGGGCCTTTGAGGGTAGTGGGGAAAGCTTTGCAAAAGACTGCGTCTTGAGATGTGTACAGGGCGACGTGGGTGATGTAGACTTTCAGGTGTTCGTCAGGGTCGGTTTCGCCAGTATAGCGATCCAGGTTGAATGGTTCCCACTGGGCCGGGAGAAGGGTGTTGGCGATAAAATCCGTGAATGGGTGGCGGCGTCTGGGCTGGTGAGGGGCGGGTATGTGGGGTGGGGGTGGGTGGTTGATCATAGCAAGAAAGGTGGAGGTGATGTTGTGAGGAGGGATGTGGGTTGTGGGAAGATATTGTGGGTTGTAGGGTGGGATATATGTGGTATGGAGAGCGGTGGGTATGTTGTAGGGGGCGTGGGTGGTTGGGATGGTGGGGGCGGGAGTTGGGGGTGCGATGAGCCCTAGTCGACCGAATGGAAAGTGATGGGGATGGGTAGAGGTAACGGGTGTCTGTTGGGTGGTGGTGAAGGTGTGAGGGGTGGGATTGTATTCACTTTCTTCCTTTGTAGGCTGGAAGGCCGGAGACTTCACAGCTTCAGAGGTTTCTTTGGCTTTTCCCTTCAGGTTGGCGTCTGACTCGATCCTTCTCCCGAGGCGAGAGTTCTCTTGTTTTAGCGCTTCCATTTCCTCAGCACTATGCTTCTTCAGGTCTACGAGTTCTTGTTGCATCTTTGCCTGGCCGTCTAGGATGGCGGCCAAGTCAGGGGCGATGCTGGGAGGTCCAGAGGGACCAGCGTCCGCTTGCTTGTTAGCTCCAGCTCTGCTGCGGGTGGAAACCATCTTCAGAGAAAAACGGGTACTCAAGGTGTTCGTCTCGAGCCCCACGGTGGGCGCCAATTGTTCCTGCAGAGAACAAACAAGAGGTTAGGCACAAACGTCACCTTACCATGTAGTCCGCTATCTCTTCAGTTGGCCTCTTTCCGGTCGATACATGTCAACTTGAAACCAGGAGGGGTTACCTGCAGAAGAATCTCCGAAGCTCAAGTAAGTCAAAGCTCTCAGAGAGTCAAATCAGTGATTAATGAATGCGTACCTTTAAATGATGGGGTCCATATGTATTTATAGAACATTAATGACGTTTGACTATTTCATGGGCTGGGTCTTGACCTGGGCTCTAATTTGGGCCATGAGTGGGCCTGGGCCCCAACCCAGGCCCTTGAGACCTATTGAATGCGGGGGGCTTCAATTTTTGCTTAAGTTTATTGGAGTAGTCGGCCTGGGCTTTAACCTTACCAGATGTGCTCGAGTAGTCGGTCTCGACCGACTACTTGCGTAGATGGCTTATGTTGGTGATGTGAAGTGCTAACTCGGCGGTCTCGATATGCACAATATTTACTTGGTCGAGTTTGGCTAGGTACAGTACACATTCATATGCATATCCGATCACAATAAAAAATAGTGGATTTTAGTGGTATTAACCAATAGTTCTTCTTTAGATTATGAAGAGAGGATACTTTCATATATGTGCAAAAATGGCCCATCATTGAAATATAGCCTATATGTTTTTTTCAGTGTTGACAACATCATAAAATTGTCAACACATCATCAAATAACACAAAGCTAAAAAAAATAAATAATTAAGAAATTTGACATTAAAGAATTGGTAATAATCTTCACAGAAGGAGGAAAACACAAAATAATTACACAAACAATTTCATAAGAAGTATGACGGACAAATTCAAAATGAGAAAATAATTTGATGTTTTTCCAACATTGATACTAACAATGTAGATTCAAAAAGTCATGCATGTGCATATCCAATCACAACAAAAAAGAGTGGAATTTAGGGGTATTAACCATTGTTACTTCATTAGATTATGAAGAGAGGATACTTTCATCTATGTGCAGAAATGGCCCGTCATTGAAATACAGACTATATGTTTTTTTTAGTGTTGACAAGAAATTTGACATTAAACAATTAAAAGTAATCTTCACAAAAGGAGAAAAACATAAAATAATTACATAAACAATTCCATAAGAAGTATGACGGACAAATTGAAAACGAGAAAATAATTTGAATTTTTTACAACATTGATACTAACAATGTAGATTCAAAAAGTCATTCATATGCATATCCGATCACAATAGAAAAGAGTGGATTTTAGTGGTATTAACCATTGGTTCTTCATTAGATTATGAAGAGAGGATACTTTCATATATGTGCATAAATGACCCATCATTGAAATATAGCCTATATGTTTTTTTTAGTGTTGACAACTCCATAAAATTTTCAACACATAATCAATTAACCCAAAGCTAAAAAAAAGACTAATTAAGAAATTTGACATTAAATAATTAAAAATAATCTTCACAGAAGGAGGAAAATACAAAATAATTACACAAACAATTTCATAAGAAGTATGACGAACAAAATCAAAATGAGAAAATAATTGTATTTTTTAACAACATTGATCCTAACAATGTAGATTCAAAAAGTCATTCATATGCATATCCGATCACAATAAAAAAGAGTGGATTTTAGTGGCATTAACCATTGGTTTTTCATTAGATTATGAAGAGAGGATACTTTCATACATGCTCAGAAATGGTCCATCATTGAAATATAGCCTATATGTTTTTTTTAGTGTTGACAACTCCATAAAATTTTCAACACATAATCAATTAACCCAAAGCTAAAAAAAAGACTAATTAAGAAATTTGACATTAAATAATTAAAAATAATCTTCACAGAAGGAGGAAAACAAAAAATAATTACACAAACAATTTCATAAGAAGTATGACGAACAAAATCAAAAGGAGAAAATAATTGTAGTTTTTAACAACATTCACACTAACAATGTAGATTCAAAAAGTCATTCATATGCATATCCGATCACAATAAAAAAGAGTGGACTTTAGTGGTATTAACCATTGGTTGTTCATTAGATTATGAAGAGAGGATACTTTCATATATGTGCAGAAATGACCCATCATTGAAATATAGCCTATATGTTTTTTTTAGTGTTGACAACATCATAAAATTCTCAACATATAATCAATTAACACAAAGCTAAAAAAATGAATAATTAAGAAATTTGACATTAAAGAATTAGAATAATCTTCACAGAAGGATGAAAACACAAAATAATAACACAAACAATTTCATAAGAAGTATGACGGACAAATTCAAAATGAGAAAATAATTTGAATGTTTTACAACAATGATACTAACAATGTAGATTCAAAAAGTCATTCATGTGCATATCCAATCACAACAAAAAAGAGTGGAATTTAGTGGTATTAACCATTGTTTCTTCATTAGATGATGAAGAGAGGATACTTTCCTCTATGTGCAGAAATGGCCCATCTTTGAAATATAGCCTATATGTTGTTTTTAGTGTTGACAACTCCATAAAATTTTCAACACATAATCAATTAACACAAAGCTTAAAAACAGACTAATTAAGAAATTTGACGTTAAACAATTAAAAGTAATCTTCACAAAAGGAGAAAAACACAAAATAATTACATAAACAATTTCATAAGAAGTATGACGGTCAAATTGAAAACGAGAAAATAATTTGAATTTTTTACAACATTGATACTAACAATGCAGATTCAAAAAGTCATTCATGTCTATATCCAATCACAACAAAAAAAAGAGTGGAATTTAGTGGTATTAACCATTGTTTCTTCATTAGATTATGAAGAGAGGATACTTTCATATATGCACAGAAATGGACCATCATTGAAATATAGGCTTTATGTTTTTTCTAGTGTTGACAACTTCATAAAATTCTCAACACAATCAATTAACCCAAAGCTAAAAAACAGACTAATTAAGAAATTTGACATTAAAGATTTAGAATAATCTTCACATAAGGATGAAAACACAAAATAATTACACAAACAATTTCATAAGAAGTATGACGAACAAAATCAAAATGAGAAAATAACTGTATTTTTTAACAACATTGATCCTAGCAATGGAGATTGAAAAAGTCATTCATATGCATATCCGATCACAATAAAAAAGAGTGGATTTTAGTGGTATTAACCATTGGTTCTTCAATAGATTATGAAGAGAGGATAGTTTAATACATGCTCAGAAATGGCCCATCATTGAAATATAGCCTATATGTTTTTTTTAGTGTTGACAACTCCATAAAATTTTCAACACATAATCAATTAACCCAAAGCTAAAAAAAAGACTAATTAAGAAATTTGACATTAAATAATTAAAAATAATCTTCATAGAAGGAGGAAAATACAAAATAATAACACAAACATTTTCATAAGAAGTATGACGGTCAAATTGAAAACAAGAAAATAATTGTATTTTTTAACAACATTGATCCTAACAATGTAGATTCAAAAAGTCATTCATATGCATATCCGATCACAATAAAAAAGAGTGGATTTTAGTGGTATTAACCATTGGTTCTTCATTAGATTATGAAGAGAGGATACTTTCATATATGCACAGAAATGGACCATCATTGAAATATAGGCTTTATGTTTTTTCTAGTGTTGACAACTTCATAAAATTCTCAACACATAATCAATTAACCCAAAGCTAAAAAAGAGACTAATTAAGAAATTTGACATTAAAGAATTAGAATAATCTTCAAAGAAGGATGAAAACACAAAATAATTACACAAACAATTTCATAAGAAGTATGACGAACAAAATCAAAAAGAGAAAATAACTTTATTTTTTAACAATATTGATCCTAACAATGTAGATTCGAAAAGTCATTCATGTGCATATCCAATCAGAACAAAAAAAGAGTGGAATTTAGTGGTATTAACCATTGTTTCTTCATTAGATTATGAAGAGAGGATACTTTCATATATGTGCAGAAATGACCCGTCATTGAAATGAAGACTATATGCTTTTCTTAGTGTTGACAACTTCATAAAACTCTCAATACATAATCAATTAACCCAAAGCCAAAAAAACGACTAATGAAGAAATTTGACATTAAATAATTAAAAATAATCTTCACTCAAGCAGGAAAACACAAAATAGTTAGACAAACAATTTCATAAGAAGTATGACGGACAAAATCAAAATGAGAAAATAATTTCATTTTTTAACCACATTGATACTAAAAGTGTAGGCTCAAAAACTCATTCATATGCATCTCCAATCACAACAAAAAAGAGTGGAATTTAGTGGTATTAACCATTTTTTCTTCATTAGATTATGAAGAGAGGATACTTTCATAAATGTGCAGAAATGGCCCATCCTTGAAATATAGGCTATATGTTTTTTTTAGTGTTGACAACTTCATAAAATTCTCAACACATAATCAATTAACCTAAAGCTAAAAAAAAGACTAATTAAGAAATTTGACATTAAACAATTAAAAATAATCTTCACAAAAGGAGGAAAACACAAAATAATTACACAAACAATTTCATAAGAACTATGACTGAAAAAATCAAAATGAGAAAATAATTTGATTTTTTAACCACATTGATACTAACAGTGTAGATTCAAAAAGTCATTAATATGCTTATTGTAAGACCCGTAGGATTTAATTAATTAAATAAATAATTAATTAATAAATGCGGGAGGGGAAATAATTATGACATTAAATTATGGTTGGTATGATGTGGAAAAGTGCTAGCTCATGTGGTTGAGAGCACTTTGATTGTGTGAGAGGACTTGGGTTTGAGTCCGATGTATGCTAACTTTAGTGTTGTTGTTTTATTATTTAATCTATGAAATCATGTTCTTGTATGATATGATGTCTGAATTGGATTTGTTAAGCATGAAACATGAATTGGCATGATGGTATGATATTGATTTGGTAAGTGCATGGTTATGGGTTAAAACCTTGGAGAATCAAACTAAATCTCTATTTTTAGCATTTTTGGCTTTGAATTGAATATGAAAGGTTGGGAAAAACCCTAGACGGTTGAGAGGAAGCTTTGGGTAGCTGAAAAAAATAGATCATAAAGGTCAATTAAAAGGTAATTAACAGTACAAATAAGTAAATTCTCGTTTTGGGTAATTAAACTCTACTAAAAGCCAAGTTTAAAAGGGTAAAAAGTGGTCATAGTGAAGGTTTTGGCAAGCTGAAATAGTAACCTGAGTTAGGGCACGAAAATCTAAGACTTGTGAGACTTAAGGGAGAGTTGTGGTGCTGAATTGTGAGGAAGGAAGGTGGATGATCCAAGGGGAACCTTACAACTTGTCGAAGTTTAAGCGAAAGGATCCAGGTTAGGGGAGCTGGACTTCGCTGTTTTTGCTTCAAACAATATTATGATGTGAAGTATGCTAATTGTGGTGCCTATATACTGTTGAAATCTTGAGATACTGTGTTTCTGGGATATTTCCAGAAACCGCCTGGCGGGTGATGAACCACCGCCAGGCGACTCATCTGTTCTGCACTGTTTTGGGGTTCTGTGAAGGGAACCACCCGGCCGCCAGGCGACGCTTAGGATTTATACTAATTTCTGGGTTTGCGGATGAAGCGCCTGGCGGGGTTGGTTGAACCGCCAGGCGGCGCGTGGCCATTTCTCCTGTTTTGGGTTTTCTGGGGTTCTGGGATAAATCTAATCGGGGCAAAAGACAAGGGGGAACCGTAAAGGGTGATAACGTTAACCAACAGTAGGTATGGACACCTAATTAAGGGCTTAATTGAATGGAACAATGTGTGTAAGTTTAAGGTTGAAGGTATGAAGAAAGGATTATGAAGAAAGAGTGGAATTTAGTGGTATTAACCATCGTTTCTTCATTAGATTATGAAGAGAGGATACTTTCGTATATGTGCAGAAATGGCCCATCATTGAAATATAGGATATATGTCTTTTTTAGTGTTCACAAAATCATAAAATTTTTAACACATAATCAATTAAGAAATGGCCCATCATTAAGAAATTTGACATTAAACAATTAAAAATAATCTTCATTGAAGGAGGAAAACACAAAATAATTACACATAAAATTTCATAAGAAGTATGACGAACAAAATCAAAATGAGAAAATAATTTGATTTTTTAACAACATTGAAACTAAAAATTTAGATTCAAAAAGTCATTCATGTGCATATCCAATCACAAGAAAAAAGAGTGGAAATTAGTTGTTTAACCATGGTTTCTGCATTAGATTATGAAGAGAGGATACTTTCATATCTGTGCAGAAATGGCCCATCGTTGAAATATAGGCTATATGTTTTTTTTTTACTGTTGACAACTTCGTAAAATTCTCAACACATAATCAGTTAACCCAAAGCTAAAAAAAAGACTAATTAAGAAATTTGACATTAAACAATTAAAAATAATCTTCATTGAAGGAGGAAAACACAAAATAATTACACATACAATTTTATAAGAAGTATGACGAACAAAATCAAAATGAGAAAATAATTTGAATTTTTAACAACATTGATACTAAAAATGTAGATTCAAAAAGTCATTCATGTGCATATCCAATCACAAAAAAAAAGAGTGGAATTTAATGGTATTAACCATTGTTTCTTCAATAGATTATGAAGAGAGGATACTTTCATATATGTGCAGAAATGGCCCATCATTGGAATATAGACTATATTTTTTTTTTAGTGTTGACAACCTCATAAAATTCTCAACACATAATCAGTTAACCCAAAGCTAAAAAAAGACTAATTAAGAAATTTGACAATAATGAATTAAAAATAATCTTCATAGAAGGAGGAAAACACAAAATAATTACACAAACAATTTCATAAGAACTATGACGGAAAAAATCAAAATGAGAAAATAATTTGATTTTTTAACCACATTTATACTAACAGTGTAGATTCAAAAAGTCATTCATATGCATATCCAATCACAACAAAAAATGTGGAATTTAGTGGTATTAACCATCGTTTCTTCATTAGATTATGAAGAGAGGATACTTTAATATATGTGCAGAAATGGCCCATCATTGAAATATAGGCTATATGCTTTTTTTAGTGTTGACAACTTCATAAAATTCTCAACACCTAATCAGTTAACCCAAAGCTAAAAAAAGGACTAATAAGAAATTTGGCATTAAACAATTAAAAATAATCTTCATTGAAGGGGGAAAACACAAAATAATTACACATACAATTTCATAAGAAGTATGACGAACAAAATCAAAATGAGAAAATAATTTGATTTTTTAACAACATTGACACTAAAAATGTAGATTCAAAAAGTCATTCATGTACATATCCAATCACAAGAAAAAAGAGTGGAATTTAGTGGTTTAACCACTGTTTCTGCATTAGATTATGAAGAGAGGATACCTTCATATCTATGCAGAAATAGCCCATCATTGAAATATAGGCTATATGTTTATTTTTACTGTTGAAAACTTCGTAAAATTCTCAACACATAATCAGTTAACCCAAAGTTAAAAAAAGCCTAATTAAGAAATTTGACATTAAACAATTAAAAATAATCTTCATTGAAGGAGGAAAACACAAAATAATTACACATAAAATTTCATAAGAAGTATGACGAACAAAATCAAAAGGAGAAAATAATTTGATTTTTTAACAACATTGAAACTAAAAATTTAGATTCAAAAAGTCATTCATGTGCATATCCAATCACAAGAAAAAAGAGTGGAAATTAGTTGTTTAACCATGGTTTCTGCATTAGATTATGAAGAGAGGATACTTTCATATCTGTGCAGAAATGGCCCATCGTTGAAATATAGGCTATATGTGTTTTTTTACTGTTGACAACTTCGTAAAATTCTCAACACATAATCAGTTAACCCAAAGCTAAAAAAAAGACTAATTAAGAAATTTGACATTAAACAATTAAAAATAATCTTCATTGAAGGAGGAAAACACAAAATAATTACACAAACAATTTCATAAGAACTATGACGGAAAAAATCAAAATGAGAAAATAATTTGATTTTTTAACAACATTGACACTAAAAATGTAGATTCAAAAAGTCATTCATGTGCATATCCCATCACAAGAAAAAAGAGTGGAATTTAGTGGTTTAACTACTGTTTTTGCATTAGATTATGAAGAGAGGATACTTTCATATCTGTGCAGAAATAGCCCATTATTGAAATATAGGCTATATGTTTATTTTTATTGTTGACAACTTCGTAAAATTCTCAACACATAATCAGTTAACCCAAAGCTAAAAAAAAGCCTAATTAGGAAATTTGACATTAAACAATTAAAAATAGTCTTCATTGAAGGAGGAAAACACAAAATAATTACACATAAAATTTCATAAGAAGTATGACGAACAAAATCAAATTGAGAAAATAATTTGAATTTTTAACAACATTGATACTAAAAATGTAGATTCAAAAAGTCATTCATGTGCATATCCAATCACAAAAAAAAAGAGTGGAATTTAATGGTATTAACCATTGTTTCTTCAATAGATTATGAAGAGAGGATACTTTCATATATGTGCAGAAATGGCCCATCATTGGAATATAGACTATATTTTTTTTTTAGTGTTGACAACCTCATAAAATTCTCAACACATAATCAGTTAACCCAAAGCTAAAAAAAGACTAATTAAGAAATTTGACAATAATGAATTAAAAATAATCTTCATAGAAGGAGGAAAACACAAAATAATTACACAAACAATTTCATAAGAACTATGACGGAAAAAATCAAAATGAGAAAATAATTTGATTTTTTAACCACATTTATACTAACAGTGTAGATTCAAAAAGTCATTCATATGCATATCCAATCACAACAAAAAATGTGGAATTCAGTGGTATTAACCATCGTTTCTTCATTAGATTATGAAGAGAGGATACTTTAATATATGTGCAGAAATGGCCCATCATTGAAATATAGGCTATATGCTTTTTTTAGTGTTGACAACTTCATAAAATTCTCAACACCTAATCAGTTAACCCAAAGCTAAAAAAAGGACTAATTAGGAAATTTGACATTAAACAATTAAAAATAGTCTTCATTGAAGGAGGAAAACACAAAATAATTACACATAAAATTTCATAAGAAGTATGACGAACAAAATCAAATTGAGAAAATAATTTGAATTTTTAACAACATTGATACTAAAAATGTAGATTCAAAAAGTCATTCATGTGCATATCCAATCACAAGAAAAAAGAGTGGAATTTAGTGGTTTAACCATGGTTTCTGCATTAGATTATGAAGAGAGGATACCTTCATATCTGTGCAGAAATGGCCCATCGTTGAAATATAGGCTATATGTTTATTTTTACTGTTGACAACTTCGTAAAATTCTCAACACATAATCAGTTAACCCAAAGCTAAAAAAAAGACTAATTAAGAAATTTGACATTAAACAATTAAAAATAATCTTCATTGAAGGAGGAAAACACAAAATAATTACACATACAATTTTATAAGAAGTATGGCGAACAAAATCAAAATGAGAAAATAATTTGAATTTTTAACAACATTGATACTAAAAATGTAGATTCAAAAAGTCATTCATGTGCATATCCAATCACAAAAAAAAAAGAGTGGAATTTAATGGTATTAACCATTGTTTCTTCAATAGATTATGAAGAGAGGATACTTTCATATATGTGCAGAAATGGCCCATCATTGGAATATAGACTATATTTTTTTTTTAGTGTTGACAACCTCATAAAATTCTCAACACATAATCAGTTAACCCAAAGCTAAAAAAAGACTAATTAAGAAATTTGACAATAATGAATTAAAAATAATCTTCATAGAAGGAGGAAAACACAAAATAATTACACAAACAATTTCATAAGAACTATGACAGAAAAAATCAAAATGAGAAAATAATTTGATTTTTTAACAACATTGACACTAAAAATGTAGATTCAAAAAGTCATTCATGTGCATATCCCATCACAAGAAAAAAGAGTGGAATTTAGTGGTATTAACCATCGTTTCTTCATTAGATTATGAAGAGAGGATACTTTAATATATGTGCAGAAATGGCCCATCATTGAAATATAGGCTATATGCTTTTTTTAGTGTTGACAACTTCATAAAATTCTCAACACCTAATCAGTTAACCCAAAGCTAAAAAAAGGACTAATAAGAAATTTGGCATTAAACAATTAAAAATAATCTTCATTGAAGGGGGAAAACACAAAATAATTACACATACAATTTCATAAGAAGTATGACGAACAAAATCAAAATGAGAAAATAATTTGATTTTTTAACAACATTGACACTAAAAATGTAGATTCAAAAAGTCATTCATGTACATATCCAATCACAAGAAAAAAGAGTGGAATTTAGTGGTTTAACCACTGTTTCTGCATTAGATTATGAAGAGAGGATACCTTCATATCTGTGCAGAAATAGCCCATCATTGAAATATAGGCTATATGTTTATTTTTACTATTGACAACTTCGTAAAATTCTCAACACATAATCAGTTAACCCAAAGCTAAAAAAAGCCTAATTAAGAAATTTGACATTAAACAATTAAAAATAATCTTCATTGAAGGAGGAAAACACAAAATAATTACACATAAAATTTCATAAGAAGTATGACGAACAAAATCAAAATGAGAAAATAATTTGAATTTTTAACAACATTGATACTAAAAATGTAGATTCAAAAAGTCATTCATGTGCATATCCAATGACAAAAAAAAAGAGTGGAATTTAGTGGTATTAACCGTTGTTTCTTCAATAGATTATGAAGAGAGGATACTTTCATATATGTGCAGAAATGGCCCATCATTGGAATATAGACTATATTTTTTTTTAGTGTTGACAACTTCATAAAATTCTCAACACATAATCAGTTAACCCAAAGCTAAAAAAAGACTAATTAAGAAATTTCACTTTAAACAATTAAAAATAATCTTCATAGGAGGAGGAAAACACAAAATAATTACACAAACAATTTCATAAGAACTATGACAGAAAAAATCAAAATGAGAAAATAATTTGATTTTTTAACAACATTGACACTAAAAATGTAGATTCAAAAAGTCATTCATGTGCATATCCCATCACAAGAAAAAAGAGTGGAATTTAGTGGTTTAACTACTGTTTTTGCATTAGATTATGAAGAGAGGATACTTTCATATCTGTGCAGAAATAGCCCATTATTGAAATATAGGCTATATGTTTATTTTTATTGTTGACAACTTCGTAAAATTCTCAACACATAATCAGTTAACCCAAAGCTAAAAAAAAGCCTAATTAGGAAATTTGACATTAAACAATTAAAAATAGTCTTCATTGAAGGAGGAAAACACAAAATAATTACACATAAAATTTCATAAGAAGTATGATGAACAAAATCAAATTGAGAAAATAATTTGAATTTTTAACAACATTGATACTAAAAATGTAGATTCAAAAAGTCATTCATGTGCATATCCAATCACAAAAAAAAAAAAGAGTGGAATTTAGTGGTATTAACCATTGTTTCTTCAATAGATTATGAAGAGAGGATACTTTCATATCTGTGCAGAAATGGCCCATCATTGGAATATAGACTATATTTTTTTTTAGTGTTGACAACTTCATAAAATTCTCAACACATAATCAGTTAAGCCAAAGCTAAAAAAAGACTAATTAAGAAATTTGACATTAAATAATTAAAAATAATCTTCATAGAAGGGGGAAAACACAAAATAATTACACAAACAATTTCATAAGAACTATGACGGAAAAAATCAAAATGAGAAAATAATTTGATTTTTTAACGACATTAATACTAACAGTGTAGATTCAAAAAGTCATTCATATGCATATCCAATCACAACAAAAAATGTGGAATTTAGTGGTATTAACCATCGTTTCTTCATTAGATTATGAAGAGAGGATACTTTCATATATGTGCAGAAATGGCCCATCATTGAAATATAGGCTATATGTTTTTTTTAGTGTTGACAACTTCATAAAATTCTCAACACATAATCAGTTAACCCAAAGCTAAAAAAAGCCTAATTAAGAAATTTGACATTAAACAATTAAAAATAATCTTCATTGAAGGAGGAAAACACAAAATAATTACACAAACAATTTCATAAGAAGTATGACGAACAAAATCAAAATGAGAAAATAATTTGAATTTTTAACAACATTGATACTAAAAATGTAGATTCAAAAAGTCATTCATGTGCATATCCAATCACAAAAAAAAAGAGTGGAATTTAGTGGTATTAACCGTTGTTTCTTCAATAGATTATGAAGAGAGGATACTTTCATATATGTGCAGAAATGGCCCATCATTGGAATATAGACTATATTTTTTTTTGGTGTTGACAACTTCATAAAATTCTCAACACATAATCAGTTAACCCAAAGCTAAAAAAAGACTAATTAAGAAATTTCACATTAAACAATTAAAAATAATCTTCATAGAAGGAGGAAAACACAAAATAATTACACAAACAATTTCATAAGAACTATGACAGAAAAAATCAAAATGAGAAAATAATTTGATTTTTTAACAACATTGACACTAAAAATGTAGATTCAAAAAGTCATTCATGTGCATATCCCATCACAAGAAAAAAGAGTGGAATTTAGTGGTATTAACCATCGTTTCTTCATTAGATTATGAAGAGAGGATACTTTAATATATGTGCAGAAATGGCCCATCATTGAAATATAGGCTATATGCTTTTTTTAGTGTTGACAACTTCATAAAATTCTCAACACCTAATCAGTTAACCCAAAGCTAAAAAAAGGACTAATAAGAAATTTGGCATTAAACAATTAAAAATAATCTTCATTGAAGGGGGAAAACACAAAATAATTACACATACAATTTCATAAGAAGTATGACGAACAAAATCAAAATGAGAAAATAATTTGATTTTTTAACAACATTGACACTAAAAATGTAGATTCAAAAAGTCATTCATGTACATATCCAATCACAAGAAAAAAGAGTGGAATTTAGTGGTTTAACCACTGTTTCTGCATTAGATTATGAAGAGAGGATACCTTCATATCTGTGCAGAAATAGCCCATCATTGAAATATAGGCTATATGTTTATTTTTACTGTTGAAAACTTCGTAAAATTCTCAACACATAATCAGTTAACCCAAAGTTAAAAAAAGCCTAATTAAGAAATTTGACATTAAACAATTAAAAATAATCTTCATTGAAGGAGGAAAACACAAAATAATTACACATAAAATTTCATAAGAAGTATGACGAACAAAATCAAAAGGAGAAAATAATTTGATTTTTTAACAACATTGAAACTAAAAATTTAGATTCAAAAAGTCATTCATGTGCATATCCAATCATAAGAAAAAAGAGTGGAAATTAGTTGTTTAACCATGGTTTCTGCATTAGATTATGAAGAGAGGATACTTTCATATCTGTGCAGAAATGGCCCATCGTTGAAATATAGGCTATATGTGTTTTTTTACTGTTGACAACTTCGTAAAATTCTCAACACATAATCAGTTAACCCAAAGCTAAAAAAAAGACTAATTAAGAAATTTGACATTAAACAATTAAAAATAATCTTCATTGAAGGAGGAAAACACAAAATAATTACACATACAATTTTATAAGAAGTATGGCGAACAAAATCAAAATGAGAAAATAATTTGAATTTTTAACAACATTGATACTAAAAATGTAGATTCAAAAAGTCATTCATGTGCATATCCAATCACAAAAAAAAAGAGTGGAATTTAATGGTATTAACCATTGTTTCTTCAATAGATTATGAAGAGAGGATACTTTCATATATGTGCAGAAATGGCCCATCATTGGAATATAGACTATATTTTTTTTTTAGTGTTGACAACCTCATAAAATTCTCAACACATAATCAGTTAACCCAAAGCTAAAAAAAGACTAATTAAGAAATTTGACAATAATGAATTAAAAATAATCTTCATAGAAGGAGGAAAACACAAAATAATTACACAAACAATTTCATAAGAACTATGACGGAAAAAATCAAAATGAGAAAATAATTTGATTTTTTAACCACATTTATACTAACAGTGTAGATTCAAAAAGTCATTCATATGCATATCCAATCACAACAAAAAATGTGGAGTTCAGTGGTATTAACCATCGTTTCTTCATTAGATTATGAAGAGAGGATACTTTAATATATGTGCAGAAATGGCCCATCATTGAAATATAGGCTATATGCTTTTTTTAGTGTTGACAACTTCATAAAATTCTCAACACCTAATCAGTTAACCCAAAGCTAAAAAAAGGACTAATAAGAAATTTGGCATTAAACAATTAAAAATAATCTTCATTGAAGGGGGAAAACACAAAATAATTACACATACAATTTCATAAGAAGTATGACGAACAAAATCAAAATGAGAAAATAATTTGATTTTTTAACAACATTGACACTAAAAATGTAGATTCAAAAAGTCATTCATGTACATATCCAATCACAAGAAAAAAGAGTGGAATTTAGTGGTTTAACCACTGTTTCTGCATTAGATTATGAAGAGAGGATACCTTCATATCTGTGTAGAAATAGCCCATCATTGAAATATAGGCTATATGTTTATTTTTACTGTTGACAACTTCGTAAAATTCTCAACACATAATCAGTTAACCCAAAGCTAAAAAAAGCCTAATTAAGAAATTTGACATTAAACAATTAAAAATAATCTTCATTGAAGGAGGAAAACACAAAATAATTACACATAAAATTTCATAAGAAGTATGACGAACAAAATCAAAATGAGAAAATAATTTGAATTTTTAACAACATTGATACTAAAAATGTAGATTCAAAAAGTCATTCATGTGCATATCCAATGACAAAAAAAAAAAGAGTGGAATTTAGTGGTATTAACCGTTGTTTCTTCAATAGATTATGAAGAGAGGATACTTTAATATATGTGCAGAAATGGCCCATCATTGGAATATAGACTATATTTTTTTTTAGTGTTGACAACTTCATAAAATTCTCAACACATAATCAGTTAACCCAAAGCTAAAAAAAGACTAATTAAGAAATTTCACTTTAAACAATTAAAAATAATCTTCATAGGAGGAGGAAAACACAAAATAATTACACAAACAATTTCATAAGAACTATGACAGAAAAAATCAAAATGAGAAAATAATTTGATTTTTTAACAACATTGACACTAAAAATGTAGATTCAAAAAGTCATTCATGTGCATATCCCATCACAAGAAAAAAGAGTGGAATTTAGTGGTTTAACTACTGTTTTTGCATTAGATTATGAAGAGAGGATACTTTCATATCTGTGCAGAAATAGCCCATTATTGAAATATAGGCTATATGTTTATTTTTATTGTTGACAACTTCGTAAAATTCTCAACACATAATCAGTTAACCCAAAGCTAAAAAAAAGCCTAATTAGGAAATTTGACATTAAACAATTAAAAATAGTCTTCATTGAAGGAGGAAAACACAAAATAATTACACATAAAATTTCATAAGAAGTATGACGAACAAAATCAAATTGAGAAAATAATTTGAATTTTTAACAACATTGATACTAAAAATGTAGATTCAAAAAGTCATTCATGTGCATATCCAATCACAAAAAAAAAAGAGTGGAATTTAGTGGTATTAACCATTGTTTCTTCAATAGATTATGAAGAGAGGATACTTTCATATCTGTGCAGAAATGGCCCATCATTGGAATATAGACTATATTTTTTTTTAGTGTTGACAACTTCATAAAATTCTCAACACATAATCAGTTAAGCCAAAGCTAAAAAAAGACTAATTAAGAAATTTGACATTAAATAATTAAAAATAATCTTCATAGAAGGGGGAAAACACAAAATAATTACACAAACAATTTCATAAGAACTATGACGGAAAAAATCAAAATGAGAAAATAATTTGATTTTTTAACGACATTAATACTAACAGTGTAGATTCAAAAAGTCATTCATATGCATATCCAATCACAACAAAAAATGTGGAATTTAGTGGTATTAACCATCGTTTCTTCATTAGATTATGAAGAGAGGATACTTTCATATATGTGCAGAAATGGCCCATCATTGAAATATAGGCTATATGTTTTTTTTAGTGTTGACAACTTCATAAAATTCTCAACACATAATCAGTTAACCCAAAGCTAAAAAAAGCCTAATTAAGAAATTTGACATTAAACAATTAAAAATAATCTTCATTGAAGGAGGAAAACACAAAATAATTACACAAACAATTTCATAAGAAGTATGACGAACAAAATCAAAATGAGAAAATAATTTGAATTTTTAACAACATTGATACTAAAAATGTAGATTCAAAAAGTCATTCATGTGCATATCCAATCACAAAAAAAAAGAGTGGAATTTAGTGGTATTAACCGTTGTTTCTTCAATAGATTATGAAGAGAGGATACTTTCATATATGTGCAGAAATGGCCCATCATTGGAATATAGACTATATTTTTTTTTGGTGTTGACAACTTCATAAAATTCTCAACACATAATCAGTTAACCCAAAGCTAAAAAAAGACTAATTAAGAAATTTCACATTAAACAATTAAAAATAATCTTCATAGAAGAAGGAAAACACAAAATAATTACACAAACAATTTCATAAGAACTATGACAGAAAAAATCAAAATGAGAAAATAATTTGATTTTTTAACAACATTGACACTAAAAATGTAGATTCAAAAAGTCATTCATGTGCATATCCCATCACAAGAAAAAAGAGTGGAATTTAGTGGTTTAACTACTGTTTCTGCATTAGATTATGAAGAGAGGATACTTTCATATCTGTGCAGAAATAGCCCATTATTGAAATATAGGCTATATGTTTATTTTTACTGTTGACAACTTCGTAAAATTCTCAACACATAATCAGTTAACCCAAAGCTAAAAAAAAGCCTAATTAGGAAATTTGACATTAAACAATTAAAAATAGTCTTCATTGAAGGAGGAAAACACAAAATAATTACACATAAAATTTCATAAGAAGTATGACGAACAAAATCAAATTGAGAAAATAATTTGAATTTTTAACAACATTGATACTAAAAATGTAGATTCAAAAAGTCATTCATGTGCATATCCAATCACAAAAAAAAAAGAGTGGAATTTAGTGGTATTAACCATTGTTTCTTCAATAGATTATGAAGAGAGGATACTTTCATATCTGTGCAGAAATGGCCCATCATTGGAATATAGACTATATTTTTTTTTAGTGTTGACAACTTCATAAAATTCTCAACACATAATCAGTTAAGCCAAAGCTAAAAAAAGACTAATTAAGAAATTTGACATTAAATAATTAAAAATAATCTTCATAGAAGGGGGAAAACACAAAATAATTACACAAACAATTTCATAAGAACTATGACGGAAAAAATCAAAATGAGAAAATAATTTGATTTTTTAACGACATTAATACTAACAGTGTAGATTCAAAAAGTCATTCATATGCATATCCAATTACAACAAAAAATGTGGAATTTAGTGGTATTAACCATCGTTTCTTCATTAGATTATGAAGAGAGGATACTTTCATATATGTGCAGAAATGGCCCATCATTGAAATATAGGCTATATGTTTTTTTTAGTGTTGACAACTTCATAAAATTCTCAACACCTAATCAGTTAACCCAAAGCTAAAAAAAAAGACTAATAAGAAATTTGGCATTAAACAATTAAAAATAATCTTCATTGAAGGGGGAAAACACAAAATAATTACACATACAATTTCATAAGAAGTATGACGAACAAAATCAAAATGAGAAAAAAATTTGAATTTTTAACAACATTGATCATAACAATGTAGATTCAAAAATTCATTCATGTGCATATCCAATCACAACAAAAAAGAGTGGAATTTAGTGGTATTAACCATTGTTTCTTCGTTAGATTATGAATAGAGGATACTTTCATATATGTGCAGAAATTGCCCATTATTGAAATATAGCCTATATGTTTTTTTTAGTGTTGACAACTTCATAAAATTTTCAACACACAATCAAATAACACAAAGCTAAAAAAAAAGACTAATTAAGAAATTTGACATTAAACAATTAAAAATAATCTTCATAGAAGGAGGAAAACACAAAATAATTACACAAACAATTTCGTAAGAACTATGACGGAAAAAATCAAAATGAGAAAATAATTTGATTTTTTAACCACATTAATACTAACAATGTAGATTCAAAATGTCATTCATGTGCATATCCAATCACAAAAAAAAAGAGTGGAATTTAGTGGTATTAACCATTGTTTCTTCAATAGATTATGAAGAGAGGATACTTTCATATATGTGCAGAAATGGCCCATCATTGGAATATAGACTATATTTTTTTTTAGTGTTGACAACTTCATAAAATTCATAACACATAATCAGTTAACCCAAAGCTAAAAACAGATTAATTAAGAAACTTGACATTAAACAATTAAAAATAATCTTCATAGAAGGAGGAAAACACAAAATAATTACACAAACAATTTCGTAAGAACTATGACGGAAAAAATCAAAATGAGAAAATAATTTGATTTTTTAACCACATTAATACTAACAATGTAGATTCAAAAAGTCATTCATATGCATATCCAATCACAACAAAAAATGTGGAATTTAGTGGTATTAACCATCGTTTCTTCATTAGATTATGAAGAGAGGATACTTTCATATATGTGTGGAAATGGCCCATCATTGAAATATAGGCTATATGGTTTTTTAGTGTTGACAACTTCATAAAATTCTCAACACCTAATAAGTTAACCCAAAGCTAAAAAAAAGACTAATAAGAAATTTGACATTAAACAATTAAAAATAATCTTCATTGAAGGGGGAAAACACAAAATAATTACACGTACAATTTCATAAGAAGTATGACGAACAAAATCAAAATGAGAAAATAATTTGATTTTTTAACAACATTGACACTAAAAATGTAGATTCAAAAAGTCATTCATGTGCATATCCAATCACAAGAAAAAAGAGTGGAATTTAGTGGTTTAACCACTGTTTCTGCATTAGATTATGAAGAGAGGATACTTTCATATCTGTGCAGAAATAGCTCATCATTGAAATATAGGCTATATGTTTATTTTTACTGTTGACAACTTCGTAAAATTCTCAACACATAATCAGTTAACCCAAAGCTAAAAAAAAAGCCTAATTAAGAAATTTGACATTAAACAATTAAAAATAATCTTCATTGAAGGAGGAAAACACAAAATAATTACACATAAAATTTCATAAGAAGTATGACGAACAAAATCAAAATGAGAAAAAAATTTGAATTTTTAACAACATTGACCATAACAATGTAGATTCAAAAATTCATTCATGTGCATATCCAATCACAACAAAAAAGAGTGGAATTTAGTGGTATTAACCATTGTTTCTTCGTTAGATTATGAAGAGAGGATACTTTCATATATGTGCAGAAATGGCCCATTATTGAAATATAGCCTATATGTTTTTTTTAGTGTTGACAACTTCATAAAATTTTCAACACACAATCAAATAACACAAAGCTAAAAAAAAAGACTAATTAAGAAATTTGACATTAAGGGATTAGTAATAATCTTCACAGAAGGAGGAAAACACAAAATAATTACACAAACAATTTTATAAGAAGTATGACGAAAAAATTCAAAATGAGAAAATAATTTCAAGTTTTTACAACATGTATACTAACAATGTAGATTCAAAAAGTCATTCATGTGCATATCCAATCACAACAAAAAAGAATGGAATTTCGTGGTATTAACCATTGTTTCTTCATTAGATTATGAAGAGAGGATACTTTCATATATGTGCAGAAATGGCCCATCATTGAAATATAGCCTATATGTTTTTTTTAGTGTTGACAACCTCATAAAATTCTCAACACATAATCAATTAACACAAAGCTAAAAAATGAATGATTAAGAAATTTGACATTAAAGAATTAGAATAATCTTCACAAAAGGATGAAAACACAAAATAATTACACAAACAATTTCATAAGAAGTATGACGGACAAATTCAAAATGAGAAAATAATTTGAATTTTTTACAACATTGATACTAACAATGTAGATTGCAAAAAGTCATGCATGTGCATATCCAATCACAACAAAAAAGAGTGAAATTTAGGGGTATTAACCATTGTTTCTTCATTATATTATAAAGAGAGGATACTTTCATATATGTGAAGAAATGGCCCATCATTGAAATTTAGGCTATATGTTTTTTTTAGTGTTGACAACTTCATAAAGTTTTTAACACATAATCAATTAACCCAAAGCTAAAAAAAAGACTAATTAAGAAATTTGACATTAAACAATTAAAAATAATCTTCACAGAAGGAGGAAAACACAAAATAATTACACAAACAATTTCATAAGAATTATGACGGGAAAATTCAAAATGAGAAAATAATTTGAATTTTTAACAACATTGATACTAAAAATGTAGATTCAAAAAGTCATTCATGTGCATATCCAATCACAAAAAAAAAAAAGAGTGGAATTTAGTGGTATTAACCATTGTTTCTTCAATAGATTATGAAGAGAGGATACTTTCATATATGTGCAGAAATGGCCCATCATTGGAATATAGACTATATTTTTTTTTAGTGTTGACAACTTCATAAAATTCTCAACACATAATCAGTTAACCCAAAGCTAAAAAAAGACTAATTAAGAAATTTGACATTAAATAATTAAAAATAATCTTCATAGAAGGGGGAAAACACAAAATAATTACACAAACAATTTCATAAGAACTATGACGGAAAAAATCAAAATGAGAAAATAATTTGATTTTTTAACCACATTAATACTAACAGTGTAGATTCAAAAAGTCATTCATATGCATATCCAATCACAACAAAAAATGTGGAATTTAGTGGTATTAACCATCGTTTCTTCATTAGATTATGAAGAGAGGATACTTTCATATATGTGCAGAAATGGCCCATCATTGAAATATAGGCTATATGTTTTTTTTAGTGTTGACAACTTCATAAAATTCTCAACACCTAATCATTTAACCCAAAGCTAAAAAAAAGACTAATAAGAAATTTGGCATTAAACAATTAAAAATAATCTTCATTGAAGGGGGAAAACACAAAATAATTACACATACAATTTCATAAGAAGTATGACGAACAAAATCAAAATGAGAAAAAAATTTGAATTTTTAACAACATTGATCATAACAATGTAGATTCAAAAATTCATTCATGTGCATATCCAATCACAACAAAAAAGAGTGGAATTTAGTGGTATTAACCATTGTTTCTTCGTTAGATTATGAAGAGAGGATACTTTCATATATGTGCAGAAATTGCCCATTATTGAAATATAGCCTATATGTTTTTTTTAGTGTTGACAACTTCATAAAATTTTCAACACACAATCAAGTAACACAAAGCTAAAAAAAAAGACTAATTAAGAAATTTGACATTAAACAATTAAAAATAATCTTCATAGAAGGAGGAAAACACAAAATAATTACACAAACAATTTCGTAAGAACTATGACGGAAAAAATCAAAATGAGAAAATAATTTGATTTTTTAACCACATTAATACTAACAATGTAGATTCAAAATGTCATTCATGTGCATATCCAATCACAAAAAAAAAGAGTGGAATTTAGTGGTATTAACCATTGTTTCTTCAATAGATTATGAAGAGAGGATACTTTCATATATGTGCAGAAATGACCCATCATTGGAATATAGACTATATTTTTTTTTAGTGTTGACAACTTCATAAAATTCATAACACATAATCAGTTAACCCAAAGCTAAAAACAGACTAATTAAGAAATTTGACATTAAACAATTAAAAATAATCTTCATAGAAGGAGGAAAACACAAAATAATTACACAAACAATTTCGTAAGAACTATGACGGAAAAAATCAAAATGAGAAAATAATTTGATTTTTTAACCACATTAATACTAACAATGTAGATTCAAAAAGTCATTCATATGCATATCGAATCACAACAAAAAATGTGGAATTTAGTGGTATTAACCATCGTTTCTTCATTAGATTATGAAGAGAGGATACTTTCATATATGTGTAGAAATGGCCCATCATTGAAATATAGGCTATATGTTTTTTTTAGTGTTGACAACTTCATAAAATTCTCAACACCTAATTAGTTAACCCAAAGCTAAAAAAAAGACTAATAAGAAATTTGACATTAAACAATTAAAAATAATCTTCATTGAAGGGGGAAAACACAAAATAATTACACGTACAATTACATAAGAAGTATGACGAACAAAATCAAAATGAGAAAATAATTTGATTTTTTAACAACATTGACACTAAAAATGTAGATTCAAAAAGTCATTCATGTGCATATCCAATCACAAGAAAAAAGAGTGGAATTTAGTGGTTTAACCATTGTTTCTGCATTAGATTATAAGGAGAGGATACTTTCATATCTGTGCAGAAATAGCTCATCATTGAAATATAGGCTATATGTTTATTTTTACTGTTGACAACTTCGTAAAATTCTCAACACATAATCAGTTAACCCAAAGCTAAAAAAAAAGCCTAATTAAAAAATTTGACATTAAACAATTAAAAATAATCTTCATTGAAGGAGGAAAACACAAAATAATTACACATAAAATTTCATAAGAAGTATGACGAACAAAATCAAAATGAGAAAAAAATTTGAATTTTTAACAACATTGACCATAACAATGTAGATTCAAAAATTCATTCATGTGCATATCCAATCACAACAAAAAAGAGTGGAATTTAGTGGTATTAACCATTGTTTCTTCGTTAGATTATGAAGAGAGGATACTTTCATATATGTGCAGAAATGGCCCATTATTGAAATATAGCC
The DNA here is from genome assembly GCF_037176805.1 of Vigna unguiculata. Taxonomy (NCBI): domain Eukaryota; kingdom Viridiplantae; phylum Streptophyta; class Magnoliopsida; order Fabales; family Fabaceae; genus Vigna; species Vigna unguiculata. The sequence goes on from NC_140801.1 coordinate 19,350,530, forward strand.
TATATGTTTTTTTTAATGTTGACAACTTCATTAAATTTTCAACACACAATCAAATAACACAAAGCTAAAAAAAAAAGACTAATTAAGAAATTTGACATTAAGGGATTAGTAATAATCTTCACAGAAGGAGGAAAACACAAAATAATTACACAAACAATTTTATAAGAAGTATGACGAAAAAATTCAAAATGAGAAAATAATTTCAAGTTTTTACAACATGTATACTAACAATGTAGATTCAAAAAGTCATTCATGTGCATATCCAATCACAACAAAAAAGAATGGAATTTCGTGGTATTAACCATTGTTTCTTCATTAGATTATCAAGAGAGGATACTTTCATATATGTGCAGAAATGGCCCATCATTGAAATATAGCCTATATGTTTTTTTTAGTGTTGACAACCTCATAAAATTCTCAACACATAATCAATTAACACAAAGCTAAAAAAATGAATGATTAAGAAATTTGACATTAAAGAATTAGAATAATCTTCACAAAAGGATGAAAACACAAAATAATTACACAAACAATTTCATAAGAAGTATGACGGACAAATTCAAAATGAGAAAATAATTTGAATTTTTTACAACATTGATACTAACAATGTAGATTGAAAAAGTCATGCATGTGCATATCCAATCACAACAAAAAAGAGTGGAATTTAGAGGTATTAACCATTGTTTCTTCATTATATTATAAAGAGAGGATACTTTCATATATGTGAAGAAATGGCCCATCATTGAAATTTAGGCTATATGTTTTTTTTAGTGTTGACAACTTCATAAAGTTTTTAACACATAATCAATTAACCCAAAGCTAAAAAAAAGACTAATTAAGAAATTTGACATTAAACAATTAAAAATAAACTTCACAGAAGGAGGAAAACACAAAATAATTACACAAACAATTTCATAAGAATTATGACGGGAAAATTCAAAATGAGAAAATAATTTGAATTTTTTACAACATTGATACTAACAATGTAGATTCAAAAAGTCATTCATGTGCATACCCAATCACAACAAAAAAAAATGTGGAATTTAGTGGTACTAACCATTGTTTCTTCATTAGATTATGAAGAGAGGATACTTTCATATATGTGCAGAAATGGCCCATCATTGAAATATAGACTATATGTTTTTTTTAGTGTTGACAACTTCATAAAATTTTCAACACATAATCAATTAACCCAAACCTAAAAAAAGACTAAATAAGAAACTTGACATTTAACAATTAAAAATAATCTTCACAGAAGGAGGAAAACAAAAAATAATTACACAAACAATTTCATAAGAAGTATGACGGAAAAATTCAAAATGCGAAAATAATTTGAATTTTTTACATTGATACTAACAATGTAGATTAAAAAAGTCATTCATGTGCATATCCAATCACAACAAAAAAGAGTGGAATTTAGTGGTATTGACCATTGTTTCTTCATTAGATCATGAAGAGAGGATACTTTCAAAGATGTGCAGAAATGGCCCATCATGGAAATAGAGACTATATGTTTTTTTTAGTGTTGCCAACTTCATAAAATTTTTAACACATAATCAATTAACCTAAAGCTAAAAAAAAGATTAATTAAGAAATTTGCCATTAAACAATTAAAAATAATCTTCACAGAATGAGGAAAACACAAAATAATTACACAAACAATTTCATAAGAAGTATGACGGACAATTTCAAAATGAGAAAATAATTTGAATTTTTTACGACGTTGATACTAACTATGTAGATTCAAAAAGTCATTCATGTGCATATCCAATCACAACAAAAAAGGGTGGAATTTAGTGGTATTAACTATTATTTCTTGATTAGAATATGAAGAGATGATACTTTCATATATGTGCAGAAATGGCCTATCATTGAAATATAGACTATATGTTTTTTTTAGTGTTGACAACTTCATAAAATTTTTAACACATAATCAATTTTCCCAAAGCTAAAAAAAAGACTAATTAAGAAATTTGAAATTAAACAATGATAAATAATCTTCATAAAAGGAGGAAAACACAAAATAATTACACAAACAATTTCATAAGAAGTATGACAGACAAATTCAAAATGAGAAAATAATTTGAATTTTTTATCACATTGATACTAACAATATAGATTCAAAAAGTCATTCATGTGCATATCCAATGACAACAAAAAAGAGTAAAATTTAGTGGTATTAACCATTGTTTCTTCATTAGATTATGAAGAGAGGATACTTTCATATATGTGCAGAAATGACCCATCATTGAAATATAGACTATCTGTTTTTTTTAGTGTTGACAACTTCATAAAATTCTCAACACATAATCAATTAACACAAAGCTAACAAAATTAATGATTAAGAAATTTGACATTAAAGAATTAGAATAATCTTCACAAAAGGAGGTAAACACAAAATAATTACACAAACAATTTCATAAGAAGTATGACGGACAAATTCAAAATGACAAAATAATTTCAATTTTTTACGACATTGATACTAACTGTGTAGATTCAAAAAGTCATTCATGTGCATATCCAATCACAACAAAAAAGGGTGGAATTTAGTGGTATTAACTATTGTTTCTTCATTAGATTATGAGGAGATGATACTTTCATATATGTGCAGAAATGGCCCATCATTGAAATGTAGACTATATGTTTTTTTTAGTGTTGACAACTTCATAAAATTTTTAACACATAATCAATTAACCTAAATCTAAAAAAAAGACTAATTAAGAAATTTGACATTAAACAATTAAAAATAATCTTCACCGAATGAAGAAAACATAAAATAATTACACAAACAATTTCATAAGAAGTATGACGGCCAAATTCAAAATGAGAAAATAATTTGAATTTTTTACGACATTGATACTAACTATGTAGATTCAAAAAGTCATTCATGTGCATATCCCATCACAACAAAAAAGAGTGGAATTTAGTGGTATTAACCATTGTTTCTTCATTAGATTATGAAGAAAGGATACTTTCATATATGTGCAGAAATGGCCCATTATTGAAATATAGCCTATATGTTTTTTTTAGTGTTGACAACTTCATAAAATTTTCAACACACAATCAAATAACACAAAGCTAAAAAAAAGACTAATTAAGAAATTTGACATTAAGGGATTAGTAATAATCTTCACAGAAGGAGGAAAACACAAAATAATTACACACACAATTTTATAAGAAGTATGACGAAAAAATTCAAAATGAGAAAATAATTTCAAGTTTTTACAACATGTATACTAACAATGTAGATTCAAAAAGTCATTCATGTGCATATCCAATCACAACAAAAAAGAGTGGAATTTCGTGGTATTAACCATTGTTTCTTCATTAAATTATGAAGAGAGGATACTTTCATATATGTGCAGAAATGGCCCATCATTGAAATATAGCCTATATGTTTTTTTTTAGTGTTGACAACCTCATAAAATTCTCAACACATAATCAATTAACACAAAGCTAAAGAAATGAATGACTAAGAAATTAGACATTAAAGAATTAGAATAATCTTCACAAAATGATAAAAACACAAAATAATTACACAAACAATTTCATAAGAAGTATGACGGACAAATTCAAAATGAGAAAATAATTTGAATTTTTTACAACATTGATACTAACAATGTAGATTGAAAAAGTCATGCATGTGCATATCCAATCACAACAAAAAAGAGTGGAATTTAGGGGTATTAACCATTGTTTCTTCATTATGTTATAAAGAGAGGATACTTTCATATATGTGAAGAAATGGCCCATCATTGAAATTTAGGCTATATGTTTTTTTTAGTGTTGACAACTTCATAAAGTTTTTCACACATAATCAATTAACCCAAAGCTAAAAAAAAGACTAATTAAGAAATTTGACATTAAACAATTAAAAATAATCTTAACAGAAGGAGGAAAACACAAAATAATTACACAAACAATTTCATAAGAATTATGACGGGAAAATTCAAAATGAGAAAATAATTTGAATTTTTTACAACATTGATACTAACAATGTAGATTCAAAAAGTCATTCATGTGCATACCCAATCACAACAAAAAAAAAGTGGAATTTAGTGGTATTAACCATTGTTCCTTCATTAGATTATGAAGAGAGGATACTTTCATATATGTGCAGAAATGGCCCATCATTGAAATATAGCCTATATGTTTTTTTTAGTGTTGACAACCTCATAAAATTCTCAACACATAATCAATTAACACCAAGCTAAAAAAATGAATGATTAAGAAATTTGACATTAAAGAATTAGAATAATCTTCACAAAAGGATGAAAACACAAAATAATTACACAAACAATTTCATAAGAAGTATGACGGATAAATTCAAAATGAGAAAATAATTTGAATTTTTTACAACATTGATACTAACAATGTAGATTCAAAAAGTCATTCATGTGCATACCCAATCACAACAAAAAAAAAGTGGAATTTAGTGGTATTAACCATTGTTCCTTCATTAGATTATGAAGAGAGGATACTTTCATATATGTGCAGAAATGGCCCATCATTGAAATATAGCCTATATGTTTTTTTTAGTGTTGACAACCTCATAAAATTCTCAACACATAATCAATTAACACCAAGCTAAAAAAATGAATGATTAAGAAATTTGACATTAAAGAATTAGAATAATCTTCACAAAAGGATGAAAACACAAAATAATTACACAAACAATTTCATAAGAAGTATGACGGATAAATTCAAAATGAGAAAATAATTTGAATTTTTTAAAACATTGATACTAACAATGTAGATTGAAAAAGTCATGCATGTGCATATCCAATCACAAAAAAAAAAGAGTGGAATTTAGGGGTATTAACCATTGTTTCTTCATTATATTATAAAGAGAGGATACTTTCATATATGTGAAGAAATGGCCCATCATTGAAATTTAGGCTATATGTTTTTTTTAGTGTTGACAACTTCATAAAGTTTTTAACACATAATCAATTAACCTAAAGCTAAAAAAAATACTAATTAAGAAATTTGACATTAAACAATTAAAAATAATCTTCACAGAAGGAGGAAAACACAAAATAATTACACAAAGAATTTCATAAGAATTATGACGGGAAAATTCAAAATGAGAAAATAATTTGAATTTTTTACAACATTGATACTAACAAAGTAGATTCAAAAAGTCATTCATGTGCATACCCAATCACAACAAAAAAAAAGTGGAATTTAGTGGTATTAACCATTGTTTCTTCACTAGATTATGAAGAGAGGATACTTTCATATATGTGCAGAAATGGCCCATCATTGAAATATAGCCTAAATGTTTTTTTTAGTGTTGACAACATCATAAAATTGTCAACACATAATCAATTAACCCAAAGCTAAAAAAAAGACTAATTAAGAAATTTGACATCAAACAATTAAAAATAATCTTCACAGAAGGAGGAAACCACAAAATAATTACACAAACAATTTCATAAGAAGTATGACAGACAAATTCAAAATGAGAAAATAATTTGAATTTTTAACAACATTGATACTAACAATGTAGATTCAAAAGTCATTCATGTGCATATCCAATCACAACAAAAAAGAGTGGAATTTAGTGGTATTAACCAATGTTTCTTCATTAGATTATGAAGAGAGGATACTTTCATATATGTGCAGAATGACCCATCATTGAAATATAGACTATATGTTTTTTTTTAGTGTTGACAACTTCATTCAATTTTCAACACATAATCAATTAACCCAATGCTAAAAAAAGACTAATTAAGAAATTTGACATTAAACAATTAAAAATAATCTTCATAGAAGGAGGAAAACACAAAATAATTACACAAACAATTTCATAAGAAGTATGAAGGGAAAATTCAAAATGAGAAAATAATTTGAATTTTGTACAACATTTATACTAAAAATGTAGATTCAAAAAGTCATTCATGTGCATACCCAATCACAACAAATAAGAGTGGAATTTAGTGGTATTAACCATTGTTTCTTCATTAGATTATGAAGAGAGGATACTTTCATATATGTGCAGAAATGGCCCATCATTGAAATATATACCATATGTTTTTTTTTTAGTGTTGACAACATCATAAAATTTTCAACACATAGTCAATTAACCAAAAGCTAAAAAAAAGACTAATTAAGAAATTTGACATTAAACAATTAAAAATAATCTTCACAGAAGGAGGAAAACACAAAATAATTACACAAACAATTTCATAAGAAGTATGACGGAAAAATTCAAAATGAGAAATTAATTATAATTTTTTACGACATTGATACTAACTATGTAGATTCAAAGAGTCATGCATGTGCATATCCAATGACAACAAAAAAGAGTGAAATTTAGTGGTATTAACCATTGTTTCTTCATTAAATTATGAAGAGAGGATACTTTCATATATGTGCAGAAATGGCCCATCATTGAAATATAGCCTATATGTTTTTTTTAGTGTTGACAACCTCATAAAATTCTCAACACATAATCAATTAACACAAAGCTAAAGAAATGAATGATTAAGAAATTTGACATTAAAGAATTTGAATAATCTTCACAAAAGGATGAAAACACAAAATAATTACACAAACAATTTCATAAGAAGTATGACGGACAAATTCAAAATGACAAAATAATTTGAATTTTTTACAACATTGATACTAACAATGTAGATTGAAAAAGTCATGCATGTGCATATCCAATCACAACAAAAAAGAGTGGAATTTAGGGTATTAACCATTTTTTCTTCATTATATTATAAAGAGAGGATACTTTCATATATGTCTAGAGATGGCCCATCATTGAAATATATACTATATATTTTTTTTAGTGTTGACAACTTCATAAATTTTTTAACACAGAATCAATTAACCCAAAGCTAAAAGAAAGACTAATTAAGAAATTTGACATTAAACAATTAAAAATAATCTTCACAGAAAGAGGAAAACACAAAATAATTACACAAACAATTTCATAAGAAGTATGACGGACAAATTCAAAATGAGAAAATAATTTGAATTTTTTACCACATTGATAGTAACAATGTAGATTCAAAAAGTCACGCATGTGCATATCCAATCACAACAAAAAAGAGTGGAATTTAGTGGTATTAACCATTGTTTCTTAATTAGATTATGAAGAGAGGATACTTTCATATATGTGCAGAAATGGCCCATCAATTAAATATAGACTATATGTTTTTTTTAGTGTTGACAACTTCATAAAATTTTCAACACATAATCAATTAAGCCAAAGCTAAAAAAAAGACTAATTAAGAAATTTGACATTAAACAATTAAAAATAATCTTCACAGAAGGAGGAAAACACAAAATAATTACACAAACAATTTCATAAGAAGTATGACGGATAAATTCAAAATGAGAAAATAATTTGAATTTTTTACAACATTGATACTAACAATGTAGATTAAAAAAGTCATTCATGTGCATATCCAATCACAACAAAAAAGAGTGGAATTTAGTGGTATTGACCATTGTTTCTTCATTAGATTATGAAGAGAGGATACTTTCAAAGATATGCAGAAATGGCCCATCATGGAAATAGAGACTATATGCTTTTTTTAGTGTTGACAACTTCATAAAAATTTTAACACATAATCAATTAACTTGAAGCTAAAAAAAGACCAATTAAGAAATTTGAAATTAAACAATGAAAAATAATCTTCACAGAATGAGGAAAACACAAAATAATTACACAAACAATTCCATAAGAAGTATGACGGACAAATTCAAAATGAGAAAATAATTTGAATTTTTTACGACGTTGATACTAACTATGTAGATTCAAAAAGTCATTCATGTGCATATCCAATCACAACAAAAAAGGGTGGAATTTAGTGGTATTAACTATTATTTCTTGATTAGAATATGAAGAGATGATACTTTCATATATGTGCAGAAATGGCCTATCATTGAAATATAGACTATATGTTTTTTTTAGTGTTGACAACTTCATAAAATTTTTAACACATAATCAATTAACCCAAACCTAAAAAAAAGACTAATTAAGAAATTTGACATTAAACAATTAAAAATAATCTTCACAGAAGGAGGAAAACACGAAATAATTACTCAAACAATTTCATAAGAAGTATGACGGACAAATTCAAAATGAGAAAATAATTTTAATTTTTTACAACATTGATACTAACAATGTAGATTCAAAAAGTCATTCATGTGCATATCCAATGACAACAAAAAAGAGTGAAATTTAGTGGTATTAACTATTTTTTCTTCATTAGATTATGAAGAGATGATACTTTTATATATGTGCAAAAATGGCCCATCATTGAAATATAGACTATATGTTTTTTTTAGTGTTGACAACTTCATAAAATTTTTAACACATAATCAATTAACCCAAAGCTAAAAAAAAGACTAATTAAGAAATTTGAAATTAAACAATGAAAAATAATCTTCAAAGAAGGAGGAAAACACAAAATAATTACACAAACAATTTCATAAGAAGTATGACGGACAAATTCAAAATGACAAAATAATTTGAATTTTTTACGACATTGATACTAACTATGTAGATTCAAAAAGTCATTCATGTGCATATCCAATCACAACAAAAAAGGGTGGAATTTAGTGGTATTAACTATTGTTTCTTCATTAGATTATGAAGAGATGATACTTTCATATATGTGCAGAAATGGCCCATCATTGAAATATAGACTATATGTTTTTTTTAGTGTTGACAACTTCATAAAATTTTTAACACATAATCAACTAACCCAAAGCTAAAAAAAAGACTAATTAAGAAATTTGAAATTAAACAATGAAAAATAATCTTCATAGAAGGAGGAAAACAGAAAATAATTACACAAACAATTTCATAAGAAGTATGACGGACAAATTCAAAATGACAAAATAATTTGAATTTCTTACGACATTGATACTAACTATGTAGATTCAAAAAGTCATTCATGTGCATATCCAATCACAACAAAAAAGGGTGGAATTTAGTGGTATTAACTATTGTTTCTTCATTAGATTATGAAGAGATGATACTTTGATATATGTGCAGAAATGGCCCATCATTGAAATATAGACTATATGTTTTTTTTAGTGTTGACAACTTCATAAAATTTTTAACACATAATCAATTAACCCGAAGCTAAAAAAAAGACTAATTAAGAAATTTGACATTAAACAATTAAAAATAATCTTCACAGAAGGAGGAAAACACAAAATAATTACTCAAACAATTTCATAAGAAGTATGACGGACAAATTCAAAATGAGAAAATAATTTGAATTTTTTACGACATTGATACTAACAATGTAGATTCAAAAAGTCATTCATGTGCATATCCAATGACAACAAAAAGGAGTGAAATTTAGTGGTATTAACCATTGTTTCTTCATTATATTATGAAGAGAGGATACTTTCATATATGTGCAGAAATGGCCCATCATTGAAATATAGACTATACGTTTTTTTTAGTGTTGACAACTTCATAAATTTTTTAACACATAATCAATTAACCCAAAGCTAAAAAAAAGACTAATTAAGAAATTTGAAATTAAACAATGAAAAATAATCTTCATAGAAGGAGGAAAACACAAAATAATTACACAAACAATTTCATAAGAAGTATGACGGACAAATTCAAAATGACAAAATAATTTGAATTTGTTACGACATTGATACTAACTATGTAGATTCAAAAAGTCATTCATGTGCATATCCAATCACAACAAAAAAGGGTGGAATTTAGTGGTATTAACTATTGTTTCTTCATTAGATTATGAAGAGATGATACTTTCATATATGTGCGGAAATTGCCCATCATTGAAATATAAGCTATATGTTTTTTTTAGTGTTGACAACTTCATAAAATTTTTAACACATAATCAATTAACCCAAAGCTAAAAAAAAGACTAATTAAGAAATTTGAAATTAAACAATGAAAAATAATCTTCAAAGAAGGAGGAAAACACAAAATAATTACACAAACAATTTCATAAGAAGTATGACGGACAAATTCAAAATGACAAAATAATTTGAATTTTTTACGACATTGATACTAACTATGTAGATTCAAAAAGTCATTCATGTGCATATCCAATCACAACAAAAAAGGGTGGAATTTAGTGGTATTAACTATTGTTTCTTCATTAGATTATGAAGAGATGATACTTTCATATATGTGCAGAAATGGCCCATCATTGAAATATAGACTATATGTTTTTTTTAGTGTTGACAACTTCATAAAATTTTTAACACATAATCAACTAACCCAAAGCTAAAAAAAAGACTAATTAAGAAATTTGAAATTAAACAATGAAAAATAATCTTCATAGAAGGAGGAAAACAGAAAATAATTACACAAACAATTTCATAAGAAGTATGACGGACAAATTCAAAATGACAAAATAATTTGAATTTCTTACGACATTGATACTAACTATGTAGATTCAAAAAGTCATTCATGTGCATATCCAATCACAACAAAAAAGGGTGGAATTTAGTGGTATTAACTATTGTTTCTTCATTAGATTATGAAGAGATGATACTTTGATATATGTGCAGAAATGGCCCATCATTGAAATATAGACTATATGTTTTTTTTAGTGTTGACAACTTCATAAAATTTTTAACACATAATCAATTAACCCGAAGCTAAAAAAAAGACTAATTAAGAAATTTGACATTAAACAATTAAAAATAATCTTCACAGAAGGAGGAAAACACAAAATAATTACTCAAACAATTTCATAAGAAGTATGACGGACAAATTCAAAATGAGAAAATAATTTGAATTTTTTACGACATTGATACTAACAATGTAGATTCAAAAAGTCATTCATGTGCATATCCAATGACAACAAAAAGGAGTGAAATTTAGTGGTATTAACCATTGTTTCTTCATTATATTATGAAGAGAGGATACTTTCATATATGTGCAGAAATGGCCCATCATTGAAATATAGACTATACGTTTTTTTTAGTGTTGACAACTTCATAAATTTTTTAACACATAATCAATTAACCCAAAGCTAAAAAAAAGACTAATTAAGAAATTTGAAATTAAACAATGAAAAATAATCTTCATAGAAGGAGGAAAACACAAAATAATTACACAAACAATTTCATAAGAAGTATGACGGACAAATTCAAAATGACAAAATAATTTGAATTTGTTACGACATTGATACTAACTATGTAGATTCAAAAAGTCATTCATGTGCATATCCAATCACAACAAAAAAGGGTGGAATTTAGTGGTATTAACTATTGTTTCTTCATTAGATTATGAAGAGATGATACTTTCATATATGTGCGGAAATTGCCCATCATTGAAATATAAGCTATATGTTTTTTTTAGTGTTGACAACTTCATAAAATTTTTAACACATAATCAATTAACCTAAAGCTAAAAAAAAGACTAATTAAGAAATTTGACATTAAACAATTAAAAATAATCTTCACAGAATGAGGAAAACATAAAATAATTACACAAACAATTTCATAAGAAGTATGACAGACAAATTCAAAATGAGAAAATAATTTGAATTTTTTACGACATTGATACTAACTATGTAGATTCAAAAAGTCATTAATGTGCATATCTAATCACAACAAAAAATGGTGGAATTTAGTGGTATTAACTATTTTTTCTTCAGTACATTATGAAGAGATGATACTTTCATATATGTGCAGAAATGGCCCATTATTGAAATATAGACTATATGTTTTTTTTAGTGTTGACAACTTCATAAAATTTTTAACACATAATCAATTAACCCGAAGCTAAAAAAAAAGACTAATTAAGAAATTTGACATTAAACAATTAAAAATAATCTTCACAGAAGGAGGAAAACACAAAATAATTACTCAAACAATTTCATAAGAAGTATGACGGACAAATTCAAAATGAGAAAATAATTTGAATTTTTTACGACATTGATACTAACAATGTAGATTCAAAAAGTCATTCATGTGCATATCCAATGACAACAAAAAGGAGTGAAATTTAGTGGTATTAACCATTGTTTCTTCATTATATTATGAAGAGAGGATACTTTCATATATGTGCAGAAATGGCCCATCATTGAAATATAGACTATATGTTTTTTTTAGTGTTGACAACATCATAAAATTTTTAACACATAATCAATTAACCTAAAGCTAAAAAAAAGACTAATTAAGAAATTTGACATTAAACAATTAAAAATAATCTTCACAGAATGAGGAAAACACAAAATAATTACACACACAATTTCATAAGAAGTATGACGGAAAAATTCAAAATGAGAAAATAATTTGAATTTTTTACAACATTGATACTAACAATGTAGATTCAAAAAGTCATTCATGTGCATATCCAATCACAACAAAAAAGAGTGGAATTTAGTGGTATTAACCATTGTTTCTTCATTAGATTATGAAGAGAGGATACTTTCAAAGATGTGCAGAAATGGCCCATCATGTAAATAGAGACTATATGTTTTTTTTAGTGTTGACAACTTCATAAAATTTTTAACACATAATCAATTAACCTAAAGCTAAAAAAAAACTAATTAAGAAATTTGACATTAAACAATTAAAAATAATCTTCACAGAATGAGGAAAACACAAAATAATTACACAAACAATTTCATAAGAAGTATGACGGACAAATTCAAAATGACAAAATAATTTGAATTTGTTACGACATTGATACTAACTATGTAGATTCAAAAAGTCATTCATGTGCATATCCAATCACAACAAAAAAGGGTGGAATTTAGTGGTATTAACTATTGTTTCTTCATTAGATTATGAAGAGATGATACTTTGATATATGTGCAGAAATGGCCCATCATTGAAATATAGACTATATGTTTTTTTTAGTGTTGACAACTTCATAAAATTTTTAACACATAATCAATTAACCCGAATCTAAAAAAAAGACTAATTAAGAAATTTGACATTAAACAATTAAAAATAATCTTCACAGAAGGAGGAAAACACAAAATAATTACTCAAACAATTTCATAAGAAGTATGACGGACAAATTCCAAATGAGAAAATAATTTGAATTTTTTACGACATTGATACTAACAATGTAGATTCAAAAAGTCATTCATGTGCATATCCAATGACAACAAAAAAGAGTGAAATTTAGTGGTATTAACCATTGTTTCTTCATTAGATTATGAAGAGAGGATACTTTCATATATGTGCAGAAATGGCCCATCATTGAAATATAGACTATATGTTTTTTTTAGTGTTGACAACTTCATAAAATTTTTAACACATAATCAACTAACCCGAAGCTAAAAAAAAGACTAACTAAGAAATTTGACATTAAAGAATTAAAAATAATCTTCACAGAAGGAGGAAAACACAAAATAATTACTCAAACAATTTCATAAGAAGTATGACGGACAAATTCAAAATGAGAAAATAATTTGAATTTTTTACGACATTGATACTAACAATGCAGATTCAAAAAGTCATTCATGTGCATATCCAATGACAACAAAAAAGAGTGAAATTTAGTGGTATTAACCATTGTTTCTTCATTATATTATGAAGAGAGGATACTTTCATATATGTGCAGAAATGACCCATCATTGAAATATAGACTATATGTTTTTTTTAGTGTTGACAACTTCATAATTTTTTTAACACATAATCAATTAACCCAAAGCTAAAAAAAAGACTAATTAAGAAATTTGAAATTAAACAATGAAAAATAATCTTCATAGAAGGACGAAAACACAAAATAATTACACAAACAATTTCATAAGAAGTATGACGGACAAATTCAAAATGACAAAATAATTTGAATTTGTTACGACATTGATACTAACTATGTAGATTCAAAAACTCATTCATGTGCATATCCAATCACAACAAAAAAGGGTGGAATTTAGTGGTATTAACTATTGTTTCTTCATTAGATTATGAAGAGATGATACTTTCATATATGTGCGGAAATTGCCCATCATTGAAATATAAGCTATATGTTTTTTTTAGTGTTGACAACTTCATAAAATTTTTAACACATAATCAATTAACCTAAAGCTAAAAAAAAGACTAATTAAGAAATTTCACATTAAACAATTAAAAATACTCTTCACAGAATGAGGAAAACATAAAATAATTACACAAACAATTTCATAAGAAGTATGACAGACAAATTCAAAATGAGAAAATAATTTGAATTTTTTACGACATTGATACTAACTATGTAGATTCAAAAAGTCATTAATGTGCATATCCAATCACAACAAAAAATGGTGGAATTTAGTGGTATTAACTATTTTTTCTTCATTACATTATGAAGAGATGATACTTTCATATATGTGCAGAAATGGCCCATTATTGAAATATAGACTATATGTTTTTTTTAGTGTTGACAACTTCATAAAATTTTTAACACATAATCAATTAACCCGAAGCTAAAAAAAAGACTAATTAAGAAATTTGACATTAAACAATTAAAAATAATCTTCACAGAAGGAGGAAAACAGAAAATAATTACTCAAACAATTTCATAAGAAGTATGACGGACAAATTCAAAATGAGAAAATAATTTTGAGTTTTTTACAACATTGATACTAACAATGTAGATTCAAAAAGTCATTCATGTGCATATCCAATGACAACAAAAAAGAGTGAAATTTAGTGGTATTAACCATTGTTTCTTTATTAGATTGTGAAGAGAGGATACTTTCATATATGTGCAGAAATGACCCATCATTGAAATATAGACTATATGTTTTTTTTAGTGTTGAGAACTTCATAAAATTTTCAACACATAATCAATTAACCCAAACCTAAAAAAAGACTAATTAAGAAACTTGACATTAGACAATTAAAAATAATCTTCACAGAAGGAGGAAAACACAAAATAATTACACAAACAATTTCATAAGAAGTACGACGGAAAAATTCAACATGAGAAAATAATTTGAATTTTTTACAACATCGATACTATCAATGTAGATTCAAAAAGTCATTCTTGTGCATATCCAATCACAACAAAAAAGAGTGGAATTTAGTGGTATTAACCATTGTTTCTTCATTAGATTATGAAGAGAGGATACTTTCAAAGATGTGCAGAAATGGCCCATCATGTAAATAGAGACTATATGTTTTTTTTAGTGTTGACAACTTCATAAAATTTTTAACACATAATCAATTAACCTAAAGCTAAAAAAAAGACTAATTAAGAAATTTGACATTAAACAATTAAAAATAATCTTCACAGAATGAGGAAAACACAAAATAATTACACACACAATTTCATAAGAAGTATGACGGAAAAATTCAAAATGAGAAAATAATTTGAATTTTTTACAACATTGATACTAACAATGTAGATTCAAAAAGTCATTCATGTGCATATCCAATCACAACAAAAAAGAGTAGAATTTAGTGGTATTAACCATTGTTTCTTCATTAGATTATGAAGAGAGGATACTTTCAAAGATGTGCAGAAATGGCCCATCATGTAAATAGAGACTATATGTTTTTTTTAGTGTTGACAACTTCATAAAATTTTTAACACATAATCAATTAACCTAAAGCTAAAAAAAAACTAATTAAGAAATTTGACATTAAACAATTAAAAATAATCTTCACAGAATGAGGAAAACACAAAATAATTACACAAACAATTTCATAAGAAGTATGACGGAAAAATTCAAAATGAGAAAATAATTTGAATTTTTTACAACATTAATACTAACAATGTAGATTCAAAAAGTCATTCATGTGCATATCCAATCACAACAAAAAAGTGTGGAATTTAGTGCTATTAACCATTGTTTCTTCATTAGATTATGAAGAGATGATACTTTCAAAGATGTGCAGAAATGGCCCATCATTGAAATATAGCCTATATGTTTTTTTTAGTGTTGACAACATCATAAAATTGTCAACACATAAGCAAATAACAGAAAGCTAAAAAAAAAAGACTAATTAAGAAATTTTACATTAAGGAAATAGTAATAATCTTCACAGAAGGAGGAAAACACAAAATAATTACACAAATAATTTTATAAGAAGTATGACGGAAAAGATCAAAATGAGAAAATAATTTGAAGTTTTTACAACATGTATACTAAGAATGAAGATTGAAAAAGTCATTCATATGCATATCCAATCACAACAAAAAAGAGTGGATTTTATTAGTGTTAACCATTGTTTCTTCATTAGATTATGAAGAGAGGATACTTTCATATATGTGCGGAAATGGCATATCATTGAATTATAAGTTATATGTTTTTTTAGTGTTGACAACATCATAAAATTCTCAACACATAATCAATTAACACAAAGCTAAAAAAATGAATAATTAAAAAATTTGACATTAAAGAATTAGAATAATCTTCACAGAAGCAGGAAAACACAAAATAATTACACAAACAATTTCATAAGAAGTATGACGGAAAAATTCAAAATGAGAAAATAATTTGAAGTTTTTACAACATGTATACTAACAATGTAGATTCAAAAAGTCATTCATGTGCATATCTAATCACAACAAAAAAGAGTGGAATTTCGTGGTATTAACCATTGTTTCTTCATTAGATTATGAAGAGAGGATACTTTCATATATGTGCAGAAATGGCCCATCATTGAAATATAGCCTATATGTTTCTTTTAGTGTTGACAACCTCATAAAATTCTCAACACATAATCAATTAACACAAAGCTAAAAAAATGAATGATTAAGAAATTTGACATTAAAGAATTAGAATAATCTTCACAAAAGGATGAAAACACAAAATAATTACACAAACAATTTCATAAGAAGTATGACGGACAAATTCAAAATGAGAAAATAATTTGAATTTTTTACAACATTGATACTAACAATGTAGATTGCAAAAGTCATGCATGTGCATATCCAATCACAACAAAAAAGAGTAGAATTTAGTGGTATTAACCATTGTTTCTTCATTAGATTATGAAGAGAGGATACTTTCAAAGATGTGCAGAAATGGCCCATCATGTAAATAGAGACTATATGTTTTTTTTAGTGTTGACAACTTCATAAAATTTTTAACACATAATCAATTAACCTAAAGCTAAAAAAAAACTAATTAAGAAATTTGACATTAAACAATTAAAAATAATCTTCACAGAATGAGGAAAACACAAAATAATTACACAAACAATTTCATAAGAAGTATGACGGAAAAATTCAAAATGAGAAAATAATTTGAATTTTTTACAACATTAATACTAACAATGTAGATTCAAAAAGTCATTCATGTGCATATCCAATCACAACAAAAAAGTGTGGAATTTAGTGCTATTAACCATTGTTTCTTCATTAGATTATGAAGAGATGATACTTTCAAAGATGTGCAGAAATGGCCCATCATTGAAATATAGCCTATATGTTTTTTTTAGTGTTGACAACATCATAAAATTGTCAACACATAAGCAAATAACAGAAAGCTAAAAAAAAAGACTAATTAAGAAATTTTACATTAAGGAAATAGTAATAATCTTCACAGAAGGAGGAAAACACAAAATAATTACACAAATAATTTTATAAGAAGTATGACGGAAAAGATCAAAATGAGAAAATAATTTGAAGTTTTTACAACATGTATACTAAGAATGAAGATTGAAAAAGTCATTCATATGCATATCCAATCACAACAAAAAAGAGTGGATTTTAGTAGTGTTAACCATTGTTTCTTCATTAGATTATGAAGAGAGGATACTTTCATATATGTGCGGAAATGGCATATCATTGAATTATAAGTTATATGTTTTTTTAGTGTTGACAACATCATAAAATTCTCAACACATAATCAATTAACACAAAGCTAAAAAAATGAATAATTAAAAAATTTGACATTAAAGAATTAGAATAATCTTCACAGAAGCAGGAAAACACAAAATAATTACACAAACAATTTCATAAGAAGTATGACGGAAAAATTCAAAATGAGAAAATAATTTGAAGTTTTTACAACATGTATACTAACAATGTAGATTCAAAAAGTCATTCATGTGCATATCTAATCACAACAAAAAAGAGTGGAATTTCGTGGTATTAACCATTGTTTCTTCATTAGATTATGAAGAGAGGATACTTTCATATATGTGCAGAAATGGCCCATCATTGAAATATAGCCTATATGTTTCTTTTAGTGTTGACAACCTCATAAAATTCTCAACACATAATCAATTAACACAAAGCTAAAAAAATGAATGATTAAGAAATTTGACATTAAAGAATTAGAATAATCTTCACAAAAGGATGAAAACACAAAATAATTACACAAACAATTTCATAAGAAGTATGACGGACAAATTCAAAATGAGAAAATAATTTGAATTTTTTACAACATTGATACTAACAATGTAGATTGCAAAAGTCATGCATGTGCATATCCAATCACAACAAAAAAGAGTGGAATTTAGGGGTATTAACCATTATTTCTTCATTATATTATAAAGAGAGGATACTTTCATATATGTGAAGAAATGCCCCATCATTGAAATTTAGGCTATATGTTTTTTTTAGTGTTGACAACTTCATAAAATTCTCAACACATAATCAATAAACACAAAGCTAAAGAAAAAGACTAATTACGAAATTTGACAATAAAGAATTAGTAATAATCTTCACAGATGGAGGAAAACAAAAACTAATTGCACAAACAATTTCATAAGAAGTATGACGGACAACATCAAAATGAGAAAGGAATTGTATTTTTTAACAACATTGATCCTAACAATGTAGATCCAAAAATTCATTCGTAAGCATATCCAATCACAAAAAAAAGAGTGGATTTTAGTGGTATTAACCATTGTTTCTTCATTATATTATGAAGAGAGAATACTTTCATATATGTGCAGAAATGGCCCATCATTGAAATATAGTCTATATGTTTTTTCTTAGTGTTGATAACTTCATAAAATTCTCAACACATAATCAATTAACACCAAGCTAAAAAAAAATGAATAATTCAGAAATTTGACATTAAAGAATTAGTAATAATCTACATAGAAGGAGGAAAACACAAAATAATTACACAAACAATTTCATAAGAAGTATGACGGACAAATTTAAAATAAGAAAATAATTTGAATTTTTTACAACATTGATACTAACAATGTAGATTCAAAAAGTCATTCATGTGCATATCCAATCACAACAAAAAAGAGTGGAATTTAGTGGTATTAACCATTGTTTCTTCATTAGATTATGAAGAGAGGATACTTTCATATATGTGCAGAAATGGCCAATCATTGAAATATAGACCATATGTTTTTTTTAGTGTTGACAACTTCATAAAATTTTTAACACATAATCAATTAACCTAAAGCTAAAAAAAAGACTAATTCAGAAATTTGACATTAAAGAATTAGTAATAATCTTCACAGAATGAGGAAAACACAAAATAATTACAAACACAATTTCATAAGAAGTATGACGGAAAAATTCAAAATGAGAAAATAATTTGAATTTTTTACAACATTGATACTAATAATGTAGATTCAAAAAGTCATTCATGTGCATATCCAATCACAACAAAAAAGAGTGGAATTTAGTGGTATTAACCATTGTTTCTTCATTAGATTATGAAGAGAGGATACTTTCAAAGATGTGCAGAAATGGCCCATCATGTAAATAGAGACTATATGTTTTTTTTAGTGTTGACAACTTCATAAAATTTTTAACACATAATCAATTAACCTAAAGCTAAAAAAAAGACTAATTAAGAAATTTGACATTAAACAATTAAAAATAATCTTCACAGAAGGAGGAAAACACAAAATAATTACACAAACAATTTCATAAGAAGTATGACGGACAAATTCAAAATGAGAAAATAATTTGAATTTTTTACAACATTGATACTAACAATGTAGATTCAACAAGTCATGCATGTGCATATTCAATCACAACAAAGAAGAGTGGAATTTAGTGGTATTAACCATTGTTTCTCCATTAGATTATGAAGAGAGGATACTTTCATATATGTGCAGAAATGGCCCATAATTGAAATATAGACTATATGTTTTTTTTAGTGTTGACAACTCCACAAAATTTTCAACACATAATCAATTAACCCAGAGCTAAAAAAAAGACTAATTAAGAAATTTGCCATTAAATAATTAAAAATAATCATCACAGAAGGAGGAAAATACAAAATAATTACCCAAACAATTTCATAAGAAGTATGACGGACAAATTTAAAATGAGAAAATAATTTGAATTTTTTACAACATTGATACTAACAATGTAGATTCATAAAGTCATTCATATGCATATCCGATCAAAATAAAAAGAGTGGATTTCAGTGGTATTAACCATTGGTTCTTCATTAGGCACAAGCGTCACCTAATTTGAAGGATGGGGTCTTTAATTTGAAATTCGTCGTTTAGATGACCTACAGTGAGTTTGGAGTCGGTTTTGCATGTTAACTTCTTGACGCCGACTTCACGGGCTAGGGAGAGGCCGGCGATGATAGCTTCGTACTCGGCTTGGTTATTCGACGTTTTGAAAGCAAAGTGAAGAGATTTATCGATGAGGATGTCGTTGGGGCCTTCTAACACGATGCCAGTGCCGGCACCCCTTGGGTTTGAGGAGCCATCTACATGAAGTGTCCACTGGTCCTCAACAGGTGTTTGTTGTAGGTCATTGACGAAGTCTAAGAGACACTGGGCTTTGATGGGGCCGTGGGGTTCATAGCGAATGTTGAATTCTGACAGCTCCACGGCCCATGATGACATGTGTCCGGCTAGATCTGGCTTTTGTAATATTTTCTGGATTGGGTAATCGGTCTTGACGGTTATGGTGTGGTTTTGGAAATACGGGCGTAGGCGGTGTGCGGCGTGGACCAAGGATAGGGCTAGTTTTTCTACCATTTGGTACCTGGTTTCAGGGTCTTATAGTGTTCTGCTCACGAAATACACAGGATGTTGCGTGCCTTCTACTTCTTGGACAAGGGCTGCGCTGACGGTATGATCGGTGGCCGTGATATATACCAACAGGGGTTGGCTGATGTCTGGTTTGTGGAGGATGGGGGTGAGGTTAGGGATGTTTTGAGTTTCTGCAAGATCTGTTCACAATCATCAGTCCATGTGAACCGAGCGGATTTCTTTAGGAGCTGGATTATGGGTTGAGTTTGTTCCGCTAGTTTTGGCAGGAAGCGAGAAATGGCCGTGAGGCGGCCGATTAGGCGTTGGACTTCTTTGACAGTAGTGGGGCTGCGCATTTCGATGATGACCCTGCATTTTTCAGGGTTAACCTCTATGCCGCGTTGGGTTAGCATGAAACTAAGGAATTTACCCCGGTGGACGCCGAATACGCATTTATCGGGATTTAGGCGGAGGTTGTATTGGCGCAGGGTGGAGAACACTGCCTCTAAGTCTTTAGCGTGTTGATGATGGCTTGGGGACTTGACGACCATGTCATCGACGTAGACTTCGACACAGTGTCCTGCTAGATGGCTGAAGACTTTGTCCATTAGTCGCTGGTAAGTTGCCCCAGCGTTTTTGAGGCCGAAGGGCATGACCCTATAGAAGTAGTTGGCATCGTCTGTGATGAAGGCGGTCTTGTGCATATCTGCTGTGGCCATGGGGATTTGGTTATAACCTGAATATGCATCTAAAAAGCTAAGCACCTTGTTTCCTGCCGCGCCGTCTACGAGTCGATCGATGTTAGGTAAAGGGTAGGCGTCGCGAGGGCACGCCTTATTCAGGTCTGTGTAGTCTACGCACATCCGCCATTTGCCATTGGCTTTCTTTACCAAGACAACGTTAGAAAGCCAAGTGGTGTATTGATCTTTTTCTATAAACCCTACGCTCAGTAACTTGTCGGCCTCTACTTTGGCCGCTTGTCTACGTTCTTCCCCAAGCTTGCGCTTTTTCTGGGATACGTAGCGGGCTTCTTTACATATCGAGAGCTTGTGGGATGCCACCTGGGGGTCTACTCCAGGGAGGTCGGCGGCTGACCAGGCGAAAAGATCTGTGTTATCGATGAGGATGGGTGTGATTGTGGCACGCTCATCCGAGTTTAAACTGGTGCCTAAGTTGATGGAGTGGCCATTGGGGAGTTCCAGGGGGGTGGTATCCTCGACTGGTTCGAGGCGGACATCCCGGCCTATTCTGGGGTCAAGGTCCTCGCCGGATAGGGCTATGCGGGAATTAGGTGGTCGTTCGATATTGTTTGTTTGTTGGATTGGGAGTTGTGGTCTTAAGCTTGCCATATAGCACTTGCGTGCCAGGCGTTGGTCACAGTGGATGGTCAGGATGTCGCCGGATGGGGCCGGGAACTTCATGGCCAAGTTAGGGGTAGAGACGACTGCACCAAGGGTATTAAGGGAAGGACGGCCCAGGAGTATGTTGTAGGATGTTGGCGCATCGACTATAAGGAAGCGGATTGGGATGGTTTTGGTTTGGGTTCCTTCCCGAAAGACGGTATGGAGGTCTATGTAGCCCCAGGTGGATACTTGTTCGCCGGAAAAGCCGTAACTTTTGGTAGGTGGGCGGGTAGAGGATGTCAACTGAGCTGCCTTGATCCATAAGTACTTTCTTAACGACATAATTTTTGATTTCAACGGTGATGACCATGGGGTCGTCCTGCTGGTGGTCAAGGCCATGGAAGTCGTCATCCGTGAATACGATGGAGGGCATACGACGTCTGTGGTGGGAATGAGTGATATGGTTGATGGATTATATATGGCGGAGGTGTTTCTTCCTAGCGGACGAGGTGGAGCCTCCACTTGCGAAGCCACCAGAGATGGTGTTAATGGTGCCTCGTAAGGGGGGGTCGGTAGGGGTAATGTTGGTGTGAGCGGGCTCTGGTTGTTGGTTGTTGGGTTGGGTGGGGTGGCTATTGTGATGGGCGTCGCTTGGTTGGCGTCTGTGGTCATGTCGTGGGGGGTGGCGAGATCCGGAGGAGGAGGAATGGTCATCCCTACGGATGAAGCGGCGAAAGTGGCCAGCACGGACCAGTTCTTCGATTTTATCCTGGAGCGCTTTGCATTCTTCCGTAGTGTGACCATGGTTGCGATGGTACCGACAATACTTGGTCATGTCGGTGTTAGGAGGTGTGGTTGTCTTTCGTGGTGGGGGGAGCAGGTCAGCTTGGAGGGCCTCGTCTAGGATGCGGGAGCGGGCTACTGTGAGGGGAGCGTATCTGGTGAAGCGAGGTTGGCGGGGTTCGCGTGGGCGGGTATCAGGGCGCGGGTGAGGTTGTGGGGTGGGGTTGGGGGTGGGGTTGGAGGTGTTGGCAGCGTAGTCGTTGCAGAATTTGGTGTGAAGGGTTTGCATTTCCTCCATGCAGACGTAGTCGACTGCGCGTAGCTTGAGTTCGTGCATGGAGGTGGGTGGGTGGAGGTAGACGTTGTTGGCGAAGGGGCCGGGCTGTAGGGTGAGAGTCATGCATTGGAGTATCATCTCCTGGTTGAGGTGTGGTGTACGAAGGGCGGCTTTACTGAAGCGATCGATGAACGTTCTGAGTGGTTCATTGGGTTCCTGCCTGATACCCAGTAGAGATATCGTGGTGGTTTGATGTGGGCGGCTTCCAGCGAAATGGGTGGAAAACATGTGTGAAAGGATGTCGAAACTATCAATTGAGTAGGGCGGGAGGGTGGTAAACCATTCTAGGGTAGGGCCTTTGAGGGTAGTGGGGAAAGCTTTGCAAAAGACTGCGTCTTGAGATGTGTACAGGGCGACGTGGGTGATGTAGACTTTCAGGTGTTCGTCAGGGTCGGTTTCGCCGGTATAGCGATCCAGGTTGAATGGTTCCCACTGGGCCGGGAGAGGGGTGTTGGCGATAAAATCCGTGAATGGGTGGCGGCGTCTGGGCTGGTGAGGGGGGGGTATGTGGGGTGGGGGTGGGTGGTTGATCATAGCAAGAAAGGTGGAGGTGATGTTGTGAGGAGGGATGTGGGTTGTGGGAAGATATTGTGGGTTGTAGGGTGGGATATATGTGGTATGGAGAGCGGTGGGTATGTTGTAGGGGGCGTGGGTGGTTGGGATGGTGGGGGCGGGAGTTGGGGGTGCGATGAGCCCTAGTCGACCGAATGGAAAGTGATGGGGATGGGTAGAGGTAACGGGTGTCTGTTGGGTGGTGGTGAAGGTGTGGGGGGTGGGATTGTATTCACTTTCTTCCTTTGTAGGCTGGAAGGCCGGAGACTTCACAGCTTCAGAGGTTTCTTTAGCTTTTCCCTTCAGGTTGGCGTCTGACTCGATCCTTCTCCCGAGGCGAGAGTTCTCTTGTTTTAGCGCTTCCATTTCCTCAGCACTGTGCTTCTTCAGGTCTGCGAGTTCTTGTTGCATCTTTGCCTGGCCGTCTAGGATGGCGGTCAAGTCAGGGGCGATGCTGGGAGGTCCAGAGGGACCAGCGTCCGCTTGCTTGTTAGCTCCAGCTCTGCTGCGGGTGGAAACCATCTTCAGAGAAAAACGGGTACTAAAGGTGTTCGTCTCGAGCCCCACGGTGGGCGCCAATTGTTCCTGCAGAGAACAAACAAGAGGTTAGGCACAAGCGTCACCTTACCATGTAGTCCGCTATCTCTTCAGTTGGCCTCTTTCCGGTCGATACATGTCAACTTGAAACCAGGAGGGGTTACCTGCAGAAGAATCTCCGAAGCTCAAGTAAGTCAAAGCTCTCAGAGAGTCAAATCAGTGATTAATGAATGCGTACCTTTAAATGATGGGGTCCATATGTATTTATAGAACATTAATGACGTTTGACTATTTCATGGGCTGGGTCTTGACCTGGGCTCTAATTTGGGCCATGAGTGGGCCTGGGCCCCAACTCAGGCCCTTGAGACCTATTGAATGCGGGGGGCTTCGATTTTTGCTTAAGTTTATTGGAGTAGTCGGCCTAGGCTTTAACCTTACCAGATGTGCTCGAGTAGTCGGTCTCGACCGACTACTTGCCTAGATGGCTTATGTTGGTGATGTGAAGTGCTAACTCGGCGGTCTCGATATGCACACTATTTACTTGGTCGAGTTTGGCTAGGTACAGTACACATTCATATGCATATCCGATCACAATAAAAAAGAGTGGATTTTAGTGGTATTAACCATTAGTTCTTCTTTAGATTATGAAGAGAAGATACTTTCATATATGTGCAGAAATGGCCCATCATTGAAATATAGCCTATATGTTTTTTTCAGTGTTGACAACATCATAAAATTGTCAACACATCATCAAATAACACAAAGCTAAAAAAAATAAATAATTAAGAAATTTGACATTAAAGAATTAGTAATAATCTTCACAGAAGGAGGAAAACACAAAATAATTACACAAACAATTTCATAAGAAGTATGGCGGACAAATTCAAAATGAGAAAATAATTTGATGTTTTTCCAACATTGATACTAACAATGTAGATTCAAAAAGTCATGCATGTGCATATCCAATCACAACAAAAAAGAGTGGAATTTAGGGGTATTAACCATTGTTACTTCATTAGATTATGAAGAGAGGATACTTTCATCTATGTGCAGAAATGGCCCGTCATTGAAATACAGACTATATGTTTTTTTTAGTGTTCACAAGAAATTTGACATTAAACAATTAAAAGTAATCTTCACAAAAGGAGAAAAACACAAAATAATTACATAAACAATTTCATAAGAAGTATGACGGACAAATTGAAAACGAGAAAATAATTTGAATTTTTTACAACATTGATACTAACAATGTAGATTCAAAAAGTCATTCATATGCATATCCGATCACAATAGAAGAGAGTGGATTTTAGTGGTATTAACCATTGGTTCTTCATTAGATTATGAAAAGAGGATACTTTCATATATGTGCAGAAATGACCCATCATTGAAATATAGCCTATATGTTTTTTTTAGTGTTGAACACTCCATAAAATTTTCAACACATAATCAATTAACCCAAAGCTAAAAAAAAAGACTAATTAAGAAATTTGACATTAAATAATTAAAAATAATCTTCACAGAAGGAGGAAAATACAAAATAATTACGAAAACAATTTCATAAGAAGTATGACGAACAAAATCAAAATGAGAAAATAATTGTATTTTTTAACAACATTGATCCAAACAATGTAGATTCAAAAAGTCATTCATATGCATATCCGATCACAATAAAAAAGAGTGGATTTTAGTGGTATTAACCATTGGTTTTTCATTAGATTATGAAGAGAGGATACTTTCATACATGCTCAGAAATGGCCCATCATTGAAATATAGCCTATATGTTTTTTTTAGTGTTGACAACTCCATAAAATTTTCAACACATAATCAATTAACCCAAAGCTAAAAAAAAGACTAATTAAGAAATTTGACATTAAATAATTAAAAATAATATTTACAGAAGGAGGAAAACAAAAAATAATTACACAAACAATTTCATAAGAAGTATGACGAACAAAATAAAAATGAGAAAATAATTGTAGTTTTTAACAATATTCATACTAACAATGTAGATTCAAAAAGTCATTCATATGCATATCCGATCACAATAAAAAAGAGTGGACTTTAGTGGTATTAACCATTGGTTCTTCATTAGATTATGAAGAGAGGATACTTTCATATATGTGCAGAAATGACCCATCATTGAAATATAACCTATATGTTTTTTTTAGTGTTGACAACATCATAAAATTCTCAACATATAATCAATTAACACAAAGCTAAAAAAAGAATAATTCAGAAATTTGACATTAAAGAATTAGAATAATCTTCACAGAAGGATGAAAACACAAAATAATAACACAAACAATTTCATAAGAAGTATGACAGACAAATTCAAAATGAGAAAATAATTTGAATGTTTTACAACAATGATACTAACAATGTAGATTCAAAAAGTCATTCATGTGCATATCCAATCACAACAAAAAAGAGTGGAATTTAGTGGTATTAACCATTGTTTCTTCATTAGATGATGAAGAGAGGATACTTTCCTCTATGTGCAGAAATGGCCCATCTTTGAAATATAGCCTATATGTTGTTTTTAGTGTTGACAACTCCATAAAATTTTCAACACATAATCAATTAACACAAAGCTTAAAAAAAGACTAATTAAGAAATTTGACATTAAACAATTAAAAGTAATCTTCACAAAAGGAGAAAAACACAAAATAATTACATAAACAATTTCATAAGAAGTATGACGGTCAAATTGAAAACGAGAAAATAATTTGAATTTTTTACAACATTGATACTAACAATGCAGATTCAAAAAGTCATTCATGTCTATATCCAATCACAACAAAAAAAAGAGTGGAATTTAGTGGTATTAACCATTGTTTCTTCATTAGATTATGAAGAGATGATACTTTCATATATGCACAGAAATGGACCATCATTGAAATATAGGCTTTATGTTTTTTCTAGTGTTGACAACTTCATAAAATTCTCAACACAATCAATTAACCCAAAGTTAAAAAACAGACTAATTAAGAAATATGACATTAAAGATTTAGAATAATCTTCACAGAAGGATGAAAACACAAAATAATTACACAAACAATTTCATAAGAAGTATGACGAACAAAATCAAAATGAGAAAATAACTGTATTTTTTAACAACATTGATCCAAACAATGTAGATTCAAAAAGTCATTCATATGCATATCCGATCACAATAAAAAAGAGTGGATTTTAGTGGTATTAACCATTGGTTTTTCATTAGATTATGAAGAGAGGATACTTTCATACATGCTCAGAAATGGCCCATCATTGAAATATAGCCTATATGTTTTTTTTAGTGTTGACAACTCCATAAAATTTTCAACACATAATCAATTAACCCAAAGCTAAAAAAAAGACTAATTAAGAAATTTGACATTAAATAATTAAAAATAATATTTACAGAAGGAGGAAAACAAAAAATAATTACACAAACAATTTCATAAGAAGTATGACGAACAAAATAAAAATGAGAAAATAATTGTAGTTTTTAACAACATTCATACTAACAATGTAGATTCAAAAAGTCATTCATATGCATATCCGATCACAATAAAAAAGAGTGGACTTTAGTGGTATTAACCATTGGTTCTTCATTAGATTATGAAGAGAGGATACTTTCATATATGTGCAGAAATGACCCATCATTGAAATATAACCTATATGTTTTTTTTAGTGTTGACAACATCATAAAATTCTCAACATATAATCAATTAACACAAAGCTAAAAAAATGAATAATTCAGAAATTTGACATTAAAGAATTAGAATAATCTTCACAGAAGGATGAAAACACAAAATAATAACACAAACAATTACATAAGAAGTATGACAGACAAATTCAAAATGAGAAAATAATTTGAATGTTTTACAACAATGATACTAACAATGTAGATTCAAAAAGTCATTCATGTGCATATCCAATCACAACAAAAAAGAGTGGAATTTAGTGGTATTAACCATTGTTTCTTCATTAGATGATGAAGAGAGGATACTTTCCTCTATGTGCAGAAATGGCCCATCTTTGAAATATAGCCTATATGTTGTTTTTAGTGTTGACAACTCCATAAAATTTTCAACACATAATCAATTAACACAAAGCTTAAAAAAAGACTAATTAAGAAATTTGACATTAAACAATTAAAAGTAATCTTCACAAAAGGAGAAAAACACAAAATAATTACATAAACAATTTCATAAGAAGTATGACGGTCAAATTGAAAACGAGAAAATAATTTGAATTTTTTACAACATTGATACTAACAATGCAGATTCAAAAAGTCATTCATGTCTATATCCAATCACAACAAAAAAAAGAGTGGAATTTAGTGGTATTAACCATTGTTTCTTCATTAGATTATGAAGAGATGATACTTTCATATATGCACAGAAATGGACCATCATTGAAATATAGGCTTTATGTTTTTTCTAGTGTTGACAACTTCATAAAATTCTCAACACAATCAATTAACCCAAAGTTAAAAAACAGACTAATTAAGAAATATGACATTAAAGATTTAGAATAATCTTCACAGAAGGATGAAAACACAAAATAATTACACAAACAATTTCATAAGAAGTATGACGAACAAAATCAAAATGAGAAAATAACTGTATTTTTTAACAACATTGATCCTAACAATGTAGATTGAAAAAGTCATTCATATGCATATCCGATCACAATAAAAAAGAGTGGATTTTAGTGGTATTAACCATTGGTTTTTCAATAGATTATGAAGAGAGGATACTTTCATACATGCTCAGAAATGGCCCATCATTGAAATATAGCCTATATGTTTTTTTTAGTGTTGACAACTCCATAAAATTTTCAACACATAATCAATTAACCCAAAGCTAAAAAAAAGACTAATTAAGAAATTTGACATTAAATAATTAAAAATAATCTTCATAGAAGGAGGAAAATACAAAATAATTACACAAACATTTTCATAAGAAATTTGACGGTCAAATTGAAAACGAGAAAATAATTGTATTTTTTAACAACATTGATCCTAACAATGTAGATTCAAAAAGTCATTCATATGCATATCCGATCACAATAAAAAAGAGTGGATTTTAGTGGTATTAACCATTGGTTCTTCATTAGATTATGAAGAGAGGATACTTTCATATATGTGCAGAAATGACCCATCATTGAAATATAGCCTATATGTTTTTTTTAGTGTTGACAACATCATAAAATTCTCAACATATAATCAATTAACACAAAGCTAAAAAAATGAATAATTCAGAAATTTGACATTAAAGAATTAGAATAATCTTCAAAGAAGGATGAAAACACAAAATAGTAACACAAACAATTTCATAAGAAGTATGACAGACAAATTCAAAATGAGAAAATAATTTGAATGTTTTACAACAATGATACTAACAATGTAGATTCAAAAAGTCATTCATGTGCATATCCAATCACAACAAAAAAGAGTGGAATTTAGTGGTATTAACCATTGTTTCTTCATTAGATGATGAAGAGAGGATACTTTCCTCTATGTTCAGAAATGGCCCATCTTTGAAATATAGCCTATATGTTGTTTTTAGTGTTGACAACTCCATAAAATTTTCAATACATAATCAATTAACACAAAGCTTAAAAAAAGACTAATTAAGAAATTGGACATTCAACAATTAAAAGTAATCTTCACAAAAGGAGAAAAACACAAAATAATTACATAAACAATTTCATAAGAAGTATGACGGTCAAATTGAAAACGAGAAAATAATTTGAAGTTTTTTACAACATTGATACTAACAATGCAGATTCAAAAAGTCATTCATGTCTATATCCAATCACAACAAAAAAAAGAGTGGAATTTAGTGGTATTAACCATTGTTTCTTCATTAGATTATGAAGAGAGGATACTTTCATATATGCACAGAAATGGACCATCATTGAAATAGAGGCTTTATGTTTTTTCTAGTGTTGACAACTTCATAAAATTCTCAACACATAATCAATTAACCCAAAGCTAAAAAAAGACTAATTAAGAAATTTGACATTAAAGAATTAGAATAATCTTCAAAGAAGGATGAAAACACAAAATAATTACACAAACAATTTCATAAGAAGTATGACGAACAAAATCAAAAAGAGAAAATAACTTTATTTTTTAACAATATTGATCCTAACAAGGTAGATTCAAAAATTCATTCATGTGCATATCCGATCACAACAAAAAAGAGTGGAATTTAGTGGTATTAACCATTGTTTCTTCATTAGATTATGAAGAGAGGATACTTTCATATATGTGCAGAAATGCCCCTCATTGAAATAAAGACTATATGCTTTTCTTAGTGTTGACAACTTCATAAAATACTCAACACATAATCAGTTAACCCAAAGCAAAAAGAAAGACTAATTAAGAATTTTGACATTAAACAATTAGTAATAATCTTCACAGAAGGAGGAAAACACAAAATAGTTAGACAAACAATTTCATAAGAAGTATGACAGACAAAATCAAAATGAGAAAATAATTTAAATTTTTTACAACATTGGTACTAACAATGTAGATTCAAAAAGTCATTCATGTGCATATCCAATCAGAACAAAAAAAGAGTGGAATTTAGTGGTATTAACCATTATTTCTTCATTAGATTATGAAGAGAGGATACTTTCATATATGTGCAAAAATGGCCCATCATTGAGATATAGGGTATATGTTTTTATAGTGTTGACAACTTCATAAAACTCTCAATACATAATCAATTAACCCAAAGCCAAAAAAACGACTAATGAAGAAATTTGACATTAAATAATTAAAAATAATCTTCACTCAAGCAGGAAAACACAAAATAGTTAGACAAACAATTTCATAAGAAGTATGAAGGACAAAATCAAAATGAGAAAATAATTTCATTTTTTAACCACATTGATACTAAAAGTGTAGGCTCAAAAAGTCATTCATATGCATCTCCAATCACAACAAAAAAGAGTGGAATTTAGTGGTATTAACCATTTTTTCTTCATTAGATTATGAAGAGAGGATACTTTCATAAATATGCAGAAATGGCCCATCCTTGAAATATAGGCTATATGTTTTTTTAGTGTTGACAACTTCATAAAATTCTCAACACATAATCAATTAACCGTAAGCTAAAAAAATGACTAGTTAAGAAATTTGACATTAAACAATTAGTAATAATCTTCAGAGAAGGAAGAAAACACAAAATAATTACACAAACAGTTTCATAAGAAGTATGATGGAGAAATTCAAAATGAGAAAATAATTTGAATTTTTTACAACATTGGTACTAACAATGTAGATTCAAAAAGTCATTCATGTGCATATTCAATCACAAGAAAAAAGAGTGGAATTTAGTGGTTTAACCACTGTTTCTGCATTAGATTATGAAGAGAGGATACTTTCATATCTGTGCAGAAATAGCCCATCATTAAAATATAGGCTATATGTTTATTTTTACTGTTGACAACTTCGTAAAATTCTCAACACATAATCAGTTAACCCAAAGCTAAAAAAAAGCCTAATTAAGAAATTTGACATTAAACAATTAAAAATAATCTTCATTGAAGGAGGAAAACACAAAATAATTACACATAAAATTTCATAAGAAGTATGACGAACAAAATCAAAATGAGAAAATAATTTAAATTTTTAACAACATTGATACCAAAAATGTAGATTCAAAAAGTCATTCATGTGCATATCCAATCACAAAAAAAAAGAGTGGAATTTAGTGGTATTAACCATTGTTTCTTCAATAGATTATGAAGAGAGGATACTTTCATATATGTGCATAAATGGCCCATCATTGGAATATAGACTATATTTTTTTTTAGTGTTGACAACTTCATAAAATTCTCAACACATAATCAGTTAACCCAAAGCTAAAAACAGACTAATTAAGAAATTTGACATTAAACAATTAAAAATAATCTTCATAGAAGGAGGAAAACACAAAATAATTACACATACAATTTCATAAGAACTATGACGGAAAAAATCAAAATGAGAAAATAATTTGGATTTTTAACAACATTGGTACTAAAAATGTAGATTCAAAAAGTCATTCATGTGCATATCCAATCACAAAAAAAAAGAGTGGAATTTAGTGGTATTAACCATTGTTTCTTCAATAGATTATGAAGAGAGGATACTTTCATATATGTGCATAAATGGCCCATCATTGGAATATAGACTATATTTTTGTTTAGTGTTGACAACTTCATAAAATTCTCAACACATAATCATTTAATCCAAAGCTAAAAATAATTACACAACCAATTTCATAAGAACTATGACGGAAAAAATCAAAATGAGAAAATAATTTGATTTTTTAACCACATTAATACTAACAGTGTAGATTCAAAAAGTCATTCATATGCATATCCAATCACAACAAAAAATGTGGAATTTAGTGGTATTAACCATCGTTTCTTCATTAGATTATGAAGAGAGGATACTTTCATATATGTGCAGAAATGGCCCATCATTGAAATATAGGCTATATGTTTTTTTTAGTGTTGACAACTTCATAAAATTCTCAACACCTAATCAGTTAACCCAAAGCTAAAAAAAAGACTAATAAGAAATTTGGCATTAAACAATTAAAAATAATCTTCATTGAAGGGGGAAAACAAAAACTAATTACATGTACAATTTCATAAGAAGTATGACGAACAAAATCAAAATGAGAAAATAATTTGATTTTTTAACAACATTGACACTAAAAATGTAGATTCAAAAAGTCATTCATGTGCATATCCAATCACAAGAAAAAAGAGTGGAATTTAGTGGTTTAACCACTGTTTCTGCATTAGATTATGAAGAGAGGATACTTTCATATCTGTGCAGAAATAGCTCATCATTGAAATATAGGCTATATCTTTATTTTTACTATTGACAACTTCGTAAAATTCTCAACACATAATCAGTAAACCCAAAGCTAAAAAAAAGCCTAATTAAGAAATTTGACATTAAACAATTAAAAATAATCTTCATTGAAGGAGGAAAACACAAAATAATTACACATAAAATTTCATAAGAAGTATGACGAACAAAATCAAAATGAGAAAATAATTTGAATTTTTAACAACATTGATACTAAAAATGTAGATTCAAAAAGTCATTCATGTGCATATCGAATCACAAAAAAAAGAGTGGAATTTAGTGGTATTAACCATCGTTTCTTCAATAGATTATGAAGAGAGGATACTTTCATATATGTGTAGAAATGGCCCACCATTGAAATATAGACTATATGTTTTTTTTTAGTTGACAACTTCATAAAATTCTCAACACATAATCAATTAACCCAAAGCTAAAAAAAAAGACTAATTAAGAAATTTGACATTAAACATTTAAAAATAATCTTCATTGAAGGAGGAAAACACAAAATAATTACACATACAATTTCATAAGAAGTATGACTTACAAAATCAAAATGAGAAAATGATTTGATTTCTTAACAACATTGATACTAAAAATGTAGATTCAAAAAGTCATTCATGTGCATATCGATTCACAAGAAAAAAGAGTGGAAATTAGTGGTTTAACCATTGTTTCTTCATTAGATTATGAAGAGAGGATACTTTCATATGTGCGTAGAAATGGCCCATTATTGAAATATAGGCTATATGTTTTTTTTTTACTGTTGACAACTTCGTAAAATTCTCAACACATAATAAGTTAACCCAAAGCTCAAAAAAAGACTAATTAAGAAATTTGACATTAAACAATTAAAAATAATCTTCACAGAAGGAGGAAAACACAAAATAAAAACACAAACAATTTCATAAGAACTATGACGAAAAAAATCAAAATGAGAAAATATTTTAATTTTTTAACAACATTGATACTAAAAATGTAGATTCAAAAATTCATTCATATGTATATCCAATCACAACAAAAAAATGTGGAATTTAGTGGTATTAACCATCGTTTCTTCATTAGATTATGAAGAGAGGATACTTTCATATATGTGCAGAAATGGCCCATCATTGAAATATAGGTTATATGTTTTTTTTAGTATTGACAACTTCATAAAATTCTCAACACATAATCAGTTAACCCAAAGCTAAAAAAAAGACTAATTAAGAAATTTGACATTAAACAATTAAAAATAATCTTCATTGAAGGGGGAAAACACAAAATAATTACAGAAACAATTTCATAAGAAGTATGACAGACAAAATCAAAATGAGAAAATAATTTGATTTTTTAAAAACCTTGATACTGAATGTGAAGATTCAAAAAGTCATTCACGTGCATATCCAATCACAAGAAAAAAGAGTGGAATTTTGTGGTTTAACGACTGTTTCTGCATTAGATTATGAAGAGAGTATACTTTCATATATGTGCAGAAATGGCCCATCATTGAAATATAGGCTATATGTTTTTTTTAGTGTTGACAACTTCATAAAATTCTCAACACATAATCAATTAACCCAAAGCTAAAAAAAAGACTAATTGAGAAATTTGACATTAAACAATTAAAAATAATCTTCACAAAAGGAGGAAACACAAAATAGTTTCACAAACAATTTCATAAGAACTATGATGGACAAAATCAAAATGAGAAAATAATTTGATTTTTTAAAAACCTTGATTGTAAATGTGGAGATTCAAAAAGTCATTCACGTGCATATCCAATCACAAGAAAAAGAGTGCAATTTGGTGGTTTAACCATTGTTTCTGCATTAGATTATGAAGAGAGGATACTTTCATATCTGTGCAGAAATGGCCCATCATTGAAATATAGGCTATATGTTTTTTTTACTGTTGACAACTTCGTAAAATTCTCAACACATAATCATTTAACCCAAAGCAAAAAAAAAATGACTAATTAAGAAATTTGACATTAAACAATTACAAATAATCTTCATTGAAGGAGGAAAACACAAAATAATTACATATACAATTTCATATGAAGTATGACGAACAAAATCAGAATGAGAAAATAATTTGATTTTTTAACAACATTGATAGTAAAAATGCAGATTCAAAAAGTCATTCATGTGCATATCCAATCACAAAAAAAAAGAGTGGAATTTAGTAGTATTAACCATTGTTTCTTCAATAGATTATAAAGAGAGGATACTTTCATATATGTGCAGAAATGGCCCATCATTGGAATATAGACTATGTTTTTTTTAGTGTTGACAACTTCATAAAATTGTCAACACATAATAAGTTAACCCAAAGCTAAAAAAAAGACTAATTAAGAAATTTGACATTAAACAATTAAAAATAATCTTCACAGAAGGAGAAAAACACAAAATAATTACACAAACAATTTCATAAGAACGATGATGGAAAAAATCAAAATGAGAAAATAATTTGATTTTTTAACCACATTGATACTAATAGTGTAGATTCAAAAAGTCATTCGTATGCATATCCAATCACAACAAAAAAATTTGGAATTTAGTGGTATTAACCATTGTTTCTTCAATAGATTATGAAGAAAGGATACTTTCATATATGGGCAGAAATGGCCCATCATTGAAATATAGACTATATTTTTTTTTAGTGTTGACAACTTCATAAAATTCTCAACACATAATCATTTAACACAAAGCTAAAAAAAAGACTAATTAAGAAATTTGACATTAAACAATTAGTAATAATCTTCACAAAAGGAGGAAACACAAAATAGTTTCACTAACAATTTAATAAGAACTATGACGGACAAAATGAAAATGAGAAAACAATTTGATTTTTTAACAACCTTGATACTAAATATGAAGATTCAAAAAGTCATTCATGTGCATATCCAATCACAAAAAAAAGAGTGGAATTTAGTGGTATTAACCATTGTTTCTTCAATAGATTATGAAGAGAGGATACTTTCATATATGTGCAGAAATGGCCAATCATTGAAATATAGACTATATGTTTTTTTTTAGTTGACAACTTCATAAAATTCTCAACACATAATCAATTAACCCAAGGCTAAAAAAAGACTAATTAAGAAATTTGACACTAAACAATTAAAAATAATCTTCATTGAGGGAGGAAAACACAAAATAATTACACATACAATTTCATAAGAAGTGTGACGAACAAAATCAAAATGAGAAAATAATTTGATTTTTTAACAACATTGATACTAAAAATGTAGATTCAAAAAGTCATTCATGCGCATATCCAATAAAAAAAGGAGAGCGGAATTTAGTGGTATTAACCATTGTTTCTTCAATAGATTATGAAGAAAGGATACTTTCATATATGGGCAGAAATGGCCCATCATTGAAATATAGGCTATATGTTTTTTTCAGTGTTGACAACTTCATAAAATTCTCAACACATAATCAGTTAACCCAAAGCTAAAAAAAAGACTAATTGAGAAATTTGACATTAAACATTTAAAAATAATCTTCACAAAAGGAGGAAACACAAAATAGTTTCACAAAAAATTTCATAAGAACTATGACGGAAAAAATCAAAATGAGAAAATAATTTGATTTTTTAACAACCTTGATACTAAATATGAATATTCAAAACGTCATTCACGTGCATATCCAATCACAAGAAAAAAGGGTGGAATTTAGTGGTTTAACCATTGTTTCTGCATTAGATTATGAAGAGCGGATACTTTCATATCTGTGCAGAAATGGCCTATCATTGAAATATAGGCTATATGTTTCTTTTTACTGTTGACAACTTTGTAAAATTCTCAACACATAATCAGTTAACCCAAAGCTCAAAAAAAGACTAATTAAGAAATTTGACATTAAACAACTAAAAATAATCTTCACAGAAGGAGGAAAACACAAAATAATTACACAAACAATTTCATAAGAACTATGACGTACAAAATGAAAATAAGAAAATAATTTGATTTTTTAACAACCTTGATACTAAATATGAAGATTCAAAAAGTCATTCATGTGCATATCCAATCACACAAAAAAAAAGAGTGAAATTTAGTGGTATTAACCATTGTTTCTTCAATAGATTATGAAGAGAGGATACTTTCATATATGTGCATAAGTGGCCAATCATTGAAATATAGACTATATTTTTTTTTACTGTTGACAACTTCATAAAATTCTCAACACATAATCATTTAACCCAAAGCTAAAAAAAAGATTAATTACGAAATTTTACATTAAACAATTAGTAATAATCTTCACAAAAGGAGGAAACACAAAATAGTTTCACTAACAATTTCATAAGAACTATGACGGAAAAAATCAAAATGAGAAAATAATTTGATTTTTTAACGTGCACTAAACCCTAAACCCTAAACCCTAAACCCTAAACCCTAAAATTCTCAATACATAATCAGTTAACCCAAAGCTAAAAACAGACTAATTAAGAAATTTGACATTAAACAATTAAAAATAATCTTCATAGAAGGAGGAAAACACAAAATAATTACACAAACAATTTCATAAGAACTATGACGGAAAAAATCAAAATGAGAAAATAATTTGATTTTTTAACCACATTAATACTAACAGGGTAGATTCAAAGAGTCATTCATATGCATATCCAATCACAACAAAAAATGTGGAATTTAGTGGTATTAACCATCGTTTCTGCATTAGATTATGAAGAGAGGATACTTTCATATATGTGCAGAAATGGCCCATCATTGAAATATAGGCTATATGTTTTTTTTAGTGTTGACAACTTCATAAAATTCTCAACACCTAATCAGTTAACCCAAAGCTAAAAAAAAGACTAATAAGAAATTTGACATTAAACAATTAAAAATAACCTTCATTGAAGGGGGAAAACACAAAATAATTACACATACAATTTCATAAGAAGTATGACGAACAAAATCAAAATGAGAAAACAATTTGATTTTTTAACAACATTGATACTAAAAATGTAAATTCAAAAAGTCATTCATGTGCATATCCAATCGGAAAAAAAAGAGTGGAATTCAGTGGTATTAACCATTGTTTCTTCAATAAATTATAAAGAGAGGATACTTTCATATATGTGCAGAAATGGCCCATCATTGGAATATAGACTATATTTTTTTTTAGTGTTGACAACTTCCTAAAATTCTCAACACCTAATCAGTTAACCCAAAGCTAAAAAAAAGACTAATAAGAAATTTGACATTAAACAATTAAAAATAATCTTTATAGAAGGAGGAAAACACAAAATAATTACACATACAATTTCATAAGAACTATGACGGAAAAAATCAAAATGAGAAAATAATTTGATTTTTTAACTACATTGATAGTAAAAATGCAGATTCAAAAAGTCATTCATGTGCATATCCAATCACAAAAAAAAAGAGTGGAATTTAGTGGTATTAATCATTGTTTCTTCAATAGATTATAAAGAGAGGATACTTTCATATATGTGCAGAAATGGCCCATCATTGAAATATAGGCTATATGTTTTTTTTAGTGTTGACAACTTCATAAAATTCTCAACACCTAATCAGTTAACCCAAAGCTAAAAAAAGACTAATTAAGAAATTTGACATTAAACATTTAAAAATAATCTTCATTGAAGGAGGAAAACACAAAATAATTACACATACAATTTCATAAGAAGTATGACGAACAAAATCAGAATGAGAAAATAATTTGATTTTTTAACAACATTGATAGTAAAAATGGAGATTCAAAAAGTCATTCATGTGCATATCCAATCACAAAAAAAAAGAGTGGAATTTAGTGGTATTAACCATTGTTTCTTCAATAGATTATAAAGAGAGGATACTTTCATATATGTGCAGAAATGGCCCATCATTGGAATATCGACTATATTTTTTTTTTAGTGTTGACAACTTCCTAAAATTCTCAACACCTAATCAGTTAACCCAAAGCTAAAAAAAAGACTAATTGAGAAATTTGACATTAAACAATTAAAAATAATCTTCACCAGAAGGAGGAAAACACAAAATAATTACATAAACAATTTCATAAGAAGTATGACGGAAAAAATCAAAATGAGAAAATGATTTGATTTTTTAACAACATTGATACTAAAAATGTAGATTCAAAAAGTCATTCATGTGCATATCGATTCACAAGAAAAAAGAGTGGAAATTAGTGGTTTAACCATTGTTTCTGCATTAGATTATGAAGAGAGGATACTTTCATATCTGCGTAGAAATGGCCCATTATTGAAATATAGGCTATATGTTTTTTTTTACTGTTGACAACTTCGTAAAATTCTCAACACATAATAAGTTAACCCAAAGCTCAAAAAAAGACTAATTAAGAAATTTGACATTAAACAATTAAAAATAATCTTCACAGAAGGAGGAAAACACAAAATAATTACACAAACAATTTCATAAGAACTATGACGAAAAAAATCAAAATGAGAAAATAATTTAATTTTTTAACAACATTGATACTAAAAATGTAGATTCAAAAAGTCATTCATATGCATATCCAATCACAACAAAAAAATGTGGAATTTAGTGGTATTAACCATCGTTTCTCCATTAGATTATGAAGAAAGATATATTTGCAGAAATGGCCCAGCATTGGAATATAGACTATATTTTTTTTTTAGTGTTGACAACTTCATAAAATTCTCAACACATAATCAGTTAACCCAAAGCTAAAAAAAGACTAATTAAGAAATTTGACATTATACAATTAAAAAGAATCTTCACAGAAGGAGGAAAACACAAAATAATAAACAAACAATTTCATAAGAACTATGACGGAAAAAATCAAAATCAGAAAATAATTTGATTTTTTAACCACATTGATACTAACAGTGTAGATTCAAAAAGTCATTCATATGCATGTCCAATCACAACAAAAAAATGTGGAATTTAGTGGTATTAACCATCGTTTCTTCATTAGATTATGAAGAGAGGATACTTTCATAAATGTGCAGAAATGGCCCATCATTGAAATATAGGCTATATGTTTTTTTTAGTGTTGACAACTTCATAAAATTCTCAACACATAATCAGTTAACCCAAAGCTAAAAGAAAGACTAATTAAGAAATTTGACATTAAACAATTAAAAATAATCTTCATTGAAGGGGGAAAAGACAAAATAATTACAGAAACAATTTCATAAGAAGTATGACGGACAAAATCAAAATGAGAAAATAATTTGATTTTTTAAAAACCTTGATACTGAATGTGAAGATTCAAAAAGTCATTCACGTGCATATCCAATCACAAGAAAAAAGAGTGGAATTTTGTGGTTTAACGACTGTTTCTGCAATAGATTATGAAGAGATGATACTTTCATATATGTGCAGAAATGGCCCATCATTGAAATATAGACTATATGTTTTTTTTAGTGTTGATAACTTCATAAAATTCTCAACACATAATCATTTAACCCAAAGCTAAGAAAAGACTAATTAAGAAATTTGACATTAAACAATTAAAAATAATCTTCATTGAAGGAGGAAAACACAAAATAATTACACATACAATTTCATGAAGCTTTAATCAATTTATTTCCACACCTCCATGACCTCAACTTAGCTGCAACTGCACTAACACACCTCAAAATATCCAAAGAACATTTATGCATCTAAAAAGTTATTTTTAACATGTTTTTGAATCTCATGCTCAATAAACCCAATCATAGGAAATACCAATTAAATCAATCTTTCAGAACACAAATTCAATTAAATACCCTGAATTAAACACTAAATGAGGGCAAAAATACGCACGCACCAATATCCAATCAAAAAAAAAAAAGAGTGGAATTTAGTGGTATTAACCATTGTTTCTTCAATAGATTATGAATAAAGGATACTTTCATATATGGGCAGAAATGGCCCATCATTGAAATATAGGCTATATGTTTTTATTAGTGTTGACAACTTCATAAAATTCTCAACACATAATCATTTAACCCAAAGCTAAAAAAAGACCAATTAAGCAATTTGACATTAAACAATTAAAAATAATCTTCATTGAAGGAGGAAAATACAAAATAATTACACATACAATTTCATAAGAAGTATGACGAACTAAATCAAAATGAGAAAATAATTTGATTTTTTAACAACATTGATACTAAAAATGTAGATTCAAAAAGTCATTCATGTGCATATTCAATCACAAAAAAAAAATAGTGGAATTTAGTGGTATTAACCATTGTTTCTTCAATAGATTATGAAGAGAGGATACTTTCATATATGTGCGGAAATGCCATCATTGAAATATAGCCTATATGTCTTTTTTAGTGTTGACAACTTCATAAAATTCTCAACACATAATCAATTAACCTAAAGCTAAAAAAAGACTAATTAAGAAATTTGACATTAAACAATTAGTAATAATCTTCACAAAAGGAGGAAACACAAAATAGTTTCACTAACAATTTCATAAGAAGTTTGACGAACAAAATACAAATGAGAAAATGATTAGATTTTTTAACAACATTGATACTAACAATGTAGATTCAAAAAGTCATTCATGTGCGTATCCAATCACAACTAAAAAAGAGTGGAATTTAGTGGTATTAACCATTTTTTCTTCATTATGTCATGAAGAGAGGATACTTTCATATATGTGCGGAAATGGCCCACCATTGAAATATAGACTATATGTTTTTTTAGTGTTGACAACTTCATAAAATTCTCAACACATAATCAGTTAATCCAAAGCTAAAAAAAAGACTAATTAAGAAATTTGACATTAAACAATTAAAAAGAATCTTCACAGAAGGAAGAAAACATAAAATAATTACACAAATACTTTCATAAGAACTATGACAGAAAAAATGAAAAGGAGAAAATAATTTGATTTTTTAACCACATTGATACTAACAGTGTAGATACAAAAAGTCATTCATGTGCATATCCAATCACAATAAAAAAATGTGGAATTTAGTGGTATTAACCACTGTTTCTTCATGAGATTATGGAGAGAGGATACTTTCATATCTGTGCAGAAATGGCCCCTCATTTAAATATAGGCTATATGTTTTTTTTAGTGTTGACATCTTCATAAAATTCTCAACACATAATAAATTAACCCAAAGCTATAAAAAAGACTAATTAAGAAATTTGACGTTAAACAATTAATAATAATCTTCACGGAAGGAGGAAAACGCAAAATAATTATACAAACAATTTCATAAGAAGTAAGACGGACAAATTCAAAATGAGAAAATAATATGATTTTTTAACAACATTGATACTAAGAATGTAGATTCAAAAAATCATTCATGTGGATATCGAAACACAAGAAAAAAGAGTGGAATTTTGGGGTATTAACCATAGTTTCTTTATTAGATTATGAAGATATGATACTTTCATATCTGTGCAGAAATGGCCCATCATTGCAATATATGTTATATGTTTTTTCTAGAGTTGACAACTTCATAAAATTCTCAACACATAATCAATTAACCCAAAGCTATTAAAAAGAATAATTAAGAAATTTGACATTAAACAATTAATAATAACCATCACGGAAGGAGGAAAACATAAAATAATTAGACATACAATTTCATAAGAAGTATGACGAACAAAATCAAAATGAGAAAATAATTTGATTTTTTAACAACATTGATACTAGCAATGTAGATTCAAAAAGTCATGCATGTGCATATCCAATCATAAGAAAAAAGAGTGGAATTTTGGGGTATTAACCATAGTTTCTTCATTAGATTATGAAGATATGATACTTTCATATCTGTGCAGAAATGGCCCATCATTGCAATATACGTTATATGTTTTTTCTAGAGTTGACAACTTCATAAAATTCTCAACACATAATCAATTAACCCAAAGCTATAAAAAAGAATAATTAAGAAATTTGACATTAAACAATTAATAATAACCTTCACGGAAGGAGGAAAACATAAAATAATTACACATACAATTTTGTAAGAAGTATGACGAACAAAATCAAAATGAGAAAATAATTTGAATTTTTTACAACATTGATACTAAGAATGTAGATTCAAAAATTCATTCATGTGCAAATCCAATCACAACAAAAAGAGTGGAATTTAGTGGTATTAACCATTTTTTCTTCATTAGATTAGGAAGAGAGGATACTTTCATACCTGTGCAGAAATGGCCCATCATTGAAATATAGGCTATATGTTTTTTTTAGTGTTGACAACTTCATAAAATTCTCAACACATAATCAATTAACCAAAAGCTATAAAAAAGAGTAATTAAGAAATTTGACATTAAACAATTAATAATACTCTTCGCGAAGGGAGGAAAACACAAAATAATTACACATACAATTTCATAAGAAGTATGACGAGCAAAATCAAAATGAGAAAATAATTTGATTTTTTAACAACATTGACACTAAAAATGTAGATTCAAAAAGTCATTCATGTGCATATCCAATCATAAGAAAAAAGAGTGGAATTTTTTTGGTATTAACCATAGTTTCTTCATTAGATTAGGAAGAGAGGACACCTTCATACCTGTGCAGAAATGGCCCATCATTGAAATATAGGCTATATGTTTTTTTTAATGTTGACAACTGCATAAAATTCTCCACACATAATAAATTAACCCAAAGCTATAAAAAAGACTAATTAAGAAATTTGACGTTAAACAATTAATAATAATCTTCACGGAAGGAGGAAAACACAAAATAATTACACAATACATTTCATAAGAAGTAAGACGGAGAAATTCAAAATGAGAAAATAATTTGATTTTTTAAGAACATTGATACTAAGAATGTAGATTCAAAAAATAATTCATGTGCATATCCAAACACAAGAAAAAAGAGTGGAATTTTGGGGTATTAACCATAGTTTCTTCATTAGATTATGAAGATATGATACTTTCATATCTGTGCAGAAATGGCCATCATTGCAATATATGTTATATGTTTTTTCTAGAGTTGACAACTTCATAAAATTCTCAACACATAATCAATTTACCCAAAGCTATAAAAAAGAATAATTAAGAAATTTGACATTAAACAATTAATAATAACCTTCACGGAAGGAGGAAAACATAAAATAATTAGACATACAATTTCATAAGAAGTATGATGAACAAAATCAAAATGAGAAAATAATTTGATTTTTTAACAACATTGATACCAAAAATGTAGATTCAAAAACTCATTCATGTGCATATCTAATCACAAAAAAAAGAGTGGAATTTAGTGGTATTAACCATTGTTTCTTCAATAGATTATGAAGAAAGGATACTTTCATATATGGGCAGAAATGGCCCATCATTGAAATATAGGCTATATGTTTTTTTTAGTGTTATCAACTTCATAAAATTCTCAAAATATAATCAATTAACCCAAAGCTAAAAAAAAGACTAATTAAGA
Organism: Vigna unguiculata; assembly: GCF_037176805.1. Lineage (NCBI taxonomy): Eukaryota > Viridiplantae > Streptophyta > Magnoliopsida > Fabales > Fabaceae > Vigna > Vigna unguiculata. The sequence goes on from NC_140801.1 coordinate 19,395,119, forward strand.
AATTTGACATTAAACAATTAAAAATAATTTTCATTGAAGGATGAAAACATAAAATAATTACACATACAATTTCACAAGAAGTAAGTTCGACAAATTCAAAATGAGAAAATAATTTGATTTTTTAACAACATTGATACTAAGAATGTAGATTCAAAAAGTCATTCATGTGCATATCCAATCATAAGAAAAAAGAGTGGAATTTTGGGGTATTAACCATAGTTTCTTCAATAGATTATGAAGAAAGGATACTTTCATATATGGGCAGAAATGGCCTATCATTGAAATATAGGATATATGTTTTTTTTAGTGTTGCAACTTCATAAAATTCTCAACACATAATCAATTAACCCAAAGCTATAAAAAAGGACTAATTAAGAAATTTGACATTAAACAATTAATAATACTCTTCACGAAGGGAGGAAAACACAAAATAATTACACAATCAATTTCATAAAAAGTAAGACGGAAAAATTCAAAATGAGAAAATAATTTGATTTTTTAACAACATTGATACTAACAATGTAGATTCAAAAAGTCATTCATGTACATATCCAATCATAAGAAAAAAGAGTGGAATTTAGTGGTATTAACCACTGTTTCTTCATGAGATTATGAAGAGAGGATACTTTCATATCTGTGCAGAAATGGCCCCTCATTGAAATATAGGCTATATTTTTTTTTACTGTTGACAACTTCATAAAATTCTCAACACATAATCAATTAACCCAAAGCTATAAAAAAGACTAATTAAGAAATTTGACATTAAACAATTAATAATAATCTTCACGGAAGGAGGAAAACACAAAATAATTACACAATACATTTCGTAAGAAGTAAGACGGACAAATTCAAAATGAGAAAATAATTTGATCTTTTAACAACATTGACACTAAGAATGTAGATTCAAAAAATCATTCATGTGCATATCCAAACACAAGAAAAAAGAGTGGAATTTGGGGGTATTAACCATTTTTTCTTCATTAGATTATGAAGTTATGATACTTTCATATCTGTGCAGAAATGGCCATCATTGCAATATATGTTATATGTTTTTTCTAGAGTTGACAACTTCATAAAATTCTCAACACATAATCAATTAACCCAAAGCTACAAAAAAGAATAATTAAGAAATTTGACATTAAACAATTAATAATAACCTTCACGGAAGGAGGAAAACATAAAATAATTAGACATACAATTTCATAATAAGTATGACGAACAAAATCAAATTGAGAAAATAATTTGATTTTTTAACAACATTGATACCAAAAATGTAGATTCAAAAAGTCATTCATGTGCATATCCAATCACAAAAAAAAAGAGTGGAATTTAGTGGTATTAACCATTGTTTCTTCAATAGATTATGAAGAAAGGATACTTTCATATATGGGCAAAAATGGCCTATCATTGAAATATAGGCTATATGTTTTTTCTAGAGTTGACAACTTCATAAAATTCTCAACACATAATCAATTAACCCAAAGCTATAAAAAAGACTAATTAAGGAATTTGACATTAAACAATTAATAATAATCTTCACGGAAGGAGGAAAACACAAAATAATTGCACAATACATTTCATAAGAAGTAAGACGGACAAATTCAAAATGAGAAAATAATTTGATTTTGTAACAACATTGATACTAAGAATGTAGATTCAAAAAATCATTCATGTGCATATCCAAAAACAAGAAAAAAGAGTGGAATTTTGGGGTATTAACCATAGTTTCTTCATTAGATTATGAAGATATGATACTTTCATATCTGTGCAGAAATGGCCATCATTACAATATATGTTATATGTTTTTTCTAGAGTTGAAAACTTCATAAAATTCACAACACATAATCAATTAACCCAAAGCTAAAAAAAGAATAATTAAGAAATTTGACATTAAACAATTAATAATAACCTTCACGGAAGGAGGAAAACATAAAATAATTAGACATACAATTTCATAAGAAGTATGACGAACAAAATCAAAATGAGAAAATAATTTGATTTTTTAACAACATTGATACCAAAAATGTAGATTCAAAAAGTCATTCATGTGAATATCCAATCACAAAAAAAAAAAAGTGGAATTTAGTGGTATTAACCATTGTTTCTTCAATAGATTATGAAGAAAGGATACTTTCATATATGGGCAGAAATGGCCCATCATTGAAATATAGGCTATATGTTTTTTTTAGTGTTAACAACTTCATAAAATTCTCAAAATATAATCAATTAACCCAAAGCTAAAAAAAAGACTAATTAAGAAATTTGACATTAAACAATTAAAAATAATTTTCATTGAAGGAGGAAAACACAAAATAATTACACATACAATTTCACAAGAAGTAAGTTCGACAAATTCAAAATGAGAAAATAATTTGATTTTTTAACAACATTGATAATAAGAATGTAGATTCAAAAAGTCATTCATGTGCATATCCAATCATAAGAAAAAAAGTGGAATTTTGGGGTATTAACCATAGTTTCTTTCAATAGATTATGAAGAAAGGATACTTTCATATATGGGCAGAAATGGCCTATCATTGAAATATAGGATATATGTTTTTTTTAGTGTTGACAACTTCATAAAATTCTCAACACATAATCAATTAACCCAAAGCTATAAAAAAGAATAATTAAGAAATTTGACATTAAACAATTAATAATACTCTTCACGAAGGGAGGAAAACACAAAATAATTACACAATTAATTTCATAAGAAGTAAGACGGACAAATTCAAAATGAGAAAATAATTTGATTTTTTAACAACATTGATACTAACAATGTAGATTCAAGAAGTCATTCATGTGTGTATCCAATCACAACTAAAAAAGAGTGGAATTTAATGGTATTAACCATTTTTTCTTCATTAGGTTATGAAGAGAGGATACTTTCATATATGTGCGGAAATGGCCCACCATTGAAATATAGACTATATGTTTTTTTTAGTGTTGACAACTTCATAAAATTCTCAACACATAATCAGTTAACCCAAAGCTAAAAAAAAGACTAATTAAGAAATTTGACATTAAACAACTAAAAAGAATCTTCACAGAAGGAAGAAAACATAAAATAATTACACAAATACTTTCATAAGAACTATGACAGAAAAAATGAAAAGGAGAAAATAATTTGATTTTTTAACCACATTGATACTAACAGTGTAGATACAAAAAGTCATTCAAATGCATATCCAATCACAATAAAAAAATGTGGAATTTAGTGGTATTAACCACTGTTTCTTCATGAGATTATGGAGAGAGGATACTTTCATATCTGTGCAGAAATGGCCCCTCATTTAAATATAGGCTATATGTTTTTTTTAGTGTTGACATCTTCATAAAATTCTCAACACATAATAAATTAACCCAAAGCTATAAAAAAGACTAATTAAGAAATTTGACGTTAAACAATTAATAATAATCTTCACGGAAGGAGGAAAACGCAAAATAATTATACAAACAATTTCATAAGAAGTAAGACGGACAAATTCAAAATGAGAAAATAATATGATTTTTTAACAACATTGATACTAAGAATGTAGATTCAAAAAATCATTCATGTGGATATCCAAACACAAGAAAAAAGAGTGGAATTTTGGGGTATTAACCATAGTTTCTTCATTAGATTATGAAGATATGATACTTTCATATATGTGCAGAAATGGCTCATCATTGCAATATATGTTATATGTTTTTTCTAGAGTTGATAACTTCATAAAATTCTCAACACATAATCAATTAACCCAAAGCTATAAAAAAGAATAATTAAGAAATTTGACATTAAACAATTAATAATAACCTTCACGGAAGGAGGAAAACATAAAATAATTACACATTCAATTTTGTAAGAAGTATGACGAACAAAATCAAAATGAGAAAATAATTTGAATTTTTTACAACATTGATACTAAGAATGTAGATTCAAAAATTCATTCATGTGCAAATCCAATCACAACAAAAAAGAGTGGAATTTAGTGGTATTAACCATTTTTTCTTCATTAGATTAGGAAGAGAGGATACTTTCATACCTGTGCAGAAATGGCCCATCATTGAAATGTAGGCTATATGTTTTTTTTTAGTGTTGACAACTTCATAAAATTCTCAACACATAATCAATTAACCAAAAGCTATAAAAAAGACTAATTAAGAAATTTGACATTAAACAATTAATAATACTCTTCACGAAGGGAGGAAAACACAAAATAATTACACATACAATTTCATAAGAAGTATGACGAGCAAAATCAAAATGAGAAAATAATTTGATTTTTTAACAACATTGACACTAAAAATGTAGATTCAAAAAGTCATTCATGTGCATATCCAATCATAAGAAAAAAGAGTGGAATTTTTTTGGTATTAACCATAGTTTCTTCATTAGATTAGGAAGAGAGGACACTTTCATACCTGTGCAGAAATGGCCCATCATTGAAATATAGGCTATATGTTTTTTTTAGTGTTGACAACTGCATAAAATTCTCAACACATAATAAATTAACCCAAAGCTATAAAAAAGACTAATTAAGAAATTTGACGTTAAACAATTAATAATAATCTTCACGGAAGGAGGAAAACACAAAATAATTACACAATACATTTCATAAGAAGTAAGACGGAGAAATTCAAAATGAGAAAATAATTTGATTGTTTAACAACATTGATACTAAGAATGTAGATTCAAAAAATAATTCATGTGCATATCCAAACACAAGAAAAAAGAGTGGAATTTTGGGGTATTAACCATAGTTTCTTCATTAGATTATGAAGATATGATACTTTCATATCTGTGCAGAAATGGCCATCATTGCAATATATGTTATATGTTTTTTCTAGAGTTGACAACTTCATAAAATTCTCAACACATAATCAATTAACCCAAAGCTATAAAAAAGAATAATTAAGAAATTTGACATTAAACAATTAATAATAACCTTCACGGAAGGAGGAAAACATAAAATAATTAGACATACAATTTCATAAGAAGTATGATGAACAAAATCAAAATGAGAAAATAATTTGATTTTTTAACAACATTGATACCAAAAATGTAGATTCAAAAACTCATTCATGTGCATATCTAATCACAAAAAAAAGAGTGGAATTTAGTGGTATTAACCATTGTTTCTTCAATAGATTATGAAGAAAGGATACTTTCATATATGGGCAGAAATGGCCCATCATTGAAATATAGGCTATATGTTTTTTTTAGTGTTAACAACTTCATAAAATTCTCAAAATATAATCAATTAACCCAAAGCTAAAAAAAAGACTAATTAAGAAATTTGACATTAAACAATTAAAAATAATTTTCATTGAAGGAGGAAAACACAAAATAATTACACATACAATTTCACAAGAAGTAAGTTCGACAAATTCAAAATGAGAAAATAATTTGATTTTTTAACAACAGTGATAATAAGAATGTAGATTCAAAAAGTCATTCATGTGCATTTCCAATCATAAGAAAAAAAGTGGAATTTTGGGGTATTAACCATAGTTTCTTTCAATAGATTATGAAGAAAGGATACTTTCATATATGGGCAGAAATGGCCTATCATTGAAATATAGGATATATGTTTTTTTTAGTGTTGACAACTTCATAAAATTCTCAACACATAATCAATTAACCCAAAGCTATAAAAAAGGACTAATTAAGAAATTTGACATTAAACAATTAATAATACTCTTCACGAAGGGAGGAAAACACAAAATAATTACACAATCAATTTCATAAAAAGTAAGACGGAAAAATTCAAAATGAGAAAATAATTTGATTTTTTAACAACATTGATACTAACAATGTAGATTCAAAAAGTCATTCATGTACATATCCAATCATAAGAAAACAGAGTGGAATTTAGTGGTATTAACCACTGTTTCTTCATGAGATTATGAAGAGAGGATACTTTCATATCTGTGCAGAAATGGCCCCTCATTGAAATATAGGCTATATTTTTTTTTACTGTTGACAACTTCATAAAATTCTCAACACATAATCAATTAACCCAAAGCTATAAAAAAGACTAATTAAGAAATTTGACATTAAACAATTAATAATAATCTTCACGGAAGGAGGAAAACACAAAATAATTACATAATACATTTCGTAAGAAGTAAGACGGACAAATTCAAAATGAGAAAATAATTTGATCTTTTAACAACATTGACACTAAGAATGTAGATTCAAAAAATCATTCATGTGCATATCCAAACACAAGAAAAAAGAGTGGAATTTGGGGGTATTAACCATTTTTTCTTCATTAGATTATGAAGTTATGATACTTTCATATCTGTGCAGAAATGGCCATCATTGCAATATATGTTATATGTTTTTTCTAGAGTTGACAACTTCATAAAATTCTCAACACATAATCAATTAACCCAAAGCTACAAAAAAGAATAATTAAGAAATTTGACATTAAACAATTAATAATAACCTTCACGGAAGGAGGAAAACATAAAATAATTAGACATACAATTTCATAAGAAGTAAGACGGACAAATTCAAAATGAGAAAATAATTTGATTTTTTAACAACATTGATACTAAGAATGTAGATTTAAAAATCATTCATGTGCATATCCAAAAACAAGAAAAAAGAGTGGAATTTTGGGGTATTAACCATAGTTTCTTCATTAGATTATGAAGATATGATACTTTCATATCTGTGCAGAAATGGCCATCATTGCAATATATGTTATATGTTTTTTCTAGAGTTGAAAACTTCATAAAATTCTCAACACATAATCAATTAACCCAAAGCTAAAAAAAGAATAATTAAGAAATTTGACATTAAACAATTAATAATAACCTTCACGGAAGGAGGAAAACATAAAATAATTAGACATACAATTTCATAAGAAGTATGACGAACAAAATCAAAATGAGAAAATAATTTGATTTTTTAACAACATTGATACCAAAAATGTAGATTCAAAAAGTCATTCATGTGAATATCCAATCACAAAAAAAAAAAGTGGAATTTAGTGGTATTAACCATTGTTTCTTCAATAGATTATGAAGAAAGGATACTTTCATATATGGGCAGAAATGGCCCATCATTGAAATATAGGCTATATGTTTTTTTTAGTGTTAACAACTTCATAAAATTCTCAAAATATAATCAATTAACCCAAAGCTAAAAAAAAAAACTAATTAAGAAATTTGACATTAAACAATTAAAAATAATCTTCATTGAAGGAGGAAAACACAAAACAATTACACATACAATTTCACAAGAAGTAAGATCGACAAATTCAAAATGAGAAAAAAATTTGATTTTTTAACAACATTGATACTAAGAATGTAGATTCAAAAAGTCATTCATGTGCATATCCAATCATAAGAAAAAAGAGTGGAATTTTGGGGTATTAACCATAGTTTCTTTAATAGATTATGAAGAAAGGATACTTTCATATATGGGCAGAAATGGCCCATCATTGAAATATAGGATATATGTTTTTTTTAGTGTTGACAACTTCATAAAATTCTCAACACATAATCAATTAACCCAAAGCTATAAAAAAGAATAATTAAGAAATTTGACATTAAACAATTAATAATACTCTTCACGAAGGGAGGAAAACACAAAATAATTACACAATCAATTTCATAAGAAGTAAGACGGACAAATTCAAAATGAGAAAATAATTTGATTTTTTAACAACATTGATACTAACAATGTAGATTCAAAAAGTCATTCATGTGTGTATCCAATCACAACTAAAAAAGAGTGGAATTTAATGGTATTAACCATTTTTTCTTCATTAGGTTATGAAGAGAGGATACTTTCATATATGTGCGGAAATGGCCCACCATTGAAATATAGACTATATGTTTTTTTTAGTGTTGACAACTTCATAAAATTCTCAACACATAATCAGTTAACCCAAAGCTAAAAAAAAGACTAATTAAGAAATTTGACATTAAACAATTAAAAAGAATCTTCACAGAAGGAAGAAAACATAAAATAATTACACAAATACTTTCATAAGAACTATGACAGAAAAAATGAAAAGGAGAAAATAATTTGATTTTTTAACCACATTGATACTAACAGTGTAGATACAAAAAGTCATTCAAATGCATATCCAATCACAATAAAAAAATGTGGAATTTAGTGGTATTAACCACTGTTTCTTCATGAGATTATGGAGAGAGGATACTTTCATATCTGTGCAGAAATGGCCCCTCATTTAAATATAGGCTATATGTTTTTTTTAGTGTTGACATCTTCATAAAATTCTCAACACATAATAAATTAACCCAAAGCTATAAAAAAGACTAATTAAGAAATTTGACGTTAAACAATTAATAATAATCTTCACGGAAGGAGGAAAACGCAAAATAATTATACAAACAATTTCATAAGAAGTAAGACGGACAAATTCAAAATGAGAAAATAATATGATTTTTTAACAACATTGATACTAAGAATGTAGATTCAAAAAATCATTCATGTGGATATCCAAACACAAGAAAAAAGAGTGGAATTTTGGGGTATTAACCATAGTTTCTTCATTAGATTATGAAGATATGATACTTTCATATATGTGCAGAAATGGCTCATCATTGCAATATATGTTATATGTTTTTTCTAGAGTTGATAACTTCATAAAATTCTCAACACATAATCCATTAACCCAAAGCTATTAAAAAGAGTAATTAAGAAATTTGACATTAAACAATTAATAATAAAAATCACGGAAGGAGGAAAACATAAAATAATTAGACATACAATTTCATAAGAAGTATGACGAACAAAATCAAAATGAGAAAATAATTTGATTTTTTAACAACATTGATACTAGCAATGTAGATTCAAAAAGTTATGCATGTGCATATCCAATCATAAGAAAAAAGAGTGGAATTTTGGGGTATTAACCATAGTTTCTTCATTAGATTATGAAGATATGATACTTTCATATCTGTGCAGAAATGACCCATCATTGGAATATACGTTATATGTTTTTTCTAGAGTTGACAACTTCATAAAATTCTCAACACATAATCAATTAACCCAAAGCTATAAAAAAGAATAATTAAGAAATTTGACATTAAACAATTAATAATAACCTTCACGGAAGGAGGAAAACATAAAATAATTACACATACAATTTCGTAAGAAGTATGACGAACAAAATCAAAATGAGAAAATAATTTGAATTTTTTACAACATTGATACTAAGAATGTAGATTCAAAAATTCATTCATGTGCATATCCAATCACAACAAAAAAGAGTGGAATTTAGTGGTATTAACCATTTTTTCATCATTAGATTAGGAAGGGAGGATACTTTCATACCTGTGCAGAAATGGCCCATCATTGAAATATAGGCTATATGTTTTTTTTAGTGTTGACAACTTCATAAAATTCTCAACACGTAATCAATTAACCAAAAGCTATAAAAAAGACTAATTAAGAAATTTGACATTAAACAATTAATAATACTCTTCACGAAGGGAGGAAAACACAAAATAATTACACATACAATTTCATAAGAAGTATGACGAGCAAAATCAAAATGAGAAAATAATTTGATTTTTTAACAACATTGACACTAAAAATGTAGATTCAAAAAGTCATTCATGTGCATATCCAATCATAAGAAAAAAGAGTGGAATTTTTTTGGTATTAACCATAGTTTCTTCATTAGATTAGGAAGAGAGGACACTTTCATACCTGTGCAGAAATGGCCCATCATTGAAATATAGGCTATATGTTTTTTTTAGTGTTGACAACTGCATAAAATTCTCAACACATAATAAATTAACCCAAAGCTATAAAAAAGACTAATTAAGAAATTTGACGTTAAACAATTAATAATAATCTTCACGGAAGGAGGAAAACACAAAATAATTACACAATACATTTCATAAAAAGTAAGACGGACAAATTCAAAATGAGAAAATAATTTGATTTTTTAACAACATTGATACTAAGAATGTAGATTCAAAAAATAATTCATGTGCATATCCAAACACAAGAAAAAAGAGTGGAATTTTGGGGTATTAACCATAGTTTCTTCATTAGATTATGAAGATATGATACTTTCATATCTGTGCAGAAATGGCCATCATTGCAATATATGTTATATGTTTTTTCTAGAGTTGACAACTTCATAAAATTCTCAACACATAATTAATTAACCCAAAGCTATAAAAAAGAATAATTAAGAAATTTGACATTAAACAATTAATAATAACCTTCATGGAAGGAGGAAAACATAAAATAATTAGACATACAATTTCATAAGAAGTGTGACGAACAAAATCAAAATGAGAAAATAATTTGATTTTTTAACAACATTGATACCAAAAATGTAGATTCAAAAAGTCATTCATGTGAATATCCAATCACAAAAAAAAAAAAAAGTGGAATTTAGTGGTATGAACCATTGTTTCTTCAATAGATTATGAAGAAAGGATACTTTCATATATGGGCAGAAATGGCCCATCATTGAAATATAGGCTATATGTTTTTTTTAGTGTTAACAACTTCATAAAATTCTCAAAATATAATCAATTAACCCAAAGCTAAAAAAAAGACTAATTAAGAAATTTGACATTGAACAATTAAAAATAATTTTCATTGAAGGAGGAAAACACAAAATAATTACACATACAATTTCACAAGAAGTAAGATCGACAAATTCAAAATGAGAAAATAATTTGATTTTTTAACAACATTGATACTAAGACTGTAGATTCAAAAAGTCATTCATGTGCATATCCAATCATAAGAAAAAAGAGTGGAATTTTGGGGTATTAACCATAGTTTCTTCAATAGATTATGAAGAAAGGATACATTCATATATGGGCAGAAATGGCCTATCATTGAGATATAGGATATATGTTTTTTTTAGTGTTGACAACTTCATAAAATTCTCAACACATAATCAATTAACCCAAAGCTATAAAAAAGGACTAATTAAGAAATTTGACATTAAACAATTAATAATACTCTTCACGAAGGGAGGAAAACACAAAATAATTACACAATCAATTTCATAAGAAGTAAGACGGAAAAATTCAAAATGAGAAAATAATTTGATTTTTTAACAACATTGATACTGACAATGTAGATTCAAAAAGTCATTCATGTACATATCCAATCATAAGAAAAAAGAGTGGAATTTAGTGGTATCAACCACTGTTTCTTCATGAGATTATGAAGAGAGGATACTTTCATATCTGTGCAGAAATGACCCCTCATTGAAATATAGGCTATATGTTTTTTTTATTGTTGACAACTTCATAAAATTCTCAACACATAATCAATTAACCCAAAGCTATAAAAAAGACTAATTAAGAAATTTGACATTAAACAATTAATAATAATCTTCACGGAAGGAGGAAAACACAAAATAATTACACAATACATTTCGTATGAAGTAAGACGGACAAATTCAAAATGAGAAAATAATTTGATCTTTTAACAACATTGACACTAAGAATGTAGATTCAAAAAATCATTCATGTGCATATCCAAACACAAGAAAAAAGAGTGGAATTTGGGGGTATTAACCATTTTTTCTTCATTAGATTATGAAGTTATGATACTTTCATATCTGTGCAGAAATGGCCATCATTGCAATATATGTTATATGTTTTTTCTAGAGTTGACAACTTCATAAAATTCTCAACACATAATCAATTAACCCAAAGCTATAAAAAAGAAAAATTAAGAAATTTGACTTTAAACAATTAATAGTAACCTTCACGGAAGGAGGAAAACATAAAATAATTAGACATACAATTTCATAAGAAGTATGACGAACAAAATCAAATTGAGAAAATAATTTGATTTTTTAACAACATTGACAGTAAAAATGTAGATTCAAAAAGTCATTCATGTGCATATCCAAACACAAGAAAAAAGGGTGAAATTTAGTCCTTTAACCACTTTTTCTTCATGAGATTATGGAGAGAGGATACTTTCATATCTGTGCAGAAATGGCCCATCATTGAAATATAGGATATATGTTTTTTTTAGTGTTGACAACTTCATAAAATTCTCAACACATAATCAGTTAATCCAAAGCTAAAAAAAACTAATTAAGAAATTTGACATTAAACAATTAAAAATAATCTTCATTGAAGGAGGAAAACACAAAACAATTACGCATACAATTTCACAAGAAGTAAGATCGACAAATTCAAAATGAGAAAAAAATTTGATTTTTTAACAACATTGATACTAGGAATGTAGATTCAAAAAGTCATTCATGTGCATATCCAATCACAAAAAAAAAGAGTGGAATTGAGTGGTATTAACCATTGTTTCTTCAATAGATTATGAAGAGATGATACTTTCATATATGTGCAGAAATGGCCCATCATTGAAATATAGACTATATGTTTTTTTTAGTGTTGACAACTTCATAAAATTCTCAACACATAATCAGTTAACCCAAAGCTATAAAAAAGACTGATTAAGAAATTTTACATTAAACAATTAATAATACTCTTCACGAAAGGAGGAAAACATAAAATAATTACACAATCAAATTCATAAGAAGTAAGACGGACAAATTCAAAATGAGAAAATAATTTGATCTTTTAACAACATTGACACTAAGAATGTAGATTCAAAAAATCATTCATGTGCATATCCAAACACAAGAAAAAAGAGTGGAATTTGGGGGTATTAACCATTTTTTCTTCATTAGATTATGAAGTTATGATACTTTCATATCTGTGCAGAAATGGCCATCATTGCAATATATGTTATATGTTTTTTCTAGAGTTGACAACTTCATAAAATTCTCAGCACATAATCAATTAACCCAAAGCTATAAAAAAGAATAATTAAGAAATTTGACATTAAACAATTAATAATAACCTTCACGGAAGGATGAAAACATAAAATAATTAGACATACAATTTCATAAGAAGTATGACGAACAAAATCAAAATGAGAAAATAATTTGATTTTTTAACAACATTGATACCAAAAATGTAGATTCAAAAAGTCATTCATGTGCATATCCAATCCCAAAAAAAAAGAGTGGAATTTAGTGGTATTAACCATTGTTTCATCAATAGATTATGAAGAAAGGATACTTTCATATATGGGCAGAAATGGCCCATCATTGAAATATAGGATATATGTTTTTTTTAGTGTTGACAACTTCATAAAATTCTCAACACATAATCAATTAACCCAAAGCTATAAAAAAGAATAATTAAGAAATTTGACATTAAACAATTAATAATACTCTTCACGAAGGGAGGAAAACACAAAATAATTACACAATCAATTTCATAAGAAGTAAGACGGACAAATTCAAAATGAGAAAATAATTTGATTTTTTAACAACATTGATACTAACAATGTAGATTCAAAAAGTCATTCATGTACATATCCAATCATAAGAAAAAAGAGTGGAATTTAATGGTATTAACCACTGTTTCTTCATGAGATTATGGAGAGAGGATACTTTCATATCTGTGCAGAAATGGCCCCTCATTGAAATATAGGCTATATGTTTTTTTTACTGTTGACAACTTCATAAAATTCTCAACACATAATCAATTAACCCAAAGCTATAAAAAAGACTAATTAAGAAATTTGACATTAAACAATTAATAACAATCTTCACGGAAGGAGGAAAACACAAAATAATTACACAATACATTTCATAAGAAGTAAGACGGACAAATTCAAAATGAGAAAATAATTTGATTTTTTAACAACATTGACACTAAGAATGTAGATTCAAAAAATCATTCATGTGCATATCCAAACACAAGATAAAAGAGTGGAATTTTGGGTATTAACCATAGTTTCTTCATTAGATTATGAAGATATGATAGTTTCATATATGTGCAGAAATGGCCATCATTGCAATATATGTTATATGTTTTTTCTAGAGTTGACAACTTCATCAAATTCTCAGCATATAATCAATTAACCCAAAGCTATAAAAAAGAATAATTAAGAAATTTGACATTAAACAATTAATAATAACCTTCACGGAAGGAGGAAAACATAAAATAATTACACATACAATTTCATAAGAAGTATGACGAACAAAATCAAAATGAGAAAATAATTTGATTTTTTAACAACATTGATACCGAAAATGTAGATTCAAAAAGTCATTCATGTGCATATCCAATCACAAAAAAAAAGAGTGGAATTTAGTGGTATTAACCATTGTTTCATCAATAGATTATGAAGAAAGGATACTTTCATATATGGGCAGAAATGGCCCATCATTGAAATATAGGCTATATGTTTTTTTTAGTGTTAACAACTTCATAAAATTCTCAACATATAATCAGTTAACCCAAAGCTAAAAAAAAGACTAATTAAGAAATTTGACATTAAACAACTAAAAATAATCTTCATTGAAGGAGGAAAATGCAAAATAATTACACATACAATTTCATAAGAAGTAAGACAGACAAATTCAAAATGAGAAAATAATTTGATTTTTTAACAACATTGATACTAAAAATGTTGATTCAAAAAGTCATTCATGTGCATATCCAATCACAAAAAAAAAGAGTGGAATTGAGTGGTATTAACCATTGTTTCTTCAATAGATTATGAAGAGATGATACTTTCATATATGTGCAGAAATGGCCCATCATTGAAATATAGACTATATGTTTTTTTTAGTGTTGACAACTTCATAAAATTCTCAACACATAATCAGTTAACCCAAAGCTATAAAAAAGACTAATTAAGATATTTTACATTAAACAATTAATAATACTCTTCACGAAAGGAGGAAAACATAAAATAATTACACAATCAAATTCATAAGAAGTAAGATCGACAAATTCAAAATGACAAAATAAGTTGATTTTTTAACAACATTGATACTAAGAATGTAGATTCAAAATGTCATTCATGTGCATATCCAATCATAAGAAAAAAGAGTGGAATTTTGGGGTATTAACCATAGTTTCTTCATTAGATTATGAAGATATGATACTTTCATATCTGTGCAGAAATGGCCTATCATTGCAATATACGTTATATGTTTTTTCTAGAGTTGACAACTTCATAAAATTCTCAACACATAATCAATTAACCCAAAGCTATAAAAAAGAATAATTAAGAAATTTGACATTAAACTATTAATAATAACCTTCACGAAAGGAGGAAAACATAAAATAATTACACATACAATTTCATAAGAAGTATGACGAACAAAATCAAAATGAGAAAATAATTTGATTTTTTTACAACATTGATACTAATAATGTAGATTCAAAAATTCATTCATGTTCATATCCAATCACAACAAAAAAGAGTGGAATTTAGTGGTATTAACTATTTTTTCTTCATTAGATTAGGAAGAGAGGATACTTTCATACCTGTGCAGAAATGGCCCATCATTGAAATATAGGCTATATGTTTTTTTTAGTGTTGACAACTTCATAAAATTCTCAACACATAATCAATTAACCCAAAGCAATAAAAAAGACTAATTAAGAAATTTGACATTAAACCATTAATAATACTCTTCACGAAGGGAGGAAAACACAAAATAATTACACAATCAATTTCATAAGAAGTAAGACGGACAAATTCAAAATGAGAAAATAATTTGATTTTTTAACAACATTGATACTAACAATGTAGATTCAAAAAGTCATTCATGTACATAACCAATCATAAGAAAAAATAGTGGAATTTAGTGGTATTAACCACTGTTTCTTCATGAGATTATGAAGAGAGGATATTTTCATATCTGTGCAGAAATGGCCATCATTGCAATATATGTTATATGTTTTTTCTAGAGTTGACAACTTCATAAAATTCTCAACACATAATCAATTAACCCAAAGCTATAAAAAAGAATAATTAAGAAATTTGACATTAAACAATTAATAATAACCTTCACAGAAGGAGGAAAACATAAAATATTTAGACATACAATTTCATAAGAAGTATGACGAACAAAATCAAAATGAGAAAATAATTTGATTTTTTAACAACATTGACACTAAAAATGTAGATTCAAAAAGTCATTCATGTGCATATCGAAACACAAGAAAAAAGAGTGAAATTTAGTCCTTTAACCACTGTTTCTTCATGAGATTATGGAGACAGGATACTTTCATATCTGTGCAGAAATTGCCCATCATTGAAATATAGGATATATGTTTTTTTTAGTGTTGACAACTTCATAAAATTCTGAACACATAATCAGTTAATCCAAAGCTAAAAAAACTAATTAAGAAATTTGACATTAAACAATTACAAATAATCTTCATTGAAGGGGGAAAACACAAAATAATTACACATACAATTTCATAAGAAGTATGACGAACAAAATCAAAATGAGAAAATAATTTGATTTTTTAACAACATTGACACTAAAAATGTAGATTCAAAAAGTCATTCATGTGCATATCCAAACACAAGAAAAAAGAGTGAAATTTAGTCTTTAACCACTGTTTCTGCATTAGATTATGAAGAGAGGGTACTTTCATATATGTGCAGAAATGGCCCATCCTTAAAAAATAGGCTATATGTTTTTTTTAGTGTTGACAACTTCATAAAATTCTCAACACATAATCAGTTAACCCAAAGCTATAAAAAAGACAAATTAAGAAATTTGATATTAAACAATTAATAATAATCTTCACGGAAGGAGGAAAGCACAAAATAATTACCCAAACAATTTCATAAGAAGTAAGACGAACAAATTCAAAAGGAGAAAATAATTTGTTTTTTTAACAACGTTGATACTAACAATGTAGATTGAAAAAGTCATTCATGAGCATATCCAATCATAAGAAAAAAGAGTGGAATTTTGGGTATTAACCATATTTCCTTCATTAGATTATGAAGATATGATACTTTTATATCTGTGCAGAAATGGCCGAGCATTGCATTATACGTTATATGTTTTTTCTTGAGTTGACAACTTCATAAAATGCTCAACACATAATCAATTAACCCAAAGCTATAAAAAAGAATAATTAAGAAATTTGACATTAAACAATTAAAAATAATCTTCATTGAAGTAGGAAAGCACAAAATAATTACACATACAATTTCATAAGAAGTATGACGAACAAAATCAAAATGAGAAAATAATTTGATTTTTTAACAACATTGATACTAAAAATTTAGATTCAAAAAGTCTTTCATGTGCATATCCAAGCACAAAAAAAATAGTGGAATTTAGTGGTATTAACAATTGTTTCTTCAATACATTATGAAGAGAGGATACTTTCATATCTGTGCAAAAATGGCCCATCGTTGAAATATAGGCTATATGTTTTTTTTATTGTTGACAACTTCATAAAATTCTCAACATATAATCAATTAACCCAAAGCTATAAAAAAGACTAATTAAGAAATTTGACATTAAACAATTAATAATAATCTTCACAGAAGGAGGAAAACACAAAATAATTACACAATCAATTTCATAAGAAGTAAGACGGACAAATTCAAAATGAGAAAATAATTTGATTTTTTAACAACAATGATACTAAATTTGTAGATTCAAAAAGTCATTCATGTGCATATCCAATCACAAAAAAGAAGTGGAATTTAGTGGTATTAACCATCGTTTCTTCATTAGATTATGAAGAGACGATACTTTCATACATGTGCAGAAATGGCCCATCATTGAAATATAGGCTATATGTTTTTTTTAGTGTTGATAACTTCATAAAATTCTCAACACATAATCAAGTAACACAATACTGAAAAAAAGACTAATTAAGAAATTTGACATTAAACAATTAGTAATAATGTCCACAGAAGGAGGAAAACACAAAATAGTTGCACAAACAATTTAATAAGAAGTATGAAGGACAAAATCAAAATTAGAAAATAATTTAATTTTTTAACAACATTGATACTAACAATGTAGATTCAAAAAGTCATTCATGTGCATATCTAATCAGAAGAAAAAAGAGTGGAATTTAGTGGTATTAACCATTGTTTCTTCACTAGATTATGAAGAAATGATCCTTTCATATTTGTGTAGAAATGGCCCATCATTGAAAAATAGGCTATATGTTTTTTTTAGTGTTGACAATTTCATAAAATTGTCAACACATAATCAATTAACCCAAAGTTAAAAAAAGACTAATTAAGACATTTGACATTAAACAATTAGTAATAATCTTCACAGAAGGATGAAAACACAAAATAATTATAGAGATAATTTCATAAGAAGTATGACGGACAAAATCAAAATGAAAAAATAATTTGATTTTTAAACCACATTGATGCTAACAATGTAGATTCAAAAAGTCATTCATGTGTATATACAATAACAAGAATAAAGAGTGGAATTTAGTGGTATTAACCATTGTTTGTCCATTAGATTATGAAGAGAGATACTTTCATATCTGTGCAGAAATGGCCCATCATTGAAATACAGGCTATATGTTTTTTTTAGTGTTGACAACTTCATAAAATTCTCAAAACATAATCAATTAACCCAAAGCTAAAAAAATATTAATTAAGACATTTGACATTAAACAATTAGTAATAATCTTCACGGAAGGAGGAAAACACAAAATAATTACACAAAAAATTTCATAAGAAGTATGACGAACAAAATCAAAATGAGAAAATAATTTGATTTTTTAACAACATTAATGCTAAAAATGTAGATTCAAAAAGTCACTCATGTGCATATCCAATCGCAAAAAAAAGATTGGAATTTAGTGGTATTAACCATTCTTTCTTCATTAGATTATGAAGAGATGATACTTTCATATCTCTGCACAAATGGCCCATCATTGAAATATAGGATATATGTTTTTTTTGTTGACAACTTCATAAAATTCTCAACACATAATCAATTAACCCAAAGCTAAAAAATCACTAATTAAGACATTTGACATTAAACAATTAGTAATAATCTTCACAGAGGGAGAAAAACAAAAAATTATTACACAAACATATTCATAAGAAGTACGACGAAAAAAATCAAAATGAGAAAATAATTTGATTTTTTAACAACATGGATGCTAACAATGTGGATTCAAAAAGTCATTTATGTGCATATCCAATCACAACAAAAAAGAGTTGAAATCAGTGGTATTAAAAAAAGACTAATTAAGACATTTGACATTAAACAATTAGTAATAATCTTTACAGAGGGAGGAAAACACAAAAAAATTACACAAACATATTCATAAGAAGTACGACGAATAAAATCAAAATGAGAAAATAATTTGATTTTTTAACAACATGGATGCTAACAATGTGGATTCACAAAGTCATTCATGTGCATATCCAATCACAACAAAAAAGAGTTGAAGTTAGTGGTATATTAACCATTGTTTATTCTTTAGATTATCAAGAGAGGATACTGTCATATCTATGCAGAAATGGCCAATCCTTGAAATATAGGCTATATATTTTTTTTAGTGGTGACAACTTCATAAAATTCTCAACACACAATCAATTAACCCAAAGCTAAAAAAAGACTAATTAAGATATTTGCCATTAAAAAATTAGTAATAATCTTCACAGAAGGAGGAAAACACAAAATAATTACACAAACCATTTCATAAGAAGTATGACGGACAAAATCAAAATAAGAAACTAATTTGATTTTTTAACAACATTGATGCTAACAATGTAGATACAAAAAGTCATATATGTTCATATACAATCACAACAAAAAGGGTGGAATTTAGTAGTATTAACCATTGTTTCTTCAATAGATTATGAAGAGATATACTTTCATATTTGTGCATAAATGGCCTATCATTGAAATATAGGCTATATGTTTTTTTTAGTGTTGACAACTTCATCAAATTCTCAACATATAATCAATTAACCCGAAGCTAAAAAAAGACTAATTAAAAAAGTTGACATTAAACAATTAGTAATAATCTTCACAGAAGGAGGAAAACACAAAATAATTATACAAACAATTTCATAAGAAGTATGACAGACAAAATCAAAATGAGAAAATAATTTGATTTTTTAACAACATTGATGCTAACAATGTAGATTCAAGAAGTCATTCATGTGCATATACAATCACAAGAATAAAGAGTGGAATTTAGGGGTATTAACCATTGTTTCTCCATTAGATTATGAAGAAAGATACTTTCACACCTGTGCACAAATGGCCCATCATTGAAATACATGCTATATATTTTTTTTAGTGTTGACAACTTCATAAAATTCTCAACACATAATCAATTAACCCAAAGCTAAAAAAACCTAATTAAGAAATTGGATATTAAACAATTAGTAATAATCTTCACAGAAGGAGGAAAACACAAAATAATTACACAAAATTTCATAAGAAGTATGATGAATAAAATCAAAATAAGAAAATAGTTTGATTTTTTAATAACATTGATGCTAACAATGTAGATTGAAAAAGACACTCATGTGCATATCCAATCGCAACAAAAAAGAGTGGAATTTAGTGGTATTAACCATTGTTTCTTCATTAGATTATGAAGAGATGATACTTTCATATATGTGTTGAAATGGCCCATCATTGAAATACAGGCTATATGTTTTTTTTAGTGTTGACAACTTCATAAAATTCTCAAAACATAATCAATTAACCCAAAGCTAAAAAAAAGATTAATTAAGACATTTGACATTAAACAATTAGTAATAATCTTCACAAAGGGAGGAAAACACAAAATAATTACACAAACATGTTCATAAGAAGTATGACAGACAAAATCAAAGTGAGAAAATAATTTGATTTTTTAACAACATTGATAATAACAATGTAGATTCAAGAAGTCATTCATGTGCATATCCAATCACAACAAAAAAGAGTGGAATTTAGTGGTATTAACCATTGTTTCTTCATTAGATTATGAAGAAAAGATCCTTTCATATCTGTGCAGAAATGACCCATCATTGAAATATAGGCTATATGTTTTTTTAGTGTTGACAACTTAAGACATTTGACTAATTAAGACATTTGACATTAAACAATTAGTAATAATCTTCACAGAAGGAGGAAAACACAAAATAATTACACAAATAATTTCATAAGAAGTATGACGGACAAAATGAAAATGAAAAACTAATTTGATTTTTAAGCCACATTGATGCGAGCAATGTAGATTCAAAACGTCTTTCATGTGCATATACAATCACAAGAAAAAAGAGTGGAATTGAGTGGTATTAACCATTGTTTCTTCATTAGATTATGAAGAGAGATACTGTCATATATGTGCAGAAATGACCCATCATTGAAATATAGGCAATATGTTTTTTTTTAGTGTTGACAACTTCATAAAATTCTCAACACATAATCAATTAACCTAAGGCTAAAAAAAAAGACTAATTAAGACATTTGACATTAAACAATTAGTAATAATCTTCACAGAATGAGGAAAACACAAAATAATTACACAAACAATTTCGTAAGAAGTCTGACAGATAAAAAAATGAGAAAATAATTTGCTTTTTTAAAAACATTGATACTTACAATGTAGATTCAAAAAGTCACTCATGTGCATATTCAATCACAACAAAAAAGATTGGAATTTATCGGTATTAACCTTTGTTTCTTTATTAGATTATGAAGAGGGGATACTATCATATCTGTGCAGAAATCGCCCATCATTGAAATATAGGCTATATTTTTTTTAGTGTTGACAACATCATAAAATTGTAAACACATAATCAATTAACCCAAAGCTAAAAGAAGGACTAATTAAGATATTTGACAATAAATAATTAGTAATAATCTTCATAGAAGGAGGAAAACAAAAAATAATTACACAAAAAATTTCATAAGAAGTATGACGAACAAAATCAAAATGAGAGAATAATTTGATTTTTTAACAACATTAATGCTAAAAATGTAGATTCAAAAAGTCACTCATGTGCATATCCAATCGCAATAAAAAAGAATCGAATTTAGTGGTATTAACCATTCTTTGTTCATCAGATTATGAAGAGATGATACTTTCATATCTGTGCACAAATGGCTCATCATTGAAATATAGGATATATGTTTTTTTTAGTGTTGACAACATCATAAAATTCTCAACACATAATCAATTAACCCAAAGCTAAAAAAAAGACTAATTAAGATATTTGACATTAAAGAATTAGTAATAATCTTCACAGAAGGAGGAAAACACAAAATAATTACACAAAAAATTTCATAAGAAGTATGACGAACAAAATCAAAATGAGAGAATAATTTGATTTTTTAACAACATTAATGCTAAAATTGTAGATTCAAAAAGTCACTCATGTGCATATCCAATCGCAACAAAAAAGAGTGGAATTTAGTGGTATTAGCCATTATTTCTTCATTAGATTATGAAGAAATGATACTTTCATATCTGTGCACAAATGGCCCATCATTGAAATATAGGATATATGTTTTTTTTGTTGACAACTTCATAAAATTCTCAACACATAATCAATTAACCCAAAGCCAAAAAAAGACTAATTAAGACATTTGACATTGAACAATTAGTAATAATCTTCACAGAGGGAGGAAAACACAAAATAATTACACAAACATATTCATAAGAAGTGCGAAGAAAAAAATCAAAATGAGAAAATAATTTGATTTTTTAACAACATGGATGCTAACAATGTGGATTCAAAAAGTCATTCATGTGCATATCCAATCACAACAAAAAAGAGTTGAAGTTAGTGGTATTAAAAAAATACTAATTAAGACATTTGACATTAAACAATTAGTAATAATCTTCACAGAGGGAGGAAAACACAAAATAATTACACAAACAATTTCATAAGCAGTATGACAGACAAAATCAAAATGAGATAATAATTTGATTTTTTAACAACATTGATACTAACATTGTAGATTCAAGAAGTTATTCATGTGCATATCCAATCACAACAAAAAAGAGTGGAATTTTGTGGTATTAACCCTTGTTTCTTCATTAGATTATGAAGAAAAGATCCTTTCATATCTGTGCCGAAATGACCCATCATTGAAATATAGGCTATATGTTTTTTTTAGTGTTGACAACTTCATAAAATTGTCAACACATAATCAATTAACCCAAAGCTAAAAAAAGACTAATTAAGACATTTGACATTAAACAATTAGTAATAATCTTCACAGAAGGAGGAAAACACAAAATAATTACACAAACAATTTCATAAGAAGTATGACGGACAAAATGAAAATGAAAAACTAATTTGATTTTTAAACCACATTGATGCTAGCAATGTAGATTCAAAAAGTCATTCATGTGCATATAAAATCACAAGAAAAAATGTGGAATTTTGTAGTATTAACCATTGTTTCTTCATTAGATTATGAAGAGATATACTTTCATATCTGTGCAAAAATGGCCTATCATTGAAATATAGGCTATATGTTTTTTTTAGTGTTGACAACTTCATCAAATTCTCAACACATAATCAATTAACCCAAAGCTAAAAAAAGGACTAATTAAGATATTTGACATTAAACAATTAGTAATAATCTTCATAGAAGGAGGAAAACACAAAATAATTATACAAACAATTTCATAAAAAGTATGACAGACAAAATCAAAATGAGAAAATAATTTGATTTTTTAACAACATTGATGCTAACAATGTAGATTCAAGAAGTCATTCATGTGCATATACAATCACAAGAATAAAGAGTGGAATTTAGTGGTATTAACCATTGTTTCTCCATTAGATTATGAAGAGATGATACTTTCATATCTGTGGACAAATGGCCCATCATTGAAATATAGGATATATGTTTTTTTTTGTTGACAACTTCATAAAATTGTCAACACATAATCAATTAACCCAAAGCTAAAAAAAGACTAATTAAGACATTTGACATTAAACAATTAGTAATAATCTTCACAGAAGGAGGAAAACAAAAAAATAATTACACAAACAATTTCATAAGAAGTATGACGGATAAAATGAAAATGAAAAACTAATTTGATTTTTAAACCACATTGATGCTAGCAATGTAGATTCAAAAAGTCATTCATGTGCATATACAATCAAAAGAAAAAATGTGGAATTTTGTAGTATTAACCATTGTTTCTTCATTAGATTATGAAGAGATATACTTTCATATCTGTGCAAAAATGGCCTATCATTGAAATATAGGCTATATGTTTTTTTTAGTGTTGACAACTTCATCAAATTCTCAACACATAATCAACTAACCCAAAGCTAAAAAAAGGACTAATTAAGATATTTGACATTAAACAATTAGTAATAATCTTCATAGAAGGAGGAAAACACAAAATAATTACACAAAAAAACTCATAACAAGTATGACGAACAAAATCAAAATGAGAGAATAATTTGATTTCTTAACAACATTAATGCTAAAAATGTAGATTCAAAAAGTCACTTATGTGCATATCCAATCGCAACAAAAAAGAGTGGAATTTAGTGGTATTAACCATTCTTTCTTCATTAGATTATGAAGAGATGATACTTTCATATCTGTGGACAAATGGCCCATCATTGAAATATAGGATATATGTTTTTTTTTTGTTGACAACTTCATAAAATTCTCAACACATAATCAATTAACCCAAAGCTAAAAAAAGACTAATTAAGACATTTGACATTGAACAATTAGTAATAATCTTCACAGAGGGAGGAAAACACAAAATAATTACACAAACATATTCATAACAAGAACGACGAAAAAAATCAAAATGAGAAAATAATTTAATTTTTTAACAACATGGATGCTAACCATGTGGATTCAAAAAGTCATTCATGTGCATATCCAATCACAACAAAAAAGAGTTGAAGTTAGTGGTATTAGAAAAAGACTAATTAAGACACTTGACATTAAACAATTAGTAATAATCTTCACAGAGGGAGGCAAACACAAAATAATTATACAAACAATTTCATAAGCAGTATAACAGACAAAATCAAAATGATAAAATAATTTGATTTTTTAACAACATGGATGCTAACAATGTGGATTCAAAAAGTCATTCATGTGCATATCCAATCACAACAAAAAAGAGTTGAAGTTAGTGGTATTAAAAAAAGACTAATTAAGACATTTGACATTAAACAATTTGTAATATTCTTCACAGAGGGAGGAAAACACAAAATAATTACACAAACATATTCATAAGAAGTACGACGAATAAAATCAAAATGAGAAAATAATTTGATTTTTTAACAACATGGATGCTAACAATGGTGATTCAAAAAGTCATTCATGTGCATATCCAATCACAACAAAAAAGAGTTGAAGTTAGTGGTATTAACCATTGTTTCTACTATAGATTTTCAAGAGAGGATACTGTCATATCTATGCAGAAATGGCCAATCATTGAAATATAGGCTATATGTTTTTTTTAGTGTTGACAACTTCATAAAATTCTCAACACATAATCAATTAACCCAAAGCTAAAAAAAGACTAATTAAGATATTTAACATTAAACAATTAGTAATAATCTTCACAGAAGGAGGAAAACACAAAATAATTACACAAACCATTTCATAAGAAGTATGACGGACAAAATCAAAATAAGAATCTAATTTGATTTTTTAACAACATTGATGCTAACAATGTAGATTCAAAAAGTCATTCATGTGCATATACAATCACAACAAAAAAGGTGGAATTCAGTAGTATTAACCATTGTTTCTTCATTAGATTATGAAGAGATATACTTTCATAACTGTGCAAAAAAGGCCTATCATTGAAATATAGGCTATATGTTTTTTTAAATGTTGACAACTTCATCAAATTATCAACTTATAATCAATTAACCCGAAGCTAAAAAAAGACTAATTAAGAAAGTTGACATTAAACAATTAGTAATAATCTTCACAGAAGCAGGAGAACACAAAATAATTACACAAACCATTTCATAAGAAGTATGACGGACAAAATCAAAATAAGAATCTAATTTGATTTTTTAACAACATTGATGCTAACAATGTAGATTCAAAAAGTCATTCATGTGCATATACAATCACAACAAAAAAGGTGGAATTCAGTAGTATTAACCATTGTTTCTTCATTAGATTATGAAGAGATATACTTTCATAACTGTGCAAAAAAGGCCTATCATTGAAATATAGGCTATATGTTTTTTTAAATGTTGACAACTTCATCAAATTATCAACTTATAATCAATTAACCCGAAGCTAAAAAAAGACTAATTAAGAAAGTTGACATTAAACAATTAGTAATAATCTTCACAGAAGCAGGAAAACACAAAATAATTACACAAACAATTTCATAAGAAGTATGACAGACAAAATCAAAAAGAGAAAATAATTTGATTTTTTAACAACATTGATGCTAACAATGTAGATTCAAGAAGTCATGCATGTGCATATACAATCACAAAAATAAAGAGTGGAATTTAGTGGTATTAACCATTGTTTCTCGATTAGATTTTGAAGAGAGATACTTTCATATCTGTGCACAAATGGCCCATCATTGAAATACATGCTATATGTTTTTTTTAGTGTTGACAACTTCATAAAATTCTCAACACATAATCAATTAACCTAAAGCTAAAAAAAAGACTAATTAAGACATTTGACATTAAACAATTAGTAATAATCTTCACAGAATGAGGAAAACACAAAATAATTACACAAACAATTTCGTAAGAAGTCTGACAGATAAAAAAATGAGAAAATAATTTGCTTTTTTAAAAACATTGATACTTACAATGTAGATTCAAAAAGTCACTCATGTGCATATTCAATCACAACAAAAAAGATTGGAATTTATCGGTATTAACCATTGTTTCTTTATTAGATTATGAAGAGGGGATACTATCATATCTGTGCAGAAATCGCTCATCATTGAAATATAGGCTATATTTTTTTTAGTGTTGACAACATCATAAAATTCTAAACACATAATCAATTAACCCAAAGCTAAAAGAAGGACTAATTAAGATATTTGACAATAAATAATTAGTAATAATCTTCATAGAAGGAGGAAAACAAAAAATAATTACACAAAAAATTTCATAAGAAGTATGACGAATAAAATCAAAATGAGAGAATAATTTGATTTTTTAACAACATTAATGCTAAAAATGTAGATTCAAAAAGTCACTCATGTGCATATCCAATCGCAATAAAAAAGAATCGAATTTAGTGGTATTAACCATTCTTTGTTCATCAGATTATGAAGAGATCATACTTTCATATCTGTGCACAAATGGCTCATCATTGAAATATAGGTTATATGTTTTTTTAGTGTTGACAACATCATAAAATTCTCAACACATAATCAATTAACCCAAAGCTAAAAAAATATTAATTAAGACATTTGACATTAAAGAATTAGTAATAATCTTCACAGAAGGAGGAAAACACAAAATAATTACACAAAAAATTTCATAAGAAGTATGACGAACAAAATCAAAATGAGAGAATAATTTGATTTTTTAACAACATTAATGCTAAAATTGTAGATTCAAAAAGTCACTCATGTGCATATCCAATCGCAACAAAAAAGAGTGGAATTTAGTGGTATTAGCCATTATTTCTTCATTAGATTATGAAGAAATGATACTTTCATATCTGTGCACAAATGGCCCATCATTGAAATATAGGATATATGTTTTTTTTTGTTGACAACTTCATAAAATTCTCAACACATAATCAATTAACCCAAAGCCAAAAAAAGACTAATTAAGACATTTGAAGTTGAACAATTAGTAATAATCTTCACAGAGGGAGGAAAACACAAAATAATTACACAAACATATTCATAAGAAGTACGAAGAAAAAAATCAAAATGAGAAAATAATTTGATTTTTTAACAACATGGATACTAACAATGTGGATTCAAAAAGTCATTCATGTGCATATCCAATCACAACAAAAAAGAGTTGAAGTTAGTGGTATTAAAAAAAGACTAATTAAGACATTTGACATTAAACAATTAGTAATAATCTTCAAAGAGGGAGGAAAACACAAAATAATTACACAAACAATTTCATAAGCAGTATGACAGACAAAATCAAAATGAGATAATAATTTGATTTTTTAATAACATTGATACTAACAATGTAGATTCAAGAAGTTATTCATGTGCATATCCAATCACAACAAAAAAGAGTGAAATTTTGTGGTATTAACCATTGTTTCTTCATTAGATTATGAAGAAAAGATCCTTTCATATCTGTGCAGAAATGACCCATCATTGAAATATAGGCTATATGTTTTTTTTAGTGTTGACAACTTCATAAAATTGTCAACACATAATCAATTAACCCAAAGCTAAAAAAAGAATAATTAAGACATTTGACATTAAACAATTAGTAATAATCTTCACAGAAGGAGGAAAACACAAAATAATTACACAAACAATTTCATAAGAAGTATGACGGACAAAATGAAAATGAAAAACTAATTTGATTTTTAAACCACATTGATGCTAGAAATGTAGATTCAAAAAGTCATTCATGTGCATATAAAATCACAAGAAAAAATGTGGAATTTTGTAGTATTAACCATTGTTTCTTCATTAGATTATGAAGAGATATACTTTCATATCTGTGCAAAAATGGCCTATCATTGAAATATAGGCTATATGTTTTTTTTAGTGTTGACAACTTCATCAAATTCTCAACACATAATCAATTAACCCAAAGCTAAAAAAAGGACTAATTAAGATATTTGACATTAAACAATTAGTAATAATCTTCATAGAAGGAGGAAAACACAAAATAATTACACAAAAAAACTCATAAGAAGTATGACGAACAAAATCAAAATGAGAGAATAATTTGATTTTTTAACAATATTAATGCTAAAAATGTAGATTCAAAAACTCACTTATGTGCATATCCAATCGCAACAAAAAAGAGTGGAATTTAGTGGTATTAACCATTCTTTCTTCATTAGATTATGAAGAGATGATACTTTCATATCTGTGGACAAATGGCCCATCATTGAAATATAGGATATATGTTTTTTTTTTGTTGACAACTTCATAAAATTCTCAACACATAATCAATTAACCCAAAGCTAAAAAAAGACTAATTAAGACATTTGACATTGAACAATTAGTAATAATCTTCACAGAGGGAGGAAAACACAAAATAATTACACAAACATATTCATAACAAGAACGACGAAAAAAATCAAAATGAGAAAATAATTTAATTTTTTAACAACATGGATGCTAACAATGTGGATTCAAAAAGTCATTCATGTGCATATCCAATCACAACAAAAAAGAGTTGAAGTTAGTGGTATTAGAAAAAGACTAATTAAGACACTTGACATTAAACAATTAGTAATAATCTTCACAGAGGGAGGCAAACACAAAATAATTATACAAACAATTTCATAAGCAGTATAACAGACAAAATCAAAATGATAAAATAATTTGATTTTTTAACAACATGGATGCTAACAATGTGGATTCAAAAAGTCATTCATGTGCATATCCAATCACAACAAAAAAGAGTTGAAGTTAGTGGTATTAAAAAAAGACTAATTAAGACATTTGACATTAAACAATTTGTAATATTCTTCACAGAGGGAGGAAAACACAAAATAATTACACAAACATATTCATAAGAAGTACGACGAATAAAATCAAAATGAGAAAATAATTTGATTTTTTAACAACACAGATGCTAACAATGGTGATTCAAAAAGTCATTCATGTGCATATCCAATCACAACAAAAAAGAGTTGAAGTTAGTGGTATTAACCATTGTTTCTACTATAGATTTTCAAGAGAGGATACTGTCATATCTATGCAGAAATGGCCAATCATTGAAATATAGGCTATATGTTTTTTTTAGTGTTGACAACTTCATAAAATTCTCAACACATAATCAATTAACCCAAAGCTAAAAAAAGACTAATTAAGATATTTGACATTAAACAATTAGTAATAATCTTCACAGAAAGAGGAAAACACAAAATAATTACACAAACCATTTCATAAGAAGTATGACGACCAAAATCAAAATAAGAATCTAATTTGATTTTTTAACAACATTGATGCTAACAATGTAGATTCAAAAAGTCATTCATGTGCATATACAATCACAACAAAAAAGGTGGAATTCAGTAGTATTAACCATTGTTTCTTCATTAGATTATGAAGAGATATACTTTCATAACTGTGCAAAAATGGCCTATCATTGAAATATAGGCTATATGTTTTTTTAAATGTTGACAACTTAATCAAATTATCAACTTATAATCAATTAACCCGAAGCTAAAAAAAGACTAATTAAGAAAGTTGACATTAAACAATTAGTAATAATCTTCACAGAAGCAGGAAAACACAAAATAATTACACAAACAATTTCATAAGAAGTATGACAGACAAAATCAAAAAGAGAAAATAATTTGATTTTTTAACAACATTGATGCTAACAATGTAGATTCAAGAAGTCATGCATGTGCATATACAATCACAAAAATAAAGAGTGGAATTTAGTGGTATTAACCATTGTTTCTCGATTAGATTATGAAGAGAGATACTTTCATATCTGTGCACAAATGGCCCATCATTGAAATACATGCTATATGTTTTTTTTAATGTTGACAACTTCATAAAATTCTCAACACATAATCAATTAACCTAAAGCTAAAAAAAAGACTAATTAAGACATTTGACATTAAACAATTAGTAATAATCTTCACAGAATGAGGAAAACACAAAATAATTACACAAACAATTTCGTAAGAAGTCTGATAGATAAAAAAATGAGAAAATAATTTGCTTTTTTAAAAACATTGATACTTACAATGTAGATTCAAAAAGTCACTCATGTGCATATTCAATCAACACAAAAAAGATTGGAATTTATCGGTATTAACCATTGCTTCTTTATTAGATTATGAAGAGGGGATACTATCACATCTGTGCAGAAATCGCTCATCATTGAAATATAGGCTATATTTTTTTTAGTGTTGACAACATCATAAAATTCTAAACACATAATCAATTAACCCAAAGCTAAAAGAAGGACTAATTAAGATATTTGACAATAAATAATTAGTAATAATCTTCATAGAAGGAGGAAAACAAAAAATAATTACACAAAAAATTTCATAAGAAGTATGACGAACAAAATCAAAATGAGAGAATAATTTGATTTTTTAACAACATTAATGCTAAAAATGTAGATTCAAAAAGTCACTCATGTGCATATCCAATCGCAATAAAAAAGAATCGAATTTAGTGGTATTAACCATTCTTTGTTCATAAGATTATGAAGAGATGATACTTTCATATCTGTGCACAAATGGCTCATCATTGAAATATAGGATATATGTTTTTTTTAGTGTTGACAACATCATAAAATTCTCAACACATAATCAATTAACCCAAAGGTAAAAAAAAAGACCAATTAAGATATTTGACATTAAAGAATTAGTAATAATCTTCACAGAAGGAGGAAAACACAAAATAATTACACAAAAAATTTCATAAGAAGTATGACGAACAAAATCAAAATGGGAGAATAATTTGATTTTTTAACAACATTAATGCTAAAATTGTAGATTCAAAAAGTCACTCATGTGCATATCCAATCGCAACAAAAAAGAGTGGAATTTAGTGGTATTAGCCATTATTTCTTCATTAGATTATGAAGAAATGATACTTTCATATCTGTGCACAAATGGCCCATCATTGAAATATAGGATATATGTTTTTTTTTGTTGACAACTTCATAAAATTCTCAACACATAATCAATTAACCCAAAGCCAAAAAAAGACTAATTAAGACATTTGAAGTTGAACAATTAGTAATAATCTTCACAGAGGGAGGAAAACACAAAATAATTACACAAACATATTCATAAGAAGTACGAAGAAAAAAATCAAAATGAGAAAATAATTTGATTTTTTAACAACATGGATGCTAACAATGTGGATTCAAAAAGTCATTCATGTGCATATCCAATCACAACAAAAAAGAGTTGAAGTTAGTGGTATTAAAAAAAGACTAATTAAGACATTTGACATTAAACAATTAGTAATAATCTTCACAGAGGGAGGAAAACACAAAATAATTACACAAACAATTTCATAAGCAGTATGACAGACAAAATCAAAATGAGATAATAATTTGATTTTTTAACAACATTGATACTAACAATGTAGATTCAAGAAGTTATTCATGTGCATATCCAATCACAACAAAAAAGAGTGAAATTTTGTGGTATTAACCATTGTTTCTTCATTAGATTATGAAGAAAAGATCCTTTCATATCTGTGCAGAAATGACCCATCATTGAAATATAGGCTATATGTTTTTTTTAGTGTTGACAACTTCACAAAATTGTCAACACATAATCAATTAACCCAAAGCTAAAAAAAGACTAATTAAGACATTTGACATTAAACAATTAGTAATAATCTTCACAGAAGGAGGAAAACACAAAATAATTACACAAACAATTTCATAAGAAGTATGACGGACAAAATGAAAATGAAAAACTAATTTGATTTTTAAACCACATTGATGCTAGCAATGTAGATTCAAAAAGTCATTCATGTGCATATACAATCACAAGAAAAAATGTGGAATTTTGTAGTATTAACCATTGTTTCTTCATTAGATTATGAGGAGATATACTTTCATATCTGTGCAAAAATGGTCTATCATTGAAATATAGGCTATATGTTTTTTTTAGTGTTGACAACTTCATCAAATTCTCAACACATAATCAATTAACCCAAAGCTAAAAAAAGGACTAATTAAGATATTTGACATTAAACAATTAGTAATAATCTTCATAGAAGGAGGAAAACACAAAATAATTACACAAACATATTCATAAGAAGTACGAAGAAAAAAATCAAAATGAGAAAATAATTTGATTTTTTAACAACATGGATGCTAACAATGTGGATTCAAAAAGTCATTCATGTGCATATCCAATCACAACAAAAAAGAGTTGAAGTTAGTGGTATTAAAAAAAGACTAATTAAGACATTTGACATTAAACAATTAGTAATAATCTTCACAGAGGGAGGAAAACACAAAATAATTACACAAACAATTTCATAAGCAGTATGACAGACAAAATCAAAATGAGATAATAATTTGATTTTTTAACAACATTGATACTAACAATGTAGATTCAAGAAGTTATTCATGTGCATATCCAATCACAACAAAAAAGAGTGAAATTTTGTGGTATTAACCATTGTTTCTTCATTAGATTATGAAGAAAAAATCCTTTCATATCTGTGCAGAAATGACCCATCATTGAAATATAGGCTATATGTTTTTTTTAGTGTTGACAACTTCATAAAATTGTCAACACATAATCAATTAACCCAAAGCTAAAAAAAGACTAATTAAGACATTTGACATTAAACAATTAGTAATAATCTTCACAGAAGGAGGAAAACACAAAATAATTACACAAACAATTTCATAAGAAGTATGACGGACAAAATGAAAATGAAAAACTAATTTGATTTTTAAACCACATTGATGCTAGCAATGTAGATTCAAAAAGTCATTCATGTGCATATACAATCACAAGAAAAAATGTGGAATTTTGTAGTATTAACCATTGTTTCTTCATTAGATTATGAAGAGATATACTTTCATATCTGTGCAAAAATGGTCTATCATTGAAATATAGGCTATATGTTTTTTTTAGTGTTGACAACTTCATCAAATTCTCAACACATAATCAATTAACCCAAAGCTAAAAAAAGGACTAATTAAGATATTTGACATTAAACAATTAGTAATAATCTTCATAGAAGGAGGAAAACACAAAATAATTATACAAACAATTTCATAAGAAGTATGACAGACAAAATCAAAATGAGAAAATAATTTGATTTTTTAACAACATTGATACTAACAATGTAGATTCAAGAAGTCATTCATGTGCATATACAATCACAAGAATAAAGAGTGGAATTTAGTGGTATTAACCATTGTTTCTCCATTAGATTATGAAGAGAGATACTTTCATACCTGTGCACAAATGGCCCATCATTGAAATACATGCTATATGTTTTTTTTAGTGTTGACAACTTCATAAAACTCTCAACACATAATCAATTAATCCAAAGCTAAAAAAACCTAATTAAGAAATTTGATATTAAACAATTAGTAATAATCTTCACAGAAGGAGCAAAACACAAAATAATTAGACAAAAAATTTCATAAGAAGTATGACGAATAAAATCAAAATAAGAATCTAATTTGATTTTTTAACAACATTGATGCTAACAATGTAGATTCAAAAAGTCATTCATGTGCATATACAATCACAACAAAAAAGGTGGAATTCAGTAGTATTGACCATTGTTTCTTCATTAGATTATGAAGAGATATACTTTCATAACTGTGCAAAAATGGCCTATCATTGAAATATAGGCTATATGTTTTTTTAAATGTTGACAACTTCATCAAATTCTCAACTTATAATCAATTAACCCGAAGCTAAAAAAAGACTAATTAAGAAAGTTGACATTAAACAATTAGTAATAATCTTCACAGAAGCAGGAAAACAGAAAATAATTACATAAACAATTTCATAAGAAGTATGACAGACAAAATCAAAATGAGAAAATAATTTGATTTTTTAACAACATTGATGCTAACAATGTAGATTCAAGAAGTCATGCATGTGCATATACAATCACAAAAATAAAGAGTGGAATTTAGTGGTATTAACCATTGTTTCTCGATTAGATTATGAAGAGAGATACTTTCATATCTGTGCACAAATGGCCCATCATTGAAATACATGCTATATGTTTTTTTTAGTGTTGACAACTTCATAAAACTCTCAACACATAATCAATTAATCCAAAGCTAAAAAAACCTAATTAAGAAATTTGATATTAAACAATTAGTAATAATCTTCACAGAAGGAGCAAAACACAAAATAATTAGACAAAAAATTTCATAAGAAGCATGACGAATAAAATCAAAATGTGAAAATAGTTTGATTTTTCAATAACTTTGATGCTAACAATGTAGATTGAAAAAGACACTCATGTGCATATCCAATCGCAACAAAAAAGAGTGGAATTTAGTGGTATTAACCATTGTTTCTTCATTAGATTATGAGGAGATGATACTTTCATATCTGTGCACAAATGGCCCATCATTGAAATACAGGCTATATGTTTTTTTTAGTGTTGACAACTTCATAAAATTCTCAACACATAATCAATTAACCCAAAGCTAAAAAAAGATTAATTAAGACATTTGACATTAAACAATTAGTAATAATCTTCACAAAGGGAGGAAAACAGAAAATAATTACACAAACATATTCATAAGAAGTATGACGAAAAAAATTAAAATAAGAAAATAATTTGATTTTTTAACAACATGGATGCTAACAATGTGGATTCAAAAAGTCATTCATGTGCATATCAAATCCTAACAAAAAAGAGTGGAATTTAGTGGTATTAATCATTGTTTCTTCATTAGATTATCAAGAGAGGATACTTTCATATCTGTGCAGAAATGACCCATCATTGAAATATAGGCTATATGTTTTTTTAGTGTTGATAACTTCTAAAATTCTCAACACATAATTGATGAGTTCAAATTTTTGCCCTCATTTAATATTTAAATTTGGGGATTTAAATGTATTTTTTGTGCTTAAAGATTGATTTAATTAGGATTTGTGATTATTGGATTTATTGAGTAAGTTTGGTAAAAGTGGCGTAAAAATTGAAAGAAATGACCCATCATTGAAATATAGGATATATGTTTCTTTTAGTGTTGACAACTTCATAAAATTCTCAACACATATCAATTAACCCAAAGCTAAAAAAAAGACTAATTAAGAAATTTCACATAATCCAATTAGTAATAATCTTCACAGAAGGAGGAAAACACAAAATAATTACACAAACAATTTCATAAGAAGTATGAAGGACAAAATCAAAATGAGAAAAAAAAAATTTCTTAACAACATTGATGCTAACAATGTAGATCCAAAAAGTCATTCATGTGCATATCCAATAACAACAAAAAATAGTGGGACTTAGTGGCATTAACCATTGTTTCATTATTAGATTATGAAGTGAGATACTTTCATATCTGTGCAGAAATGGCCCATCACTGAAATATAGGCTATATGTTTATTTTTTAGTGTTGACAACTTCATAAAATACTCAACACATAATCAATTAACCCAAAGCTAAAAAAAAGACTAATTAAGAAAGTTGACATTAAACAATTAGTAATAATCTTCACAGAAGTAGGAAAACACAAAATAATTACACAAACAATTTCGTAAGAAGTATGACAAATAAAATCAAAATAAGAAAACAATTTTATTTTTTAACAAAATTAATGGTAACAATGTGGATTCAAAAAGGCATTCATGTGCCTATCCAATCACAACAAAAAAAGAGTGGAATTTAGTGGTATTAACCATTGTTTCTTCATTACATTATCAAGAGAGGATACTTTCATATCTGTGCAGAAATGGCTCATCATTGAAATATAGGCTACATGTTTTTCTTAGTGTTGACAACTTCATAAAATTCTCAACACATAATCAATTAATCCAAAACTAAAAAAAAGACTAATTAAGAAATTCGACATAAAACTATTAGTAATAATCTTCACAGAAGGAGGAAAACACAAAATAATTACACAAACAATTTCATAAGAACTATGACGGACAAAATCAAAAGGAGAAAATAATTTGATTTCTCAACAACATTGATACTAACATTGTGGATTCAAAAATTCATTGATATGCATATCCAATCACAACAAAAAAAAGAGTGGAATTTAGTGGTATTAACCATTGTTTGTTCATTAGATTATCAAGAGAAGATTCTTTCATATCTGTGCAGAAATGGCCCATCATTGAAATATAGTCTATATATTTATCTTGGTGTTGACAACTTCATAAAATTCTCAACACATAATCAATTAACCGAAAGCTAAAAAAAAAGACTAATTAAGAAATTTGACCTTAAAGAATTAGTAATAATCTTCACATAAGGGGGAAAACATAAAATAATTACACAAACAATTTCATAAGAAGTATGACGGACAAAATCAAAATGAGAAAATAATTTCATTTTTTAACAACATTGATACTAACAATGTGGATTCAAAAAGTCATTCATATGCATATCCAATCACAACAAAAAAGAATGGAATTTAGTGGTATTCACCATTGTTTCTTCATTAGATTATGCAAAGAGGATACTTTCATATCTGTGCAGAAATGACCCATCATTGAAATATAGGCTATAAGTTTCTTTTAGTGTTGACAACTTCATAAAATTCTCAAGACACAATCAATTAATCCAAAGCTAAAAAAAAGACTAATTAAGAAATTTCACATAATCCAATTAGTAATAATCTTCACAGAAGGAGGAAAACACAAAATAATTACACAAACAATTTCAAAAGAAGTATGACGCACAAAATCAAAATGAGAAAATAATTTGATTTTTTAACAACATTGATACTAACAATGTGGATTCAAAAAGTCATTCATATGCATATCCAATCACAACAAAAAAGAATGGAATTTTGTGGTATTCACCATTGTTTCTTCATTAGATTATGCAAAGAGGATACTTTCATATCTGTGCAGAAATGGCCCATCATTGAAATATAGGCTATATGTTTCTTTTAGTGTTGACAACTTCATAAAATTCTCAACACATAATCAATTAACCCAAACTTAAAAAACACTAATTAAGACATTTGATATTAAACAATTAGTAATAATCTTCAGAGAAGCAGGAAAACACAAAATAATTACACAAATAATTTCATAAGAAGTATGACAAAAAAAATCAAGATGAGAAAATAATTTGATTTTTTAACAACATTGATGCTAACAATGTAGATTCAAAAAGTCATTCATGTGCATATCCAATAACAACAAAAAATAGTGGGATTTAGTGGCATTAACCATTGTTTCATTATTAGATTATGAAGTGAGATACTTTCATATCTGTGCAGAAATGACCCATCACTGAAATATAGCCTATATGTTTATTTTTTAGTGTTGACAACTTCGAAGAATTCTCAACACATAATCAATTAACCGAAAGCTAAAAAAAGACTAATTAAGAAATTTGACATTAAACAATTAGTAATAATCTTCACAGAAGGAGGAAAACACAAAATAATTACACAAACAATTTAATAAGAAGTATGACGGACAAAATCAAAATGAGAAAATAATTTGATTTTGTAACAAAATTAATGGTAACAATGTGGATTCAAAAAGACATTCATGTGCATATTCAATCACAACAAAAAAAGAGTAGGATTTGGTGGCATTAACCATTGTTTCATTATTAGATTATGAAGTGAGATACTTTCATATCTGTGCAGAAATGGCCCATCACTGAAATATAGGCTATATGTTTATTTTTTAGTGTTGACAACTTCATAGAATTCTCAACACATAATCAATTAACCCAAAGCTAAGAAAAGACTAATTAAGAAAGTTGACATTAAACAATTAGTAATAATCTTCACAGAAGAAGGAAAACACAAAATAATTACACAAACAATTTCGTAACAAGTATGACAAATAAAATCAAAATGAGAAAATAATTTGATTTTGTAACAAAATTAATGGTAACAATGTGGATTCAAAGAGACATTCATGTGCATATTCAATCACAACAAAAAAAGAGTAGGTTTTAGTGGCATTGACCATTGTTTCATTATTAGATTATGAAGTGAGATACTTTCATATCTGTGCAGAAATGGCCCATCACTGAAATATAGGCTATATGTTTATTTTTTAGTGTTGACAACTTCATAGAATTCTCAACACATAATCAATTAACCCAAAGCTAAGAAAAGACTAATTAAGAAAGTTGACATTAAACAATTAGTAATAATCTTCACAGAAGGAGGAAAACACAAAATCATTACACAAACAATTTCGTAACAAGTATGACAAATAAAATCAAAATGAGAAAATAATTTGATTTTGTAACAAAATTAATGGTAACAATGTGGATTCAAAGAGACATTCATGTGCATATTCAATCACAACAAAAAAAGAGTAGGTTTTAGTGGCATTAACCATTGTTTCATTATTAGATTATGAAGTGAGATACTTTCATATCTGTGCAGAAGTGGCCCATCACTGAAATATAGGCTATATGTTTATTTTTTAGTGTTGACAACTTCATAGAATTCTCAACACATAATCAATTAACCCAAAGCTAAAAAAAGACTAATTAAGAAAGTTGACATTAAACAATTAGTAATAATCTTCACAGAAGGAGGAAAACACAAAATAATTACACAAACAATTTCATAAGAAGTATGACGGACAAAATCAAAATGAGAAAAAAATTTGATTTTTTAACAACATTGATACTAACAATGTTGATTCAAAAAGTCATTCATATGCATATCCCATCACAACAAAAAAGAATGGAATTTAGTGGTATTCACCATTGTTTCTTCATTAGATTATGCAAAGAGGATACTTTCATATCTGTGCAGAAATAGCCCATCATTGAAATATAGGCTATATGTTTTTCTTAGTGTTGACAACTTCATAAAATTCTAAACACATAATCAATTAACCCAAACTTAAAAAACACCTAATTAAGCATTTGACATTAAACAATTAGTAATAATCTTCAGAGAAGCAGGAAAACATAAAATAATTACACAAATAATTTCATAAGAAGTATGACACACAAAATCAAAATGAGAAAATAATTTGATTTTTTAACAACAATACTAACAATGTGGATTCAAAAAGTCATTCATATGCATATCCAATCACAACAAAAAAGAATGGAATTTAGTGGTATTCACTATTGTTTCTTCATTAGATTATGCAAATAGGATACTTTCATATCTGTGCAGAAATGGGCCATCAT
Source organism: Vigna unguiculata (assembly GCF_037176805.1). NCBI lineage: Eukaryota > Viridiplantae > Streptophyta > Magnoliopsida > Fabales > Fabaceae > Vigna > Vigna unguiculata. The sequence goes on from NC_140801.1 coordinate 19,434,869, forward strand.
TGAAATATAGGATATATGTTTCTTTTAGTGTTGAGAACTTCATAAAATTCTCAACAAATAATCAATTAACCCAAACTTAAAAAACACTAATTAAGACATTTGACATTAACCAATTAGTAATAATATACAGAGAAGTAGGAAAACACAAAATAATTACACAAATAATTTCTTAAGAAGTATGACAAACAAATCAAAATGAGAAAATAATTTGATTTTTTAACAACATTGATGCTAACAATGTACATTCAAAAAGTCATTCATGTGCATATCCAATAACAACAAAAAATAGTGGGACTTAGTGGCATTAACCATGGTTTCATTATTAGATTATGAAGTGAGATACTTTCATATCTGTGCAGAAATGGCCCATCACTGAAATATAGGCTATATGTTTATTTTTTAGTGTTGACAACTTCATAGAATTCTCAACACATAATCAATTAACCCAAAGCTAAAAAAAGACTAATTAAGAAATTTGACATTAAACAATTAGTAATAATCTTCACTGAAGGAGGAAAACACAAAATAATTACACAAACAATTTCGTAACAAGTATGACAAATAAAATCAAAATGAGAAAATAATTTGATTTTTTAACAAAATTAATGGTAACAATGTGGATTCAAAAAGACATTCATGTGCATATTAAATCACAACAAAAAAAGAGTGGAATTTAGTGGTATTAACCATTGTTTCTTCATTAGATTATCAAGAGAGGATACTTTCATATCTGTGCAGAAATGGCTCGTCATTGAAATATAGGCTATATGTTTATCTTAGTGTTGACAACTTCATAAAATTCTCAACACATAATCAATTAACCCAAAGCTAAAAAAAAAAGACTAATTAAGAAATTTCACATTAACCAATTAGGAGTAATATTCACAGAAGGAGGAAAACACAAAATAATTACACAAACAATTTCATAAGAAGTATGACCGACAAAATCAAAATGAGAAAAAAAAAATTTTTTAACAACATTGGTGCTAACAATGTAGATTCAAAAAGTCATTCATGTGCATATCCAATAACAACAAAAAATAGTGGGACTTAGTGGCAGTAACCACTGTTTCATGATTAGATTATGAAGTGAGATACTTTCATATCTGTGCAGAAATGGCCCATCACTGAAATATAGGCTATATGTTTATTTTTTAGTTTTGACAACTTCGTAGAATTCTCAACACACAATCAATAAACCCAAAGCTAAAAAAAGACTAATTAAAAAAGTTGACATTAAACAACTAGTAATAATCTTAAAGAAGGAGGAAAACACAAAATAATTACACAAACAATTTCGTAACAAGTATGACAAATAAAATCAAAATGAGAAAATAATTTGATTTTTTTAACAAAATTAATGGTAAAAATGTGGATTCAAAAAGACATTCATGTGCATATTCAATCACAACAAAAAAAGAGTGGAATTTAGTGGTATTAACCATTGTTTCTTCATTAGATTATCAAGAGAGGATACTTTCATATCTGTGCATAAATGGCTCGTCATTCAAATATAGGCTATATTTTTTTCTTAGTGTTGACAACATCATAAAATTTTCAACACATAATCAATTAACCCAAAGCTAAAAGAAAGACTAATTAAGAAATTTGACATTAAACAATTAGTAATAATCTTCACAAAAGGAGGAAAACACAAAATAATCAAACAAAAAATTTCATAAGAAGTATGACGGACAAAATCAAAATGAGAAAATAATTTGATTTTTTAACAACATTGATACTAACAATGTAGATTCAAAAAGTGATTCATGTGCATACGCAATCACAACAAAAAAGAGTGGAATTTAGTGGTATTAACCATTGTTTCTTCATTAGATTATGAAGAGATGGTACTTACATATCTGTGCAGAAATGGCCCATCATTGAAATATAGGCTATATGTTTTTTTTTTAGTGTTGACAACTTCATAAAATTCTCAACACATAATCAATTAAGCCAAAGCTAAAAAAAAGACTAATTAAGAAATTTGACATTAAACAATTAGTAATAATCTTCACAGAAGGAGGAAAACACAAAATAATTAAACAAAAAATTTCATAAGAAGTATGACGGACAAAATCAAAATGAGAAAATAATTTGATTTTTTAACAACATTGATACTAACAATGTAGATTCAAAAAGTCATTCATGTGCATACGCAATCACAACAAAAAAGGGTGGAACTTAGTGGTTTTAACCATTGTTTCTTCATTAGATTATGAAGAGAGGATACTTTCATATCTGTGCATAAATGGCTCGTCATTGAAATATAGGCTATATTTTTTTCTTAGTGTTGACAACATCATAAAATTTTCAACACATAATCAATTAACCCAAAGCTAAAAAAAAGACTAATTAAGAAATTTGACATTAAACAATTAGTAATAATCTTCACAGAAGGAGGAAAACACAAAATAATTAAACAAAAAATTTCATAAGAAGTATGACGGACTAAATCAAAATGAGAAAATAATTTGATTTTTTAACAACATTGATACTAACAATGTAGATTCAAAAAGTGATTCATGTGCATACGCAATCACAACAAAAAAGAGTGGAATTTAGTGGTATTAACCATTGTTTGTTAATTAGATTATGAAGAGATGGTACTTACATATCTGTGCAGAAATGGCCCATCATTGAAATATAGGCTATATTTTTTTTTTAGTGTTGACAACTTCATAAAATTCTCAACACATAATCAACTAACCCAAAGCTAAAAAAAAGACTAATTAAGAAATTTGACATTAAACAATTAGTAATAATCTTCACAGAAGGAGGAAAACACAAAATAATTAAACAAAAAATTTCATAAGAAGTGTGACGGACAATATCAAAATGAGAAAATAATTTGATTTTTTAACAACATTGATACTAACAATGTAGATTCAAAAAGTCATTCATGTGCATACGCAATCACAACAAAAAAGAGTGGAACTTAGCGGTATTAACCATTGTTTCTTCATTAGATTATGAAGAGAGGATACTTTCATATCTGTGCATAAATGTCTTGTCATTGAAATATAGGCTATATTTTTTTCTTAGTGTTGACAACATCATAAAATTTTCAACACATAATCAATTAACTCAAAGCTAAAAAAAAGACTAATTAAGAAATTTGACATTAAACAATTAGTAATAATCTTCACAGAAGGAGGAAAACACAAAATAATTAAACAAAAAATTTCATAAGAAGTATGACGGACAAAATCAAAATGAGAAAATAATTTGATTTTTTAACAACATTGATACTAACAATGTAGATTCAAAAAGTCATTCATGTGCATACGCAATCACAACAAAAAAGAGTGAAATTTAGTGGTATTAACCAATGTTTCTTCATTAGATTATGAAGAGATGGTACTTACATATCTGTGCAGAAATGGCCCATCATTGAAATATAGGCTATATGTTTTTTTTAGTGTTGACAACATCATAAAATTCTCAACACATAATCAATTAACCCAAAGCTAAAAAAAAAGACTAATTAAGAAAGTTGACATTAAAGAATTAGTAATAATCTTCACAGAAGGAGGAAAACACAAAATAATTACACAAACAATTTTGTAACAAGTATGACAAATAAAATCAAAATGAGAAAATAATTTGATTTTTTAACAAAATTAATGGTAACAATGTGGATTCAAAAAGACATTCATGTGCCTATCCCATCACAACAAAAAAGAGCGGAATTTAGTGGTATTAACCATTGTTTTTTCATTAGATAATGAAGAGAGGGTACTTACATATCTGTGCAGAAATGGCCCATCATTGAAATATAGGCTATATGTTTTTCTAAGTGTCGACAACTTCATAAAATTTCAACACATAATCAATTAACCCAAAGCTAAAAAAAAAGACTAATTAAGAAATTTGACATTAAAGAATTAGTAATAATCTTCAGAGAAGCAGGAAAACACAAAATAATTACACAAATAATTTCATAAGAAGTATGACAAACAAAATCAAAATGAGAAAATAATTTGATTTTTTTAACAACATCGATACTAATAATGTGGATTCAAAAAGTCATTCATGTGCTTATCCAATAACAACAAAAAATAGTGCGACTTAGTGGCATTAACCATTGTTTCATTATTAGATTATGAAGTGAGATACTTTCATATCTGTGCAGAAATGGCCCATCACTGAAATATAGGCTATATGTTTATTTTTTAGTGTTGACAACTTCATAGAATTCTCAACACATAATCAATTAATCCAAAGATAAAAAAAAAGACTAATTAAGAAAGTTGACACTAAACAATTAGTAATAATCTTCACAGAAGGAGGAAAACACAAAATAATTACACAAACAATTTCGTAACAAGTATGACAATTAAAATCAAAATGAGAAAATAATTTGATTTTTTAACAAAATTAATGGAAACAATGTGGATTCAAAAACACATTCATGTGCATATTCAATCACAACAAAAAAAGAGTGGAATTTAGTGGTATTAACCATTGTTTCGTCATTAGATTATGAAGAGAGGGTACTTTCATATCTGTGCAGAAATGGCCCATCATAGAAATATAGGCTATATGTTTTTCTTAGTGTTGACAACTTCATAAAATTCTCAACACATAATCAATTAACCCAAAGCTAAAAAAAAGACTAATTAAGAAATTTCACATTAACCAATTAGTACTAATCTTCACAGAAGGAGGAAAACACAAAATAATTACACAAACAATTTCATAAGAAGTATGACGGACAAAATCAAAATGAGAAAAAATTTGATTTTTTAACAACATTGATACGAACAATGTGGATTGAAAAAGTCATTCATATGCATATCCAATCACAACAAAAAAGAATGGAATTTAGTGGTATTCACCATTGTTTCTTCATTAGATTATGCAAAGAGGATACTTTCATATCTGTGCAGAAATGGCCCATCATTGAAATATAGGCTATATGTTTTTTTTAGTGTTGACAACTTCATAAAATTCTCAACACATAATCAATTAACCCAAAGCTAAAAAAAGACTAATTAAGACATTTGAACTTAAACAATTAGTAATAATCTTCAGAGAAGCAGGAAAACACAAAATAATTACACAAATAATTTCATAAGAAGTATGACAAACAAAATCAAAATGAGAAAATAATTTGATTTTTTAACAACATTGATACGAACAATGTGGATTCAAAAAGTCATTCATATGCATACCCAATCATAACAAAAAAGAATGGAATTTAGTGGTATTCACCATTGTTTCTTCATTAGATTATGAAGAGAGGGTACTTACATATCTGTGCAGAAATGGCCCATCATTGAAATATAGGCTATATGTTTTTCTTAGTGTTGACAACTTCATAAAATTCTCAACACATAATCAATTAACCCAAAGCTAAAAAAAGACTAATTAAGAAATATGACATTAAAGTATTAGTAATAATCTACACAGAAGGAGGAAAACACAAAATAATTACACAAAACAATTTTATAAGAAGTATGACGGACAAAATCAAAATGAGAAAATAATTTGATTTTTTAACAACATCGATACTAACAATGTGGATTCAAAAAGTCATTCATATGCATATCCAATCACAACAAAAAAGAATTGAATTTAGTGGTATTCACCATTGTTTCTTCATTAGATTATGCAAAGAGGATTCTTTCATATCTGTGCAGAAATGGCCCATCATTGAAATATAGGCTATATGTTTCTTTTAGTGTTGACAACTTCATACAATTCTCGAGACATAATCAACTAACCCAAAGCTAAAAAAAAGACTAATTAAGAAATTTGACATTAAATAATTAGTAATAATCTTCACAGAAGGAGGAAAACATAAAATAATTACACAAACAATTTCATAAGTATGATGGACAAAATCAAAATGAGAAAATAATTTGATTTTTTAACAACATTGATGCTAACAATGTAGATTCAAAAAGTCATTCATGTGCATATCCAATAACAACAAAAAATAGTGGGACTTAGTGGCATTAACCATTGTTTCATGATTAGATTATGAAGTGAGATACTTTCATATCTGTGCAGAAATGGCCCATCACTGAAATATAGGCTATATGTTTATTTTTTAGTTTTGACAACTTCATAGAATTCTCAACACATAATCAATAAACCCAAAGCTAAAAAAAGACTAATTAAGAAAGTTGACATTAAACAATTAGTAATAATCTTCACAGAAGGAGCAAAACACAAAATAATTACACAAACAATTTCGTAACAAGTATGACAAATAAAATCAAAATGAGAAAATAATTTGATTTTTTTAACAAAATTAATGGTAACAATGTGGCTTCAAAAAGACATTCATGTGCATATTCAATCACAACAAAAAAAGAGTGGAATTTAGTGGTATTAACCATTGTTTCTTCATTAGATTATCAAGAGAGGATACTTTCATATCTGTGCAAAATGGCTCATCATTGAAATATAGGCTATATTTTTTTCTTAGTGTTGACAACATCATAAAATTTTCAACACATAATCAATTAACCCAAAGCTAAAAAAAAGACTAATTAAGAAATTTGACATTAAACAATTAGTAATAATCTTCACAGAAGGAGGAAAACACAAAATAATTAAACAAAAAATTTCATAAGAAGTATGACGGACAAAATCAAAATGAGAAAATAATTTGATTTTTTAACAACATTGATACTAACAATGTAGATTCAAAAACTTATTCATGTGCATACGCAATCACAACAAAAAAGAGTGAAATTTAGTGGTATTAACCATTTTTTCTTCATTACATTATCTGTGCAGAAATGGCCCATCATTGATATATAGGCTATATGTTTTTTTTGGTGTTAACAACTTCATAAAATTCTCAACACATAATCAATTAACCCAAAGCTAAAAAAAAAGACTAATTAACAAAGTTGACATTAAACAATTAGTAATAATCTTCACAGAAGGAGGATAATACAAAATAATTACACAAACAATTTCGTAAGAAGTATGACAAATAAAATCAAAATGATAAAATAATTTGATTTTTTAACAAAATTAATGGTAACAAGGTGGATTCAAAAAGACATTCATATGCATATTCAATCACAACAAAAAAAGAGTGGAATTCAGTGGTATTAACCATTGTTTCTTCATTAGATTATGAAGAGAGGGTACTTACATATCTGTGCAGAAATGGCCCATCATTGAAATATAGGCTATATGTTTATTTTAGGGTTGACATCTTCATAAAATTCTCAACACATAATCAATGAACCCAAAGCTAAAAAAAAGGCTAATTCAGATATTTTACATTAAACAATTAGTAATAATCTTCATAGAAGGAGGAAAACACAATAATTACACAAACAATTTCGTAAGAAGTATGACAAATAAAATCAAAATGAAAAAATAATTTGATTTATTAACAAAATTAATGGTAACAAGGTGGATTCAAAAAGACATTCATGTGCCTATCCAATCACAACAAAAAAGAGTGGAATTTAGTGGTATTATCAAGAGAGGATACTTTCATATCTGTGCAGAAATGGCCCATCATTTTAATATAGGGTATATATTTTTTTAGTGTTGACAACTTCATAAAATTCTCAACACATATTCAATTAACCCAAAGCAAAAAAGAAAGACTAATTAAGAAATTTGACATTAAACAATTAGTAATAATCTTCATAGAAGGAGGAAAACACAAAATAAATACACAAACAACTTCATAAGAAGTATGACGGACAAAATCAAAATGAGAAAATAATTTGATTTGTTAACAACATTGATACTAACAATGTAGATTCAAAAAGTCATTCATGTGCATATCCAATCACAACAAAAAAGAGTGGAATTTAGTGGTATTAACCATTGTTTCTTCATTAGATTATGAAGAGAGGGTACTTACATATCTGTGCAGAAATGGCCCATCATTGAAATATAGGCTATATGGTTTTTTTAGTGTTGACAACTTCATAAAATTCTCAACACATAATCAACTAACCCAAAGCTAAAAAAAAGACTAATTAAGAAATTTAACATTAAACAATTAGTAATAATCTTCATAGAAGGATGAAAACACAAAATAATTACACAAACAATTTCATAAGAAGTATGACGGACAAAATCAAAATGAGAAAATAATTTGATTTTTTAACAACATTGATGCTAACAATGTAGATTCAAAAAGTCATTCATGTGCATATCCAATATCAACAAAAAATAGTGGGACTTAGTGGCGTTAACCGTTGTTTCATCATTAGATTATGAAGTGAGATACTTTCATATCTGTGCAGAAATGACCCATCATTGAAATATAGGCTATATAATTTTTTTAGTGTTGACAACTTCATAAAATTCTCAACACATAATCAATTAACCCAAAGCTAAAAAAAAGACTAATTAAGAAAGTTGATATTAAACAATTAGTAATAATCTTCACAGAAGTTGGAAAACACAATAATTACACAAACAATTTCGTAAGAAGTATGACAAGTAAAATCAAAATGAGAAAATAATTTGATTTTTTAACAACATTGATGCTAAAATTGTAGATTCAAAAAGTCATTCATGTGCATATCCAATCACAACAAAAAAGAGAGGAATTTAGTGGTATTAACCATTGTTTCTTCATTAGATTATGAAGAGAGGGTACTTACATATCTGTGCAGAAATGGCCCATCATTGAAATATAGGCTATATGGTTTCTTTAGTGTTGACAACTTCATAAAATTCTCAACACATAATCAATTAGCCCAAAGCTAAAAAAAAGACTAATTAAGAAATTTAACATTAAACAATTAGTAATAATCTTCACAGAAGGAGGAAAACACAAAATAATTACACAAACAATTTCATAAGAAGTATGAGGGACAAAATCAAAATGAGAAAATAATTTGATTTTTTAACAACATTGATGCTAACAATGTAGATTCAAAAAGTCATTCATGTGCATATCCAATATCAACAAAAAATAGTGGGACTTAGTGGCGTTAACCATTGTTTCATCATTAGATTATGAAGTGAGATACTTGCATATCTGTGCAAAATGGCTCATCATTGAAATATAGGCTATATTTTTTTCTTAGTGTTGACAACATCATAAAATTTTCAACACATAATCAATTAACCCAAAGCTAAAAAAAAGACTAATTAAGAAATTTGACATTAAACAATTAGTAATAATCTTCACAGAAGGAGGAAAACACAAAATAATTAAACAAAAAATTTCATAAGAAGTATGACGGACAAAATCAAAATGAGAAAATAATTTGATTTTTTAACAACATTGATACTAACAATGTAGATTCAAAAACTTATTCATGTGCATACGCAATCACAACAAAAAAGAGTGAAATTTAGTGGTATTAACCATTTTTTCTTCATTACATTATCTGTGCAGAAATGGCCCATCATTGATATATAGGCTATATGTTTTTTTTGGTGTTAACAACTTCATAAAATTCTCAACACATAATCAATTAACCCAAAGCTAAAAAAAAAGACTAATTAACAAAGTTGACATTAAACAATTAGTAATAATCTTCACAGAAGGAGGATAATACAAAATAATTACACAAACAATTTCGTAAGAAGTATGACAAATAAAATCAAAATGATAAAATAATTTGATTTTTTAACAAAATTAATGGTAACAAGGTGGATTCAAAAAGACATTCATATGCATATTCAATCACAACAAAAAAAGAGTGGAATTCAGTGGTATTAACCATTGTTTCTTCATTAGATTATGAAGAGAGGGTACTTACATATCTGTGCAGAAATGGCCCATCATTGAAATATAGGCTATATGTTTATTTTAGGGTTGACATCTTCATAAAATTCTCAACACATAATCAATGAACCCAAAGCTAAAAAAAAGGCTAATTCAGATATTTTACATTAAACAATTAGTAATAATCTTCATAGAAGGAGGAAAACACAATAATTACACAAACAATTTCGTAAGAAGTATGACAAATAAAATCAAAATGAAAAAATAATTTGATTTATTAACAAAATTAATGGTAACAAGGTGGATTCAAAAAGACATTCATGTGCCTATCCAATCACAACAAAAAAGAGTGGAATTTAGTGGTATTATCAAGAGAGGATACTTTCATATCTGTGCAGAAATGGCCCATCATTTTAATATAGGGTATATATTTTTTTAGTGTTGACAACTTCATAAAATTCTCAACACATATTCAATTAACCCAAAGCAAAAAAGAAAGACTAATTAAGAAATTTGACATTAAACAATTAGTAATAATCTTCATAGAAGGAGGAAAACACAAAATAAATACACAAACAACTTCATAAGAAGTATGACGGACAAAATCAAAATGAGAAAATAATTTGATTTGTTAACAACATTGATACTAACAATGTAGATTCAAAAAGTCATTCATGTGCATATCCAATCACAACAAAAAAGAGTGGAATTTAGTGGTATTAACCATTGTTTCTTCATTAGATTATGAAGAGAGGGTACTTACATATCTGTGCAGAAATGGCCCATCATTGAAATATAGGCTATATGGTTTTTTTAGTGTTGACAACTTCATAAAATTCTCAACACATAATCAACTAACCCAAAGCTAAAAAAAAGACTAATTAAGAAATTTAACATTAAACAATTAGTAATAATCTTCATAGAAGGATGAAAACACAAAATAATTACACAAACAATTTCATAAGAAGTATGACGGACAAAATCAAAATGAGAAAATAATTTGATTTTTTAACAACATTGATGCTAACAATGTAGATTCAAAAAGTCATTCATGTGCATATCCAATATCAACAAAAAATAGTGGGACTTAGTGGCGTTAACCGTTGTTTCATCATTAGATTATGAAGTGAGATACTTTCATATCTGTGCAGAAATGACCCATCATTGAAATATAGGCTATATAATTTTTTTAGTGTTGACAACTTCATAAAATTCTCAACACATAATCAATTAACCCAAAGCTAAAAAAAAGACTAATTAAGAAAGTTGATATTAAACAATTAGTAATAATCTTCACAGAAGTTGGAAAACACAATAATTACACAAACAATTTCGTAAGAAGTATGACAAGTAAAATCAAAATGAGAAAATAATTTGATTTTTTAACAACATTGATGCTAAAATTGTAGATTCAAAAAGTCATTCATGTGCATATCCAATCACAACAAAAAAGAGAGGAATTTAGTGGTATTAACCATTGTTTCTTCATTAGATTATGAAGAGAGGGTACTTACATATCTGTGCAGAAATGGCCCATCATTGAAATATAGGCTATATGGTTTCTTTAGTGTTGACAACTTCATAAAATTCTCAACACATAATCAATTAGCCCAAAGCTAAAAAAAAGACTAATTAAGAAATTTAACATTAAACAATTAGTAATAATCTTCACAGAAGGAGGAAAACACAAAATAATTACACAAACAATTTCATAAGAAGTATGAGGGACAAAATCAAAATGAGAAAATAATTTGATTTTTTAACAACATTGATGCTAACAATGTAGATTCAAAAAGTCATTCATGTGCATATCCAATATCAACAAAAAATAGTGGGACTTAGTGGCGTTAACCATTGTTTCATCATTAGATTATGAAGTGAGATACTTGCATATCTGTGCAGAAATGGCCCATCATTGAAATATAGGCTATATGTTTTTTTAGTGTTGACAACTTCATAAAATTATCAACACATAATCAATTAGCCCAAAGCTTAAAAAAAGACTATTTAAGAAATTTAACATTAAACAATTAATAATAATCTTCACAGAAGGATGAAAACACAAAATAATTACACAAACAATCTCATAAGAAGTATGACGGACAAAATCAAAATGAGAAAATAATTTGATTTTTTAACAACATTGATGCTAACAATGTAGATTCAAAAAGTCATTCATGTGCATATCCAATATCAACAAAAAATAGTGGGACTTAGTGGCGTTAACCGTTGTTTCATCATTAGATTATGAAGTGAGATACTTTCATATCTGTGCAGAAATGACCCATCATTGAAATATAGGCTATATAATTTTTTTAGTGTTGACAACTTCATAAAATTCTCAACACATAATCAATTAACCCAAAGCTAAAAAAAAGACTAATTAAGAAAGTTGATATTAAACAATTAGTAATAATCTTCACAGAAGTTGGAAAACACAATAATTACACAAACAATTTCGTAAGAAGTATGACAAGTAAAATCAAAATGAGAAAATAATTTGATTTTTTAACAACATTGATGCTAAAATTGTAGATTCAAAAAGTCATTCATGTGCATATCCAATCACAACAAAAAAGAGAGGAATTTAGTGGTATTAACCATTGTTACTTCATTAGATTATGAAGAGAGGGTAGTTACATATCTGTGCAGAAATGGCCCATCATTGAAATATAGGCTATATGGTTTCTTTAGTGTTGACAACTTCATAAAATTCTCAACACATAATCAATTAACCCAAAGCTAAAAAAAAGACTAATTAAGAAAGTTGATATTAAACAATTAGTAATAATCTTCACAGAAGTTGGAAAACACAATAATTACACAAACAATTTCGTAAGAAGTATGACAAGTAAAATCAAAATGAGAAAATAATTTGATTTTTTAACAACATTGATGCTAACAATGTGGATTCAAAAAGTCATTCATGTGCATATGCAATCAAAACAAAAAAGAGTGGAATTTATTGGTATTAACCATTGTTTCTTCATTGGATTATGAAGAGAGGGTACTTACATATCTGTCCAGAAATGGCACATCATTAAAAAATATAGGCTATATGTTTTTTTGAGTGTTGACAACTTCACAAAATTCTCAACACATAATCAATTAACTGAAAGCTAAACAAAAGTCTAATTAAAAAAGTTGACATTAAACAAATAATAATAATCGTCACAGAAGGAGGAAAACACAAAATAATTACACAAACAATTTCGTAAGAAGTATGACAAGTAAAATCAAAATGAGAAAATAATTTGATTTTTTAACAACATTAATGCTAACAATGTGGATTCAAAAAGTCATTCATGTGCATATCCAATATCAACAAAAAAAGTGGAATTTTGTGGTATTAACCATTGTTTCTTAATTAGATTTTGAAGAGAGATAGTTTCATATCTTTGTAGAAATGGCCCATCATTAAAATATAAGCTATATGTTTTTTTGAGTGTTGACTACTTCATAAAATTCTCAACACATAATCAATTAACCCAAAGCTAAAGAAAAGACTAATTAAAAAAGTTGACATTACACAAATAATAATAATCGTCACAAAAGGAGGAAAACACAAAATAATTACACAAACAATTTCGTAAGAAGTATGACAAATAAAATCAAAATGAGAAAATAATTTGATTTTTTAACAAAATTAATGCTAACAATGTGGATTCAAAAAGTCATTCATGTGCATATGCAATCAAAACAAAAAAGACTGGAATTTAGTGGTATTAACCATTGTTTCTTCATTGGATTATGAAGAGAGGGTATTACATATCTGTGCAGAAATGGCCCATCATTAAAAAATATAGGCTATATGTTTTTTTGAGTGTTGACAACTTCACAAAATTCTCAACACATAATCAATTAACTGAAAGTTAAACAAAAGACTAATTAAAAAAGTTGACATTAAACAAATAATAATAATCGTCACAGAAGGAGGAAAACACAAAATAATTACACAAACAATTTCGTAAGAAGTATGACAAATAAAATCAGAATGAGAAAATAATTTGATTTTTTAACAAAATTAATGCTAACAATGTGGATTCAAAAAGTCATTCATGTGCATATCCAATATCAACAAAAAAAGTGGAATTTTGTGGTATTAACCATTGTTTCTTAATTAGATTTTGAAGAGAGATACTTTCATATCTTTGTAGAAATGGCCCATCATTAAAATATAAGCTATATGTTTTTTTGAGTGTTGACTACTTCACAAAATTCTCAACACATAATCAATTAATTGAAAGCTAAACAAAAGACTAATTAAAATAGTTAACGTTAAACAAATAATAATAATCGTCACAAAAGGAGGAAAACACAAAATAATTACACAAACAATTTCGTAAGAAGTATGACAAATAAAATCAAAATGAGAAAATAATTTGATTTTTTAACAAAATTAATGCTAACAATGTGGATTCAAAAAGTCATTCATGTGCATATGCAATCAAAACAAAAAAGACTGGAATTTAGTGGTATTAACCATTGTTTCTTCATTGGATTATGAAGAGAGGGTATTACATATCTGTGCAGAAATGGCCCATCATTAAAAAATATAGGCTATATGTTTTTTTGAGTGTTGACAACTTCACAAAATTCTCAACACATAATCAATTAACTGAAAGCTAAACAAAAGACTAATTAAAAAAGTTGACATTAAACAAATAATAATAATCGTCACAGAAGGAGGAAAACACAAAATAATTACACAAACAATTTCGTAAGAAGTATGACAAATAAAATCAGAATGAGAAAATAATTTGATTTTTTAACAAAATTAATGCTAACAATGTGGATTCAAAAAGTCATTCATGTGCATATGCAATCAAAACAAAAAAGAGTGAAATTTAGTGGTATTAACCATTGTTTCTTCATTGGATTATGAAGATAGGTACTTACATATCTGTGCAGAAATGGCCCATCATTAAAAAATATAAGTTATATGTTTTTTTGAGTGTTGACAACTTCATAAAATTCTCAACACATAATCAATTAACCCAAAGCTAAACAAAACACTAATTAAGAAAATTGACATTACACAAATAATAATAATCTTCACAGAAGGAGGAAAACACAAAATAATTACACAAACAATGTCGTAAGTATGACAAATAAAATCAAAATGAGAAAATAATTTGATTTTTTAACAACATTGATGCTAACATTGTGGATTGCAAAAGTCATTCATGTGCATATGCAATCAAAAGAAAAAAAGTGGAATTTAGTGGTATTAACCACTGTTTCGTCATTAGATTATGAACAGAAGACACTTTCATATTTGTGCAGAAATGACCCATCATTGAATTATAGGTTATATGTTTTTACTAGTGTTGACAACTTCATAAAATTCTCAACACATAATGAATTAACCCAAAGCTAAAAAAAGACTAATTAAGACATTCGACATTAAACAATTCGTAATAATCTTCACAGAAGGAGGAAAACACGAAATAATTACATAAACTATTTCATAAGAACTATGACGGACAAAATCAAAGTGAGAAAATAATTTGATTTTTTAACAACATTGATACTAACAATGTAGTTTCAAACTGTCATTCATGTGCATATCCAATCATAACAAAAAAAAAGTGGAATTTAGTGGTAGTAACCATTGTTTCTTCATTAGATTATGAAGAGAGGGTACTTACATATCTGTGCAGAAATGGCCCATCATTAAAATATAGGCTATATGTTATTTTTAGTGTTGACAACTTCATAAAATTCTCAACACATAATCAATTAACCCAAAGCTAAAAAAAAGTCTAATTAAGAAATTTAACATTAAACAATTAATAATAATCTTCACAGAAGTTGGAAAACACAATAATTACACAAACAATTTCGTAAGAAGTATGACAGACAAAATCAATATGAGAAAATAATTTGATTTTTTAACAACATTGATGCTAAAATTGTAGATTCAAAAAGTCATTCATGTGCATATCCAATGACAACAAAAAAGAGTGGAATTTAGTGGTATTAACCATTGTTTCTTCATTATATTATGAAGAGAGGGTACTTACATATCTGTGCAGAAATGGCCCATCATTGAAATATAGGCTATATGGTTTTTTTAGTGTTGACAACTTCATAAAATTCTCATCACATGATCAATTAACCCAAAGCTAAAAAAAAGACTAATTAAGAAATTTCACATTAAACAATTAGTAATAATCTTCACAGAAGGATGAAAACACAAAATAATTACACAAACAATTTCATAAGAAGTATGACGGACAAAATCAAAATGAGAAAATAATTTGATTTTTTAACAACATTGATGCTAACAATGTAGATTCAAAAAGTCATTCATATGCATATCCAATATAAACAAAAAATAGTGGGACTTAGTGGCGTTAACCATTGTTTCATCATTAGATTATGAAGTGAGACACTTTCATATCTGTGCACAAATGGCCCATCATTCAAATATAGGCTATATGTTTTTTTTAGTGTTGACAACTTCATAAAATTCTCAACACATAATCCATTAACCCAAAGCTAAAAAAAAAAATATTTAAGAAATTTCACATTAAACAATTAGTAATAATCTTCACAGAAGGATGAAAACACAAGATAATTACACAAACAATTTCATAAGAAGTATGACGGATAAAATCAAAATGAGAAAATAATTTGATTTTTTAACAACATTGATGCTAACAATGTAGATTCAAAAAGTCATTCATGTGCATATCCAATGACAACAAAAAAGAGTGGAATTTAGTGGTATTAACCATTGTTTCTTTATTAGATTATGAAGAGAGGGTAGTTACATATCTGTGCAGAAATGGCCCATCATTAAAATGTAGGGTATATGTTTTTTTGAGTGTTGACAACTTCATAAAATACTCAACACATAATCAATTAACCCAAAGCTAAAAAAAAGACTAATTAAGAAATTTAACATTAAACAATTAGTAATAATCTTCACAGAAGGATGGAGACACAAAATAATTACACAAACAATTTCATAAGAAGTATGACGGACAAAATCAAAATGAGAAAATAATTTGATTTTTTAACAACATTAATGCTAACAATGTAGATTCAAAAAGTCATTCATGTGCATATCCAATATCAACAAAAAATAGTGGGACTTAGTGGCGTTAACCACTGTTTCATCATTAGATTATGAAGTGAGATACTTTCATATCTGTGCAGAAAAGGCCCATCATTGAAATATAGGCTATATATTTTTTTTAGTGTTGACAACTTCATAAAATTCTCAACACATAATCAATTAACCCAAAGCTAAAAAAAAGACTAATTAAGAAAGTTGATATTAAACAATTAGTAATAATCTTCACAAAAGTTGGAAAGCACAATAATTACACAAACAATTTCGTAAGAAGTATGACAAGTAAAATCAAAATGAGAAAATAATTTGATTTTTTAACAACATTAATGCTAACAATGTGGATTCAAAAAGTCATTCATGTGCATATCCAATCAAAACAAAAAAAGTGGAATTTTGTGGTATTAACCATTGTTTCTTCATTAGATTATTAAGAGAGATACTTTCATATCTTTGTAGAAATGGCCCATCATTAAAATATAAGTTATATGTTTTTTTGAGTGTTGACAACTTCATAAAATTCTAAACACATAATCAATTAACCCAAAGCTAAACAACAGACTAATTAAAAAAGTTGACATTAAACAAATAATAATAATCGTCACAGAAGGAGGAAACACAAAGTAATTACACAAACAATTTCGTAAGAAGTATGACAAATAAAATCAAAATAAGAAAATAATTTGTTTTTTTAACAAAATTAATGCTAACAATGTGGATTCAAAAAGTCATTCATGTGCATATGCAATCAAAACAAAAAAGAGTGGAATTTAGTGGTATTAACCATTGTTTCTTCATTGGATTATGAAGAGAGGGTACTTACATATCTGTGCAGAAATGGCCCATCATTAAAAAATATAGGCTATATGTTTTTTTGAGTGTTGACAACTTCATAAAATTCTCAACACATAATCAATTAACTCAAAGCTAAACAAAGGACTAATTAAAAAATTTGACATTAAACAAATAATAATAATCGTCACAGAAGGAGGAAAACACAAAATAATTACACAAACAATTTCGTAAGAAGTATGACAAATAAAATCAAAATGAGAAAATAATTTGATTTTTTAACAACATTGATGCTAACAATGTGGATTCCAAAAGTCATTCATGTGCATATGCAATCAAAACAAAAAAAGTGGAATTTAGTGGTATTAACCACTGTTTCGTCATTAGATTATGAACAGAGGACACTTTCATATTTGTGCAGAAATGGCCCATCATTCAATTATAGGTTATATGTTTTTATTAGTGTTGACAACTTCATAAAATTCTCAACACATAATGAATTAACCCAAAGCTAAAAAAAGACTAATTAAGACATTCGACATTAAACAATTCGTAATAATCTTCACAGAAGGAGGAAAACACGAAATAATTACATAAACAATTTCATAAGAACTATGACGGACAAAATCAAAGTGACAAAATAATTTGATTTTTTAACAACATTGATACTAACAATGTAGATTCAAAATGTCATTCATGTGCATATCCAATCATAACAAAAAAAAAAGTGGAATTTAGTGGTAGTAACCATTGTTTCTTCATTAGATTATGAAGAGAGAGTACTTACTTATCTGTGCAGAAATGACCCATCATTAAAATATAGGCTATATGTTTTTTTTAGTGTTAACAACTTCATAAAATTCTCAACACATAATCAATTAACCCAAAGCTAAAAAAAGACTAATTAAGAAATTTCACATTAAACAATTAGTAATAATCTTCCCTGAAGGAGGAAAACCCAAAATAATTACACAAAGAATTTCATAAGAAGTATGACAGACAAAATCAATATGAGAAAATAATTTGATTTTTTAACAAAATTAATGCTAACAATGTGGATTCAAAAAGTCATTCATGTGCATATGTAATCAAAACAAAAAAGAGTGGAATTTAGTGGTATTAACCACAGTTTCGTCATTAGCTTATGAAGAGAGGACACTTTCATATTTGTGTAGAAATGACCCATCATTGAATTATAGGCTATATGTTTTTATTAGTGTTGACAACTTCGTAAAATTCTCAACACATAATGAATTAACCCAAAGCTAAAAAAAGACTAATTAAGACATTCGACATTAAACAATTCGTAATAATCTTCACAGAAGGAGGAAAACACGAAATAATTACCTAAACAATTTCAGAAGAACTATGACGGACAAAATCAAAGTGAGCAAATAATTTGATTTTTTAACAAGATTGATACTAACAATGTAGATTCAAAATGTCATTCATGTGCATATCCAATCATAACAAAAAAAAAAGTGGAATTTAGTGGTAGTAACCATTGTTTCTTCATTAGATTATGAAGAGAGAGTACTTACTTATCTGTGCAGAAATGACCCATCATTAAAATATAGGCTATATGTTTTTTTTAGTGTTGACAACTTCATAAAATTCTCAACACATAATCAACTAACCCAAAGCTAAAAAAAGACTAATTAAGAAATTTCACATTAAACAATTAGTAATAATCTTCCCTGAAGGAGGAAAACACAAAATAATTACACAAAGAATTTCATAAGAAGTATGACAGACAAAATCAATATGAGAAAATAATTTTATTTTTTAACAAAATTAATGCTAACAATGTGGATTCAAAAAGTCATTCATGTGCATATGTAATCAAAACAAAAAACAGTGGAATTTAGTGGTATTAACCACAGTTTCGTCATTAGCTTATGAAGAGAGGACACTTTCATATTTGTGCAGAAATGACCCATCATTGAATTATAGGCTATATGTTTTTATTAGTGTTGACAACTTCGTAAAATTCTCAACACATAATGAATTAACCCAAAGCTAAAAAAAAGACTAATTAAGACATTTGACATTAAACAATTGTAAATAATCTTCACAGAAGGAGGAAAACACAAAATAATTACATAAACAATTTCATAAGAAGTATGACGGACAAAATCAAAGTGAGAAAATAATTTGATTTTTTAACAACATTGATACTAACAATGTAGATTCAAAAAGTCATTCATGTGCATATCCAATCACAACAAAAAATAGTGGAATTTAGTGGTAGTAACCATTGTTTCTTCGTTAGATTATGAAGAGAGGGTACTTACATATCTGTGCAGAAATGGCCCATCATTAAAATATAGGCTATATGTTTTTTTAGTGTTCACAACTTCTTAAAATTCTCAACACATAATCAATTAACCCAAAGCTAAAAAAAGACTAATTAAGAAATTTCACATTAAACAATTAGTAATAATCTTCCCTGAAGGAGGAAAACACAAAATAATTACAGAAAGAATTTCATAAGAAGTATTATAGACAAAATCAATATGAGAAAATAATTTGATTTTTTAACAACATTGATGCTAATAATATATATTCAAAAAGTCATTCATGTGCATATCCAATCACAAAAAAATGGAATTTAGTGGTATTAAGCATTGTTTCTTCATTAGATTATGAAGAGAGGATACTTTCACATCTGTGCAGAAATGGCCTATCATTAAAATATAGGCTGGATGTATTTTTTATTTTTGACAACTTCATAAAATTCTCAAAACATAATCAATTAACCCAAAGATAAAAAAAAGACTAATTAAGAAATTTGACATTAAACAATTAGTAATAATATTCACAAAAGGAGGAAAACACAAAATAATTACACAAACAATTTAATAAGAACTAGGACAGACCAAATAAAAATTAGAAAATAATTTGATTTTTTAACTACATTGATACTAACAATGTAGATTCAAAAAGTCATTCATGTCCATATCCAATCACAACAAAAAAGAGTGGAATTTAATGGTAGTAACCATTATTTCTTCATTAGATTATGAAGAGAGGGTACTTACATATCTGTACAGAAATGGCCCATCATTAAAATATAGGCTATATGTTCTTTTTAGTGTTGACAACTTCATAAAATTCTCAACACATAGTCTGTTAACCCAAAGCTAAAAAAAGACTAATTAAGAAATTTCACATTAAACAATTCGTAATAATCTTCCCTGAAGGAGGAAAACACAAAATAATTACACAAACAATTTCATAAGAAGTATGACAGACAAAATCAAAATGAGAAAATAATTTGATTTTTTAACAACATTGATGCTAACAATGTGGATTCAAAAAGTCATTCATGTGCATATCCAATCACAACAAAAAAGAGTGGAATTTAGTGGTATTAAACATTGTTTCTTCATTAGATTATCAAGAGAGGATACTTTCATATATGTGCATAAATGGCTCATCATTGAGGCAGCGTAGGGTGTGTGGCAGGATAGGGTATGGGTTGTTAGTTTTGAAATGGTTGAAAAGCCAAGAAGGGGGGTTGAATTGTCTAGTTAAAAATTTAGGCTATCTTTGCAAGCTAAAAACCACCTTTAAGTGAATCAAATAGATCACCAAGTTAGGATGCAAACAGTACTGAACTATACACTTTCAATCGATCAAAAACAAAGTTAACAGATTGATTTTACTAAATAGATTCTGTTCTGGTATAATCAATCGATTGAAACTGAAAAACAATCGACTGAAATACTGGAAAAAGTGCAGAAATGCGAATTTGAATTTTAAACCAAAAACAATGCTTAAGAATGATCAAGACCAGTTCCAAATAATCATACAAACATGCTCAATGCTGCAGATGCCATGAAAACATGCAAGAACATGAAAAAGATGATTAAAGCACAAGTTCTTGAAACTTTAAAATGAAAATGCAAGAGAGAAAGGTTAGAGAAGAGAGGACACCATAAGATTTTGATATTGGTTCACTCAAACCTGAGCTACATCCAGTTTGTCAAGGCAACCTTAGCTTGACTTTGCACTATTTCAAAATTTTCACAAAGTATCCACCCTTACACTTCCAAAATATGCAAAAACACCACAAAAGACTCTTGAATTACACAAGAATCACACCAGCACAGCAAGAACCCTCTTGCAGACCTGGAAAACCACCAGGCACACACACAAACCTTGAGAAAGATCAAACCTCAGTGGTAGCACAGCCTAGCCTACCAGAAACCACTTTCTCCAAGCTTCAAAACAAGTCAAAAGCTCTAAGAATTGATCCAAGATCAATCTTCAACAGTTGCAACACCTATGATCACGAAGGAGAAAGTTTCCACAAGTTTCCAAAATCAAATCGTGCTCTAAAATGATCAATCGTCCTTTCTTTAAAAAATCACAACTTTTATAGTCAAACTGTTACGAAATTCAACAGGTTGATTTTCAAATCAATCGGTTGATTTCACTTGACTTAAGTGAAATCAGTCGATTAAAAACTAAATCAACTGATTGAATTTGTTGTAGTTTAAGACTACTGCAGCCAACCTTTTACCCTGTTAAAAAGCCATTCAATAGATTAAAAGAGTCATTTTAACCTGTTGAAAAACCATTCAACAGATTAAAAACACAATAAAGACCAAACTACATCTAATTAATGCTTTAAGGCCTACAACATGAATTACAAGCTACAAATACACTTTCTTAATGATGTAACAACATGGATAGCACATGTTCCAGCCTTGATCACCATGGATATCATCAAATCTCCTTTCCTTCATCAATGTAGGCTTCATTCCAATGGTAATGGCTTCAAGATAGTTCAAAAGAGCTTCATTCAATCTTCATCAAATCTTCAAGAAGCAAACCACCTTGGCTTCTCATGTCAACATGGGTGAGAGAAAAGTTGTGAAAAAATAGGGGCAGGAGATGGTGACAGTAGAGAGTGAGAGAAGATTTGAGTGTGAAAGATGTAGGGTTTTAGAAAAGGCGTTGACATGTATCATCGTTAGACGTTGCCACTTGTCAAAAAAATATAGTGTTTTAACTTTTTATTTTTAGTTAATTATGTGTGTTTTGCTTTTTGTGGTTGATGGAAAAACTTGCATTTTGTGCTACCTTGAATTGTATTATTAATAGATAACAAAAAAAAAGTGTAACAATAAAATAAAAACACAAAAACTAAGATAAAATAGAAGTACTAACTCTCCTTTCTAAAAAATGTGTATATAATTTATTATATGAATAATATAATTGATTATGTTTTGACATGTCAATTTGGTTCACATAGGGAGTGGTCTTGACCCATACAAGTTAGAGTCGAAAAAGACTACAAAGTCATAAGTCCACGGAGTCAAATGGCACTAAAAGGCTTGTGGTCTAAGGAAAATTCATGGGTTGATTTGTGCGAGTCAATTCCAGATCAAGATAAACAAGGTTGGGTTTAGCCTAAGTTAAGAAGGTCATTCGAGTTAGGCTTAGGTCAAGCCAAGGTTGATAGGGTCTACATTGTGTTGAGTTGAATCAAGCTCACATAAGATAGAGTCGAGTCATGCTCAAGACAAGCCGAGCTAATTCAACCTCACAAAGGTTGAGTTGAGTTGGACCCATTTAATATTTATGGGCAAGTCGTAACCCAACAATCAGGGCATCGTATTATGCTTGGTTGTTGGACATGTTGAAGTTAAAGCAGATGGCTTGCTTTATAATGAGGTCGTCAGGCCCTCAAGTATGATGTCATCACCATTGCCTTTTTTGTTCGAGGACTTGTTGACACTCAAGGACCATCATGTGAGCTGTCATCCTCTTTTTGGGAGTTCGGTGAGAAAATATGCTAAGAAATGTGACTTTATCATATCTCAATTATGATATGTGAGCCCAACCTTAGAGAGTTCCACTGACCACGTGGTCATTTGCCCTGCTAACTCAAGCTTTTGCATGAATTGCTTAATGGGATAATATGTGTGGAAATAGATGTTGAAGTTGTGAAGGTAGTGTGCAATCATCGAGCAAAAATTACTAGTGTCAGGACCAACTTCCCTATAGTTTGTTATTGTTCTTTCGAGGGTTGGAGTGTTCAGGTAGTGAAATAGACTAGGTAATGCTTTTTGCCTTCCTCCATAACTAAAACTAAGCTTACCATTGAGTGTGACACTGTTAGGTATTATGATATAGACATATTCAGTCGAGGTCGTTGCCAAAGTGTCGCTGGGCGAAGAATCCACGCGTACTGCCCGGTGCCATTCCTCGCGTCGCCAGGCGCCACATCACTGTTTTGTCAAAACTGTCACATTGCGTGGCTTCCACCTGGCGGGTGTATTCTACACAGCCAGGCACCACACCAGTAAAAGTTACCTTTACTGGTTCATCTAGCAAAACTAATTTCAATTTATTCCTACACAATACATATACTATTTAATCATCAAATTTATCGTTCATAATTAACATCCAATAATCATAGCAGGACTCAGAATGCACCATCACACACCATATGTATCAATCATATACATCTATACTTTCACATGTATTCACACAAACCCTTCAATAACAAGTGTTATACCCGACACACAATCATGGACAACCAACAATATACAAAACAGGACGTACACATAATTGTTGCCCCAAAACATCGTATGGACAATAATTATAATAAATAATGATATAAAACAAATAAAAATAATAAAACAATAATAAAAATAAATAATAAGATAAAATAAAATAGTAATAATAAAGTAATACCAATAATAAAAATAATAAATAATAATAAAACAAAACAAAACAATAATAATAAAACTATAGTAATAAATAATAAAATAAAATAATAATAATTAATAACTAAGATAAAACAATAATAATAAAGCAATATTAATAAATAATAAGATAAAACAGTAATAATAAAGTAATAAAATAATAATAATAATGATATTAAAATAATGATAAAATAAAATACAACAATAAAATAGTAATAATTAATAATTAAGATAAAACATAAATAATTAATAAAATAATAATAATAAATAATAACGATAATAATGATAATAATAATAATAGTCACAAAATAATAATAGTAATAAACAATAATAATGAAATAAAATAAACAACAATAAATTAATAATAAATTAATTAGGATACTAATAAAACGATAATAACAAATCTTAGTTATCTTTAAATAAGAAACTAAAATCAATCTTTAATTAAAAAAAAAACACAAATGACGAAGTAAACTTACAATGAGATTAAACCGACAAGTATGTATATGTATACGTAACAAATCAACACCGTGAATATTGTAACACCCCATTTAATTTAATATGCAAAACTAAAGGAAGCGTCACATAAAGATAACATAATAGCGCAGTCCTGGAGTTTAAAACTTAACTCCTTACAACACAAGGCACACCACGATGCCCCAAAAGAAAACTAGTTAAAGAGTTTATCTTTAAAGTGTCAGGATGCAATCCTTACCAAGTTATATAGATGGGGCACCACCATGGACACCCACTAATAGGGGCCATGGAATTACGTCCTGACCACTGAAGCACGACCCTGAAGTCCCACCTAGAGACTGTAAGGAATTACATACTGACACATACCAAACATATACAAACAACCAAGCACTAGTTACAGATATTATGCATAAGAACCTCATAACAATACTCGTAACCAACCCTCATTTATCATATGTTGAATCAATACCAACTCGTTGTTCCCAAACATGAATAAGGTGTTTCTCCTCATACTAAAACCATGCCACTGGATTACCAACCATTATGTCCATTGTTGCTCATGTCAAATTCGTGACCACATATGTGTGTGTGTGTGTATATATATATATATATATATAACCCCTCATGTATAATTCATATAAAGATCATGCCAAGCTCATAACTTATACATATAATCCTCTCCCAATCATGCATAATCATTCCCATTAAGCCGTCATACAATACTCAAACAAGCACAAGCTAAACATCCAAGCACAGAGGGAAACTAAGTCGGGATGCATTCTTGCTCAAGCGAGAAGGACTTTTGCTCAGGTGAGCTCCCTCCGCCTAGGCGAGAGCTCGACACACACAACAGCGGCCTTTGCGCATTCTCGCTTAGGCGAGACTCCCCTCGCTCGCTCAAAATGGAGTTGGTCGCTTGAGAAACCCCTTGCGTAAAAAGGTACGGGCGAGCCTCTGCTCATCTCGCCTAGGCGAGACAGGCTCGCTTAGGCGAGATTATCAAGTCTCGCCACTGTTTTCCTGCGACAACAATTCATACCAAGACAAACTAACATACTAAAACATTCGACGCATTCAGAACCTCATATCAACCATAGAATCTTAGCACAACAGCAAGAACAATAGGAAAAACGAATATATGATTAGGTTCTAGCTTCCCTTACCTGGAATAAGCTAGAGCAAGACCTCGATGGTAGACACGGACGCAACAGATTAAGGAGTATGCTTAGGAGCTGGAAAACCACGGACAAAATGCAAGATAAGCTTGTTACAGAGGCTGAGTTGGGTGTTACGAGATGTAGGATGACTTACGTGGACTAGGAAAGAGCTCGAGCGAACTTGAAAGCGGTGAGGAGACAAACCCTAGCAGAGAGTGCGACTGCTCAAGGAGGAACAAAGGGGTTCTGTTTTTTCGAAGAATGAGCACAAAGATTAGGGTTGCGGCAGATTAGGTCTGATCCTTCCTCTCTAGGCCAAGCCTTAGGCCCATAAGATTGGGGCATCCCTTAAAATAAAAGGGGCAGAATAAATGGGCCTTACATTCTCCCCAACAACAAAAGTTTTCGACCTCGAAAATGAAAACTTACCAGGCAAACAAATGTGGGTGTGATTTCCTCATATCCTCCTCCAACTCCCAAGTCGAGTCAGTTGTCCTACGATGCCAGATGACTTTGACTAGGCTGACTGATTTTCCTTGGCGTTCTTCTACTTTGTTGTCTTCTAAAGTCACGGGTGGTACCTCCATAGTGAGAGCTTCTCTGATCTGCACATCCTTTACTTCCAACACATGAGACAGGTCAAAGGCGTATTTCCTCAACTGTGATACGTGAAATATCGGATGGAGATTGGCCAACTAGGGAGGCAAAGCAATCTCATAAGCCACTGGTCCAATTCTCTTGGAGATCTGATAGGGACCAAGAAACTTAGGAGAGAGCTTCCTTGAGCGGAGAGCCCTTCCCACACCAGTGGTTCAGGTCACCCTCAAGAACACATGACCTCCAGCTGCGAATTCCAAAGGTCTCCTCTTGCAGTCTGCGTAAGCCTTCTGCCTACTCTGAGAGGCCTACAACCTATCTCTCATCATTCTCACTTTCTCGGTGGTCTGCTCTAACAACTTTGGTCCGACTAGCACTGCTTCCCCATCCTGATACCAACATAGGGGAGTCCTACATTTCCTGCCGTACAGAGCCACGTATGGAGCCATGCCAATCCTCACATGAAAGTTGTTATTGTAGGTAAACTCAATCAAGGGTAACACCTTATCCCAAGCTCCTAGGTGATCCAATACACATGTCCGTAACAAGTCCTCAAGTGACTCTCGGACTGACCATCGGTCTGAGGATGGTAGGTTGAGCTCATAGTCAACTTGGTCCCCAAAGCCTCCTATAAGGTTTGTCAGAATTGGGATGTAAACCGTGGGTCTTTGTCGGAAACTATGCTCAAAGGTACTCCATGCAACCTCACGATCTCCTTAATGTATAGCTGGGCCAACTTGGCCATGGACATCTTTAAGTTCATCGCCAAGAAATTGGCACTCTTGGTCAATCGATCCACTATCACCCAGATGGTGTCATGCCCTTTAAAAGTTCGTGGTAAATGGGTCACAAAGTCCATCGAGATGCTGTCCCATTTCCAGACTGGTATCTCCAAAGGCTGTAGAATCGCACCGGGCCTCTCGTGCTCCACCTTTGCCTTCTGACAAGTCAGACAGGCTAATACAAACAGGGCCACATCTTTCTTCATCCCTAGCCACTATAAAGTCTCCTTGAGGTCCTGATACATCTTAGTCATGCCAGGATGCAAGCTAAGACAACTTTTGTGTCCATCCTAAAGGATCAACTTCCTCACCTCCTGATGAGTTCAAATTTTTTCCCTCATTTAATATTTAAATTTGGGGATTTAATTGAATTTTCTATGCTTAAAGATTGATTTAATTAGGATTTGTGATTATTGGATTTATTGAGTAAGTTTGGTAAAAGTGGCGTAAAAATTGATTTTAGTTGCATAAAATATTATTGGATATTCTAACGTTTGTTAATGCAGCTGGAATTTATTTTTGGTCATTAATAGTGTGATTTGGAAATATTCAAAGTTACAAAATAAGTCCAAAATCAGGAAATTCTGGAAAAGAATAAATCAGGAGCTAAATGTACCCCCAGTTTTTATTTGCACACTCCTTCTAAAGTGGACCACCAAAAACCTGTTCTGCAACCCCAGTTTTCACTAAGTTGCACCCCTCCTACCACTTAAACTCCACTCAACTAGATCAGGCCAACCATAAACTCACACGTGTCATAATCTTCCACTCACCAAATTAACCAATCAGATCTTGCCACGTCATCATCTCCTCCATCTCACTCATGAAACCCTAACCCTAATTTTCCTCAAACCCTAGTCGCCACCATCAACCTCCATGGCAGTTGCCGCCGCACCTCTTCATCTCGCCGGCCACCACTGGATCACCATCATGCCATCTCGTCGCTGGCCACCACCGCACCTTTTCGTTCGCACAACAGCAGCCACCGTCAACTCGCCAGAGAATGTTTCCACCTTCGCGCCTCCATCATCTTCACAGATCTACACTGTAGTTCCATCACCACCAGATCTGCGTCTAACCATGGCAGCACCACCAGTCACGGTCGCGCTTCATCCTTGCACCAGCCCGCACCAGATCGAAGAAGAAGAACCACTACATCTGCGCCCCTGCACCCGCGTTCTGCAGCCACCGCAGCAGCGCACCTCACTAGAACCACCGTCATTCACGCAGCAACAGACCGAGAACCTGTTCCAACAGCTCCACCACCGTTCGTAAACGCGTCCGCACCATCCAGACCCGTCGGACCACCATAAGCCACCACGCCAATCGCCGGAACAACGCTTTCGCACCACCGCGCCGTCAGCCGCGCCATTGCAGCAACCACAAGCCTCCATGAAACCGTAAACGCAGCAAACCCTAGTCTGGAGAGAGAAAGTGCACTCTACGCGACGTGTCAGCATCTGATAGGCAGTAAATTGGTCAAACTCTGGTCAAAACTGCAAAAATGGTTAAATAAGAGGTGCAGAATTGGAAATTGGACAGGAATTAAGTTGCTAATTAATTAAATAAAAATAAAAGATTTTAGCAACTGACAGATAAAGCCCAAAGTCCAGTTGAAGCCTATATAAAGAGACTTAAGGGAGCAGAAACGACACAACTTAGACACTTAGAACTCTCTAGTTTTGGCAGATACCATCTCCACCACATCTTTCATTCTTTCTTTTATTTTCTTTCCTTCATATCATCATGTATTCCATCAAAGCCATGGAGGGCTAAGCTTTTAGGGTTGATTCCACTATAATTTCTTAACTGGATTCTGAGGTTAGATGAATTTATATGTTTGTTATTTTGATTATTATTGTGGTTTTTTTTTATCTATGTCCTTTGCTTCTTAATCGAATAGAAAATAATGATTTTAAATCTACATGCATGCTAATCATATGAGTCAAAAGGTTTTTAAATTAAATTGAGACTTTACTTTGATTTTATTTAGAAACTTTCATTTGATTAAATAAGTTTTTGCCAATAATTGAGACTTTACTTTGATTAGTGGTAATTACTTTAACTAAAATTAGTCAAGAATTTACTTTGA
This sequence comes from Vigna unguiculata, assembly GCF_037176805.1. Taxonomy (NCBI): domain Eukaryota; kingdom Viridiplantae; phylum Streptophyta; class Magnoliopsida; order Fabales; family Fabaceae; genus Vigna; species Vigna unguiculata. Next base: position 19,464,245 of record NC_140801.1, read on the forward strand.
TTAATTAAGTTTTCTATTTGGTGAAGAAACAAAGGAGTAAACATGATTAGGCATAGTAAAATTAATTGAGACTGTACTTTGATTGAATTTACTATGGACAATCTAACAATTCTCACTTTTAATTGAGACTGTACTTTGATTAAAAGTGAGGATGCCAACAAATGAATTGAGTCTTTACATTGATTGATTTGTAAATCAACAACAATAATTAATTTAACAATAATCTCTAGATAACCAATGAAGAATCTTATTTAGAAAAAGCAGTGGAATTGACCTATTTACTATTACTGTGTTTACAATCTTCCGTGTCATTTTCTTTGCATATCAAAACCCCCTATTTTTATAGTTGCTAGTTTTAATTGCATTTTTAAGAATCAAATATTTGAGATCAATTCCGTATTCGTTGTGAGACGACTCAGGGTTATCTTAACCCTAACTATTTTGTTCACTACTAACTTGGCAATACTGAAGTTGCTAAAGTTGAGTGGTGGTAATTTGATCGCCTAACGACAGCGATATCAAATTTGGCACCGTTGCTGGGGAATACGATTAGTATTTCTTTTATTTTGATTCTGTTTTTATTTATTTATTTTATTTTATTTTATTTATTTATTTTTATTTATTTATTTATTTATTTTACGCATATACGTTTAATAGAGTTTGTTATTTTGTAGTCTTTAGTTTTCTTTTAATATATTCCAAGCAAAGTTCTATTTTTGTTTTGATTAAGAATTTCTTTTAAGAAATTTTTTGAGACTAATTTGGAAAACTCTGTCTAGGAAAGACTTGGTATTTAAGTTGTCCACTGTGACGCACCTCTCTTTCCTGGGAGTAGACCCAACGACATCTTAACTCATTTCTTTCTTGAAATCTTTCTCCAAAACAAGAATAGGAAGAGAGAAAAAAAACACACAGGGAAACACTTTCAGGTGGACTACATAATGCATGACTCGGGCCAATCCGGGTCAATTCTATCAACTTGATTCAGAACTTGAAAGGAACTTGCATAAATCACGCAGGAGACTTGAACTCAGGTGTTCTACTGAAGGAGCACCGTCATCATCTGAACCTACCACTGAAAGTGTACCGCTAGAATCACTTCCGGTGATTAACATATCTTCTGATCCATCACCTGAACCAAAAATTCAAGAAGATAGAATGGACGAAAGAACAATAAGAGAATTGGCTTCACCGGATGTAGCAATTACACAAAACATGTGCATCCAATATCCAGATGGAGAATGTGAGCTTAAGTCTGGGTTAATCCATCTTTTACCTAAATTCCATGGATTAGCAGGAGAAGACTCGTACCATCATTTGAAGGAATTTCATGTTGTTTGTTCATCCATGAGACCTACAACAGTGACAGAGGAACATATCAAGCTTAAGGCTTTTTCATTCTCATTGCAAGATGCCGCTAAGAATTGGTTATACTGCTTTCCACCAGGATCCATCAATACTTGGGAGACTCTGAAAAGATTATTTCTGGAAAAAAAATTTCCAACATCTAGAGTTGTTGCTATTCGTAAAGATATTTATGGGATAAGGCAACAACAAAGAGAAAATCTTCACGAGTATTGGGAAAGATTCAAAAAGTTATGTGCTTCATGTCCTCATCACCAAATAAACGAGCATCTCCTCATTCAATACTTTTATGAGGGATTGAGTATCATGGATAGACAAATGATAGATGCTGCAAGTGGAGGGTCATTGGTGGACAAAACGCCAACAAATGCAAGACAATTGATTGAAAATATGGCATCGAACCATCAACAATTTTCCACCAGGAGTAATTCTATAACTCTATTGAAAGGAACCCATGGAGTAGAAGCTTCATATGTTGCCGATCACAAAAAAATAGAAGGGAAGTTGGATGACTTAGCGGCCATGGTAAGGACCATGACAGACTTACAGAAAAAGCCTATCCCTTGTACTTTATGTGGAATTTGTGCTTCTACTCATCATCCTACAGAGGCTTGTTCTATGTTAAAAGAGACAGGGACGTTAGACAATGAACAACCTCAGGCATATGCTGCAAACATCTATGGCAATAATAGACCACCTCGGCAGCAATACAACCATGATTTGTCCTCCAACAAGTACAACCCAGATTGGAAGGAATATCCCAGCCAGAAATGGGGAAATCAACAACCTCAACACCAACAAGTCTATGTTCCACCTCAATAGAGGCAATAGCCACAACCAGCTGCAACCTCTGGTGATTCAAACATGGAAGCAATGATGAAAATGGCGGCTGACATGATGAAGGGACAAATCAATGAGTTGAAACAGACGATGGAAGCAACCAATCAAAACTTGCAGAACCAGATTGGACAAATGGAAAATGAGTTAAATCAGATGAAGTCTCAACAAGCCTCGAGCAATTTGCCTGCATAAACTGTAATCAACCCGCGAAATGTAAGTGCTATTACTTTAAGATCGGGTAAGCAAATACAAGGCCTTGGGGATGCCCAAGAAGATGAAGATAAGGACAATGAAGTTGTACCTAATGATGAAAGAGGAAGATCAGATGAAGCAACACAAGCAACATCTGAAATGCCTGCACCCAGTGATAACTCCAGGTTAGTATCCCCTAATACTTCCTCTAAAAATTCTTCTCCTTATTCTCCTCCTCTTCCCTATCCAAACCGTTTGAAACCAAAAACTAAAAAGATGGAGGAGTTAGACAAAGAAATCCTAAATACTTTCAAGAAAGTGGAGATAAACATCCCTTTGTTGGATGCTGTGAGACAAATTCCTAAATACACCAAGTTTCTCAAAGAATTATGTACACATAAAAGGCGTATTATGGACAAAGAGGTAGTGAACATGGGAAGAAACGTCTCTAGCTTAATTAAGAAGCCTGCAATCAGAATGCCGCAAAAGTGTAAGGATCCATGTATGTTTTCTGTTCCATGCATTATAGGAAGTACTAAGTTTGATAATGCTATGTTAGATTTAGGAGCTTCCATTAATGTAATGCCTTTATTAGTTTTTACTTCACTTCATCTTGGACCTTTTAAGTCTACTGGTGTGGTCATTCAATTGGCCAACCGTAGCATAGTTAACCTTGCAGGTGTGCTAGAAGATGTGCTTGTCCGTGTGGACAAGTTAATTTTTCCTGCAGATTTCTACATCTTGGACATGAAGGATGATGAAGGAATGAGTTCAACCACAATTATCTTGGGAAGACCATTCATGATGACAGCACGTACCAAGATAGACGTGCATGCAGGATCCTTAACTATGGAGATAGGAGATGAGAAGGTGCAGTTCAACGTGCTAGAAGCCATGAAGCACCCAATTGAAGACCATTCTTTGTTTTGTATTGATTTATTGAGTAATGTAGTGAACAATTATGCTTTTGGGCTTTTGGACGTTTTATCTGGTTTTTCTTCTTCTTTGGATTTTTCTTTTTCGAATATTTCGGGCTCAATTTTAGACGAAAGAGAAAATTGTAAAATAGGTGATATTGAGGATGCGGTGTCACTATTTGATACCTCTGTGGCGTTTGAGTGTGATGCTGAGGTGGCTGAAATTACCTTAGGCAGTAAAATATTGCCATCTGTGGAACAGCTACGCACTTTGGAGTTGAAACCTTTACCATCTCGTTTGAAATATGTTTATCTTGAGAGGGATGGGAAACTCCCTGTTATTATATCTGCCTTGCTTACTGACGAGCAGGAACAAAAGCTATTGCAGGTTATCAAAGATCACAAGCGAGCAATAGGCTGGACTTTGGTAGATATTCCTGGTATTAGTCCTTCTTTCTGCATGCACAGAATACTCTTGGAGGAGGATGCTAAGCCAGTAAGGCAACCTCAGAGGAGACTGAATCCTCAGCTGATGGAGGTTGTGAAGAAAGAAGTCACCAAGTTGTTACAAGCAGGTATTATATATCCTATTTCTGACAGCACTTGGGTGAGTCCTGTACATGTGGTCCCCAAGAAATCTGGGATCACCGTGGTCAAGAATGAGAAGAACGAGTTAATTCCTACTCGTATTCAGAATAGTTGGAGGGTCTGTATTGATTATAGAAGACTAAACCAGACCACCAGGAAGGACCACTTTCCTTTACCATTCATGGACCAGATGTTAGATCAATTAGCAGGTAAGTCTCATTACTGTTTTCTTGATGGATTCTCTGGGTATTTTCAGATTTGTATTGCCCCAGAGGATCAACATAAGACTACTTTTACTTGTCCATTCGGTACATATGCTTATAGAAAAATGCCACTTGGCCTTTGCAATGCTCCTGGAACATTTCAGCGATGTATGATGAGTATTTTTACAGATTTGTTGGAGCATTGTATTGAGGTTTTTATGGATGATTTTAGTGTATATGGTTCATCTTTTGATCACTGCTTGTCTAATCTTGCTAGAGTCTTGGAGAGATGTGAAGAAACTAACCTTGTTTTAAATTTTGAAAAATGTCATTTTATGGTGGAACAAGGTATAGTTTTAGGTCACGTTGTTTCCAAGAATGGTATATCTGTAGATCCTGCTAAAATTGATATTATTTCATAATTGCCTTACCCCTCTTCTGTGAAAGAGGTTCGATCTTTTCTTGGACATGCAGGATTTTATAGGAGGTTTATCAAGGACTTCAGCAAGATAGCCAACCCTCTCTCCAACTTGTTACAAAAGGATGTAGCATTTGACTTTGGAGAGAGGTGCAAAGATGCGTTTGATACATTGAAAAAGGCGCTTACCACCACTCCTATCATCCAGCCACCTGACTGGACATTACCATTCGAGTTGATGTGTGATGCATCAAACTTTGCAGTAGGAGCGGTGCTTGCACAAAAAGATGGGAAGCTATCACATGTGATATATTATGCTTCCAAAACGTTGGACACAGCGCAGGCTAACTACACCACAACCGAGAAGGAATTATTGGTTGTTGTGTTTGCCTTGGACAAATTCAGACCGTATATACTTGGTTCCAAGGTAATTATTTATACTGATCATGCAGCATTAAAATTCCTTCTGAAGAAAGCAGATTCGAAACCAAGGTTGATCAGATGGATGCTACTGCTCCAAGAGTTTAACATTGAGATTCTAGACAGAAGTGGGGCACATAACTTAGTAGTTGACCATCTTAGCAGGATTGAAAATGGAGAAGATAACATTCCTATTAAGGATGACTTTCCTAATGAAGTCCTCCTAACATTGACTGCTGTGAAAGGTATGTTTCCTGAACCTTGGTTTGCTGACATTGTTAACTATTTGGTTGTTTCTGCTATTCCTCCTTCCTTTTCCAAATATGAAAGAATCAAGCTAAAAAGTGAGGCAAAGTACTATATCTGGGAAGACCCAATCTTATGGCGCATTGGTAGTGACCAAGTCATAAGGAGGTGTGTTCCAGATATCGAAATACCTCATGTGCTTGAGTTCTGTCATTCATCTCCCTTTGGTGGACATTATGGAACACAAAGAACAGGTAGGAAGGTGTTGGATTGTGGATTATATTGGCCTACTATCTTTAAAGATGCACAGAGGGTATATGAAAATTGTGAGCAGTGCCAAAGGGCAGCCAGATCCATTACAAGAAGTGATGAAATGCCTCAACAGCCCATGTTATATTGTGAGGTATTTGATATTTGGGGTATTGATTTTATGGGTCATTTTCCTCCTTCTTTTGGGTTTTCTTATATTTTGCTTGCTGTAGACTATGTCTCCAAATGGGTGGAAGCCATAGCTACAAGGACTAATGATTCTCGAGTTGTTATGAGTTTTGTCAGGTCTAACATTTTCTGCAGATTTGGGATACCACGAGCCATCATCAGTGACCAGGGGACTCATTTCTGTAATAGGCTACTTGAGAACATGTTGAAGAAGTATGGGGTGACACATCGCATTGCTACACCATATCACCCCCAAACTAATGGGCAAGCAGAGATCTCTAACAGGGAGATTAAAAAGATACTAGAGAAAGTAATGAAGCCTAGTCGAAAGGATTGGGCCACAAGATTGGATGATGCACTTTGGGCACACAGGACAGCCTACAAAACACCTATAGGTATGTCACCTTTCAAGGTGGTTTTTGGAAAGGCTTCTCATCTACCTGTGGAGATTGAACATCGGGCCTATTGAGCCGTGAAAGCATGCAACTTGGATTTGGAAGAAGCAGGAAATGAGCGAAAACTTCAATTGCAAGAACTAGAGGAGATTAGGCTTGTAGCCTATGAAAACTCAAAGTTCTACAAAGAGAAAACCAAGAAGTTCCATGACCAAAAGCTTGTGGCTAGAAAGGATTTCAAGGTAGGCCAGAAAGTGTTACTATACAAATCCAAGCTTGGTCACATGAGTGGTAAGTTGCGCTCTACTTGGGAAGGACCATACATTGTTACAGAAGTCTTCCCTTATGGAGCAGTGGAGATCAAGGAAGAATCTTCAGCAAGAACTTTTAAAGTTAATGGACATCGTCTTCGGATATTCAATGAAAATCAAGATATGCTGAATAAGACGATGGATGGGATGAACTTGACTTCTCCCTCATACCTTCCACCTTGAGGAGGTAAGTACACTTCATACTTTTTCTTTGCATTTTATACATATTGAATACATTGAGGACAATGCATGGATAAAGTGTGGGGGTGTGGGGAGATTTCCCCCTTTTATGATTTTGTTTTCTATTTTTGTTTTCTTTCTTTTCTAAATTTTGTTTTCTGTTTGTTTTTATTAAAAAAAAAAAAGTTTCTGCTTTCAATAAAACATATTGACATTGGATTTTGGGATTTGATTCACTAATTGGAACGGTCATAATTCTGGGAAAATAAAAGGCATGTGCTATGAGTGGATTGTTGTCTGTGATTTACTGATTGAGTTGATTTGAGAGTTTCTGGAATAAATATTTTGTGAAAGAGTTTTTGACCTTGTGAGTTTTGAGCTTTATTGTAAGGATGAACTACCGTGTGTCATTCCTATTTTTCTTGTGTGACTTGCTCATGTCTTGTTTGTACTCAAATGTTTAGCTTGATTTTGTTGTTTTGCATCTTAGGTGAACATGCATGATTTGATATGATTGAGGCATTTCTTGTTTTTAGCTACTTGGCCAAATAAGCTAACCATGACATTGATCCATTGGTAGCCCCTTGAGCTTAAACCTTTTTTTCTTGTTTTGAGCATATTGTTAAACCTTAAAAAGAAAAAGACAATTTTTTTTCCTTACCTTAGGGAGAAAGAAGGAGCTAGTGGATTATGTTGAGATTGGTTGAGGAATGAAGTGTGGGAGTGAGTATTTCCCCCACAAAGTTATAAAAATGGCAAAAGGAAAATAATTGTTGATGTCAGAGTGTTGAAATGAAAAATGATTGTTGTCTGAAAAAGAGCAACAAAGGATAAAAGAGAAAAAAAAAAGTAAGGATTGTTTTTGAAACTATGCTCCATAATTCTTTCTTCCTTACTATTTCAAAAACACACAAATCCTAAAGTTTTTCCTACCTTTGCCTTGGCCTCATTATAACCTGTGAAAAGTCCTCATGATTTTTGAATGCATGTTTTCTGAAAGCTGTGAATATTAGAGTCTTGCTAAGCAATGAGAGTGTTTACTTGCATGGGTATTTTGAGTGAAAACACAAGCCAAAACACTTGAGCGAATTTTGGTGAGTAAGTATACATTTAACTTGTAAACTCAAAAGATTAACTCATGTGTGAAAAACAGAATTTTATTTGTATGTGCATGACAACATGATTTCTAGAATATTGATCTGTTTCCATTTGTATTCATTTCTTTAATCCAGTGAAAATATGAAAGAAAAAACCTCAGAATAAAGTTTTGAAATTGTTCAATTTTGCCCAGGAGTGCAAAAGGATAAGTGTGGGTGTGTGATGAGTTCAAATTTTTGCCCTCATTTAATATTTAAATTTGGGGATTTAATTGAATTTTCTATGCTTAAAGATTGATTTCATTAGGATTTGTGATTATTGAATTTATTGAGTAAGTTTGGTAAAAGTGGCGTAAAAATTGATTTTAGTTGCATAAAATATTATTGGATATTCTAATGTTTGTTAATGCAGCTGGAATTTATTTTTGGTCATTAATAGTGTGATTTTGAAATATTCAAAGTTACAAAATAAGTCCAAAATCAGGAAATTCTGGAAAAGAATAAATCAGGAGCTAAATGCACCCCCAGTTTTTATTTGCACACTCCTTCTAAAGTGGACCACCAAAAACCTGTTCTGCACCCCCAGTTTTCACTAAGTTGCACCCCTCCTACCACTTAAACTCCACTCAACCAGATCATGCCACGTGGCAATCCCCACCTTTCAAATCAGGCCAACTATAAGCTGACACGTGTCATAATCTTCCACTCACCAAATTAACCAATCAGATCTTGCCACGTCATCATCTCCTGCATCTCACTCATGAAACCCTAACCCTAATTTTCCTCAAACCCTAGCTGCCACCATCAACCTCCACAGCAGCCGCCGCCGCACCTCTTCATCTCACCGGCCACCACTGCATCACCATCACGCCATCTCGTCGCCAGCCACCACTGCACCTCTTCGTTTGCACAGCAGCAGCCACCGTCAACTCGCTGGAGAACGTTTCCACCTTCGCGCCTTCATCATCTTCACAGATTTGCACCGCAGTTCCATCACCACCAGATCCGCGTCTAACCATGGCAGCACCACCAATCACGGTCGCGTTTCATCCTTGTACCAGCGCGCACCAGATCGGAGAAGAAGAACCACTGCATCTGCAACACTTCCCGCACCAGTGACGCGACGCAACGCACCTCCCTCGCGCCTCTGCACCCGCGTTCTGCAGCCACCGCAGCAGCGCACCTCACTGGAACCACCGTCATTCACGCAGCAGCAAACTGAGAACCTGTTCCAGCAGCTCCACCACCGTTCGTAAACTCATTAAGGGCTAACCTTGTGTGTGAGGGAATTGATTCATTGTAACACTTGTAATACATAGCTCGGGGTGAGCAGCTCGGGGATGAGCAGAGGTATCCACCACAAGTGCGAGCATCCGCTGAATCCGACTAGGTTATATCTATCCGGATGAGTCGAGTCGTGTCTTAGTGTATTATCTGAGAAGTCATAACTTGTTTGGTTGATATGTGTAAAGGGGATTGTGAAAATATATCTGATTGTATGGATGAAATCTTTTGTGCTCTAGCTTACCGTACTTTTATTGTTGTGTGTTCTACTGTGTGGTACTCTCTTTTGCGATGATCATCAACTTGTTGATGTGAGCAGATGCGAGGAACACCCGTGGGCCACAGGGAGGTGATGGTTCCGCTGCATAGTCCGCATGGACTGGACTTTAATTTCTTAATGGGCTTTTCTTTAGGGTTGTAGCCCATGTACTTGCTCGTCCTCGGATTTATATACTTTATGTTAAACTCTGTAACTAGTTTTCTTTTGGGGCATCGTGGTGTGCCTTGGGTTGTAAGGAGTTAAGTTTTAAACTCCAGGACTGCGCTATTATGTTATCTTTATGTGACGCTTCCTTTAGTTTCGCATATTAAATTAAATGGGGTGTTACATTGACTACTATGACACAGCAAAGCACAACTATGATGCAGCAACACGAAGCATCCATGCAGTGACAGGCAGCGTCGCTTGAGTAGCAACAGCTGGTGATGTAGTAGATGGAGGCTGCTAGGGTAGTTGTTGAGGATGCCCACCAACAACACATGGAGGCACTCCGCCAACTGGAAGAGAGCAGGACGACTACCCCTGTCTTTGGTCCTAAGCCACGACCGCCAGTCAGATAGTGGAGTCTGGAAGACTTCCTAAAACACCATCTAGTGAAATTCAACGGGAAGACTAGCCTGGATGCAACCGATCAGTGGCTAAAGGACCTGGAAAGAATCTTTGATGCGAAGATGTGTCCAGTAGATAACTGGTTGGCTTTTGTAGTCTATATGCTCACCGGAGAGGCTGAGCACTAGTGGATTAGCATGACGTCCATCATGGAGGAGCGAGGAGAGCATGTGACTTGGGAGGCCTTCAGGGGGAGATTCCTCTCCGAGTACTTTCCCGATAGTGTCAGATATAGTAAGGAGGTGGAGTTCCTCCAACTCACTTAGGGAGGGAAGTCGGTAACGGAATATGTTGAGAGGTTCAAGCACCTCAGCCACTTCTATACGCTGTCACTTGATGTGGAGTGGAGGTGCCGGAAATTTAAGAACGACCTCAGGGAGATATCCGCTTGATGGTAGCCCCTTTTATCCATCAATGACTTTGCTGCACTAGTGGAGAAGGCTAGAGTAATGGAAAAGATGAAGAATGAGGTGGAGGGTCAACGACCTCAACAACCTCAGAGGATTGGTGGACCATCTGCGTCCAAGCCTAGACATGATGAGCGGAGGAGACCATATGACAGACCTCACCATCAGCCTTAGGGGTCCACGGGTCTTCCTCCCCAGCAGGGTCGAGTGCAGTGCTATATATATGTGGGTCCTCATTTGAGGAGTGCTTGCCCACACATAGAGGGTTACCGCAGATGCAAAAACTGTGGCAAGGAGACCCACTTTGGGAAGGACTGTCCCACTCTTGCCAGGGCAGCGACACGCCCTCCAATCAAACTCCCCGCCAGCATTAGCGGAGGGACAGAGGCAACAGGCTCAAGCGACGGGCAGAGTGTACGCCATGACATGGACGGAGGCAACAGGCTCAGGTAACTTGGTTATTGGTTATTGTGTGATCGCTGGTGTTAGTTGTTGTGTGCTATATGATTCTGGAGCGACACACTCCTTTGTGTCAAATTCTTGTGTGGAACGCTTGGGTCTGCCGGTGTGCGAGCTGTAGTGTGAGCTTGCGGTATCTACTTCAGCGTCGAGTTTGGTCAAGACGTCGTTGTTATGTGCTAGGTGTCCAGTGGAGGTAGAAGGACACAGGTACAAGGTAAATCTAATCTGCTTACCTCTATAGGAGTTGGAAGTAATCTTAGGGATGGATTGGCTCTCTGCCAATCGCATTCTGATAGATTGTCGGGAGAAAAGATTGTTGTTCCCCGACTCAGAGGAGCTTGAGTTGGTGTCTCCTCAAGGAGTGGTGAAGGAGATTCAGAGTGGCGCGCAATGCTTCATAATCTTCGCCCGTATGCAGGTATGGGGAAGGAGGGAAAATCGGTCATACCTGTGGTGCATGAGTTTGAAGACGTATTCCCGGATGAAGTACCAGGGTTGCCTCCCAGTAGAGAGATGGAGTTCTCTATTGATCTGGTACCAAGAACGGGCCTAGTGTCTGTGGCCCCATATCGCATGGCTCTAGTAGAGTTAGTGGAACTCAAGAAACAGATAAAGGAGCTGATGGAGAAGCAGTTCATCTAACCCAATACTTCGCTTAGGGAGCACTAGTGCTATTAGTGAAGAAGAAGGATGGGAGTTCACGCTTGTGTGTTGACTTCAAGCAACTAGACAAGATGACGATCAAGAATAAGTATCCGCTCCCAAGAATTGATGACTTGATGGATCAGTTGCTACCGAGAGTGAAAAGGACCAAATTGACCAAAATTTGACGAAAATGAGGACCTAATTGAATACAAAACAAAAATGGGGCCAAATTGAATAAAAACAACAAAAATAGGGACTAAATTGAATATAAACAACAAAAATAGGGACCAAATGTATATTTAAGCCTTATTTAAATTAGTAATATCCGACCGGGATGTTACACTCGCATTCTCCGTTCCAAAGATAGGTTTGAGCTCCCTTCATCAGTTGGACGGGTTGCTTCCTGTTTTCCAAACCATCCACCTTCTGGTTGAGCACTTGTAGGTCCGGTTGGTACTAGATGTGGATGACTTGTAATTCTTCGTCGTGTTTTCTGCGATGTTGCTCGTTCTGTTGGAATCAACTCTTGCATTTGGTTTTGGATGGTGGTAATCTAATTGGACTACATCTCGGTGGACAGTTCTGTGTGGTTTTTTATGGTAACTATGAAAGAGTGAGGTCAGGGCGAAGTTTTATCATGCTCCACGATGGACGCCAAATGTTCTTACCGGGACTAAGGGCATTCGTCTTTTGACAAGTGACAAGATCTTGAGTGTTGAAACACAAGGAAAGATCCACCCACTAAAGACTCTCAATACTGAAGTTTATAAGAGAGTTTGGATCTATATGAGTGTATAACTGAGTATGAGACAATGTGTCATTCCTTAGAAGAATGACATGTATTTATAGGGCTTTTGGACCCTTAAGAAATAAGTTATAAAATCCAAAATATCAATAATAATAAAATTTTACCGAATATCTTATGATTAAGATGATAATAAAAGATAATATAAACTAATCAAGTGTATCATATATTTTGTTGATATATGAAAGGATATATTGCTTATAATCAAACTATCGAAATTTGACCATATATTTCGTTAATATACGATAACTAAGCCAACAAATATATTGTGAGATATTATTAATCACTTTTGGTCAATAGCACTAAATGAACCTTATTGGTTCATGCTTACTAAAATATTTTTTGCGCATGGTATATACATTGAGCAAAATTAAAGAACAGCAAGAAATAATTTTACTCTTTTACCTTTTTTTAGCATTATATTCATTAAGTAACTATTTAGTTTTCATGATTTATTAAAAAAATGTTCATATCGATAAATATTAAAGAACAACTGAAAATAATATTAATATATATATATATATATATATATATATATATATATATATATATTTATTATAATTTTACTTTTATGTTCGATAATTATTTGTATTTTAATAATAGTTATTGTAAATTTTTTAAATGGTTGTTGTCGTCGTTGTTTTTCTATCGTTAATATCACTAAAGAAGTTGTAACTACATTTGTTGTGTTCACTGTTATAAAATATAAAGTTGTTAAGTTGATAATAGAGAACAAGAAAGAGGAAGAAGAGAGAATAAAGACTAATTTTTATTTTTATGTCATATTAATAAGAGGAAAAATCTTATCTAATACTATATATAATTGAGATTGAGAACTGACAACTTCTTCAATATTTTAATATTTTTGAACCACTTCCATTCAAAATTTACTTTCTACAAGAGGAAAATATGCATACATGTCAATCTCTCAGAATTTTGAAGATTAAAAAATAAATCGGAAAAAAATAACTCTCACACTCTTTTGTTCTCACCCTCCGTCTCCCACACACAATATCATCCTCTTTCAAACCTCTTCAACTTCATCTCTCTCTTTCTCACTCACACAGAACACCATGGCCAACACAACCTCTTTAGCTTCATCTCTCTCTTTCTCACTCACACAGAACACCATGGTCAACACAACCTTTTCAACTTCATCTCTCTCTTTCTCACTCACACAGAACACCATCTTTCTCACTTTACATACCTCCTCACCTTTTTTACTTGACTTCATCTCTCTCATTCTCACTCAAACATTTAGATCTCTCTCTTTTTTTTTTTACAATTCTTCATCTCAATGTTTGTCGCTAACACATTCAAATCTCTACTTATTTTTGGTTTCTTTCTGATTACAGTTTTTGTTGAGATGAATGAAATGAGTAGAAGACGGGTCACAAGCAAGATTTGATTTTTTTTCGTTGCAGAATGACAATGGTATGTAAAGTATTTATTTTTACTCAACTTTCGGTTATTTTCATCCTTCTCAATGAAAAAGATCATCTTCTTTCTAAGCATGTTTGAATTTCATCTTTAGGAATAAAGTTTCCTAATACTTCATCCTTTTCATTGTTTATCATTATGTTTGAATTTCCCTAAGTTTACTTGGTTTATTTAACCTTGGTTGACTTGTTGACCTTTGACTATGGTTGACTAGTTGACTTAACCAAAGCCAACATGATAATCCTTGTTTATGTGTTTTTTATGTTTAATTAAGTTAAGTATGGTGGATGATGTGAAGCATGCTAGGTGGAAAGTAGAGAAGCATAAAGTAAAAAAATACAGCAAGTTTACCTTTGTACTACTTGGTCTCCTTTGTCTTTAACACCTTTTTGGCATTTTTTAAGACATATGAGACACATTTCTTGGTTTCCTTTAGATCTTGGACGAAATTTCCTTTGTATACACTATAGTTTGCTCCTTTTGTCTCATTTTGTAACCTAATTTTAACCTAGTTTCTAGAAGCTTGGGTTAGGTATTTGTAGACATACACTTGTACAATTTTGGTTATTGCTTAGAGGCCCTTAGACTTGTAGAAGGGTCGATCAATTGAAAGTTATTATACATATTTTGTTCAACCTTTGTGAGAGTATCCTCCCTTGGGAGTGAAACTTTTAAGCCTTATCTTGAGCTTGACTCAAGTGGCGGCACAACACCAATCATCTCCAAGGATTCTTGGCCTTGGCCTTCCTTGAAGTGGTGTGCTTCACTCACATCTTCATCTCTTGTCTATTCCATTTTCTTCCTATTTCTCTTCTTTTCAATTCCGTCTTTCCATTTCCATTTGTATCTTGTTTTATTTTCTTGATTAATAGGTTCTTCTCCTTCTCTTTAAGCCTTTTGAAGAGCACCTTCACATCTAAATAACTTTTTATCTTAATGTCCAGTGGAATTCTTCACTAGGTTTTCTTAAATAACTCATCACCATATCCAAAAATATAAAATGAACCAACTCAATCCTTCATCATTTATGTTATTGAACACTCATATTGGGGGTTAACATTCTCATGTGAAAATAAAAATACAAAATTAATAAAAATATTTAAATAGAGTACATATATATATATATATATATGTGTGTGTGTGTGTGTGTGTGTGTGTGTGTGTGACATAAAAACATTTAATTGACATACATCATTTGAACATAATTGCACAAAGGTTGTATTAAGAGGAAAAAGTATCTTGGAGATGTAATTAACTTCATGACAAACCAAACAATTAGAAGAAATAAAAAATAGAAAGTGTGTGATATGTGTGTGTGTGTGTATAATATATATATATATATATAGATAGATAGATATAGATATATATAAGGTTACTTAATAGACTATGAGTAATTTAAACGAGGACGAGATGAGGGCGGACATGGGTATTATGATGGAGATAGGGACACGAAAAATATGTACATACCAATCCTCATACTCAATTGAAAAATTTTGGTATTACCCATACCCGTACCTAGTCAATGCGGGATTTCCCGTCAAAACGGGGATGGATTCAGACAATACTCATAGGGTGGGTTTATTTATCATCCCTAAGTAAAATGGTCTAGATTGGGAAAATTGTTTTTAATGGCCTACTCACGTCAATAAAGTTCAAAAGTGTCTAGAATAGGAAAAAAATCTACATCTCATGATATGAATCCCATTTGCACAAGGGCTGACTTAGGATCTTTAGGGTTAGAACCTTGTAGGAAACTTAGAAAATTTGTTAAAATGTGAATTAGAAAAAAAAAGGTTGAAATTCTAATCTGGACAATACTATAGAAATGTTAATATCTTCAGTTGTAGAACTCCAATTCACATGATTCCAAAACGAGTGAAAGTTCACGTTTTGTACTATAATTTTGGCTTATGGAAAACTAATTTTAGACGAGTGGAACGAGAGTTATGACTATAAGATAAATCTCGACAGAATGGGTTCTTTTTTGAATTTAAGTGAAGAAAGAAGAAAAGGTGAATATAAAAACGTGGAAGAAAAGAATCACTCTTTCCAAGAGAGGCAACACACAAAGGATGGGGAAGTTCATTGATATATATAACCAATGAGTTCTTGAATCACTCAAGAATTTAAGAGAATCACTCTCACTAAGAGAATAGATAATTGTTGAACAAAACTCAACTTTTTTCATTCATAAAAATGGTTCAGCTTATATAGAAGCTTTAACCATCAGAATTACAAAAGACCCATAAATTACAATTACATCCCATTTCAGTTATTAATGATCCCACTACTTTGTGGCTAATTGTAACTACAAATTTGGCAACCCAAAAGCATTCAACTATGCATCCTCTTGGTCTCCCAAAGGCTAATTCTTAAGTTGGCAAATGGACCCTTATTACAGCTTGAAAATAAAGCAAAACTAAAGGTCATTAATTGGTTAACCCAAAACATAATTTGGTCAGCCAATTTTACAAATCATTGGGCTCTTATTTAAACAAACTAATAACTTAAAAGAAACTACAACAAATTGGTATATTAGTCCTTCTCCATTTGGGCCATGATACAATTCACAACCTTGGTCTTTTCTCCTTGAAACATGGGCTTGTATTCAAATAATATGGACAACACTTGTTATAGAGCTTCTTTTGCTTTCCTTGCTCTAGCCCTTCTCATAGGTCCTCTAAGCTCTTCAAGTGGATCCTTGCCCTTGCTCATTGTCACGTCTCATCATTCTCCCTCTTGAGAAGGATTTGTCATCAAATCATATTCTTCATCTACATAAAAAAGAGATATGTAAGACACATTGAAGGTGGAACTACATTATACTCACTAGGTAGATTAATTTTGTAAGCATTATCATTGATTCTTTCAAGCACTTGGGATGGACCATTGCCTCGTGGTTGAAGCTTTGATTTCCTTTGTTGTGGAAACTTTACCTTTCTCATGTGCACCCAAACCCAATCTCTAGGTTCGAAGACAACCTTCTTTCTACCTTTGTTAGCTCTCCTATCAAAGCTTTCATTTTCCTTTTCAATTTGACCCTTCACTTGCTCATGTAACTTTTTCACACAGTCAGCTTTAGCTTGTGCTTCTCTATGCTTAAACATGGAAATGTTAGGCATAGGCAACAAATCAAGAGGAGTTAAAGGATTAAATCCATATACAATCTTAAAAGGTGAATAATTAGTTGTGCTATAGACAATCCTATTATAAGCAAACTCAACATGAAGCAAACATGTTTCCTAAGACTTAAGTTTTTTCTTTAAAATAGTCCTAATGTGCCTAAAGTTCTATTGACTACCTTATTAGAAAACAACAATTAAGTACCAATCTTTTCCCATAAGGTCCTCCAAAACTGACTAAGAAACTTTGTATCCCTATCACTCACAATGCTCCTTGGTAATCCATGAAGTGTCACTATTTCCTTAAAACAACAAGTCAGGCACATGACAAAAATCATCCACCTTTTTGCAAGGTATGAAGTGTGCCATTTTAGAAACCTTGTCAACAACCACAAACACATAATCCTGTCCATTCTTTGTTTTAGGCAGCCCCATAACAAAGTCCATAAAAATGTTAGTCCAAGGATATTCAGGAACAGGCAAAGGAGTACGTAATTCATAAGGCTTAACCTTAGACTTTGCATTTTTACACAATGCAATGATCACAAAACTTATGCATATCACGTTTCATATAAGGCCAAAATAAATGCTCTTGCAAAATTTTCAAAGTCTTTTGAACACCAAAATGACCCATCAAACCCCCTTCATGTGATTCAGTCACAAACAACTCTTTAATGGAACACTTAGGCACACAATTTACTTACTTTAAATAAGAAACCATCATGCCTATAGTAACCATTTTTAGAAAACTTTTCACATGCAACAAATATTTCAACAATATCCACATCATCCCTATACATGTCTTTCAAAGATTCAAGACCAAATAATTTAGTTTCAAGCTAAGAAAGCAATGCATGCCTCCTAGAAAGTGCATCAACTACTATATTTCCTTTCCCCTTTTTTATACTTGATGAAATATGGAAATTTCTCTAAAAACTCTACCTATTTAGCATGCCTCGTATTAAGCTTACCTTGTCCTTTCAAGTATTTCAAGGACTCATAATTGTTAGTTTTGAAATGGTTGAAATGCCAAGAAAGGGGTGGAGGGTTGAATTGGCTCGTTAAAACTTTAGGCTATCTTTGCAAGCTAAAAACCACCTTTAATTGAATCAATTAGATCACCAAGTTAAGATGCAAAAGATGTTGGACAGTATACTTTCAGTCGATCAAAAATAGAGTTAACAGATTGATTTCACTAAACAGATTTTGTTTTGGTATAATCAATCAATTGAAACAGAAAAATAGGCGACTAAAATACTGGGAAAATGCAGAAATGCAAATTCAAGTGTTAAACGAGAAACAGTGCACTAGAATAATCAAGACAAGTTTTAAATGATTATACAAACATGCTCAATGTTGCAAATGTCATGAAAACATGCAAGAACATGAAAAAGATGATAAAAGCACAAGTTCTTGAAACTTTAAAATGAATATGCAAGAGAGAAAGGTTAAAGAAGAGAGGAGACCACAAGATTTTTATACTGGTTCACTCAAACCTGAGCTACATCCAATTTGTCAAGACAACCTGAGCTTGACTTTGCACTATTTCAAAAGATTTATAAAGTATCCACCCTTACACTTTCAAAAATATGTAAAAACACCACAAAAGTCTCTTGAATCACACAAGAGACACACCAGCACAGCAAGAACCCTCTTATAAACCTGGAGAACCACCAGGCACACACACAAAGCTTGAGAAAGATTAAACCTCAGTGGTAGCACAACCCAGCCTACCACAAACCACTTTCTCCAAGCTTCAAACCAAGCCAAAAGCTCTAAGAATTGATCCAAGATCAATCTTCAATTGTTGCAAACTGTATGATCACGAAATAGAGAGTTTCCACAAGTTTTCAAATCAAATTCATGCTCAAAAATGATCAACAGACATCTCTTTCGAAAATCACAGCTTTTATAGTCACACTGTTAGGAAATTCAATAGGTTGATTTCCAAATCAATTAGTTGATTTCACTTGACTTAAGTGAAATCAGTCGATTAAAAAGTAAATCAACTGATTGAATTTGTTGCAGTTTAAGACTACTGCGGCCAACCTTTTAACTTGTTGAAAAACCATTCAACAGACTAAAAGAGACATTTTAACCTGTTGAAAAACCATTCAACAAACTAAAAGAGACATTTTAACCTGTTAAAAAACCATTCAATAGATTAAAAGACGCACCAAAGACCAAATACATCTAATTAATGGTATAAGGTCTACAATATGAATTACAAACTTCAAATACAATTTCTTAATGATATAACTTTGTGGAGAGCACATGTTCCAGCCTTGATCAACATGGATAACATCAAATCTCCTTTCCTTCATCAATGTAGGCTTCATTCCAATGGTAATGGCTTCAAGATAAATCATAACGGCTTCATTAAATCTTCATCAAATGTTCAAGAAGCATACCACCTTGGCTTCTCATGTCAACAATCTCCCCTTGATTTGATGAAGCCAACCTCTATCGTCTTCCATCTATCTTCCATTGCAAAATGCTTCCATTTGTTAGATATCATTAAATTGATGAAGTGACACCTTAGCTTTAAACTTGTGAACCTGAAAAACAGTTACAGTAGCAATGCATACAAACTGGCAAGCACACACATATACACATGCTCCCCCTATCAATAATATGGGTTCAAATTCATATTATTATTGATTCCAATTTTAATTCTTCCACTTAGTTCAATTTGATCAATTATCCATTTTCCAATTTTTCTCCCCCTTTGGATTCATCAAACAAAACAAATGCATAAAGAGAACAAGCATTGCATATCCTTTCATTAATATTTGAACATAATACAACAAACTGAAACTTAACCAAAGAAGAAAAATCATAAAACTGATGTAATCAACCAATTGAAACAAAAAACAACCAATTGAAACTGACAGAGCTGAAACTAGAAAAGCACAAACACATGGATGCAATGCATGATCCTAAACAGCCAACACACTTAGTCATCCTGAGGATCATTTCTGGTCTGGAATGAGTTCAACATATCATGGATATCATGAATTTGGTCATCCAATGCATTGAACCTCTCATTGCAATAGTTTTGATGTGCATGTTGGAACACATTGAGCTCATATAGCTGGTTCAGCACCATCCTCTCAATATATGAGTATATAGGGCCTCTATCCTTTGGAAGGTTGTAAGGAATTAAGTCCATGGGTCTAGCAGTTGGTTCTTCCTCTTGATTTACACCATTTGAGCTAGCTTCATGGTCATGTGCACCACCAACTACAGCACCAGCAGTTGTCCATCCATTTCCCACCTTGAGAAAGCCCATTTTATGCAGATTTTGGTTGGAGGTATGGTTCAACAGTCCAGTTGACTCTTCGAGCTCATCCTCTACATCAATTCCAAAGTATTCTATGAATTTGGACACCAAAACCACATATGGCAGCCTAAAATCCGTGAGCCTCTTGGCCTTGAGCATGTGATCATGAAACACATAGATCCAATCAAATCTCCCTCATTCAATGTAGAATGATTGCTACCACATGGAACAAAGATTTTTGTGACAATCATACCAAGTAACCTTTGATCCACCTTGAGACCACCAACATGAAAGTGCTTGATTTCAGCAACTGGATTCCTCAAGCATTGGCCATAGTATTAAACCTTGTTGAATTCTAGAACAACCCCAGTTTCACCTTTCCTCACTTGCACACCCCTTGATTTAAGTGCAACCACATCTTTCCAAGCCTTTTTGTTGATCTCCATGCGGACACCCTTGATACTTGACATCAACACATCATTTTTGAACTCCAAGTTGGTGAAAAACACCTTCACCAAGTTTGGATAGATTTTCCCTGAAAGTTCAAGGAAGGACTTCAACTTTTGATGCTTTAGTTGTTGGAATAGGCTTTGAAAGCCTTCAACCGTCAGCCATGAGAACCTTAACACCTTATGAATTCTGATTTGCTTATTGTTCATCTCAATGAGGAATCCTTCAATGTTGTCCTCATTATCCTCAAACCATGCTTCAATTCTCCCATGACTTTCGTGATTTGGAGACTTTGGGGTATGAGGAGTGGAGTGTTCATCATCAGATTGGATAACTCTTTGTTGACGACGAGGCATGATAAGTGTGGGTATGATTGTTTCTAAGATAAGTATGATGCAAATGAGTAATACAAGTGCAGTATTTATAATTGAATAGGCTGATTTTCATAAACAAATGATTAAATGGTGCAGATTTTCCTAATTAATTTGTTTTACATTACCCAAACCAGTTTAATGCAGTTCAAAACAGTATCTCATGCATTAAAGATGTTTTTAATGTGTTTTTATGAGTGAATCAGTCAGTTCAGATCATGTGAGCTGCATGCACATTAGAATGGTACACTAAACATGCTTTTTGTTCAAACAAATCAGTAAAAGCAACACATGGATGATGAAATAGGTAGTTAAGAGCATATAGTACCTGACAAAAAGATGCTTTCTTTGATTGGGTCAACTTAACAATTCAACACGGTGAAAAATAAAATCAGTCGATTAAAAGAGCATCAGAGCATGAAAGATTAAAACCAGAATCTGGTTCAGTGAAATCAGCTGACTGATATTGAAAATCAATCGATTGAAAATCGTAAAATTGAACTCCATTTTTCAAGATTCAGTTTTAATGAAATCAACATACTAAATTTTGAAAAAACAGATTAAAAACCATAACAGATCAACTTTTCATCATTTAGTGGCAGTGTAAGTGAAATAAACATGTTGAAAAACAGAATCAACAGGTTGCCAAATCATGAATTGTGCAAACATAGAGTGAAATCAACACGTTGAAATGAAAAATCAACGGGTTGAATATGATAGTTTCAACTTTTGCATACAACAACAGATTTTTATGAAACCAATGCATGAGCACATAAGATTAACATGCTACAAACACATAAGATCACATTCTTAATGTCTAATATGCTTAGTTCAGTTCTTAGCTTGTTAAACCTATCTCTAGTCAATGGTTTTGTAAACAAATCCGCCAATTGATTTTCAGTTTTAACAAATTGAATTTCACAATCTCACTTTTAAACATGATCACGAATGAAATGATGCCTAATCTCTATATGCTTAGTTTTAAAATGTTGTATTGGATTCTTGGTTAAGTTGATGGCACTAGTATTATCACAATACAAAGGTGCCTTGCTTAGTCTTACACCATAGTCCAAAAGTTGATGCTTCAACCATATGAGTTGTGCACAGCCATGTCCAGCATCAATATACTCGGCTTCAGTATTGGAGAGTGCTACACATGCTTGCTTTTTTTCTATTCCATGAGATTATCCTTGAGCCAAGCAAATGGCAAGTACCACTTGTACTTTTCCTATCCAATTTGCACCCTGCATAGTCTGAATATCAAAAGCCACTAAGAATTATGTTAGAATCACATGGATACCATAAACCAACATTGGTTGTTCCTTTAAGGTACTTTAGAATCCTTTTTGCAGCCTTAAAGTGTGATTACTTTGGATTTGCTTGGAACCTAGCACATAAGCATACTCCAAACTGGATATCTGGCCTACTTGCTATAAGATAGAGCAAAAACCCAATCAACCTTCTATATTTGGTTGAATCTACTGGTTGGCCAACCTCATCTGCATCGATAAGGCAATTTGTTGCAATTGGAGTGGCAACTTCCTTGCAATCCTCCAATTTGATCTTTTTCAACAAGTCAAAACAATATTTTGATTGATTTAAAAATGTTCCGTGCTTGAGTTGCTTGACTTGCAACCCTAAAAAGTAGGTAAGCTCACCCATGATGGACA
The DNA here is from genome assembly GCF_037176805.1 of Vigna unguiculata. Classification (NCBI taxonomy): domain Eukaryota; kingdom Viridiplantae; phylum Streptophyta; class Magnoliopsida; order Fabales; family Fabaceae; genus Vigna; species Vigna unguiculata. The sequence continues at coordinate 19,486,683 of NC_140801.1, forward strand.
TCTTAAATTCTCCCTGCATAACTGCAATAAACCCTTCACACAATATGTTATTATTTGAACCAAAGCTGATATCATCAACATACACTTGAACAAGTATAACATCATTTTCATGTTTTCTAATGAAGAGTGTTTTATCCACTACTAGCATAACCTTTTGATAAGAGAAAATTGTTTAGCCTTTCATACCATTGTCTTGGTGCTTGTTTCAAACCATATAAGGCCTTTTTCAATTTGAAAACATGGTTAGGATAGAGATGATCCTCAAATCCAAGAGGTTGTGATACATACACTTCTTCATTTAGGAAACCATTCAAGAATGCACTCTTCACATCCATTTGATGCAATTTAAAGTTACACATGAAAGCATATGCTAAGAGTAATCTCACAGCTTCTAGCCTATCTACAGGTACATAAGTTTCATTAAAATCAATTCCTTCTTCTTGATTATAACCTTTAGCAACTAGTCTAACTTTATTTCTTAATATATTACAATCTTCATCCATTTTGTTTCTAAAACATAGCAAGCCGTGTTGACTGCATCAGTCCAAAATTACTTAGGTAGTGAGTTTTCATTCAACATAGTTCTAGCTAGTTCCTCAAGTGACCTGTTTTTCCTTTTAATAGCACCATTTTGTTGTGGGGTTCTTGGTGCAGAAAAATTATGCTTAATGCCATGCTTTTCACAAAAGTGTTCAAATCTTTCATTTTGAAATTCCCCACCATGATCACTTCGAATAGACACTATCTTGGAACTCTTTTCATTTTCAAGCATCTTGGCAAGTCTTTTGAAAGCATGAAAAATGTCATTTTTGGTAGCTAAGAACAAAGTCCATGTGTATCTAGAGAAATCATAAACAATGACTAATGCATAGAGATTGCCACCAAGGCTCATGGTTCGAGATGGACCAAATAGATCCATGTGAAGCTTCTCTAAAGGTCTTTCAGTTGAAAAAACATTTTTGGATTTAAAAGAGACCTTGGTTTGTTTTCCTTTTTGACATACTTCAATCACTCTATCTTTCTCAAACTTGAGTTTTGGTAGTCCTTCAACCAGCTTTCTATTCAGCCGATTGAAATGCTGCATGTGCATGTGACAAAGTCTTTTATGCCATAACCAAGTCTCATCCTCTTTTGTAAGCAAACAATGGATACTAAATGATGCATGATGCAGGTCAAGTAGATATATATTATTGACTCTTTTGCCTATCAAAACAATACTACCATGTGCATCATATATCAAACAATCATTTGGTTCAAACATGACTTTAAAGCCTTTATCACATAGTTGACTTATACTTATCAAACTGTGTTTGAGTCCTTCTACCAGTAGCACATTCTTGATGTCGAAAGAGGACCCATTACCTATGACTCCATTTCCAAGGATTCTTCCTTTGTTGTTTTCTCCATAGGTTACAAATCCTTCCTCCTTCAACTCCAACTTTGAAAATTTGGTCTTATCTCCTGTCATGTGTCTCGAACAGCCACTATCAAGGTACCACAAATCTTTCTTATCACCTTTTATGACCTGCAAAACAGATTTGGATTACTTGGTACCCTTTGATAGGTTGGGTCCATCATGGTTATGCCTTTCTAGATCCTTTTGGCATCCATTTCATAATCTCCTTAGGAACATCATATTTTCCAGCATGACAGTTCTTAATAACATGACCTCTTTGCATACAGTAGTTGCATGAAATGAATGGCATGTCACTTGACATACTTTTAGAAAAGAAACTAAAGAACTTCTTGGTTTTCTTTTGAAAAGAAGGATTGTAACCAAGTCCAGCTTTGCCAAACACACAGTTTTGAGAACCAAGAATAGCCTCTAAGTTTGCTTTCCCTCTTGTGAACCTTGCACAGGTCTTTGTAAGGTATTTCAACTGGTTGATTTCTAAAATAGTCGGTTGAATTACTGTAAATCATTTTTAAATGTTCAAAATTAGTTTTTAAATCAGCTGTTTCTTTTTCCAGTTGACTAACTCTATTTTTCAGCCAGTTGTTTAAGTCTTTCAATCGATTATTTAATGCAGAAATCTTGTTTGCTTCATTATGCAACTCTTTAAAATCATGCAACAATTGATTATAGTCACTTAAGTCTAGAAAACTTACCTTGCTTGAGGAGGATGACTCATAAATAGCCATGAGGCACAAGTTGGCTTCTTCACTCTCATCTTGTGAGGAGCTACTTGTTGTTGAATCATCATTGTCCTCCCATGCAATGTAAGCACGTTTCTCCTTTGGCTTCTTCTCCTTTTTCCTATCAACACTCTTCTCCTTTTCTTTATTAGCATTTGGACATTCAGTTCGGATATGTCCTTGTTTTCCATAGTTATAACATGTAAAATTAGAAGAGTTTGATTCATTGTGTTTGGAAGTATACCTCGTGGGATCACCTTTGATACATTTCCTTTTGAGATACTTACCAAACCTCTTGACAAGGAGATTCAAGTTCTCACTTTCACTTGATTCAGCCACCTCATCCCCGGGTTCCTCATTCTTCTTGGTGCTAGTCTTCAAGGCTATGTTCCTTACCTTTTTCTCACTTGACTCAAGCTCATTAAGCTTTTGCATCTCAATTTCATGCTCCCTAAGCTTGCCAAACAATGTTGTTGTAGTCAAAGTGGATAGATCTCTTGTTTCTAAGATAGTCGTGACCTTTGGTTGCCAAGATCTATCAAGACACTTCAGCACCTTGATGTTTAACTCTTCTTTGTTAAATTCCTTACCTAAACCCATGAGATGGTTGACTATGTGAGTGAATCTCTTTTGAACATCCACTACAGATTCTCCTTGTTTCATCTTGAATAGCTCATACTTTTGAATCAAGGCATGCTTCCTTGCTCTCTTAACATCATTGGTTCCTTCATGAGTCACTTCAAGAACCTCTCACATTTCCTTGGAACTCTGCATTGTGAAACACGAAAAAACGCATCCATGTTGAGAGATGAAGTGAGGATATTCTTTGCATTGCAATCATATTGAGCTCTCCTCCTTTCTTTCTCAGTCCATTGAGTCCATGGCTTATCAACCTGCACATTTTCAACAGTGTACTTAGAAGTATATGGTCCATTTATGATTGCATCCCATATCCCTTGATCTATTGATTCAATAAAGATTTTCATCCTAATTTTCCAAAATTCGTAATTAATGTCACTAAACATAGGGGGTCTATGAATTGAGGCACCTTCAGCAAAGGGTAACTTGTTTTCAGCCATTTCAAATAGTTCAAAACAGATTTAGGACCTTACTTGAGCAAATTTCAAGTATCTAGCTCTAGATACCAATTGTTAGTTTTGAAATGGTTGAAATGCCAAGAAGGGGGGGTTGAATTGGCTAGTTAAAAATTTAGGCTATTTTTGCAAGCTCAAAACTACCTTTAATTGAATCAATTAGATTACCAAGTTAGGATGCAAAAGATGCTGGACAGCTTCCCCTAACTTGGAATTCTTGATTAAAAATTGGGGAGCCAAATAAAGTTCCTTTGTTCACCAAATGCTTTGCTTCAGCCTTTCTCCCAATTCAGCCCCTTGCACACCCAAAACTCACCTCTCACTCTCTAATTTCGTTCTCCTCTCAAAAACCAATTAGCAGCACTGCCAAAACCCTTCTTTTCCCCTAAAATGGCCTTTTATATGTGTCTTAATTAGGGGTTTAAGTGCTAAAACAAAAATAGGATTTATGGTGTTTTTAATTTTCCATTTAAGGTAATTACTTAGTGGTTTTTCAGCCCCTCTTGGTTGTCCCTTCTACTGGTTTTCTCTTACCTTTCACATTCAAACCAAAGCTGCTTAATATAAAAAAATAAGGTTTAATTCATGTCTATCAAGGATTAAACCCATGACCACTCATTCACAATTCAAGTGCACAACCAACTCAACCAATCATGTTTCATGATGATTATTATAATCCTATGATTATACTATCACTTAACAAGCCCAAACATATTATCAAAATAATAATAAACCAAATAACACACAATTGATATACATAGGACTTGAACCCAAGTCCTTACACATAAACAAGTACTCTCAACCACTTGAGCTAGTACTTTTCCACGTCAAACCAATTAACATTTAATGACATCAAAGTTCCCACTACCCGCATTTATTAATTAATTAATTATTTAATTAATTAATTTCCACGGGTCTTACATTCTTCACCAGCCTTTCAGCACATGTAGGTGTTTGCCAACATTCATTCCAACAACATCTTTTGTGTTAGGCCACACCCCTCTTTTGTCCCATTCACGCATGGAGGAACGCAACTCAAATGGAGGCAGTGTCACCAATTATTTAAGAGCAACAAGCAAATATCTGCTTTGGACCAAAAGCACAACACCTTCATGGCCCAATATCAAACTTATGATCATCTAGGGTCTCTCGAAGAGAAGGTCACTTCTTTTGTTCATGAGTGTTCTCTTTATAGGAGCACATCTTTATAGGCACATCTAGATAGGATTTTTCTCCCTTTAGACAACCAAAGCTTAGCAATTAGGGTTTTCTAATAGTATCACACTATCAAACTGTTAGGTTTTATGTTAGATCTTTCACATGACATCTGCATTTTATTTTTCTTTCCATTAGGGTTTTGGTTAGTAGAACGTTACACGATTGCCTTTTCTTCTTATAAAAGGTAGGACATTGTTTATATGAGACAACTTTGATGATTGAATGTAATTGCATTTATGCATCTTTGACATCAGAGTTCATCTTCTTCTCGAGAGGTTAAACCTAGAGTTGCTTCATTTGAGAGTTTTGAGTTCCACCGAAGTAGCTTAGGAATAACCTTCCACGATTCGAGTCTTCCACTGTGAGACTCATCGATCTTCATTGATAGATCAATAATTGGAGGCTTCATAATGGATTTCCACCGTTCAAAATGCAACTCTGGCAATTCTCCGTGAAGCGACATTCATCAATATGTGAACACATATCCTATTTGTCATTGACCATTACGAGGATCTGATAAATAACCTACATCTACATAACCCATTAGATATGATTTTGCATCATTTGGATAAATAAGCTCATATTCATAGTACCCTTAAGATAATGATGTATATGTTTTACTCTAGTCTAATATCTTCTTGTAAGTAAAAAATTATATCTTGCTAAAAAAATTCCAACAAATGATATATCAGGTCAACTATAATTAACAAGATACGTTAGTGTTCCTATAACACTAAGATATGGTACTTTCAGAATAAGAAGTTCTTCATCATTTTCTTGAGGTCTAAAAGGATCCTTTTCAACAAACATTAGAGTGCATAAAGGATGTGACTTGTCCATATAGAACCTTTTAAACACCTTCATTATATACGCCTCTTGATGTGCAAAAGAACCTTTATTTAAATACTAAAGTTGTAATCCCAAACAAAACTTTATCCTTCCAAGATTTTTCATCTCAAATTATTTCTTTAAGCAATCAATTGCCTTTGTAAGCTCATTAGGAGTTCCATTGATGTTTATGTAACCTACATAAAAAACAATTATGGAAAATTCATTTTTTGATCTTTTCATATAAATATAAGGACAAATAAGATCATTTTTATACCCTTCTTTTAACAAATACTTACTAAGACGATTATACCACATATGTCCCGATTGTTTTAATCCATAAAGAAACTTGTTCAACTTTATTGAATAATCCTCTTTAGAATTTACTTTGCTGGACAAGTTAAATCCTTCAAGAAGTTTCATACAAATATGATTATCAAGAGAACCATATAAATAGTTTGTAACAACATCCATTAGATGTAAATTCACATCTTCTTGTGCAACCAAACTAATCAAATATCGAAATGTTGTTACATCCATTATTGGTGAATATGTCTCTTCAAAATTAATACCAGGTCTTTGTGAAAAATCTTGAGTAACTAATTATGCTTTGTATCTAAGAACTTCATCATTCTCATTTCATTTTTGCACAAAAATCCATTCGTACCCAATGGATTTTACATCTTTAGGTGTGTGAACTACAAGTCCAAAAACCTTTTGTTTAGAAAACAAATCTAATTCTGCTTCGAGTGCATTTTTCCATTTTGGCCAATAATTACTTTGTTGACAATCTTCAATGGTCATTGTTCTTGATCCTCATTATCACTCATAACATTCATTGCTATATTATAACCATAAATCTCATCAATTGTTGACTTCATTTTGGTTCCATATTATCTTGCTCATGACATAATTTGTTGAGATCTCATCATTTTAAAGAATTTTAGGTACATAAGGTTCTCTTGGAACCAACTCATTAATTATTTAAAATGAATCTTTTGGAATTTCAACCTTCTTGATTAAGCATCTTGCCTTTTAGCTTATTTTCTTATTCGAGGGTTTTTTATCTTTGGAACCAACAGGCCTATCATGCTTCAAGCATGTATTGATAATTCCTGCAACCAATATCCTTTTCTAGCTGTTTTATTTCTCCCCCTAATGTTGGAAAAATTGATTCATCAAAATGGCAGTCGGCAAATCGAGCTATAAATAAGTCTCCTATTGATGGCTCGATATATTTTATTATTGATGGAGAATAATATCCAACATATATTCCCAACTGTCTCTAAGGACCCATCATAGTCATTTTTGGTGAGGAAATTGGAACATATAAAGCACACCCAAAAGTTCTTAAATGAGAAATATTATATTAGGCTACTGACCAAAAACCAACTATAGAGGAAAGTGTTTGTGATAACTTGTTAGCTTGATGCAAATCAATATTACAACATGCAAAATTGTATATCCCCAAATAGCCATTAGTAGATTAACTCTCATAAGTAATGGTCTTGTAATTAATTTTATACGTTTTATTAATGGCGTTGCAAGTCCATTTTGAGTGTGAACATGGGCTACTAGATATTCAACTTCAAATTCAATTGACATACAATACTGATTAAAAGCATGAGATGTAAATTCACTAGTATTATCAAGACAAATTTTCTTAAATTGATAATATAGGAAGTAAACTCTTAAATTGATTAATAACCTAGCAAATGTTTGATTACAAGATGATAATAAACAAATTTGTGACCATCTTGTTAATGCATCAATTAAAACCACAAAATATATAAATGATCCACATGATGGGTTTATTGGACTACAAATCTTACCCTATATTCGTTCCAAAAATGAGATTGATTCATAAGAGAAGGATGATAATTTCTCCAATAAACATTTTTTTTATTCAACTCAAGTCTAGTGATATAAAGATATTACATATCTCCTTCATTGTTTGTCTCAATATGATATCCGTTTAGATGAATATCCTTGAAACTTAATAAATTTCTATTAGACTTAGGAGAATAATATACATTTTTAATGTGTAACCTTGTACCTCTTGGAAGAAGTATAGTAGCTCTTGTAGAACATTCAATAATATTTATAGTACAAAAAATTGTACTAACATTTTGGAAGAAGTATAATAATTTTTCCACAACCTTTAATTATATTTGTAATAAAGAAAATAATGCTAACATTGATTTCTCGCATTACCAAATAAGAGAAAAATTTATTACTCTTGAGAATTGTATGAGTTGTTATAGCAAGACTCTTGAGAATTGTATGAGTTGTTGTAGCAAGACACAAATCTTCATCATTTGTGCTGGTGCGACCGTTCATTCTTATAAACAAAAATATCAATATTAGATATTACTATATAAAAAAGGAAAAAATATATTTATAAGATTTAAAGTATTTATTGATCAAGAAAAACTTACATATAAGCAACATGAAATATTATTTTAAACATAAAAGACATTATCTTAAATTTAATTTACAATTTTGTCCAACAAAAAAATTGTATGAGAAGTGTTTGCATTTTTGTCAACAGAAACAATTATACAAAAGGTTTACAATTTTTTTTTTCAGAAACATTACATCTTCAGTGATAAAACATTATCTTAAATTTAAGAACATAATATGCAAAAGAAAAATTTATTTCCTAACACTCTTATTACCAATAAGGTGATCAATGTTTTCATTTGGTTTAGCAAAGAAATAGACTTTTTCTTTATTAAGATGAGTTACAATATCAAGATGAGTTACATCCATTTGGTCATAGTCACAATCACCATCTTTATAAGCAAAATGTGTTTCTATGTTCTTTTCCTTATTTTAAGTGATTTTTGGTAGAGTTCAACAAGATGCTTTGGTATACGACAAGTACAATTCCTATGGCTTATACCACTGCAACGATAACATGTATTTTCATCTTGTTTATCATTATTTAAATCCTTTTCTTTTTCCTTTTTCACATTATTGTTTCACTTCTAATGATATCTCTTTGAAATTTTCTTTATGACCATGTCCACGTCATGATCACTAGCGTGACCACGACCATTACTACAACCAGTGGCGGATCTTGATCAAAAATTGTGAAGGGGCAAAAATAATATATTCAAATCTTATATATTTAATTATTGTCACTAATATAATAAAAGTATATATAATTTAATATTGAAATCTCCTTATATGTTTTTCTTTAGAAAAATGATAGTTTTGTTTTGAAGGTGTATTTGATATGGAACCCATTTTAAATAATTTTTTCTAATTTAATCTCTCTGACTGGATATTGTCATATTTGACAACATTTTCTTAGAATAAGTTTTAAAGAATTAATATGAAACTTCTCACTTATAATTCTTTGAATCTTAAGAAAGAATTCCTATAATTCAATAATTGAATCCTTAATATCATGTTTGAAATTGAAAATAGGTGAAGTAAATTTGTATTGTTTTCATCTTCATGGGTATCTTTCCTTTTATCACTAAAAAAATGAATTTATTATTTCAGGCTTCATCAATATACCTATTTTAAAAAAAAAATATTAAGATTAAAAATTAATTTATCAAAATCTAATAAAAAATTGAGAGATGTAATTACTAAAAGAAATATAAGATAATCAAGTCACATTTAAGAAATGGTTATGAAAAAACATATACTTATAAGATGAAAAAAAAATACTAAATATCAAGCTAATATTTCCCTATGAAGAGACAAAAGAGAGTTATCTTTTTGATCTTCAAAGGCAATGGATGAGAAATGAAAGCGAGGAGAATGAATTTGTGTCTACCTTTCTTTTTCTTTAAAAAAAAGAAAAAAGCAAAAAGAAGATATGTAAGAGTAGTAAATAAACACAATAGATTAAAAACTTAAAATGAGGGAGAACAAGAAAAATATCTCGATGAATTTTATTATTCTTTGTTATATTTAAATTTAAATTTTATTATTTATTAATATTAAATATTATATTTTATAAAAGTATTAAAAATCAATCTAAAAAATATTTTTAAAAACATTGAAAAATTTTAGGGGGCATGGCCCCCTAGAAGCCTTCTAAGATCCACCATAACCATAAAAATATGAATCAGATGTTGTTGGATTCAATATTGGGAATGGAGCAGAACAAGTTATGCGAGTCTCATAATATTTCATTAAAAGCTCTTCATTATTTTTTTCACATTTTTGTGAAAATATTTGTGCAACAAAAATATCAAAATTAGATATTACTATAGTAAAAGAAAAAGTAAAATAGGTTAAATCATTGCAGAGGTCCCCATTTTTGTAGTGAAATCTCAAGTAGGTCCTCTCATTTTTATCAAACTCAATTGAGTCCCTATTTTAGAAAATTCGTTGCAATTAGGTCATTTGCGTTAGTAGTACACTAACGGTGTTAACTATGTGCCACATGTCAGCACATGGTTTTTTTATTTTTTTTATTTTTATTTTTTATTTTTACAATTTTTAAAAAAAAATATATTAATTGCCACGTGTCAATCTGACTTTGTGCCATGTGGCAGAGAGAATGTGATGTGGCAAGGACAATGCCACATGTTACTATTGGATGTGAAAAGTCTCAATGTAGTCCTTGTATTTGTTATTTTGTCTCAATTTGACCCCAATTTTTTTTAAAACTGAATCAATTTCATCCCTATATCAAATTTAATTTTTATATAAATTTTACAGTTATATTTTTATTATATTTGATATTTTTAACAAAATTAAATTTATTTAAATGTATATTTTGCATTGAATTTTATTTAAATTTTGTTTTAAATATTTATATATCTATAATTTATAGATAAATGTTAGAGTTGCTTTAAAAATAAAACCTTTATAAATTCAAATATAAAATTTTTTAAAAAATTTATAAAAATTTAAAATAAATATATTTATTTAAAATTTTACAATTCAATTTATAAAGTTGTTATTTTTAAACCAACTCTAACATTTGTCTATAAATTATTGATATATAAATATTTGAAACAATATTTAAATAAAGTTTAATACAAAATATAGATTTAAATTAACTTAATTTTGTTAAAAGTATCAATTATAATAAAAATACCATATAAAAATTAAATTTGATATAAGGATTAAATTGATTAAGTTTTAAAACAATTGGGACCAAATTGAGATAAAATAATAAATACAAGGACTGCTGCATTGAGACTTTTCACATCCAATAGTGACATGTGGCACTGCTACTTTCACATCACACTGTCTCTCTCACGTAGCACAATGTCAGATTGACACGTGGCAATTTTATATTTTCTTTTAAAAAATTTATTAAAAAATTAAAAATTAAAAAAACCATGTGGTGACGAAAATAATCTAATTGCAACGATTTTTCCAAAATAGAGACTCAATTGAGTCAAATAAAAATGAGAGGCCATATTTAAGATCTCGCTACAAAATATTAATAATAATCATATTTCATGTATGAAAGTATAAAATTAATAAAACTACAATATTAATATATAGTAGACAATCTAACCATAAAATGTGAACTAAAAAATTCTAAAATTCTACTAATATATAAAGATTTAAAAAAAAACATAACACATAACACATAACATTTGTCGGTATATGAAAAATAAAAGAAAGAAAATTATAATTTATTGATACAATTAGAATATGGTTTATAATGTATAAAATAAATTTATGTTAACAAACTTATATTAAATGAATAATGAAGAATGAGTGCAACAAATATGAAAGAAAAATAATTAATATTATATATATATATATATATATATATATATATATATATATATATATATATAAATGTATTGCTCTATATAAAAGAAGATTATTTAACTCAATTGATTAGGACCTTGTTGTTGATAACGTGTTATAAAGTATAAAGTTGATAACAGAGAAAAGAATAAAAGATAAGAAGAGAGAATAAAAGAGAATGAAGACTAATCTTTTGTCTAATAGAAAAAGAAATATATTTATATATGTAAAATGCAATCAAAAAATACAACTCAAATGTTACAAATAATTAATATAAATAGTTAAATTTTATAAAGAGTAATTAATATATAACTAACTATATAAAATCAATGGATAAGCATTAATTGATAACATTAGCAGTTTTCTTTTAACTGTTATAAACAATTAACTTTTTTATTGATTCTATTTTGTGTATGTAAGGCCCTCTTATTCCAGCCCCAATCTTTAAGGGCTGCCCCAAAATCTTATGGGCCTAAGGGTTGGCCCATAATGAGCTAAATGACCCAAATCTGCCCTAACCCACTCAATCTATCTCATTTCAGAAAAACAAAACCCCATACAACTCTCTTGAGCAGCTGCGAACCTCTGCTAGGGTTTTGCTTCCACTTTTACGTTGAGCTAGAAGAACTCTGTTGTTCCACATAAGTTAACCTCCCAACTGTTTTTCCCCTATTCTAGCTCTATTGTCTTGTTTTCAACTAAAGTTCCCCTATTGATCTAGTTTCCCCTTTGTTCCACTAATCTCTAGTTCACTGAGCTAACCTCAGAGTTGTTGTGCTCGCTAATTTTGGTTTAGAAGTCTTGTGCTAGCTTATTTCCAGGTAAGGGAAGCTAGATCATGTTGTACATTCCGTCAAACCAACTGCTTTTTCGTTATTTTCGTGATTGAATGAACTGTGTGCGAATATGAGTTGTTGGGAATGCCTGTTTGAATTGCTTAGGTGTGTGTGGGTGACTGTTGCACGAGAGAACAGTGGTGAGCACTGGTTTTCTCGCCCAAGCGAGCCTGCCTCTCCTAGGCGAGATTAACAGGGGCTCGCCCAGGTTATTTCACATGAGTTGTCGCTCAGGCGACCAACTCTGTTTTGAGCGAGAGAGTGTCTCGCTCAAGCGAGGGGAGTCTCGCCTAAGCGAGAATGCGCAGAAGTCATTGTTCTTGTGTGTCGAGCTCTCTCCTAGGCGAAGGGAGCTCGCCTGAGCGAGAGACCTTCTCGCTTGAGCGAGACCCTTCAGCCTAAGCGAAGAAGCTGAGCGAGAGTGTGTTCTAGTTTGATATTTTCTCTGTTCTTGGATGTTTGGCATGTATTTGATTGGATTATTATATAATGGCATGAGGTGAATGAATATGCATGAGTGAGAGGGTGTATGAATTGTGAATGATGAACTTGGCATGTAATGAACATGAAATGGTTGGTTATGAAAGTGGCATGGTATTGATAAGAGATAAAATTCTATATTCATGGATGGAGGATGATGAGTTGGTATGGGTTTGACCTGGAATATAAGAGAGGTTGGTTATAAAGGTTGACATGAAATGTATATGCATGATAAATATTACTTGGTTGTTTGAATATGATTGGTATGTGGCCAATACGTAATTCCTTGAAATCTCTAGGTGAGATTTCATGGTCGTGCTTTAGTGGTCGGGACATAATTTCATGGCCCTGTTAGTGGGAGTTCATGGTGGTGCCCCATCTATATAATTTGGTAAGGATTCAAGGTAGGATTGCATCCTGACGCTCTAAGGAGTCAGTTAGTCTCACATAGCGGACTGACTCTTGTGGTGAGAGTAGTAGGAGGCTCGAAACTCATTAAGGGCTAACCTTGTGTGTGGGGGATTGAGATATTGTAACACTTGTACCACTTAGCTCGGGGGTGAGCAAAGAAATCCATCATAAGTGCAAGCATCCACTGAATCTGACTAAATTATACGTATCCGGATGAGTCGTGTCGAGTCTTAGTGTATTGTGTGGAAGTTCATAGCATGCTTGGGTGATGTATGTATAATCGACTATGAAAGTGTATTTGATTGCTTGATAAAACTATTTTTGGCTCTAGCTTGCCCTTTTGTTTGTTGTATGTTTGTCTGGTGTGGTTTTTCTCCTTTGCATTATCATCAACTTGTTGATGCGAGCAGATGCGAGGAACACCCGTGACCAACAGGGAAGAGATGATTTCGCTGCATAGTCTACCTGGGCTGAACTTCATGTTTTATTTGGGTTTTTCTTTAAGGCTATGGCCCATGTATTGCTTTACTCTTTAATACTCTATCATCTATCGTTAAGTCTTTGGTTTTGGTTTGTATCTGGCATCGTGGTGTGCCTTGGTCTCTCCTAGTATTTTCTAGATATTGTAAGGAGTAGCGTTTATACTCCAGAACTTGTCTCTAAATTTCTATTTGTATGACATTTCATTTAAATTAAAGTTATTTAAATGGGGTGTTACAGTGTAAGATATTATCCATAAATGAAGAATTAGAATGCATATATTATATAAGTACAACACTATAAAATTAATAAAAAATATATGTACACTCTTTAATATTTTCAATATAATTTATAATAATATTTTTATTTTTTTATTATATATTAATTGTTTCCACTTATTACGAAGGAATATAATTTCTTGAAGAAAAATAACCACCAAAAGGCAATATCTACAAAAACCAATCTTGTATGTAAAATAAGAACATAATCATATTTGAATAGAAATTTTTTTCAAACTTTTCTTCTTGAAACTATTACAGATAAAATACAACATGTAGATGGTAAATAGCCGTAACGTTACTATATCTGAAAAAAAAAAATCCAATTATAAAGGTAAAATAAGAATATAATCGTGTTTAAATTAGAAAATCAAAACTTGTGATAGACGGTAAACATGGTTATTAATCATACATGAGTAAGTGACCAATGTTGTTAAACATGATCGCAAAATATTTTCTGTTAATTAAATTATGTATTAATAGGGAATCAAAATTATTTCATTTTGAAAATTTTAAAATGCTAGAATTTCTTTTTTCAAAAAAAATTATTATTTTTATCTACGTGTTTTAAAAGTAGAGTATAAAATTAGTGAAAAAAATTAAATTTATATTCCTTAATAATAAAAGAAGTAATACAAATTTGAATTACTGTTGACTTTCAATTTTAGACGACCAATCAAATGTACCAAAAAAATATATATTTAACTTAAAGAAGAAAAAGAAACTTCAAAACCTTATAAAAGATGTGGCAGTGGACAAACCGTGGCCACAATTACAGAATATCGTAGCAGAATCGCAACCATTAATTTTGGCGAGCAAAATTCCAAATGTGTTAACCCCTTTTCAAAGAAACTCGAAGAAACATGTCCCTTACGCGAATAATCAAGAGTTCAAAAGCCTCCATCACATGCTACTCTTCATTATATATACGATCCAATTCCATACCCTATCATCATCATCATCATCCAAATCACTCATTGCTATCTCCAAAGTCTCAGCATAACCCTTTTCACTCTTTCTCCTTCATGGGTTTAATATTTGGAAAAATCAGCGTGGAGACCCCAAAATACGAAGTGATCAAATCCACAAGCGAGTACGAAATCCGCAAATATGCACCGTGTGTAGTGGCAGAAGTCACCTATGACCCATCACAGTTCAAGGAAAAGAAAGATGGTGGTTTTATGGTTCTGGCCAATTACATTGGTGCTTTGGGGAACCCCCAGAACACCAAGCCTGAAAAGATTGCCATGACTGCACCAGTTATAACCAAGGACAGTGGCGGGGGTGGTGAGAAGATTGCTATGACAGCACCAGTTGTGACAAAAGATGGTGGTGGTGAAGATGGGAAGAAGAACAAGATGGTGACTATGCAGTTTATTTTGCCAGCTCTGTATGGGAAAGCTGAGGAGGCACCTAAACCCACTGATGAGAGGGTTGTGATAAGAGAAGAGGGTGAGAGGAAATATGGGGTGGTGAAGTTTGGAGGTGTGGCATCAGAAGAAGTGGTGAAGGAGAAGGTGGAGAAGCTGAAGGTGAGTTTGGAGACTGATGGGTTTAAGGTGGTTGGGGATTATTTGTTGGCCAGGTACAACCCACCTTGGACAATTCCTATGTTCAGGTCTAATGAGGTTATGATCCCAGTTGAATGAATCTGGAGGTTACATACACAGATTTCAGTGTTTATTTTTATCTTTTTGTTATGCTGTTAAGTTTTACTTGTGTTGATAAGTTTAGAATATGTTGTAGTGTTGCCTTGTTTCAATTAATTACACAGAATAAATGTTTTATACGTGCTACGTTTTTCGGTTGTCTTTTGTTGTCTGGTTGTTTATGATTTTGGTGACCGTGATTGCGCTTTACAATGCAATTTTTTTGATCCAAGCAGAAACCTTTTCCGATGATAAAACCCTGTGGATTTCAGTGATTATTTTTCAATCCACATTCAAACTGATTTCACACACCGACTCTTACATACTTCCACGCGTGTTAGAAGAACAAAATTGCTGTGAAGATTATGAGGCTAAGAGTTGGAAAATGATTTTTTGTAATCACAGAATCACTTCAAAAATGTTATTATGAAGAAAAAAAAAAGAGAAGAAATGTAAAATAGCACTTGAGCAATCTATGCAAGATAGTTATTTATATGCCACGTGTTTAATAGGACAAAAGAAATCAGAGTTTCAAAGGGAATTGAGATTGATAATCAAGACAGATTCAATACTTCTGATACAACTGATTTACTCTGTTCATTATACACTAGAATTGAACTTACACGATTGCAACTGTTCACAGAACACAAAATGTACATATCATGCACAGAGCTTCAATGCCACTCTATCAAGTTATCCAGAGACCAGCTTCACAATTATAAAGATGGCGTTGAAGAGAATTAGAGGAAGTCTCAAGAATTGACAGGCATATATGAGCCCTACTATTTGCCCTTTAAGAGAATTCCTCCTAGGCCCTGTCATTTCTGCCAAAGTCCATCCTCTTGGAGCAAGGAACCGCTCCTCATTCAAAATTGCCAATGCATTTGCAAACAGCAAAAAGCCTTCTAAAAAAGTCCAGAAACCCATTTTCTGCCGAAAACACAAAGGGTGTGCATCTTAGTACTCAGATGAAACCTTCTTCACAAGTTCAACACTACTTTTCACACAAGAATCAGTTAAAGAAATTCAAATATCAGTGGGGAATGTCTTTTCACACAAAGACATGTTTTTTTCCCTCCACGCAATCTTTTATTTCCTTCAAATATTAGATTGCAAAAAAAATCACATTTACATGCTATAGCAAATTACTTACTTACCAACATATGCCCATTTTACAAAAGAACCCAGAAAAGTGATAAAATGCAAGCTGCCAGTTGCTTACTGTTTCACAATTGTTTGGTATAATCTAATGATAACCATGTCACAAACCAGAAGAACAACAACCAAATCTGATATGCACAAGTGCATGTAACAACCCAAAAAGCCAAATCATGGAGAACAATATAGATTGTAGAACCCCAAACAACATAACAGACACGTAGCCCCACAAGGGCTAAACTTTCACTCTAGTTTAGCCATGTTCTTCCACAGTTGAAATCACTGCTAAACGTATTACACCATGTCATAAAATCACTACAAAGGTTTTGCATGAAATGATGATTATAAATAGTACAGGGCAGGGCGAGGTGGGAGGGAAGACGGTGACAAGAAAATCTCAGTAAGTTCTTGTTGTCTTCAATATCTTTAAGAAGTTAATCATACAAAACAGAGTTTATCAATAACATTCTTGATCCTCAAACATAACCAATTAAGAGTAAGTAGTTCATTTTGGTACGTAAAGATCACAAAGGCTTCCGAATTTTAGAGAATAAAATGCAAAACTGATCAAATCAGACCTGTACATGAAGGTTGCCGAGATGGTACCACATGAATGCTGCAGAGTTATCAACTAATCATGCAATTAAATCACCATTATGCTTAAAGAACACTGAAACCATGATTAAGAAACATCTGGACCTCTCTTAAAAATCCGCACAGGTAAAAATCTATTAAGATTAGTATAAATAGGTGAGTATTTCAAAATGAAACTATTAATGCTTTTTTCGAAAAAGAATTTATCTAGAGATACATCACCAATCACTAATGAAACTTGAACCCTACCCACAAAAAGGAATGATACTACCTCCAACCCAAATGTATATTCGTAATCAACTTTCTTATTTCTAATAAATGTGTATTCCCAACACTTCTCTCATTTATAGTACACTTACAAAACTGAATAAACCCCTATATTAACTTGAGTAACTATGTATCTTTGTAGTAAACAGAGAAAACCTAGAAAACTGAATACCGAAAGAATGAAGAGCGAAAAGATCGAACTTCAAGAAAGATAAGACCCAGAGGAATTATTAACTAATAAGAAAAGTGATTTTATAGGTTCAATCCATCCTTAATCATTCCACACAAGATTCTTCATTGACAATCAAAGTTAAAGGGCAAACAATAAGTTTTATTTCGAACTTTGAAACAAGTTTTTTTTTTTCCTAGCAATAACTACACATTGGTTTAATACAAATCTCTTTCTCGGGAGCAAATCGGAGAGAACATTCCGTGGTTACTAACACTCTGTAGACCGATGGCACAACCCAATCTCGCATGCAAACAAAAACATATAAAATTGTAATCTAGTTAAACAATAACAACAGTATGCACAATATCAAATGAATTTTATGTTAACCCCAAAACTGAAATAATCTCAATCCAATCAAGAAGTCAAACAAACTAAGAAACCATAACACTGAATTTTCTAGAGAAAGGAGAAAGAACGATGATGGAGATGAGTTCCATACTCACCTGAGAAGCAAAAATGGAAAAAACAACGACCTACGAGGACTCTCGAGTCTGAAAACCCGTTCTTAAGAAAGAAATCTCTAGAAGACGATCCTAGGACTTTCCGAAAACTCATCTAACAACGCACAATGGTCGTGGCTAACACGTCAGAGTGAGAAACTGAATAACAGCCGTTGGATCATAAGCCTAGATAACAATAACTGAAACACCCGCACTCTATCATTCTCTGTAAAGTAAGTTTCACCTTAATCGATACTGTACTAGTACGAGTAACTAGTAACTTGCGTATTTGAGTAGTGTTTTGAATTTTAAAATTTAATTTTGTAGTAAGTAACATGACAAAATTTATTCCCACCGATTTTTTAACAAAAAATATATTATATGGCTTTATAAAATTGTTTTTTAGGCTACTCAGAATATGTGTAGACTATCAAAACTTAAAATTTATTTTAGTGTATACTAAATGTAATTTGTAGTTTTTAAAGTCATTTAGTAGAATTAAATAGTTTAATAAATGACGTAAAAAAATCATTGATACGAAGATAGAAGGTTTGTATTCAAAATCCTCATGCTCAAAATGCTTAGAAAATGGAAGAGCTCCAAACGACCAACACCATGAGAAATTGAAAAATTATACTATTTTTAACATAACACTCTATTGAGACATTATATTAGATGAAACATTTCAATAATTCTAAAAAATTAAATTACATAGTATTTTAATTTCTTGTAATTAAATTTTCTTATTTTTTAAGTAATATGTTTGGATAGAGTAATTGAAATACCTTATTTTCAATTTTTTCTTTGGATAAAATAATTGAATTTCTCTTATGAGTTAAAATTTCATATTAATAATCTTTATTTTAATATATAAAATTTTGAAATTAAATTTAAAAAATATAATAATCAACTCAAAATATTTAAATTCGGTCAAATTTTGGCCTGACCAAGTGGGCTGAATTTAGCCAAATTTTGGCTAGCTAAACTCTGTCCAATTTGGCCAAATTTAGATAAGGGTTGACTCGGCTAAAATTCTGCCAATTCGGTGAAATTCGTCCAGTGTTGACTTTACGTAATCCGACCACATTTCGACCAGGGTCAATTTGAACAAATTTTGCTAAATTTTGGACACCACCGACTTGGCGAAATTCAACAAAATTCCGGCCAAGTTTTGGTTGGAGAAGACTTGGTCAAATTCGACAGAATTTCATACGGGGTCCACTTGGCTGAATGTGACCCAATTTCGGATGAGGCCGACTTGCCTAATTCGACTGAATTTTGGTTGGATCAATTCGGCCAAATTTGGCTAAATTTAGTCGAGTCATTATTGGTCGAATTTTGGTCGAGCCTACTCTGATCGAATTAGGTCAAGTCGAGCTGACCAAAATTTGGTTGTACTTGACAAAGACAACCCCAGCCGAATTCGATCGAGTTTGTCTTGACCAAATTTTGATTAAGTACCTGACTGAATTCAGTCGAGTTGGCCTAGACCGAATTCGGTCTAGTTGGCCGTAGCCAAATATTTGGCCGAACTAGGTCGAATTCGGTTGAGTCCGTCCCAACTAAAATTTGACCGAATTCGGTCAAGTCAGTCCTCGTTGATTGTCGATCGAGTCGACTTCGACCTTGTTTATCTTGAACAATAAGGAATTTCACAAAATGTGAAATTTCAATTTCCTTCTTTTTTTGAATGAATTTCAAATTCTACTATTTTAGTTAATTGAATTGCCTTCTTAAAATTTATCAATTTCAATTTTCTCATCCAAACAAGTCATTTTACTTCAAAGAAATTCAAATTCTCCAAATAAATGAATTACTTTCTTAAATTACCTCATCCAAACACATCATAAAAGTTTACGGAGGTATTAGTCTCCTTCTAATAACCTTACCTCTTGATATTTTACTTATGCAAATAACCAAATAGCCATATTAAGAAAATGGCAAGAGATGAAAATTCTTAAAAAATGTTAAAAATTAATTACTTTAAATAAAATTATCTTATCAATATCATTGAAAGACAATTTAAAAGCGATAATAGAACCTAACATAAAAAAAAAAATAACAAACTCGAATAAATAAAATCAAATAAATAATTAATTATTTACTTGAAATCGCATAATTCATATTATTGAAATAATAAGAAAATCAATTTAGAAACTTTACGACTCACATAGGTGTTACAAATATGTAAAATGAAAGTAGCATAAAAATAGAAGAAAAGAGGGTGAAAAGAGGGTAAAACATTGGAGGACAACGAGTACATAAACTATATGAGAGAATAAACCTTCCCTTAGGCTTTGTTCGTATCAAAGGATTGATTTAATACGCTGATTCACGACGACGGATTATAAAAAAAAGTTGTGTGCATTTTAGAGGATTTGCACAGATGGATGAAGATGAATTTGCGGGATTCCATTCAAAACACATCCTTCGGTTTAGTGAAGATTTGAGAGAATGAGGAATAAATTTACTTTTATATCCTCACCTCTTAACAGCTAAATATGATTCTTTTATATATATATATATATATATATATATATATATATATAATTAATAATAATTTTAAATAATAGTAGTTATTATAAAAATAATAATAATAATTTAATATATATTTTTTTAAAATTTATTTAATAATATTTTTTAAAATTTAATATTTTTAACTAATTTATTATTTCATATATTTTTATCATCAAGGTATTTTAGTAATTTTCAAATTTTATCTATTATAACTTTTTATTTTATCTTTCACATCACTCAAATCACTCACTAACTCTCACAAAATTCATCTTCAAATCCATTCACTTCACCCTCTAAATCCACTCAAAGAAACACACATATTCATCCACACAAATCAACACAAATTCATCTTCACACTCTCCTCCAAATTCATCTTCACACTCTCCTCCAAATTCATCTCCTCAAGTGAACAGAGCCTTAATGTCTCCCATGCCTCCTTTTATAGAATTGGGCTAGAGACATATCTACAATTTCTAGTACTATAAATCTTTAGGGTATGTTATGAATTCAGGTTTTATTGATAAAATATTAGTAGGTAAGGAGATATTTAAAAGTGTCCTATTACTTTGGAGATATGAAAAATATGATCCAAATTTGAAAAGATTTGGCAGATTTTGTCTATTTATATTTTCTAATATAATTAAATAAATAAATATTTATGTAACTAAAAAACTATCTTTAACATATTTTTATATCTCAAGTTCAATTACCTATCTTAGAATAAATCATAACTAAAACAACATTTTAAAGTAGAAAATTCAAATAAGAAGCTAAGTTTAAAAGTTAAATAAGGGCATAAATTTGCACTCATCCTCACCAAAATTTATTATGGAAAACTATAGAAAATGGTAAAGATAAGCATGCTCTGCGAAAATCAGATTGAGATTCGGAAGTTGGTTACTTATAGGAAAGTGTTAACATTCTACAATGATAATCCAAAACGGTACTCCTTAATTAAATATACAAATAGATGTGATTTTTCAAAACATTTATTTTTGCCCAAAATAAAAGAAAAACTATACCAAAGAAACACAAATATTTTTTGCAAAATTTTAGGTCTACAAGGATTAAGAATTCTACACATTTTCATTCAAAATAGAAAATCAGGGCTCACAAAATTCTAAAAGAAAAACTATTTGAAAATTATTTTGATATTTTTAAAAGTGAATTCGACAAAAATTGACATCGTTCTTACATATTTTCATACACGATGAAAAATTAGGGATTACATAGTTCTTAAAAAACTATAACACATAAAAAAGATTTACGCAAGAGGGTACAACAAGTCTAAAAGGGGTTCTTTGTAGAACCTAAGGGTGAACATGAAACTTCTATTTTAGAGAGTCCAAGTATATGCATAAATGATGCATAAACAAGTTGCATGAGTCTAAGATCATGACCAAACCAAATTTATGGCTTCTATTTTAGCATAATTTTCTTTTCCATTATTGTTGGTTTGATAGGGGTCTCTCCCGAGGTGATATGAACTTCATCTTCTTCATCAACTCTTGTTGTTTATTTTCCCTTATACACGAAGAACGACGTGCTAGTGTGTTAGTAGTGAAGCTTGAGATTTATTTTAGCATATCGTTGAATGAACAAGCCCATAGGCAACGGCGGACCTAGTAAGGGACGGGGGGAGCCGTGGCCCCCCCAACGTTTTTTATTTTTATTTTTATTTATATTATATGAATTTTTTTTTGTTTTTAATTTTTTAAATTATTAATAAGAAATTTAATGTTTTGGAATTTTTTAAATAATAAAAATATATATTAGGAATTGATAAATATTAAAATAGGTATCTTTTTATTTATTTTATAAAATATAACATTTAATGTTAATAAATAATAAAACATAAAATTAAATTTAATAATAAATAAATAAATTTATTAAGATATTTTTTATTTTGTCTCTCACTGTTTTTTTAGTTTCTCACATATTGTATTCACTTTAGACTTTTACTTGTTTTGTTTTCTTTTGTTTATGAAGAAAAAAATAAAGTTGAACACAAATTCATTATTTTGTGCTCTCATTTTTGTATGCTTTCTTCTATTATTGAAGAGAAAAGTAATTCTTTTTTTCTCAATTGATAGTGAAATATTAGTTTAATAATTAATATTATTTTTTATCTCACGAGCATTTGGTATATTCATTTTTATAAATATCAAGAAAAAGCAATGCACTAAGTGTTTTTTAATAACTGGTTTTTAATTGTGACTTGATTATCATATATTTTTCTTTTATTAATTACATATCACAATTTTTATTTAGATTATGATAAATTATCTTTTAGTATTTCTTTTAAAACATAAGTATATTGATGAAGAAATAAAAGAATAAATTAATTATTTAAAAGTGATAAAATGGAAGCTACGAGGAAGAAAATAGAAAAAATCAATCTTTGACAAAAATAGGAAGTCAATTACATCTATTTCATTGATTTTTTAATCTGTCTCGTCTTATTTTAACTCTTCTTGTTTCTACGACTATATCAAAAAGATAATTTTCTACAATGAAAATTATCAAAATAAGACTGCAAAATAATATGGAAGATGAATTTTTTTTGCTGACGATATGATTATTTACATTAAAAACAAAATATAACTACAAATTCTAGTATTGATTCAATTATTATTAAGTTAAATAATCTTACGGATCCATAATTAAATATATAAATTTTAAGTATATTTTGGCACCCCCATAAATATCGAGCAAGTTCCGCCACTGCCCATAGGGAAGGTGAATACCAAAAGTATGTTGTTTGTACATCTTGAGGACATTATAACATTTGTGCCATTCTTGTAAAAGCACTTGGAGCATCTATAGCTAAAACAGTTAGCATAATATTTCCATTCTTTGTATTCTTCAATTATGCATCCCTTAATTTTCTTTCAACTTTGATTAAACCAAATTTGCCTATAACAATCTATTAAATACAACGTCCACTGAATTTACACAACCACCCCTATTTATCAGTTTGACACGTGTCCCATTTATTGTTTTTTCTGTCTTTTGGGGTACTTAACCACTCACTTTACCGTTGTAACCCCATACACATGAAGCTGTACATATCAAATTTTGGTTTCAGTGTAAATTTTCATTTCCCGTTCTGTTGTGGTGATCATTGCTCATTTTTGATTGATTGATATCTGCATTTTATAGAATGGAAGATTATAAAGTCTTCTTCTTCTCTATTTCATTTGTGTTTTTCGTTGTGGGTTTTAGTTTCCGCTTTTCCCCATCTGTGGAGTGTGTTGTTCTCTATTTCAAGTATTTTTCTTCTCCTTTTTCTTTTCTTTTGTTTTCAAAATAAACTAGTGTTATACCCGTGCGTACGCACGGGTGCTGTATTTTTTTTTTTAATTTTGTATTTGTAAAATAAAAATAAATATTGTCATATTTAAAGTAAATAATTATTTTATATTTGTCATTATACAATATTATTGTGTATACGAATAATAATAAAAAATATTAGATTTAGATATTATTAGATTCAGGATGGATCAATGTTATTTTAACATTTGTCGTTATAATTTGTAATGAAATACTTTAAAATTAGTTACAAATAATTTTATATATTGTTTTACTTGGAATAAAAATATATTATTTTTTAATAAATTACTTTAAAATTGCTTACAAATAATCATAAATATTTTGTTAGATGAAATAATAATATATTATGTTTTTTTAAATGTTTACCAATAAATGTATTGGTTACAAATTATTATTATTGTAATATTTATGTATTAAAATGTCACATATATTGGTTAATATAATTTTGGAGGGATATATTAATTAAAATTTTAAATATAAAATTCAGGAATTGTTTTTTTTTAATATTGTAGAATACAAAATTACAAACTTTGAAGTAATATATGGAAAATGATGTTTTAAGTGGAAAAATATTGTTGGGTGGATTTGTATGCGTTCAAAGAAAAAGTTTAACCCTAAGTGAAAAAGGGTATGACAACTTCGTGACTATATCAAGATAATTATGCACTTAAAATTTCCAAAATTCTTGAGCCTGTTTTCATCCTGGAAAAATAAGTTTGTTTATATATAATATGAAAATGCATTGAATTGGAAGGTGACCGATAATTTAATATTTGTATAATTATTGTTATATTTAAATAAGAAATATATATTTAAGCGTTATAATTATGTATAATTAGTATCTAAATAAATAATTTGATAATATTTAGATGTAAATTTATTTGCTTTAAATTGTAATATTGATTAGTGATGTTTAGTTAAACCATATAAAAAGTTGAGGTGGAGTTTACACTTTTCAATATAAAATATAAACATAAGATATTTTAGGAATCTTGAACAAAATAATAATAAAAAGAATAACAACCACGATAATGATAATTATAATTATTATAATACTAATACAAAATAATAGTAATATTATTAATAACATTAATATTAATAATAAAAGTAATAATAATACTGAATATTGATTAATACTAATATTAACACTAATACTAATAATAATAATAATATGGATCCAGTAAAAAAGAATAATAGTATGAAAACAATTAAATAACTAATCAAAAGTATTCTTAGTAATAAATTATTATCATCATAAAAATATCACTACTACAAGAAAACTTTTAAATAATGATCAATTTTAGTAACAAAAAATATGTTAGAGGCCAATTTTCTAATTAGAAACCAATTATTTTAGTAGTCAAAACCTTGGTAGCTAATGTTAGTGACCAATTTAGAAACTAATTTATAATAAAAATTATTTTATTTATCAATTTAGAGACGAATTATAATTTATTGAACTATTTTAGTTGCCAGTAGTGTTTAGTTTATAAATTGGTACATAAATTGATCACTATAGTGACTAATTATTTTTTGTCACTAAAATTGGTCATTATTCAATGATTTTCTTATAGTGTACTATGACTTTGTAAATGACATGATAAGTATTAATAAAGTATCCTAAAGTATCAGATACGGATACATGTCGAACATGAATACGTGTCAGACACGTATACCTACCGGACATCCCAAATTAAAGAATCGGTACATCATAGAATATAACTAATAATAAGTAGTGGTTGGTATTGAGACATATGTATATGTACGTTATTATTATTATTTAAAATTATATTAAGAAAATTAATATAATTATAAATAGTATGATATTTTTTTATTAATATATAATCAAAGAATGAATGTTAGTTGTGTACACACATACGTGTATATAACTTGTAATTTAATTCTATGTCTTAACCTATGAAATTATTTTTAAAAGTATAATTTATATGATCTATATAATATTTTATGATTAGATTAAATAAATTAAAGTTAACTCCTTTGTACCACCTAAAGGCTGTGCAAATGATCCTAAGAAAATTTCTTTGGTCAATAAAATGTTAGAAAAATTTCTTTGGTCAATTTTTATCCCGTAAAAGAAAAATCTTTTACATCCATATCTATTATTTTTTAGCTATAATTATTACTTAGAATGTGGGAAAATAGATTAATTTTGGAAAACATGAGACTTTGTCACTTTTCTTAATAGAAAACTGTTAATACGTAATTGAAATACACTTTATTTTGCTATAATAAGACCTTCAATCCAAATTCGTATCTTTCATTATGCATGCTCTATAAAATATTTTTTAAATTAAATAGATCCACACTAAAGTATAATGAAAACAACACTTTATTATA
Organism: Vigna unguiculata; assembly: GCF_037176805.1. Lineage (NCBI taxonomy): Eukaryota > Viridiplantae > Streptophyta > Magnoliopsida > Fabales > Fabaceae > Vigna > Vigna unguiculata. The sequence goes on from NC_140801.1 coordinate 19,512,731, forward strand.
ACATATTCATAGGAAAGTATAGTAAAAATAGTGATATAGGAGAAAAAAAACTCCTAGCCAACTTTAGTGCATGCCTTCAAGAATGCACCCACAGTTACATGATCAGGATTGATGGGTCAAATTTATGATGAATTCATGACTCATTTTTGTTTTGTTAAAATTTCTCTGATAAATGAATTGTGTTTTGGATTATTAGGGAGGAATGACCCAGGTGTTTGCATATTAGCAAGTCAAAAATCTGTCATATTTTGCTGTGAAAAAAATTATTATAATAAGTTAATCTTGAATAAAGTATAAGTTTTTTTATTTTTGTTTTTCTCTATCATGAGTTTAGCGTATTTTGTCATGATTCTTTTATTGTTTATTTTTTACTTTAACAAATATTTCATGTGATAATAAATGAAATATAATTTGATAATGATATTTTATTTGAGACTATAATTTTATATAATTTATTATTAAATTTTAATAAAAAATATTGTAGCAAAAATTAAATTTTAAATATTAAATTTACTTACAAATTTATAAATATGAAAATAAAAATTTAAATAGAATCAAATATGTTATCCTAATTTAACTATCAACATTATCTATATAACTTTGGCTATGTTGCCTTCTTGACACGTCTCCTAATATCTCTAAGACTATGTACAATTAATGATATAGGAATAGTTTAAACATATTAGTTTATTACTAATAACAATATTAATAAGGTTAATTCTAATTTCAATGTTTATAATAATAACAAAAATAATCATAATTATATTAGTAATAATAATAAAATACAAATAATGATTATAGTAATAATAATAATGATGTAAATCATGTTGGAACTCCATTGAAGCTGCGGGGAAAAATCTATGATACTACAGTCCACCATATTTCAAGTCCTTCAATTACTCACCCAACTTTATATTTTGAAAACAAACAAACACAGTGGGAAAACTTTCCCTAACCCTTACAAAATCTTTTAAATATAAATACTTCATTTCATTTCTCACCTCTTGCATCTTATAAAAAGGTCTTAGCCAAGTTTCTGAAATGCACTCATTAGCAAGCACTCATATAAATTGTTAAAATCTAATAATCGAAACAAAAATACTTAAAATAAACCAATAAAGAGAAGTATTTAGGATGCAAAAACAAAAATTATCCTTTCCATATATTACTATTTCACTTTCTCATAATCAACAACTACTAAAATGCTATTCATCTTCAGTCCATTGTCTACACACATTTATCATCATCTACAGTTACAGAATATCAACAATGTCGTCATCATCTTCATTTTTCATCAGTTCAGATTCTACATTCCCTTCCGCACAAGTCATTAACATCACTGCTATGATTTTTCATTTGCTCCCAAAACCCTTCTAACATAGAATTGTCATGCACCAAATACTTTTTCACTTCCAGGAGAATTGAACATGTTTAGTTACCTCCATTTGGATCATTTCCCAATCTACTGCCACCAACCGCCACAACTTTTCCAGCAAGAAAAAAGATTGAAAAACTACGAAAGATAAAAGTGGTCAGAGAAAAATGGTTATATATTCCACATTAAAGAAAGTTATGTGCATACAAATAGTGGACAGAACAATTAATTTAATTTCAATTAAGTGTGCGTTTGTGCCAACTATTTGTTGGTACATAACCAAAGCAACATTTTTCATACCATAAAAATGCATAGATGAGATAATTTGTATCGTCAACAATTGTCCTACCAAAATTTAAACACAATGATATCCAACTTTCTACTAAATGGTTTGATCAACTTCATGACCACCAATATAGCATCCATGTCTCAAGCAGTTTTTAATGAATTATGTGCATCTTAAGCAAGAGTGAGTTTATTAGTCATGCCCATCTTTCAAAAACCCAACACCAAAAAACAACCAAACACAAATCCTCAGACTAAAAATATTAATATAATCTTTAACCTGGGAATGGAACTGAATCAACCATTAGAAAATACCAAAAAGTATAATGTATATGTAAACTATTACTTTCAGGATGAAAAAACTTTACCTCTTGATGGTCATAGGGAAGTATTTACCCTTAACTACAAATTGGCCCTTTCGATCTTAATTTACACAGTGTTGTTTTATAGAACCCACCAAAGAAAAGAAGATGAGAAAGAAAATGAAGAATTAGAAAGGTAACATAGAAAACTGAAGCATTGCCATTATTATGGTATAATGTCGAAGAAATACTTGGACTAAAGATTGAGAGTAAAAGCTTAAGATTGAGAATAGAAACTTACATGTTTTTGGGTAACTTTTGTTTCACAATATTTCTTTTTCTGGGTTCAAAACCTCTTCTTTGTTCTAGAAGATTTCAAGCATTAAAATTAGAGAAAATCAAGCACGAAGAAGGAACCAACATTCAAGAAAGAGAAAGTGAAAGAAAAATCTCACATTTTTATTAGACTGGCTTATTAGTTCTTCTTATCCAACTACATAAAGAAGCAGACTATAAAAAAATCCAACACAATTGATATGCTTAAGTATTTATATAATGTATTTGTGATATTCTCAAAGAATCTAAAAGCTAAACAACATATTACCTTTAAAAATAGTAGTGGCAAACGTCCTTGAGGAAGAAGAAAAAGAAGTGCCCAAAAAGTCAAGAACAACATATTAAAAAATTGGATTTTAGAAACAAACAAAACTATAAATATTACCATTTAATAATAGCACAATTGAAACGGTAACAACATATTCCAGCATCAACATCACTCATAGTTCCTGAAGAAGAAGAAAAAAAAAAGGACCAAAAAAAGTCAAGAGCAACAAATTAGAAAAAATAGATTTATGAAACAAAGAAAACCATAAATCTTACGTTTAATCAAATTGAGGTGTTTTGGTAATATCTCTAGTAGTTTGTTTTCTTAGTTTTTAAGTAGATAACAATAAAAAAATAGATTTCAATTCAATCTGGTCGAGTAAAAAACATATATCAAACCTACACTTGCATATTGTTGTTCTAAAAATTAAATGTTCAAAACTTGAATGGTAGGTTCTAATTTGTTGTGGAGCCATAAAATTTTGCTTTTATAAGTTAAAAGTTAACCAATTTTACCCCGCCATATATGTTAGTCGCATCTCTCTTTCAGTTTCAAATTCAACAAACAACATAACAGTGGGGAGCTCCTATCATTGCCAATGAAAAATAAAAAAATCTAAGGTAAAAAATTAAATATACATCTTAACAATATGTCTAAAATAATGAAAATAATTTGTAAATAATACTAATACTAAACAAAGGAAGACAATTTCTTAAAAAAATTAGTAATACATACCCAAGTTTTTAATTTGAACCAATGTTAAACAAAGGATCATCTAAGATTGTTAGAACAAAAATAAATGAGACATCTGATGAGGTTAGCCAGCATTTGAAGGATCTAATACTAAAATCCAACTTAAGAGTCAAGCACTCCAATCAAACACTAAAATCCCACCTGATGAAAGTTCAATAGAAATTTGCGCTTGAGACCAAAGTGACGTCAAACAACTATAGCACTCGCACTTGAGACCAAAGAAGAAGAACACAATCAAACATAATACAGGTAACGAATAAAAAAAACACAATCCAAAGGAATAATACATCTTCAAATTACAAAACTTACCATTTTTTTCCTACCACCTATTGAGCAACTCATCTACTACCTAAATTGTGAAAGAAAGATTGTTAATAAACAAATGGAAATGAATAAAAAAAACTTATTTTTCTTTTTTTTAAGTCCAAACACAATGATCATACTTAAACTCTCAATCCATCAATCAATTCCCTTGAATGAATTTCATTAGGTGTTTTATCACTAAACATATAGCTAAGTCTGCATAAAAATAATATACACAAACATTAAAAAAAATGTCTTATTTCAAAATCATCATAGCTAGATGACATTATCAGAAAGTAGAGTCCAACTATTTATCAAATATTAAAATATGGGGAGCTTAAGAAACCCTAACATGGACTCCTGAAACTTAGATCCAACATAACAACCAGAAACACAAAATTGATTTTCCGATAACAAATAGTATGCTATAGTACTTGAAATATATGAATCCACACAAATCAAAAAACAATAAAAAAAACTAATCAAATAATTTATTTGTGATGCTAATGGAATGGAGATGAGAACCCAAATAACTCTCACAAATCTAAATGCGTACAAAATTTAATATAAATAACTAAAATGCGTACAAAATATTAGTATTGATGTAATTAAAAAATATTTAACATAATAACTGTATTAAGCATTCTCACGTTGAGATAGATAATGTCGTCAAATATTAAAAAATGAGGAGAGTAAGAAACCCAACATGAATTCCTGAAACTCAGCTCCAACATAACCACTAGAAACACAAAATTGATTATCTGATGGAAACCCAAATAACTCTCACAAATCTAAATGCGTACATATTTCAATATAAATAAACTAAAATGCGTACAAAATATTAGTTACTATTGATGTCATTAACAAATATTTAAAACTAATATGCACAATTGAAAGGTGAATAAGATTAAAAGTCAATAACAATATCAACATAGCTAATAAAAATAAAACAAACAATAAAAAATTGAAAGTATAGATTTTCTAAAATACTTGCTTCCAATTATATCAACTTGTGATATAACAATAAAAAGAATAGATTTCAATTCAATATGGTGAAGTTAAAAACATATATCAAACCTACACTTGCTTGCATTTTATTGTTTTCAAAAGTAAACATTCAAAACTTAAATGGTAGGTTCTGATTTTTTGTGTGCTTCTATAAGTTAAAAGTTAAACAATTTTACCACGACGTATATGTGAGTAACATCTCCCTTTAAGTTTCAAATTCAACAAACAACATAATAGCGAGGAGCTCCTATCATTGCAAAAAAAAAAAAAAATCTAATGTAAAACATTAAATCCTATATCTTGGCAATAATATGCTTAAAAGAATGAAGATAACTTGCAAATAATACTAAAACTACACAGAGGAATGCAATTTCTTCAAAAAAATTCACTAATACATACCCAAGTTTTTAATCTGAACCAATATGAAGCAAATGATCATCTAAGATTGGCCAGCATTTGAAAGGTCTTGTTTTTGAATATACACTAAAATTATAAAAAAATGTCGTATATCAAAATCATTATCATAGCTAAATGACATAATAAGAAAATAGAGTCCAACAACTTCAGAAATATTACAAAATGGAGAGCTTAAGAAACACAATATGAAATCCTAAAAATAAACTCCAACATAACCACCAGAAATAGATAATTGATTGTCCACACACAAATAGTATGCAACAGTACCCTGAAATATATGAAACCACACAAATCAACAAACCATTAAAAAAACTAATTAAATTATTTATTTGTGATGCTCATGGAATGAAAATGGGAACTTAAAAACATCAAAAGTCAGAAATCAATAAAATTATTACCTTCCAAATCCAATCAAGTGTGTTCGTCCTATAACCAAGTCCAATTTTCCAATCTTCAGCCCTTGCAACCCTCAGAAAATGCAAGAGACGAACAAAAAAAAAAACTAAACTCCATAGGTGTGGACATATCATGAAGAGATCCATTAGTTGCAAACTCAAAAGTAAGAATACGGGGACTTCCATTAAAGCAATATCCAAGCAACTGAACATAATTTCCATGCTTCAACCTCACATGACATGTACAAACCCAAAAAGGCTTAAATTCATGAAATATGTTCGTATGAAATAGGATAGAAAAAAAAATACCTTGTCAGCCACTGGATTTAGAAATGCCCCAAATGAAGATTTCAACTTCATATACATGACAAAAAAGATAATAGTTAATAAAATAATAAGGCTTGGTTTATAACTTCAAATGTTGAAAACAAAAAAAAAAATGTGGTGGGGTTTGGATTCAATTGGCTTGGAATGAGTAAATAGTACCTTGCGACCAAGATACCCATCAAGCCAATATGTGATTGATGCAGGTCAAATATTAGTAACCAAGTCAAGAAGATATGAACCTCAAAGATTAGTACATAACCTGACCGAAATATCAAACTTCGGAATAGTTGTCAACAATTTAGAAAATCAATTCTGAAAATCAATTTTGTAAGCACCCATCCAAAACACACTTGCAACTATTTTACAAACCCATAAATCTATCATCAATTGTTACACAGAAATAAATAGGAAATTCAAACTTTCCATAGCAAAACCATTCCATTCACACTTCCATTAATCGATAACCATACACAAACAAATTCAAATCACATGAACTAAATTCCCAAAAAATCATGCCTTTTAAGTGTACAGAAAAAACGTAGTTGTAAAAACTTGAGAACACAGGACACTTCCATATAACAATTAAAAGTAACAAATCAATATTTTAAAAGATGTGAATATAAATTGTATACCAACTAAAATTGACGATAACAATTAAAAGCACTAAGAAAATAAAACTTCAAATACTAAGAACATACCTTTTCACTAACACCATACCAATGTATTATTCTTTGATGAATAAAAGTCCTACACTAAAAAAAATTGACGAAAAGAATCAATAATAGATTAAAACCCTAAAAAATATACTGACAAATCCCTGAATAATAATAGCAACATTAACAAAAGAAAAATAAAAATGAAGAAAAATTAAAAAGAGGGAAACCCTAAAATCAAATAAAGTTAACAACTTTGGATTGAAAAGAGAGAATGAAAGAGGATTTTGTGAAGAAGGAATAACATAACTTCGAAAAAAATACATACCTCACGATGAGAGATGGTGAAGTACTATCTGTCATAACAAAAATAATATATCAACTTCAAGGTTTATTTTTCTGTGAAAAAAGGAATTGATACAACAAAATAAATAATCAACTTGAAATAAAGATTGCAATTTGATGGAATCACTGAAAGCAAAAAAATGTATAGAGTTTCGTAAGGGATTAATGGAGTAACAAAAAGAAAATAAAATTTGACAGAGATCGTGAGGGTTTGAAGAAGTAATAGAAAGAAAACTATAAATTTGATAGAGACTGCAAAAGGAAGGAGAATATACAGAAAATATATAGAAATACCTGGAGTAAGGATAAAAAACGGAAGGAAGAAAGAACTGGAAAACAACAAACAAAAACTAATAACACAACTTCTTCCATATTTATGTAGTAAACTTCCTTCCAAAGCAAGCTTTTGCATTCAAACCAAGCCTCTGCGTCAAAATGAAAGCTCGTCAAATCACTTTCAATGCATTTAAAACTATGCAAAATTACGAAATAACCAAACCCAAATAAACTACGGAGCAGAAAACAGGGACAAAAATGTCATTACGTCTTCAACTGCTCAAACCATTCATAAAGGGCACCAAATTGACGAAAAAACCATTTAATTGGACACGTATTAGCGAATCAGATAGAGGTATTAGGGTAATATCCCTAGTAGTTTGTTTTCTTAGTTTTAAAGTAGATCTGTAATGTTTATTGGTTGTTTATTTTGTATTCTTATCTTCGATTGTTGTCAGTGTTGAGTTTTTATTTTTGTGCATTTTTAATTGTTCGTCTACTGTTGTTAACCATCTTTTTTTGTTTATTTTATTGTGTTTGAAAATTGATTCTTTTTCTTGTTTATTGTGTGTTGGTGTTTTGTTTTATTTGTTTATATTTTAAAGTGTTCTTTTTGTTCTTTTTTCTTTTATGAAGGTTTTTCTGTTAAACAGTTGTATTTTGTGAGTACATGAACCAATTGATTTCTTTTTATGATCATTGTAACATTTTTTATTTATGTTTTTGTGAATTTTGTTGCTTGTTGTTTTCAATGTTTAATATTTGTATATTTCTTCAGCAATTGTGAATCTCTTAAGACTGATGTATATATATATATATATATATATATATATATATATATATATATATATATATATATATATATATATATATATATATATATATATATATATATATATATATATATATATATATTCTCTCCATCTTTCCATTAATTTTCCATGAGCTCTTTGTTATTCTATTTTATTTATATTTTTGAAATTATTTTCTTCCTTCTAATACATTTTTGTTTGTATTTCAACTACTTTTCTTCTGTTGTATGAAGGTTTAATGTTTTAATATATGTAGTGTTGAATGTACTTAGAAATTAAGAATTTTGTTTATTTATATCGTTTATTCTTTATATTTGTTATTCAGCTGCACCTCAATATATTCATTATTTTCTAATTTTCTAAACTTTGTTGATGATATTGGTTATAGATGGCCAAGGATTTTATTGGTGGAATTGATGGACAAAGAAAGACTCTTAAGCTCGCTGTTAGGATAACTGACCATTGGTTTATTTAGAATCATTATTCTAATACACATATGGAGATGATTCTCATGAATGAAAGGATAATCTACATGTTTTATTATAGATAATTTTCAATGATTCATGACACTACTGAATTGTATTTGTTTTTTTTTTTTCAGGAAGATATTATTTTGGGGTTGGTTAAGAAGGAAGACTTGGGTTTGTGGGAAGATAAGTTGATTGAGGGAAAGAGTTACATTATGAATAATTTCAAAATCTTAATAAATCAAGGACAATGTGTATTTGATCACCCTTTTAAGTTGTTGTTTACAGGAGAAATAACCATAAAAGAACAATTACTTCATGCCATTCCGATGAGGATCTTCAAGTTTAAGTCTATTAGGATATAGTTAATTGCAATTTCTCCACTGATTTGGTTGTAGGTACGTGTAAAGAATTAAATTTCAGAATTAAATTTTTAGGGGTTTATATGATTTTATATTTTGTGTAATATGTGCACAATTTTAAGATATTTTTTTAGGGGTTTATATAATTTCAGAATTAAAATATAATATTGGTTGTGGGTACGTGTAAAGAATTAAATTTCAGAATTTATTTTTTAGGGGTTTATATAATTTTATATTTTGTGTAATATGTGCACAATTTTAAAATATATTTTTTTATTAGATGTCATTTGTAACATCTCGATCGGATATTACTATTTTACATAAAACAAGATGAAGCTAAAATAAAACGAATTTAATAACTAAAGCTCTTTCCCAAAATGCGGGAAAATTTCAAACTTTATTAAAAGCACTAAAAGACAAAATCCATAAATGCGTTCAACACCTACAAATATAAAACAATTTATAGTAACTGATTACAAAAATAATCTATAAAATAATTTCATGTAAAAATTCCCATGCTGACCCCACTCCGGCTCTAAGTATCCATGTGCTCACCTGCATCAACATCTGCTGTTCTCATGTAACGAGTTACATGATCATTGGCAAACACACACGGATAGGGTGAGCTCAAAATAAAAACGCATTACAAGGTACATTATTATAACAATTAAAAACCCCTAACACCCTTTAATGAGTACACTGATCGATCTTTGTTACACGAGTGTCTACTCTCCCCTCCGACTACAGGCCACCACCTATAGTCCACACGCGGGAATAAATTGCCACGACCACAATCTGCTCCACGAAGTGGAGTTCCCCAAAACGAACTATAGTCCGTAGTTGTCCCCAGACTACCAAACTCAATCAGTTACACTGAAGAGGGCAATCTTCCAGAACCTCGTTGTACAAGCCACGATCTCGCACACTGCACTGGACTTCCAAAACCACTAGGCTACAACCTTGAATTGCCACGTGTTACCCCAATACAAGTTACACTCGTAATTGAGCCCCCAACAAATCATCGCATCAAGACCTCCATACAAGCTGTGTAGAATTATCCTCGTAGTCCAATTTAGCACCCCAAACCGCTTGAGGCATCACACACGTCGCCTGGTGCTGTCTGGTTTCAGACCGCCTGGCGGACACCTCACGTCAGGCGCCATGCGCTTTCCTAGAGCCTCTATCCGATCTTCTCCGCCTGGCGAAATCTCCTTTTCTGCCACCGCCACCGTTAGGCGCCACACTAGTAGCGTCACTTAAGGTTTCACAATAATCCCTTACCCATTTTATTTTATCAATAAATCATGCCATATTGAATTTAACTCCAAAACAATTTCTACAACATTCTATTCATTTTAAATGTATTATGCCAAGCCCACAATTTATCATCACTATGCACTTTAAAGACTTCTAATCCAGCAACCATGTGTATCATATATCTCTAGGTATAGACATCCGAACTAAGATCACACCGTTAAAACTAAAAAGCAACATGTTATAAATTGAATGGTTAACGAACCGAAAAATGCAGTTTTACGAAAACTGTGTAGACTAGAAAAATCATAGTCGCCCAACAACTTGATCTTGCTGCCCAGCGAAATAAGACCAGTCTCCTAGCGCCTAGCAGCAGGAAACCACCGCTTGGCGATCCCTGTTGCGTGAAAAATCCAAGAAACAGCGTAATTGCACATACTTTGGTCAATTTAAAGACACTCAATTGCACAACCACATAATCAAGCACCAATTATTCATCCAAAGTTATCCATATATATATATATATATATATATATATATATATATATATATATATATATATATATATATATATATATATATATAAAACTATGATCGTATTGATTTCCTAAGAGTATAATAGTCTTTCGTGTATATACACACCTTTTTTTTTTGTCTTTTGTTTTTATTTCAAATATTTTTAGAATAATAATTGTTATTATATTTATCTCACCTTTAAAAGTACTACTAATAATAATAATATAATTATAAATTTTTATAATATTAAAAATTCATTTAGCAAAAGTATTTAATATAATAATATTTTTTATAATTAAAAAAATGAAATAATAACACCACTATGAATAGTAATAATATCAATAATAACAAACTAATGATAATAATAATAATAATATTTATGCCATAAATATTAATGTCAATGTTAATACTAAGACTAATGTTAATGATAATAATTTATAATTATATAAAAAGAGATACATAAAAAATAAAACAAATAAAGATGACAAGTAATTGAAATATTATCCCGTAGTAAATAAATTAAGATGTGTCAAACTATAATAATAATAATAATAATAATAATAATAATAATAATAATAATAATAATATCTTGTAGTGGCAAAAATAGTAATAATAATAATAATACAACAACTACATATATAAATAGAAACACATTTTTTGTGTCCTCTTTTATTTTTTACAATTTATCCTCTTAATTATTATTTTTTAAATTTAAATAATTCTTCACAATAAAAAATTATTTAAATAATTCTTCACAATAAAAAATTATTTAAATAATTCTTCATAATAAAAAATTATTTGTCAGTCTTATCATTTTACTAATTTGAAGATATTATTTAGAAGATGACTAGTATGAGACCCACACACATTGTGCTTTTTTTTTATTTCTAAAATAAATATTATTGTCATTATATTTAAATGAATAAATTATTTGAATAATTATAATTATTTGTTTAATTATATATAGTCATAAATATAATATTTAAATAAAGAAAGATTAAATTAGGAAAATTAAATAATTAAATATAAGTTTTTTTACTTGAATTAATTAATACAAATACTAATAATAATAAAATTAAAAAAAATAATATTTACATATGACATTATAATAAAATAAAATAATTATACTATTAAAATTTACAATCAAATTTTGTAGTTATATAATATATTATAAGTAATTGTGTATTTTTTTTTTATCGTTAGAGTCAAAGGCATATCATACTATATAATATAATTTCGTAAGCACCAACTGATATTTTAGAGAGTCACTCTAATTAGGTCGTCAATTTTTTTTCTTTCTTAAATTTATATTAAAGAAATTAATATAATAATTATTATTCTTAAATAAATCATTTATTTACATAATTATGTGTAAGTGTTTAAATTATATATATAATATGAAAATAATTGCATTTGAAATGTTGTCATATTCACTCTGTAATGACAAATTTATATGACGTTGTTTACATCAAAACTATTTTCATAAACTACAATAACAGTTGCCTTGGGTGATTGTTTTATCCCCTTTGATAAAATGACAATTCTCAATAAAAATGTTAATATAAATAGATACAATAAGAATTTAATAATAATAATAATAATAATAATAATTATTATTATTATATATTACTTTAATTATATTTATTATCATTACTACTCTATAAATAAAAGTCTCATTGTAATTTTTTATAATAATAATGTCTATTTTTAATTTGTTGACATAATTTCACGAAACATAATAATTTTAATATTTAATTATATGTTGGGCATATTAAATTGTGTGAGTGTGTTATCTATATCTAAATCAATTCAATGACGCTAAAAGATGTAAATGATAAATTTATAATTTTTTTATATATTAGTTTAGTTTTATTTTTTATAAATTAAAATATCTATAATCCTAAGTTTTAAATTATGAAACCAAAAACATTTGAGCATATAAAGTTGGAAAAAATAACAAATATTTTAAGAAGGTAAAAAACATTACATATATCTATATTGTTATACATAAAAGAGATACATACTTTTATATCTATTTTTTTAATTAAATAGTTTTATCTTTAATAAATAAAAATACTTTTTTTAATTTATTAAAATGAATAATTGAATATCGTTTACTAAAAAATAAGTATATTATTGTCTGTATATCTAACAATGCTCAATCAATTATTTTCAACATTATTACAAAAAGCATATAATTTTTATATTATATTATTTTGACAGGTTGTCAGGTCTGTCCAAATCTAGATTTAGTCTAATCCATCTCAATTTTTAGTTTAATTTAACTAAAAATTTGAATTGAAAATTTAGATTGAATTTTTTGAATTATCCATATTAGAAAATTGACTTAAATAGTCATTTGGTCCTAGTTTTGGTCGAATTTTTTCACTTTAGTCCTACTTTTGAAATTGTTTTCAATTTGGTCCTATCTTTCGCTATATTTTTTCAATCAACTCCTTTTCGTTAACTCCGTCTAAATGGTTAACGGAACAGTGGCCAACGTGGTAATTTCTTGTGACGTGGCCACTGTTCAGTGACGTGTCTATTATATTATTGTGTTGACCATTTAATTGTAATTGCATAATCATTTAGGGTTTAAGTTTAATTGATTTGGTTTAGGGTTGTGTTTTTCGAATTGGGGATTTGGTGTCGAATTGGGGATTTGTTCGTCGATTTGGGATATCCTTCAATTGACCATTTCAAATCAATTTCTGCCATCCAATATTGACGCTGGTCTTTGAAGAATCGTTTGCGGAGGGTTGAAGGTGTTCATCGCGACCATTTCATCAAGTTCGGTGAACCCAACTATTGCAAGAAGAGGAAGATGCCCCACGAGACATTCTTTTTCAGCTGAAGATGCATGGAAGACAATCACAATTCAAGAACACACAAACTCTAACTTTCAATTATAACATCTGCTCTATGCATACAATGGAAACGGACTCCGCAAACGATTCTTCAAATATCAGCATTAATATTGGATGGCAGAAATTGATCTGAAATGGCCAATTGAAGGATATCCCAAATTGATGAACAAATCCCCAAATCGACACCAAATTCCCAATTCAAAAAACACAACCCTAAACCCAAATCAATTAAACTTAAACCCTAAATGATTCTGCAATTACAATTAAATGGCCAGCACAATAACATAGACACGTCACTAAACAGTGTCCACGTCACACAAAATAACCACGCTGGCCACTATTCCGTTAACCATTTAGACAGAGTTAACGAAAATGAGTTGATTGAAAAAATATAACGAAAGGTAGGACCAAATTGAAAACAATTTCAAAAGTAGGACTAAAGTGAAAAAAGTCAAGCAAAATTAGAACCAAATAACTATTTAAGTCATGAAAATTTTGATTTAAAGAATAAATATTCGATACATATAATATATAAAATATATAAAATGTGGATTAGAGTGAAATTCAAATCCATCAAAATAAATTTGATATTTAATAAAATAAATTTTAAATTGGTTGGATGGCAGCAGGAAATAAAAAAGATTTATTTTTTGGCCAAACCTACGAGTTCGATAGTGTTTATAAGGCATTTCACTGAGACTAGTTCATCATATTTTCTCTTCCTAAAGTTTCATTTCGAAGGTTGTCATTTGTGTATTTGATCGTGATTCTTATAGTCCCCTGTATATGGATTAATTCGGTAGTTCTTTTGTGAATCGATACTTCTTGAACGCATTCAAAGGTGTGGTCGCGATGACTTGTGCGAGGGGTAATGTTCCTGAGACTGTGATTGCCTTCATTGTCGATCGATATCTATCTCGCAACCAATTCTCCCAAACGCAGGCCACCTTTCGCAACGAAGCTTCGATACTCCTCGCCGATTCACCAGCAAACGAGGTACTCACGCTAATCTTTCAATCTTTTTGTTTTTATCATGTTTCTTTCAATCTTTCACAAGATGAGTTGGCGTTCTTGATTTCTCACTTTTCTCGTCGATTTTTCTTGCTGTCGAAGAATTTGTTGACTTTGGAGGGGATTGTGGATCAGTATATATTTATGAAGAAACAGAACAATCTGCTCGATAAAGAAAATGTCATGTTGATGCAAGAGAAACACAGAATCCAAATGTTGTTGCAAGATTTGCAGAATGTTTTGGACAGTTTCAATGCAAGATCATCACCCTTCTCCAATGCCGCAGCCATGATTCAAAATTCTGCAGTTCTGCCTCCAATGCAAAATTCTAATAGATATCATCCAGGAATTCCAATGCAAAATTCTAAAAGAAATATTCCAGGTAGTCACTTTTTCTAGTTGTTAATGAATTAAGATATGGTTATTGTTGATTTTTTTTTTTCATTTGAGTTCTTTCCATCTTTAACGTATGGATTTTTTTTTTCCTATTTTTTGTTAGTTGTGTCTACTGGCATCGTTTTTCCTATGCAAAACACAATGTCAGTGACGCCTACATCCATGGACAATATAAGCTTGTCATCACCTATGATCAGAATGCTTGACAGAAAGAGGAAAGATACTCCATCATTAGACGGGTGTACAGTTGCAAAGAAACCACGTGGTAGACCACCTGGTAGTAAAAATCAAGTCAAAGGTATATAATTCTTTATCCTTTTGTAAAAGTTATACACAAAGTTTTCATATGCAATCAATTATTTTTTTACATACTTTATGCTCATTTATAGGTGTAAACACATTGCTACCATCTCCTAGTACCAAAGTAGATTTTGGGTCCTCTTCTGCATCAACTCAGTCACTGGTAGGGAATTCTGCTCTCCGAGGATCACTGATTTCAACTAATCCAGTTTCCAGAACACTTCCTATAATCCATTCAATTCAATCTGATACACACGTGTCCCTACCTGTATCTTCTGATGTAGCCCAGACCACTGAGATTTCTCCTACTGCAGCCTGTAATGGGGAAGTCATTACTCCTTGTTACAATGTGATTTCAGCCAATGGAGTTATGGTTCAACCTGAAAAGCAAATGGTTTACAAAAAAGACAATGACATTTCTCCCATTGAGCCACATAGTGATCAAACAAATAACGGGAATGCATACAAGCCAAGTACAGAGACATTGGACAAGCCACTTGGAATTCCTCCTTCTGAGTCTGAGTCTGACAAGGACAGAGACATTTGGGCACAACTAGGATTGGACGACATTGATTTTTCATGCTCTGAAGAAGATGACTCATTCACTAAAATGATAAGAGATATAGAAATCATGAATGAAAATGCTTCTGACCATTAATTTGAAATCATTTTTGTAATTTAGTGTTTCCATCTCACATTCACATTCTTTTGACAGAGTGGACCTGTAGTCGCTCTAGATATGGGATTTGCAGTTTCCAGTAGGAACAAGTCAATGAAAAACTGCATTCGAAGTACTGTAGTGAAAGTTTATGTTAATAAATAAAGTTTCAGATTCTGGTCCAAGCCGTTAATAGTGTAGTGTTGTTTTCTTTCAAGAATAGAACTAGAGTTTACTTTCTCAAGTGTGACTTTGATAAATGTTTATAGTTAAAAAAACTATTCAACTATAGATTCCAATTTTGTACAATTAAAAGAATAAAAAAATATTGTTCTCTCAAACAATTTGATAAAATTAATCTTATAATGATAAACCTTATAACCATTAAATCAATTTCAAAATACATCGATATTTGTCCTAATAATTTTGGACACAATGTAGGAATCACATCATCTAATGAAAGATAGTTATGTTGCTCTTACTTATTATGTGTTATAGAAGTGTATTAATTTTTTAAAATTATAATGTTGTATATTTTTGTGATTTTAATTTTTGTAATTGTTTTGAAACTATATTGACATTTCAATTAAAATTTGATAAAATTTTTAATGTGATTTGTTATCCCTATTCATTAGAGTATTTTTTTCATTTACTTTTTATGTATAATTAATAACAAATTAATGTATTAAAATATGTATCATAGTTTACAAATTTGATTTTAGTGTTATTTTAAATAAATAAATCTAAATATTTAAAAGGATTAAGTTAGTCATGAAAAATAATTAATTGATTAAGTTACAATTTTTCATATTTTACATCTTTGTTTCAAATTGATAAATTTAATACTTGTTTGTGTAAGCCCACTATTCTTTTATGCCCTAATTTAAAAGGGTTGTCCCAAATCACTTGGGCCTAGGGCTGGCCCATAAGAGAACAAGGACCCTAAACCAGCTAACTTACCCTCTTTTGCTTTTGCTTTCAGAAAAGCAGTCCTCTCAATCCTTTCTAGAGCGGCCACAAACTCTCTACTAGGATCAGTTGCATGGATCGTTGGTGTTCTCGAAGATTGATTTACGGTCGGGATACCATCAGATTCTAGTGAAGGCAGATGATGTGCAGAAGACGGCCTTCAGGTCCCAATATGGCCACTATGAGTATGTGGTTATGCCTTTTGGGGTGACCAATGCTCCGGCGGTGTTTATGGACTTCATGAACAGGATTTTCCGGCCATTCTTGGATAAATTCGTCGTAGTCTTCATATACGACATCCTTATCTATTCCAAAACTCAGGAGGAACATGCAGAACACCTGAGGTTGGTGCTTGGTATTCTAAGGGAGAAGCAACTATATGCCAAGTTATCCAAGTGTGAATTCTGGATGGATGAAATGCAGTTCTTGGACCATGTGATATCTGCACAGGGCATGGTAGTGGATCCGGCAAAGGTCGAGGCAATGGTTAAGTGGGAGAATCCCATGTCAACAACAGAGATCAAAAGCTTCATGGGTTTAGCTGGCTATTACAGGAGATTCATAGAAGGATTCTCCAAGATAGTGGCGCCTTTGACACAACTTACCCGAAAGGACCAACCCTTCACTTGGATGGATAAATGTGAGGAAAGTTTCCAAGATCTGAAATGACGATTGACGAGTGCTCCCATATTGGTGATCCCTGATGTGGGTAAACCTTTTGAGGTTTATTGTGATGCCTGTCATCTAAGGTTGGGCTGTATGTTGATGCAGGAGAAGAATGCAATGATGTATGCTTCGAGGCAACTCAAGGTGCATGAGAGAAACTAGCCCACTCATGACCTAGAGTTATCGGCCATTGTGTTCGCCTTGAAGATTTGGAGACATTATCTTTATGGTGCCCAGTTTCGTGTGTTCAACGATCACAAAAGCCTCAAGTACTTGTTTGATCAGAAGGAGCTGACATGAGGCAAAGAAGGTGGATGAAGTTCTTAAAGGATTATGACTTTGAACTACTATATCATCCGGCGAAGGCAAACGTGGTAGAATATGCTTTGAGTAGGAAGACTGTACATATTGCACACCTCATGATTAAGGAGGTGGAACTGCTAGAGAAATTCAGGGATATGAAGCTGTAGGTGGAGTTAGGATCCGAGTTCATTAGGTGTAGTACTCTAACTATATCTAGTGATTTCTTGGACTCAGTCAGGGAGAGGTAGTTATTAGATGTCAGCTTGAACCGAGTGATAGAACAACTTGGGTCAGATGAGATGAAGGAGGACCCCATTGGAGTTCACGGTTGGAGATCACGTGTTCTTGAGGGTGACCTGAACCATTGGTGTGGGAAGGGCTCTCCGCTCAAGGAAGCTCTCTCCTAAGTTCCTTGGCCCTTACCATATCTCGAGGAGGATTGGGCCGGTGGCTTACGAGATAGCTTTGCGTCCTCAATTGGCAAATCTTCATCCGGTGTTCCACGTATCGTAGCTGAGGAAGTACGTCTTTGACCCATCTTATGTGTTGGAAGCCAAGGATGTTCAGATTAGGGAAGATCTAACTATGGAGGTACCGCCAGTTGCTTTAGAGGATAGCAAAGTATAGGAATGCCGAGGAAAACCAGTCAATCGGAGGACAAGTGACTCTACTTGAGAGTTAGAGGAGGATATGAGAAAATCACACCCGCATCTTTTTACCTAGTAAGTTTTCATTTTTGAGGTCGAAAATTTTGTTGTTAGGGAGAATGTAAGGCCCATTATTCTTTTCTGTCCTAATTTAAAAGGGGCTGCCCCAAATCAGTTGGGCTTAGGGCTGGCCCATATAGGAACAAGGACCCTAAACCAGCTAACCGACCCTCTTTTGCTTTCACTTTCAGAAAAGTAGTTCTCTTAATCCTTTCTAGAGCGGCCACAAACTCTCTACTAGGATTTAACTCCGATCGTGGTCAAGGTTACTCGAGTCCAGTTTCGTTTTTCTGCTCCATCTTCTAAGCCTATTCCTAGAGCTGTTATGCTCCGTGGTTGGTGTCGAGGTTCTGTACTAGCTCATTCCAGGTAAGGGAAGCTAGGGATTTCTAGTTTAAATTCGATTCTTGCTTATTTGTCACTGTTTTCATGATTGTATGGTTGTTGTGCTACTGTAAAGGTTGAATGGATGTGTATTGTTGTTTAGGTATAATTGTATGGTTGTTGTAGGAAGAACAGTGGCGAGACCTGACGTTCTCGCCCAAGTGACCCAGTCTCGCCTAGGCAAGACTTGTAGAAACAGGTCCAAGCTCGCACTCGAGCTCTTGCTCAGGCGGATAGCTCTTGTTTTGAGCGAGGTATCATCTCGCTCAGGCAAGAGAGGCTCGCCTAAGCGAGGACACGTGGGAGCTGGAGGCACGTTGCTGCAGTTGTAGCCCAGGTGAGGAACCTCACCTTTGGGCGAGGGGTGGCTTCGCTTAAGCGAGGAGTGGCTCGCTTAAGCGAGAACTCGTGAGTCTCACAAGGTTCTTTGTTGGCAGTTTTGCCTAAGCGAGAACCTGTAGCTTGAGCAAAAGATCACTTTCGCCTGAGCGAGGGTCCTCAGCTTGAGCGAGACTGACACGAGATTTCACTCCATGATTGTTCCTTTCATGCTTTTGAGTTGTTAATTGTATGCTTGACTTGGAATACTCTATCTTAACTGTGAGATGTATGAATATGCATATGAGACATGATTGTATGGACTGAAATGTTGAGTAACATGAGTTTGGCATGAACTGAGTATGGCATGGTTTGCGAAAAAGTGACATGGGATTTGACATGGGATATGAACGAAGGTTGGTTATAAAGTATGGCATGAAATTGGGATGCATGATGAATACCTACTTGGTCGGTGAAACATGATTTGTATGTGGTTAGGACGTAATTCCTTGAATCTCTAGGTGAGATTTTTGGGTGGTGCCTCAGTTGGTCGGGACGTAATTTCATGACCTCTGTTAGTGGGAGTTCATGGTGGTGCCCCGTCTATATAATTTGGTAAGGATTCAAGGTAAGGTTGCATCCTGACACTCTAAAGAGTCAGTTAGTCTCACATAGAGCGGACTGACTCTTGTGGTGAGAGTAGCAGGAGGCTTGAAGCTCACTAAGGACTAACCTTGTGTGTGGGGGTTGAGACATTGTAACACTTAGCTCGGGGGTGAGCAGCTCGGTAGAGCAGAGAAATCCACCACAAGTGCAAGTATCCGTTGAATCCGACTAAATTATATGTATCCGGATGAGTCGTGTCTAAGTCCTAGTGTTTTGTGTGCAAGTCATAACATGATTGGATGATGCATGTATATTTGACTGTGAAAGTGTATATGATTGTATGATAAATCCTTTTTCGCTATAGCTTACCCTTTTGTCTGTTGTATGTTCTATGGCGTGGTTTTCTCTTTTTGCGATGATCATCAACTTGTTGATGTGAGCAGATGTGAGAACTCCCCGTGATCATCAGGGTGATGGAGGTTCTGTTGCATAGTCTGCTTGGACTGAATTTCCGTTTATTTGGGCTTTTCTCTAGGGCTATCACCCATGTAGTGTCTTACTTTTGGGTTATATTTTGAATTACTATTGACTCTTTTCTTTACCTGTCTATTGGCATCGTGGTGTGCCCTAGTTCAATTATGTTTTCGTTGGTTAATTGTAAGGAGTAGTGTTTATGCTTCCGGACTGCGCTACTACGTTATCCTGTGTGACATTTCCTTTAATTATGATTATTGATTAAATGGGACGTTATAGTTTGAATCATAAAGATATTAAATATTGAGTCATTTTTTATATAAATAAATTATCAATTCCTCTTAATATATAGATTAACAATATCTTTTATAGTTTTATTATATAATATTTAATTAAGATATGCATGAGTTTGATTTTGAAAATTTGTATCTAAAGTCTAAATAATTTGAATTGAATTTAATTCAAACTCGGTCTAAATCCAAAAAAATAATTTCAAAATAAATAAAAATCCTAAATGAAACTAATTTGAATATTATAATTATAGATATAAATAATTGGATTGTGTTGTTGTACTTTTAATTCATATTTTCTGAAATAAAGTTTAAATTGATGGATGACAGTCTTCTTTTGAATCTTAGGTGTTGTACTTTTATAGAAATTTGTTGTATCAATGGACATATGCAGAAAGTATATATAACATAATATAACTTTTGGCTACGTGATTGAACTGTTAGTTATATTTAATAAAGAGTAGTTATCTCCTGTTTCTTGAACCTGCAGAGGGTTTTTATTAAAACTTATGAATGAGGTTGTGTTTGTAAGCTCAATTTATCTTGATTTTACTTCATTCTTTAAACCTGTTAAATGGAAGCTAAGGCATGTTTAATTTTTTTAAACACTACTTAGAAAAATGTTATTTGTGTTCACCAAAGAATTTGAGATTCCTTAAAGAAGCTGACAGTAAAAAATTATTGATTTGAAAATGAAGTTTTAAACTTGGCTAATGTCTGCTTGCAATTTTTAAATGCCTCATGCTTCCCTCGTATATGTGCCTTAGTATGCGTTAATGTGATTGATTATATTCCTTTCTTTATTGAAGTTATAACATGTCCATAACCATTTTTGTTAAATGAATCCACCAATAATAGAGGATTATCCCTAGATTCCATACAAGAAGAGCTTGAAGATGAACCTTTACAATTCAAAGGATCTATGACAAGGACAAGGAGCAAGAGATTGAAAAATCAAATCTATTCAAGGCTCTTGATACTACAAGCAACTGCAAGTGGAAATTCAAAGGATATGAAGATCATGACTTCGAGCACTTTTGAAGGATAGTTATTAGGAAATTAGTTCACTACAAAAAATTTGTTAATTTGCGAGGGAAATTAGCGAGGGAAAATTTTGCTCGCTAATTTGTTGCTAATTAGCGAAGGATTAACGACAAACTAAAATTGTAGCTAAGTTGTAGCTAATTAGTTAGAGATTAAATACAACATAAATATGGTGGCTAAGTTGCAGCTAATTAGCGAAGGACTAGACACAACATAATATGGTAACTAAGTTGTAGCTAATTAGTTAGGGATTAAACACAACACAAATATGGTAGCTAAGTTATAGCTAATTAGTTAAGGATTATACACAACATGATATGGTAGCTAAGTTGTAGCTAATTAGTTAGGGATTAAACACAACATAAATATTGTAGCTAAGTTATAGCTAATTAGTTAGGAATTATACACAACATAATATAGTAGTTAAGTTGTAACTAATTAGTTAGGGATTAAACACAACATAATATGGTAGCTAAATTGTAGCTAATTAATTAGAGATTATATACAACATAGTATGGTAGCTAAGTAATTATGATTAATGATTTTGTTGCAAATCCAAAGCTAATAAATACAATTTGTAATTAAAAATAATAATATACAAACTATTCTATAAAATATGAATTTATTAAATAAATTTATAAAAACTATCAATATATTAACAAATTATCAAAATACATTTTATTTTTATATAAATTAATCTTTTATTTGTTAATTATATTTATTATATATATATATATATATATATATATATTAAAATAATAACTATAATTTAACTAATACAATATATTTCTTTCCGTTTAAATATTATTATAAAAGGTATTAAAAAAATTCTTATTAATTATATTTAAAATCAAATGATTAATTATTATTTTGATAATTATTTATTATCTTTACGCTGCTTTTTTATATTTTATATATTAATTTATTCAAATAAAAAGATTATTAATTAATTTATATTGTTACATATTATTATATATATTATTATATTTATGGTCTAATTTGTTTTATATTATTTAGTTTTTTAAATATTTTAAATATGAAATAAATTATTTATGATATATTATAAATAAAAACAAATCGTATGTATGTATTTTATTTATAAAATACGAATATTTAACTTAATTTAATTATACACTTAAAAATTCATTTAAAATTTAAATATTTATATTTGAAGAATTAATAAAAACACTGTTATTTTGTTTAGTTTCCTTGCACTTTCGCAAGCAGCACTGAATAATAGTAATTAATAACATAGTTTAAAATGAAATAAAAAAAATGCTGATGGGAGTTCCGTTCGTTCCTTCGTTCGCAAGCAGCACTGTACACTTCCTTCGTTCCTTAGCTTTTTGATTTCTTTTTCTCTCAACCACAACCGCGTCGCTTCTCCTTCTAGGGTTTCGCAGCCATGGGAGCTCCGCAATAACTGCCTCCTCAAAATTCGTCATCCTTTCGTTACTGTCGCCGAGGTTCTTGCATTTTTATCCTCTTCTTACTTTCAACTTTCTCCTTCCTTTGCTTTTTTCTCTTTCTCTTTCTCTCTCACTCAAACACACACACACACATACTTATTCCTTACACGCACAAACACATTCTCTCTGTTTTAGGAGTTTTATCCTTTGCTTAATTTGAACGATTTCGGGCGTTTAGTTGCTTGTGCGTGATGATGTTTGCTTGATTTTTTGACTTTTATTGATTTTTTTAACGGTTGACTTGTTTTTAGCTGTGATTGTTGATTATTTTTTCGGTTATGAAATGCAATGTACCTTTTATGGTATTTATATGCATTTACGTGTTGTTTTAAAGATGTATTTAAGATTTAGTGTGTGTGTTTTTGTCGGTTTTTCTTCCAAGTGCATTTTAACTTAATGAATACCTGAATTCTTATACATATCGCTCAATCCATAGAAGATTTTGCTCCTTACGATTGTATTGTTGCTATTAGTAGCTGTAAGGGCAAAAGAGGATATACATCCTGCTCAACTGTGAGTGTTTTTTTTTCATTGCTTAGTGTTATCTTGTGAATGTGTTTTAATTATTTCTCTGTCCCGTGTTGTATAAAGGATGTTAGAAGGTTTTAATTTGTTTTTCTAATAGGCATTTTTTATTTTGTTTTGAATATTCGTTTATTTATAAAGTAAAAGTGAATGAAAATGACTTCCAACTAGTTTTGCTATCGTTGTTGGATAAGGGAGAGTATTTAGCTTTTTTTCGTTGCTTCTTTTCTAAATGTAACCAAGATTTCGCTTCACCCTCCTCAGATAATGATAGAAAAATTAGAGCGAACAACACAGTTATTCCAGTTTGCTGATAAGTACAAGGGGTCCTACAACAATGCCTTGAAACCCTTTGTGTTCCCCTTTTACTACTCTTACTCTGGTTATAAGGTAAGCTTTCAACTTTTAAGGGATATTCAGTTTAGCAAGAGGAGACATACTTATTACTCAAAATTTGTTGGTTAATAATATGATAGGATGAGCTGTTGTGGGGTGCTGCCTGGCTGCACAAGGCTACCAAGAATCCAATGTACCTAAACTACATTAAAGTTAATGGCCAAATCCTTGGAGCTGCAGAGTTTGACAACACCTTTGGGTGGGATAACAAGCATGCTGGAGCAAGAATACTTGTTTCCAAGGTTTCTATCCTTCACTGTACTGCAAACAAAACTATAAACATAATGTTTTCTAATTTACAGTTTTTGTTTTCCTGGTTCAAAGGGTACAGTCCCTCCATGACTACAAGGGCCATGCGGACAATTTCGTTTGTTCCCTAATTCCTGGGACCTCTTTCTCTTCCACCCAGTATACCCCAGGTGAAGTTCATTTGAGTACCATTAAGCCTTAGAAACCTTATTACTACCACACTTATGTACGTGTATGTATGTTATGTCCAGTGATAGTGTGTTCAACTTCTGAAGAATTTGAAACCAACTTCTGAAGAGAAAAAGATACGCGTCGAGAGCGTTCAAGTTGCTCAAAACCCTTCCTTATAGGATCAAGGACATGTACATCCACAGTCCTAACTTAGGTATTATTATTTAATCTTTCAATTTTTAGGATGAATTTCTCAATAAACATTCATACAAAATTTAAGAACATGATCAATTAGGTTTTTTTAGCAGACTTAGTTGAAAGTTGAATGTGATTTTTCATAGGCTTGTTTTTAATTTGTATATATGCAATCTGAATTCTATTGATTTGTTTGTGTAGGATTTTTTCTTTGACAAAATCTATGGAATGCACGGGTTGAAGACTCTTCACTTTTTTCAGTTCATCATTACCCAAGCACAAGTGATAAATATTAGTTATTTCATATTAATATTAGTATAATGTATTTATACTGAAAACTGGCAAGAAAAGTTAATTATTTCTTCTTCATGGAATCAGAATTCAATACTCAGTGTGAGTTGTTTACAATTGTTTATTTAATATAAGTGTATTTATAACGTCATTATTTCTTATATTTCTTCTTCCTATTACTCAATCACCATTTTGCACAAAACCATCGACATCCCCAACTTTGGCTTTATTGAGCGAACATATATTTTGATAGAGAAGAGAAATAAATTAATGCATACGGTAAATAGTTCATTGGAAGGATTAAGCCTTCATAAATTGTTATAAACAAGTTTAAAAGAACTTTTTAGCTACAACCACTTGCTAGGGATGAACCAAAGATTTGTTACAACCACTTCTTTAGGGATTAGCTAGAAATTTGCTACAAATATTTTGCTAGGGATTAGCGAGGGATTTGCTACAACCACTTTGTTAGGGATTAGTTAGGGATTTGCTACAAATAATTTGCTAAGGATTAACTAGAGATTTGCTACAATTAATTTGCTAGAGATTGGTTAGAGATTTGTTACAAACATTTTGCTAGAAATTAGCTAGGGATTAGCTACAATTAGTTTGCTAAGGATTGGCTAGGGATTTGTTACAAACATTTTGCTAGGGATTAATGAGGGATTTGCTACAACCGTTTTGCTAGGGATTAGCTAGAGATTTGCTACAAATAGTTTGCTAGGGATTAGCTAGAGATTTGCTACAAATAGTTTGCTACGGATTAGTTAGGGATTTGCTACAAATAGTTTGCTACGGATTAGCTAGGGATTTGCTACAAACCGTTTGTTAAGGATTAGCTAGGGATTTGCTACAAACCGTTTGCTAGGGATTAGCTAGAGATTTGCTTCAAGTAGTTTGCTAGGGATTAACTAAGGATTAGCTAGGGATTAGCTAGGGAGTAGTTTCGTCGCTAATTAGCTACCTATAATTTAGCTAAGGTTTAGTGTCCTCACTGTTTCCTCGCTAATCCTTCGCTAAATCGTTTTGCGAGGGATCTACGAGGGATTAGCTAGGGATTGTTCCCTCGCAAATCTAGAAATTTGTTGTAGTGGTTTATGTTTTTGGACTTTGGGTTTTATTTTAGAAATTAGTTATGTTCTATGTTTTTGGGCTTTGAGCTTTCTTTTATAAATTAGTTTATGTTTTGGCTTGGGCCTTCTTGTAGGGTTATTAGGTTTTTTTAAACTCATGTGCCTATATATAGAGAGGATTATCTTGTTCTTGCCTTAGGCCTCCAGTTCTTATAAAAGATTAACATCTTTGTGGCGAATCTTCACTTGACTTATCAATCTGCTAGATTGTAGCGTCCTCCATCTCTGTCTTATTATGTGTTCTTCTCTGATTTATTCGTGTCGTGCCTCTTAAGGATTCAAATTCAAAAAACAATTATACTCTTTTCTGGATAGGATCATACCAAATAGCTCATTTCAATCCCAATCTAGTTGCTATATTAACAGATTGACTTTGTTGCTAAGGTATGCACATTTCTATTCCTTCGTCACAAAAATTTGACTTGCCACCCCATGCTGATCCTGGAATCGATTTCTATAACTTTGAGTGTTGTTGCTTGAAATCATTTATGGCAAACTACCATGTTTTGCAGAACATGGCGACATTACATACTACGTAAGTTTGAAAGAAAAACTTGATGTCATCTGTGAGGTGATCAAACAATAGAACATATAGATTCAAAAGTACAAAAAATTTCTCGTATGTGAAGAACCCCTTTGTTGATATTGCTGATAAGACTTCTAAGGCATGACATTGTAGCTTTTTCTCATTGCTCTAAATTTTTTCCTGCAGAAATATAATTAAGGTTGATTGCAATTAGTACAAAAAAGCCCTGTCAACATTACAAAAAGGACATATTCTACTAATTATTCTTTCTTTAAAACGATAATATCCAAACAAAAACATCAAGGGTGATCTCAAAACATAATAAAATAGGCACAAAATCTCACTTAAAAGAAATAACTTCACTAGACAAGACTCACATACTTAAGGACCTTATAACACAAGGTAATTATGCTTCCATAATCTCATAACCTATATGAGACCAACACATTAATCACATAGTATACATAGTCGACCATGACCTTAAGGATATCATATGCTTCCACAAACATGCCCGCTCGTGGTCCAACTCTATGAACCTCCCTGCTCGTAGTCCAACACGTGTGAAAACCACCTGTTATGAACCTCCTCGCTCATAATAGCCTTATGTGTGAGCACAGAACATACGAACCTCCTTACTCGTATCCTCACACAAGAGTACATCCAATACGAACCTCTCTATCTGTATCACATGTTTCCAACTCCATTACGAACCTCCTTGCTCATAATCTATGCAAGCATATCCTAGACCAAGAGTCATCACCATGAAGCATGCAAAACTCAACACAAACACGCACTGGCGCAGCCTAAGCGCCGCCAGACAAAGTTACAATGCAGATCGCTTGGCAATCCCAATACTCCGGCAGACACCATATGCCCTAGGGCCTCCCTGGTCCTCCTTATCGCCTGGCGGTTTCCCTTCTGTTGCCAAGCGCTATACTAGTAAAAAGAAATTAAATGTTTTTGCACCCCCAAAACAGGTTCTAATGATCCTAACACTAGAGACACACAGTTCTAGAATCCATAATATATATATATATATATATATATATATATATATATATATATATATATATATATATATATATATATATATATATATATATGTCAAATTATTTTGTCGTTGTCCTAAAAAAACCACTCTACCAATGCTCCTCACAATTTCTTTTTGCTGTTACTGTAACCCATGATAATAAAATGTTCCCACTATTAAAAAAAATTGAATGCTATTATTTCATCTAATAAAAGAAAACGACTATTTATATATATACACGAAATCATTCCTTATGACTGGAACGCATGAAAACATCATTTTAACATCACCAATTAGAGTTACTGCCATTAAAAAAAAATTAATCCTAAATAATAATTTCAACCATTCATTTAGGTTAAATAACATTACCACTATAATAAGACTAGAATCATAATCCATATATAAAATAGTCCAACCCATGACCATCATATACTTTTGATTATTCCCATCGTGTTGCTTATAAGATAAAAACAAATTGTCACCAATGTAACTCTTATATTTCATACTATGTAAAAAAATCATTTATCATATTTAATATGTAACCCACATATTATAACTTTTTTTAATTATATCTTTGGTCCCCATTTTCGTAACAAAATATCGATTTGGTCCCTCTATTTGTTTTTATCTCAATTTGGTCCCTATTTTGGAAAATTCGATGCAATCAAGTCATTTCCATTAGTGGTGCAATAACAACGTTAACGGGTGTACCACGCGTCAGTTCCTGAATTTTTTGATTTTTTTTTAATTTTTTATTTCTTATTTTTTTTAAAAAAAATTAAAAAATGTGCCACGTGTCATGCTGACTTCATGCCACGAGGCAAAGATAATGTGATGTGGTAGTGATAGTGCCACATGTCACTATTATGCTAGGTGTCATTTCCGCATTCTCAATTTGCTCCCTGTATTTTATTTTTTGTCTCAATTTAGTCTCAAATTTTATAAAAATGAAGATATTTTGTCCCTCTCCAAATTGAAACCAAATTTAGTTTCTATATAAATGTACACAAATATTTCTGTCAAAATTGATATTTCAAGTAAATATTTTTAACAAAATTAAGTTTATTTAAATTTATATTTTACATTAAAATTTATTTAAAATTGTTTTAAACTTGGTAATAGAAAATAATGCTAATAGAAAAAAAATTCATAAATTGTATTGATATTTTATTACATTATACTTTAATATTATTTTTTTATTTGAATTTATATTTGAAATAATTG
Source organism: Vigna unguiculata (assembly GCF_037176805.1). Classification (NCBI taxonomy): domain Eukaryota; kingdom Viridiplantae; phylum Streptophyta; class Magnoliopsida; order Fabales; family Fabaceae; genus Vigna; species Vigna unguiculata. Next base: position 19,541,387 of record NC_140801.1, read on the forward strand.
TATATTTTTAAAACATGTAAAATTCAGTAATTTCTATATAAATGTTTGAGTTGGTGTAAAAATAACGATTATAACAATTTTAAAAATAATTTTAACTAGTTCATGTAACAATCGAAAACAAATAAATTTAAAATTTGATAACAATTTTAAGTAAAGTTGAATATGAAACACAAATTTAAATAAACTTAGTTATGTTAAAAATATATAATAAAAATATCAATTTGAATAAAAATATCAAATTTAATAAAAATATTTGTATAACATTTATATAAAAATTAAATTTTGTTTCAATTTGGAGAAGGACAAAATTGGACAATTTTTACAAAAATTGAGACAAAAATTAAAATACAGGAACCAAATTGAGAATGAAGAAATGACACCTGGTATAATACTAACATGTGGCATTGTCCTGCCATATCACTCTATCACTGCCACGTAGTACGATGTCAGCTTGACACGTCACAAATTTGTATTTAAAAAAAAGAAGATTTTCAAAAAATTCAGGAACTAACACGTGGCACCCCTTTAACATTGTTACTGTATTACTAATGGAAAAGACTTGATTGCATCAAGTTTCCCAAAACAGGAACCAAATTGAGATAAGAAAAAAATAGAGGGACCAAATCAATATTTTGCTACGAAAATGGGACCAAGACATAATTAAACCATTTTTTACACTAACTCGTACCAACATTTTAATTAAATATTATATAAATCATCATCAACTATAAGCTATATAATATTATAATACTATTATAAAGCCAACAACATACCCATCAATTCTAACAAAATCTTGAACTACCATTTCATATAATCACAACAAAACCAAAATAACCTAATGCCACCTTTAATTCACGATTATGAAAACACATCCACAAATGCCAAATTAGTTAGACTAAAAGTCTTACACCGTCGATTACTTGTGCTGATAAAACAAAATATCATGTTGAAATCTTTCAACCCCTTCAAACCTTCCACTACCTTTATAAGATAAATAACTCCTATAAGCAAATAAAAAAAATATGTACATGTGTAACACCAATACACAAATGTGTCACCTCAATCTAACTTTGCCATTGACAACACAACCAAACAATTTCCTTTCATAAGAAAATGTAATGAAACCCCAACCCCACCAATATCTTCTGCTAAAAAAAATACCAAGGCACCATGCTAAAAACCAACTTCTACCTTACCAAATACAACACAAAATTATACAACTTCATATTATTAGTTAAACTCAACAAACACGAGAACCACTCAAAATAATTTCACAACAACATACCCATGTATATATATTATATATCGATAACAAGGAAATAGAGACGCAATCAAAGAAACATCAACCCACATTTGGTAAAATATTTTTAGCTTTGTCTCACTTGAACTCGCACATAAAATAAAATCACCATCGATCAAAACATAAGTTTTACCCAAAATATCTCCAAACAAGAAAGAATTTACATAAAAAGTTAACTCCCCTTACCTGAATTTTTTATCCCATCCTTAGATTATCATATCCCTCTGATTATCAAGCATATTATAAGATCTCATCTCACGCCTATGTATACATGCAAAAGAAAACAAATAATTAAAATATCACACAAATGGCATACACAAGATTCGAACCAAAGACCTCTCCACACCACCCAACACGCTCAAGCACTTAAGCTACCATTGAACCTTTGTTATGACTTGACAATTAATTCTAATAGGCACTTCCAATCCACAATTATTGCTAATTAAATATTTATTATTTATTAAAATTTCTGGAGTCTTACACACACCCTGCAATCATCTTCCATTCATTAGTTTTTTGGTCATAAAATAACATTCGCGAATTCGGTGACATTTATTTGTATTTTATGTTATTAATTTTTTTTTAAGTTAAGAAATGTTACCCTCCCAAAATTTGTTGACATATTTCCCTCCCAAATATTCATGAAACTCCCTCTCCATGCTCCAAATATTTACAAAAAACATTAACACACAGTACTCGACACAGACTCACCATTCACAAATCATTATACTTGCCTTGTCCCTTGCTCAACCACTAGATTTACCATAGACCACCGAGCATTAGGCCATTTCACAAACCGGATTAGGCTCTTTCACGAACTAGAACTAGGTGTAAGACTTGAGGAATTTAAATAATTAAATAAATAATTATTTAATAAAGGTAATAAAGGGAGCCTTTATAGCATTAAATTCTAACTTTCATGATGTGGAAAAGTACTAGCTCAAGTGGTTGAAAGTACTTAAGTGTGTTGAGAGGACTTGAGTTCGAGCCTTAGGTGTGATAATTGTGTTATTGTTTTGATTTTATTATTTTTATGATATGTTTTAGCATGAAAAGAGATTTTAAATATCTAGATTTATAAAGATTAACATGAAACATGAATTGGTTGTGTATTGGCTTAATAATTGCTTGATAGTGAGTGAGTTCGAACCTTGATCTATGCAAAATAACTATTTTTTTTTTTACTAAAATTATTTTTGGCATGGATGAGAAAGGTTAGCAACCCTAGTCGCCTTGAGAAGCAAATGGAGAGGCTAGAGAACCACTTAGTAATGGAAATTGAAGATCCATGAAGACATTTTTAATTAGATTTTCGTTTTTTAATTAAAAGTGATTAAATTGGGTTAGTAAGTTAGGGAAGAGAGTAATTAGGAGAGTGAAACACTGCTGAATTTCGTGTGCCCTAGGGGAGGAGTATTTGAAGCATCCATTGATGTGTGAGAGAGAGCGAAAAGAGCAAAATTTTGTGTGATCAAGAGAAGACCTTGTGGATCAAAAAGCTAGCTAAAGTTTTGGCAATTGGAGCACGAATACCAGGTTAGGGGAGTTCCTATTTGATGTTTTAATTTTAATTGTATGTACTCGTGATGTGCCTAAGGATTTGGAAATGCATTTACCATTTCATTCGAGTTTCGTTCGGGTTTCTGGAATTTTCCAGAAATCGCCTGGCGGTCATGCGTTTCTCGCTAGGCGACACAAGCTCTAGACCTAGTTTTCTAGGTCTTCTTCATGAACCGCCTGCCAGCGGAAGATGATCCGCTTGGGGACGCGAACGGGGGTGCCCAGTACTTAGTTGCCTTTGATTTTTGTGGTATTCGTGATGTTGCAATGATGTTCTTTATGTGTGAGTGTGAATTTTGATGGGTATAATTAACTGCATGTAATATTGTTATGTTGAATGAATGAATCTTGATATAATTTAAGGGTTAGGGTTCACTATGGGTTTTGGAGATGAACAAGCACAATTTTCTTATTCTTAATATTATAATCTTATGAAATTGATCTCCAATTGAACACGCATGAACTTAAAAAGGCGATTTAACACTCAAAAATATGATAAAACAAATGACTGATTTGATATGAGCGAATTAACGTTCGGGTAGGTGCAGAACAAATCTGGAAATTTCAGAATTGGCATGTACCGCCTAGCGGTACAAGAACTACCGCCAGGCGACTCACCATAGCAGTGAGCATTGTGTGTTAAATTTGAGTTGCGTGATCTTAGTGAGATGTTTGGGATATTTTGTTTGAAACAGTGGCTAAAGTAAGATAGGGTGTGGAAATGAAACATGTGCATGGAAGTGGGGATAAAATGTGTATGAAATGAGGGATAATTATTAATAGGTATAATTAAATGCTAGTGGGGATAAAATGTGTATGAAATGAGGGTTGATGTGCTTGTGATGTTGCCCGAGGTCTATATTGTTGATTCTTATGATATGTAAATGGTGATGTTGGTTTCAGGTAAAACATGATATGTTCTATTTGGGCTAAAATTGGTAAAATATTTGTCAAGTGGAATAAAAAAGGGTAATAAGGTTTGGGGTTATTTTGACAGTGGTACAATAACATGATTTGGGTGAGTATGGAATGTAAGTGCAAGTTGTGTATGTGTTAGCAATGCTCACATCATTATATTCTTGGACAAATAAATGGTGTAATGAATTCATAATGCATGTGAATGTGCGGACTGTATATCAGTCGCTATATTAGGATTGAATAAGCATTTTGGGAGATGATTGTTTTATTGTACAATGATGGGTTCATTGGAACTAGTCTCAAATTGTCAAAAACCAGTAGCATTGCGCTACTAGTATGGCGCTTGGCGACACGAGACGGGCGTCGGGTGATAGATAACCAAAACAGTGGTAGGAGCCACTGGATTCGCGTGGCGCTTGGCAGTAGGGTAAGATCTGCCAGGCGGAGTTCACTGACAAACATACTAGAAAGGCGTGTCGCTTGGCGACACGAAGAGACCGCCAAGGGGTTTGGAACCAAGTTCCGCCTAGCGACGCGAGAGGTGCGTCAAGCGATTTTGGGTGCAGAGTTGGATCGCGAGGAGGATTTCTAGACAACTTTGGATGGAGGTCATGATGCGATGCTTTGCTAGGGGCCCAGTTACGAGTGTAACTTGTATTGGGGTAACACGTGGCCACTCGAGGTTATAGCCTGGTGGTTTTGGAAGTCTAGTGGAGTGTGCAAGATCGTGGCTCGTACGGCGGGGTTCCAAAAGATTTCCATCTTTAGCGAAACTGATTGAGTTTGGTAGTCTTGGGACAAATACGGACTACACGTGGACTATTAGGTGGTGGCCTGTAGTCGGAGGGGCGAGTATACACTCGTGCAGAAATGATCGATTAGTGTACTCATCAAAGGGTGTAGAATCGAGAGATGTCCAACAGAAGGTTTGGAAGTAGAGGATTTAGGTTTGGGGTACTAACACGGGTTATAGTTAGGAAATTTTTTATTATTTCATGTTGTAATTATTTTTATTGTATCTGAGCTCACCCTATCTGTGTGTGTGGCGATGATCATGTAATTTGTTACATGGGAGCAGAGGTTGATGCAGGTGAGCAGGTGGACGCTTAGAGTTGGAGTGGGGCCAACCATGAGAGTTTTATAATTCTTTTATTCATGGATTTTATGAATTATTTTGTAACAGATACCATAAACCATTTATATTTGTGATAATAAAACGGTAAATGGATTTTTTTTAATTTGGCACGTTGAAACATATTTAAGTTTTCCCGCGTTTTGGGAAAGTACTTAATAATAAATGCGGTTTATTATTATAATTCTTTCTTTTTATTTTAAATAAGTAATTTTCGGCTAGGACGTTACACTAGGCCCATTCACAAACCAACTTAGTCAACACCTTCACGAACGAGCTTCAAACTACTTCACGACCAGAACCAAGCCCCTTCATAAACCAAACTAGACTCCTCCATGAACCAAACCAACATGTGCAAACCCAAATCTAGGGGAGGCATAAACCCTTTGCAAAAAATTAATTGTTTAAGGAAATGGATGCAATGTGTATTTCTCTGATTTATCTGGGGTTTTATAATAGGTATAGGGTTTTATGTTTTGGGGTTTTCTTGGATGGGTTTTATTCATATTTGATTTTATTTTATTCTGGTTACCAGATTCGTTTTCTTACAGGTGTACTTTTAAAGAGGTAAATCGTTTCAGTTTTTTTTCTCACAACTATGTATCTTGGTAGTGTTTTAACTTGTGGTGGTCATAGTCGTGGTTTTATCAACGGAAATTGTGGACAAATGTGGCTACAATTAATATAGTGTACCAAATTGCACAAGTAGTACAGTAGTGATATCGTTGTCGTTAGGCGATCAAATTACCATTACTTTAGCAACTTCAGTATTGCCAGTTAGTAGTGAACAAAATAGTTAGGGTTAAGATAACCCTGAGTCGTCTCACAACGAATACGGAATTGATCTCAAATATTTGATTCTTAAAAATGCAATTAAAACTACCAATTATAAAAATAGGGGGTTTTGATATGCAAAGAAAATGACACGGAAGATTGTAAACACAGTAATAGTAAATAGGTCAATTCCACTGCTTTTTCTAAATAAGATTCTTCATTGGTTATCTAGAGATTATTGTTAAATTAATTATTGTTGTTGATTTACAAATAAATCAATGTAAAGACTCAATTCATTTGTTGGCATCCTCACTTTTAATCAAAGTACAGTCTCAATTAAAAGTGAGAATTGTTAGATTGTCCATAGTAAATTTAATCAAAGTACAGTCTCAATTAATTTTACTATGCCTAATCATGTCTATTCCTTTGTTTCTTTACCAAATAGAAAACTTAATTAATCAAAGTAAAGTCTTGACTAATTTTAGTTAAAGTAATTACCTCTAATCAAATTAAAGTCTCAATTATTGGCAAAAACTTATTTAATCAAATGAAAGTTTCTAAACAAAATCAAAGTAAAGTCTCAATTTAATTTAAAAACCTTTTAACTCATATGATTAGCATGCATGTAGATTTAAAATCATTATTTTCTATTCAATTAAGAAGCAAAGGACATAGATAAACAAAAACCATAACAATGATCAAAATAACAAAACATATAAATTCATCTAACCTCAGAATCCAGTTAAGAAATTACAGTGGAATCAACCCTAAAAGCTTAGCCCTCCATGGCTTTGATGGAATACATGATGATATGAAGGAAAGAAAATAAAAGAAAGAATGAGAGATGTGGTGGAGACGGTATCTGCCAAAAACCAGAGAGTTCTAAGTGTCTAAGCTGTAAGTTGTAAATTGTCAGTCCTCTCTTCCTTCTGCTCCCTTAAGTCTCTTTATATAGGCTTCCACTGGACTTTGGGCTTTATCTGTCAGTTGCTAAAATCTTTTATTTTTATTTAATTAATTAACAACTTAATTCCTGTCCAATTTCCAATTCTGCCCCTCTCATTTAACCATATTTGCAGTTTTGACCAGAATTGACTGCTGACTTTGACCAGTTGACCAAAGTTGACCTGTTGACCAGAGTTGACCAGTTTGACTGTCCTATCAGATGCTGACACGTGGCAGTGCAGATTCTCTCTCCAGAATTAGGGTTTTTGCAGATGCAATGGAGATGGAGATGGCAATGACGGCTGACGACGCGGCTGCTGCCGCTTTCCGGCGAGGTGGTCGGACGTGACTTGTGCGTCTCCAGCAATGGTGTTTTTGCGGTGGTGATGGCACGCAAGATGGTGGTGTTCGATGCTGGTGTTCGCTGCTGCAGCGGTTGCGACAAAGCTCGCGGTGGTTGCTGATTCCGACGTGGTGGTGCGCGGAACAAGCTTCGCGGAGGCGTGGTGGTCTTGCGGATCTGCTGTGAAGATAGAAAACGATGGTGGCGCTGCCATAGAGTGCGCGAGGTGCAGAGATGGTGGAGGTTGGATGCTTGACGGAGCTGCGCAGGTCGCGCTGGCGGTGTGCTCGCGGTGGTTGCAGGTCTGCGCGGCGCGACGTGAAGGTGATCGCGACGGATGGTAGCTGCCATGGCTGACGCGCTGTGGAGATGCTTCGCGGAGGTTGTTGCTGTTCGTGGTGGCCGGAAGAGGTGCTGCGATGGTGCGTGAAGGTGGCCGGCGAGGAGATGGCGGCGGCGGCTGCCATGGTGGGTGGAAGGGAAATTAGGGTTAGGGTTTCATGTGTGAGATGGAGGAGATGATGACGTGGCAAGATCTGAGTGGTCAATTTGGTGAGTGGAGGATTATGACACGTGGCGGCTTATGGTTGGCTAATTTTATCCATGCATTGTCCTCAATGTATTCAATATGTATAAAATGCAAAGAAAAAGTATGAAGTGTACTTACCTCCTCAAGGTGGAAGGTATGAGGGAGAAGTCAAGTTCATCCCATCCATCGTCTTATTCAGCATATCTTGATTTTCATTGAATATCCGAAGACGATGCCCATTAACTTTAAAAGTTCTTGCTGAAGATTCTTCCTTGATCTCCACTGCTCCATAAGGGAAGACTTCTGTAACAATGTATGGTCCTTCCCAAGTAGAACGCAACTTACCACTCATGTGACCAAGCTTGGATTTGTATAGTAACACCTTTTGGCCTACCTTGAAATCCTTTCTAGCCACAAGCTTTTGGTCATGGAACTTCTTGGTTTTCTCTTTGTAGAACTTTGAATTTTCATAGGCTGCAAGCCTAATCTCCTCTAGTTCTTGCAACTGAAGTTTTCGCTCATTTCCTGCTTCTTCCAAATCCAAGTTGCATGCTTTCATGGCCCAATAGGCCCGATGTTCAATCTCCACAGGTAGATGACAAGCCTTTCCAAAAACCACCCTGAAAGGTGACATACCTATAGGTGTTTTGTAGGCTGTCCTGTGTGCCCAAAGTGCTTCATCCAATCTTGTGGCCCAATCCTTTCGACTAGGCTTCACTACTTTCTCTAGTATCTTTTTAATCTCTCTGTTAGAGATCTCTGCTTGTCCATTGGTTTGGGGGTGATATGGTGTAGCAATGCGATGTGTCACCCCATACTTCTTCAACATGTTCTCAAGTAGCCTATTACAGAAATGAGTCCCCTGGTCACTGATGATGGCTCGTGGTATCCCAAATCTGCAGAAAATGTTAGACTTGACAAAACTCATAACAACTCGAGAATCATTAGTCCTTGTAGCTATGGCTTCCACTCATTTGGAGACATAGTCTACAGCAAGCAAAATATAAGAAAACCCAAAAGAAGGAGGAAAAGGACCCATAAAATCAATACCCCAAATATCAAATACCTCACAATATAACATGGGTTGTTGAGGCATTTCATCCCTTCTCGTAATGGATCTGGCTGCCCTTTGGCACTGCTCACAATTTTCATATACCCTCTGTGCATCTTTAAAAATAGTAGGCCAATATAATCCACAATCCAACACCTTCCTACCTGTTCTTTGTGTGCCATAATGTCCACCAAAAGGAGACGAATGACAGAACTCAAGCACATGAGGTATCTCGATATCTGGAACACACCTCCTTATGACTTGGTCACTACCGATGCGCCATAAGATTGGGTCTTCCCAGATATAGTACTTTGCCTCACTTTTTAGCTTGATTCTTTCATATTTGGAGAAGGAAGGAGGAATAGCAGAAACAACCAAATAATTAACAATGTCAGCAAACCAAGGTTCAGGAAACATACCTTTCACAGCAGTCAATGCTAGGAGGACTTCATCAGGAAAGTCATCCTTAATAGGAATGTGATCTTCTCCATTTTCAATCCTGCTAAGATGATCGGCTACTAAGTTATGTGCCCCACTTCTGTCTAGAATCTCAATGTCAAACTCTTGGAGCAGTAGCATCCATCTGATCAACCTTGGTTTCGAATCTGCTTTCTTCAGAAGGAATTTTAATGTTGCATGATCAGTATAAACAATTACCTTGGAACCAAGTATATACGGTCTGAATTTGTCCAAGGCAAACACAACAGCCAATAATTCCTTCTCAGTCGTGGTGTAGTTAGCCTGCGCTGTGTCCAACGTTCTGGAAGCATAATATATCACATGTGATAGCTTCCCATCTTTTTGTGCAACCACCGCTCCTACTGTAAAGTTTGATGCATCACATATCAGCTCGAATGGTAATGTCCAGTCAGGTGGCTGGATGATAGGAGTGGTGGTAAGCGCCTTTTTCAATGTATCAAACGCATCTTTGCACCTCTCTCCAAAGTCAAATACTACATCCTTTTGCAACAAGTTGGAGAGAGGGTTGGCTATCTTGCTGAAGTCCTTGATAAACCTCTTGTAAAATCCTGCATGTCCAAGAAAAGATCGAACCTCTTTCACAGAAGAGGGGTAAGGCAATTGTGAAATAATATCAATTTTAGCAGGATCTACAGATATACCATTCTTGGAAACAACGTGACCTAAAACTATACCTTGTTCCACCATAAAATGACATTTTTCAAAATTTAGAACAAGGTTAGTTTCTTCACATCTCTCCAAGACTCTAGCAAGATTAGACAAGCAGTGATCAAAAGATGAACCATATACACTAAAATCATCCATAAAAACCTCAATACAATGCTCCAACAAATCTGTAAAAATACTCATCATACATCGCTGAAATGTTCCAGGAGCATTGCAAAGGCCAAATGGCATTTTCCTATAAGCATATGTACCGAATGGACAAGTAAAAGTAGTCTTATGTTGATCCTCTAAGGCAATACAAATCTGAAAATACCCAGAGAATCCATCAAGAAAACAGTAATGAGACTTACCTGCCAATCGATCTAACATCTGGTCCATAAATGGTAAAGGAAAGTGGTCCTTCCTGGTGGCCTGGTTTAGTCTTCTATAATCAATACAGACCCTCCAGCTATTCTGAATACGAGTAGGAATCAACTCGTTCTTCTCATTCTTGACCACGGTGATCCCAGATTTCTTGGGGACCACATGTACAGGACTCACCCAAGTGCTGTCAGAAATGGGATATATAATACCTGCTTGTAGCAACTTGATGACTTCTTTCTTCAAGACCTCCATCAGTTGAGGATTCAGTCTCCTCTGAGGTTGCCTCACTGGCTTAGCATCCTCCTCCAAGAGTATTTTGTGCATGCAGAAAGAAGGACTAATACCAGGAATATCTGCCAAAGTCCAGCCTATTGCTCGCTTGTGATCTTTGATAACCTACAATAGCTTTTGTTCCTGCTCGTCAGTAAGCAAGGCAGATATAATAACAGGGAGTTTCCCATCCCTTTCAAGATAAACATATTTCAAATGAGATGGCAAAGGTTTCAACTCCAAAGTGGGTGGCTGTTCCACAGATGGCAACATTTTACTGCCTAAGGTAATTTCAGCCACCTCAACATCACACTTGGACGCCACAGAGGTATCAAATAGTGACACCGCGTCCTCAACATCACCTGTTTTACAATTTTCTCTTTCGTCTAAAATTGAACCCGAAATATTCGAAAAAGAAAAATCCAAAGAAGAAGAAAAACCAGATAAAACGTCCAAAAGTCTAAAAGCATAATTGTTCACTACATTACTCAATAAATCAATACAAAACAAAGAATGGTTTTCAATTGGGTGCTTCATGGCTTCTAGCACGTTGAACTGCACCTTCTCATCTCCTATCTCCATGGTCAAGGATCCTGCATGCACGTCTATCTTGGTACGTGCTGTCATCATGAATGGTCTTCCCAAGATAATTGTGGTTGAACTCATTCCTTCATCATCCTTCATGTCCAAGATATAAAAATCTGCAGGAAAAATTAATTTGTCCATACGGACAAGCACATCTTCTAGCACACCTGCAGGGTTAACTGTGCTACGGTTGGCCAATTGAATGACCACACCAGTAGACTTAAGAGGTCCAAGATGAAGTGAAGTAAAAACAGATAAAGGCATTACATTAATAGAAGCTCCTAAATCTAACATAGCATTGTCAAACTTAGTACTTCCTATAATGCAGGGAACATAAAACATACCTGGATCCTTACACTTTTGCGGCATTCTGACTGCAGGCTTCTTAATTAAGCTAGAGACATTTCTTCCCATGTTCACTACCTCTTTGTCCATAATACGACTTTTATGTGTACATAATTCTTTGAGAAACTTGGCGTATTTAGGAATTTGTCTCACAGCATCCAACAAAGGGATGTTTATCTCCACTTTTTTTTGAAAGTATTCAGGATTTCTTTGTCTAACTCCTCCATCTTTTTAGTTTTTGGTTTCAAACGGTTTGGATAGGGAGGAGGAGGAGAATAAGGAGAAGAATTTTCAGAGGAAGTATTAGGGGATACCAACCTGGAGTTATCACTGGGTGCAGGTATTTCAGATGTTGCTTGTGTTGCTTCATCTGATCTTCCTCTTTCATCATTAGGTACAACTTCATTGTCTTCATCTTCTTGGGCATCCCCAAGGCCTTGTATTTGCTTACCCGATCTTAAAGTAATAACACTTACATTTCGCGGGTTAATTACAGTTTGTGCAGGCAAATTGCTTGAGCCTTGTTGAGACTTCATCTGATTTAACTCATTTGCCATTTATCCAATCTGGTTCTGCAAGTTTTGATTGGTTGCTTCCATCGTCTGTTTCAACTCATTGATTTGTCCCTTCATCATGTCAGCCATCATTTTCATCATTGCCTCCATGTTTGAATCACCAGAGGTTGCCGCTGGTTGTGGTTGTTGCCTCTGTTGAGGTGGAACATAGACTTGTTGGTGTTGAGGTTGTTGATTTCCCAATTCTGGCTGGGATATTCCTTCCAATCTGGGTTGTACTTGTTGGAGGACAAATCATGGTTGTATTGCTGCCGAGGTGGTCTATTATTGCCATAGATGTTTGCAGCATATGCTTGAGGTTGTTCATTGTCTAACGTCCCTGTCTCTTTTAATATAGAACAAGCCTCTGTAGGATGATTAGTAGAAGCACAAATTCCACATAAAGTAGAAGGGATAGGCTTTTTCTGTAAGTCTGTCAAGGTCCTTACCATGGCCGCTAAGTCGTCCAACTTCCCTTCTAATTTCTTGTGATCTGCAAGACATGAAGCTTCTACTCCATGGGTTCCCTTCAATAGAGTTATAGAATTACTCCTGGTGGAAAATTTTGATGGTTCGACGCCATTGTTTCAATCAATTGTCTTGCATTTGTTGGCGTTTTGTCCACCAATGACCCTCCACTTGCAGCATCTATCATTTGTCTATCCATGATACTCAATCCCTCATAAAAGTACTGAATGAGGAGATGCTCGTTTATTTGGTGATGAGGACAGGAAGCGCATAACTTTTTGAATCTTTCCCAATACTCGTGAAGACTTTCTCTTTCTTGTTGCCTTATCCCATAAATATCTTTGCGAATAGCAGCAACTGTAGATGCTGGAAAAAACTTTTCCAAAAATAATCTTTTCAGAGTCTCCCAAGTATTGATGGATCCTGGCGGAAGGCAGTATAACCAATTCTTAGCGGCATCTTGCAATGAGAATGGAAAAGCCTTAAGCTTGATATGTTCCTCTGTCACTGTTGTAGGTCTCATGGATGAACAAACAACATGAAATTCCTTCAAATGATGGTACGGGTCTTCTCCTGCTAATCCATGGAATTTGGGTAAAAGATGGATTAACCCAGACTTAAGCTCACATTCTCCATCTGGATATTGGATGCACATGTTTTGTGTAATTGCTGCATCCGGTGAAGCCAACTCTCTTATTGTTCTTTCTTCCATTCTATCTTCTTGAATTTCTGGTTCAGGTGATGGATCAGAAGATATGTTAATCACCGGAGGTGATTCTAGCGGTACACTTTCAGTGGTAGGTTCTGATGATGATGGTGCTCGTTCAGTAGAACACCTGAGTTCAAGTCTCCTACGTGATTTACACAAGTTCCTTTCAAGTTCTGAATCAAGTTGATAAAATTGACCTGGATTGGCCCGAGTCATGCACTATGCAAGTCCACCTGAAAGTGTTTCCCTGTGTGTTTTTTTTTCTTCCTATTCTTGTTTTGGAGAAAGATTTCAAGAAAGAAATGAGTTAAGATGTCGTTGGGTCTACTCCCAGGAAAGAGAGGTGCGTCACAATGGACAACTTAAATACCAAGTCTTTCTTAGACAGAGTTTTCCAAACTAGTCTCAAAAAATTTCTTAAAAGAAATTCTTAATCAAAACAAAAATAGAAATTTGCTTGGAATATATTAAAAGAAAACTAGAGACTACAAAATAACAAACAATATTAAACGTATATGCGTAAAATAAATAAATAAATAAAAATAAAAAATAAAATAAAATAAAATAAAATAAATAAATAAAAACAGAATCAAAATAAAAGAAATACTAACCGTACTCCCCGGCAACGGCGCCAAATTTGATATCGCTGTCGTTAGGCGATCAAATTACCACAACTTTAGCAACTTCAGTATTGCCAGTTAGTAGTGAACAAAATAGTTAGGGTTAAGATAACCCTGAGTCGTCTCACAACGAATACGGAATTGATCTCAAATATTTGATTCTTAAAAATGCAATTAAAACTACCAATTATAAAAATAGGGGGTTTTGATATGCAAAGAAAATGACACGGAAGATTGTAAACACAGTAATAGTAAATAGGTCAATTCCACTGCTTTTTCTAAATAAGATTCTTCATTGGTTATCTAGAGATTATTGTTAAATTAATTATTGTTGTTGATTTACAAATAAATCAATGTAAAGACTCAATTCATTTGTTGGCATCCTCACTTTTAATCAAAGTACAGTCTCAATTAAAAGTGAGAATTGTTAGATTGTCCATAGTAAATTTAATCAAAGTACAGTCTCAATTAATTTTACTATGCCTAATCATGTCTATTCCTTTGTTTCTTTACCAAATAGAAAACTTAATTAATCAAAGTAAAGTCTTGACTAATTTTAGTTAAAGTAATTACCTCTAATCAAATTAAAGTCTCAATTATTGGCAAAAACTTATTTAATCAAATGAAAGTTTCTAAACAAAATCAAAGTAAAGTCTCAATTTAATTTAAAAACCTTTTAACTCATATGATTAGCATGCATGTAGATTTAAAATCATTATTTTCTATTCAATTAAGAAGCAAAGGACATAGATAAACAAAAACCATAACAATGATCAAAATAACAAAACATATAAATTCATCTAACCTCAGAATCCAGTTAAGAAATTACAGTGGAATCAACCCTAAAAGCTTAGCCCTCCATGGCTTTGATGGAATACATGATGATATGAAGGAAAGAAAATAAAAGAAAGAATGAGAGATGTGGTGGAGACGGTATCTGCCAAAAACCAGAGAGTTCTAAGTGTCTAAGCTGTAAGTTGTAAATTGTCAGTCCTCTCTTCCTTCTGCTCCCTTAAGTCTCTTTATATAGGCTTCCACTGGACTTTGGGCTTTATCTGTCAGTTGCTAAAATCTTTTATTTTTATTTAATTAATTAACAACTTAATTCCTGTCCAATTTCCAATTCTGCCCCTCTCATTTAACCATATTTGCAGTTTTGACCAGAATTGACTGCTGACTTTGACCAGTTGACCAAAGTTGACCTGTTGACCAGAGTTGACCAGTTTGACTGTCCTATCAGATGCTGACACGTGGCAGTGCAGATTCTCTCTCCAGAATTAGGGTTTTTGCAGATGCAATGGAGATGGAGATGGCAATGACGGCTGACGACGCGGCTGCTGCCGCTTTCCGGCGAGGTGGTCGGACGTGACTTGTGCGTCTCCAGCAATGGTGTTTTTGCGGTGGTGATGGCACGCAAGATGGTGGTGTTCGATGCTGGTGTTCGCTGCTGCAGCGGTTGCGACAAAGCTCGCGGTGGTTGCTGATTCCGACGTGGTGGTGCGCGGAACAAGCTTCGCGGAGGCGTGGTGGTCTTGCGGATCTGCTGTGAAGATAGAAAACGATGGTGGCGCTGCCATAGAGTGCGCGAGGTGCAGAGATGGTGGAGGTTGGATGCTTGACGGAGCTGCGCAGGTCGCGCTGGCGGTGTGCTCGCGGTGTGATCGCGAAGGATGGTAGTTGCCATGGCTGACGCGTTGTGGAGAAGCTTCGCGGAGGTTGTTGCTGTTCGTGGTGGCTGGAAGAGGTGCTGCGATGGTGCGTGAAGGTCGCCGACGAGGAGATGGCGGCGGCGGCTGCCATGGTGGGTGGAAGGGAAATTAGGGTTAGGGTTTCATGTGTGAGATGGAGGAGATGATGACGTGGCAAGATCTGAGTGGTCAATTTGGTGAGTGGAGGATTATGACACGTGGCGGCTTATGGTTGGCTAATTTTAAAAGGTGGGGATTGCCACATGGCATGATCTGGTTGAGTGGAGTTTAAGTGGTAGGAGGGGTGTAACTTAGTGAAAACTGGGGGTGTAGAACATGTTTTTGTGGTCCACTTGAGGAAGGAGTGTGCAAATAAAATCTGGGGGTGCATTTAGCTCCTGATTTATTCTTTTCCAGAATTTCTTGATTTTGGACTTATTTTGTAACTTTGAATATTTCAAAATCACACTATTAATTGACCAAAAATAAATTCCAGCTGCATTAACAAACGTTAAAATATCCAATAGTATTTTATGCAACTAAAATCAATTTTTAGGCCACTTTTACCAAACTTACTCAATAAATCCAATAATCACAAATCCTAATTAAATCAATCTTTAAGCACAGAAAATTCAATTAAATCCCCAAATTTAAATATTAAGTGAGGGCAAAAATTTGAACTCATCAAGTAGACAAGTCCATATATCGTATCCCACACGGACTAATGTGGTCTAAATTAATTGATTAGTTACTGATAAAGGGTGAGAATAACAAAACATTTATGGGTTAAAGGAAAAATAAATGTAGAATATAAAATATAATGGGAATTAACACAACGGAAACAAAAAGTTTGATTTAGAAAAATATGAAATAAAAGTTTCACTGGGATTGGGTTTCACTATTCCATTTAAAGGAAAAATCAACAAACAAAATAATTCAATTTTCATCTGTCACACTCACATCGTTTGTAACATGCCTGAATTTCGTCGCAGATAAGCCTAAACTAAAATAATAAAAACTCTATGTCTAACAATTTTATTATTGCATTTGCATTAGTGACAAATATGTTAACGCTTAAGAATGATCAATGACCACATCTATGTCTAGCATTTGAAATCAAAAGTTGTTTTATCCTACTAGGGTTTCCTAAACTATCTTTCGGATGAGCTGTTACTCCCAATATGCATCATGTCTAGAACATCCAATTAAAGATCATAAATTGGGTTTTCAAACTATCTTTCGGATCAGTATGGACACCCACATGTGCAAAATTCATACACTATGCAGTTAAAACAAGAATAAAACATAAGAGATTATGGAAAAAAATTATATTGAGTGAAGAATTCATAGAGAATTAAGAATAAATTACACCTAACCCCGTGAATGAGGGAATTAGCTACTCCTAGGCATACTGAATACTAGACTGATTTGAATTTGAATGCCTCCTTCCGTTAGAATGCCCTTCTACCATCAAGTGTAGAGATATCAAGTTTCTTTCTCTTTAGGTGTGTATTTGACCTATGACAGGTCCTCTATTTTTATACTTTCATGGACTTGATTTTGTAGTTGAATAAATTGTAATAGATAATCCTTGATATATATCTTTTAATCTTTGAAGATTCCATATCTTTGATATATTCTTCAAATCTTATCATTTATAATTTGAATAACTAACTTTGTGGATATATGATATTGTTGATAATCTTTTACTATTCAATATTTCACTCATTCTGTTGATAATCTTCTCAAATCTCTTAAATTTTCACTTATTTGTAAAATATAATCCACACATTTATATTTTCCACTTTTATTGAATAAAACCTAAAATATCAAATAAAATCCAAAAATAAAATAACAATAATAAATAAAAATAAATAAAATAAAAACATGATAATACCAATTATCATGGTCCTGGTCGTGGTTTTGTCATGGGAAATTGTGGACAAATGTGGCTACATTTATATTATAGTGCCTCTCTTGGCTGAAATTGTTGTCACAAATTGTTATTTAGAACTTTATATTTTTGCTTTTTCTCTGAAGTAACATGAGAGAACTTTCGAAAAGGTTGAGATGGGTAAATTAAGTTTGAATTAGAAAGAATTAGATTTAATTTTTTCTTCATGTTTTTTTTTACCATAAGTGCTTTTTGGAAGTTTGTCTCCTTAGCTCATTTAACTTTAATAGAGGTAAAATGTATAGTTGATTTTAAAGTTGATTTACTTTATCATCCAAACAAAATCTTTTTAAATTCAAATTTTAGTGTACCATTCTCAAATGCAAATCACACTTTGAGACACTTTATATATTACCTTTAAGGTGTGCACTGAACCTGATAGATTATTTTGAATTGCTAAAAAGTAATGTTAGGAATGGAAGTGATTGTTTATGATACGTTGAAGGAGTGATAAGGTGACCTAGTGGCTAAAAGGAAGGGAAGGGAGGGGGAGGTCATGGGTTCGATCCCTCCTGCTAACAATTTGGAGAAATAACGTTGGTTTGGTGGGGTTTAGAAGGGAGGGTATGAGAGGTTGGTTATGGAAAAACTTTACAAAAGAAATAAAAATAATCTATATATTTTAGAAGGGAGGGTAGGAGAGGTAAAAATAACAATTTTTGAAAATTTTTGAGTTAGTCCCTGCTAAATATTTTCATTCAAAATGGAAAATTATGGTTCACGTAATTTTAGAAGAAAATTATTTGGAAATAATTATGATTTGTTTGAAAATATTTTTCATTCAAAACGGAAGATAATGGTTCATGTAATTTTAGAAGAAAATTATTTAGAAATGATTATGATTTGTTTGAAAGTGAACTCAAATTAGTCTCGCACAATAGGTCTACATAGAGTATTCTAGGTAGAAAGAACATGAGGGTGCATATGAGACTTCTCTTCTAGAAAGAATTCAAATGTATGCATAAACAATGCATAGACACTTTGTATGCGCCTAAGATCACGAGCAGACCAATGTTTTGACTTCCTTTTCAACAATTTTTTCATTTCCATGTGTGTTGGTTTGACCGAAGAGGCGATGGGGAACTTCATCTTCTTCATCAGCTTAGTAGTCATGCCAGGTGTTGGTAGTCAAGCCTGAGATTCGTCTTCTTAATAAAACTTGGATGAATAAACCAATGGACAAGATGAGTGCCATAAGTATGTTTTTAGTACATCTTAAGGACGTTTTAGCGTATGTGTTATTCTTTTAGAAGCACTTGGAGCATCATTTGAAGCTCAAAAAGGTTAACATAACCTTTCCATTCTTCATATTCTTCACTTATGCATCCTTTAATTTTTACTTCAACTAATACTAAACCAAATTTGTTAATAAATAAAAAAAAGGCACATACATGCATGTGCATATCATACATATACACACATAAATAGTAATAAAAGTTGACATGAATTAAGTTAAAAATGAAAGCTTGTAACATAAACAATGATTAGATGATATATCGATTATATGTAATTAATAAAGTATAAGACAATAATACAAAATATAGACAAAATATAGATTGACGACATCATATGTAACATGTCAAGATGTTGGCGTGGAAAAGAATAAAGCAGAATCCAAGTTTGTTATAACAAAACGACACGTGGAAGAAAACCCATATCATACGAGATTGAGAAGAACAAATAGAATCAGAAGAAGAAACGTTTATTTGCGGGACTTTGCAAAATGAGAGGATCATTGATGGTATGATTATCCTTTCTGATAATTCCTTTGCTTCACCTTCTTACTCTGAACTCTTTTCTCATTCGGATTCATTAATTATGGACTATTCAGGTGTGAAATTCCAGAAGGGTGCTTAAAGGACGACGAATCAAAATGTTATCAACACTACCTTTGTTGCCTTGTTGATACACTTTATGTGAATTTGGTTCAATTTTTGTTAGAATTGAACTTTATTGTTGCTACTTTTGACACTTATTTCATAATACGAATATACACTATTCCATTGGTGCTTCCATTGACGCCAATGGCTGAGAACACAAGGCTGAAAGATTTGCAAAATCAAGTTACAACTCAAGGTGAACAACTGCGTCGATTGATGAATTTGATTGAACTGCGGGATCAAGCACAACACGACCGTGATATCACTCAACAACAGGTGGCGCCGCGGTTGCAGAATAGCACCCAGGAACGCATGGAGCAGATGCAGAAATCCATTGATTTATTCGTTCATAATCATTCTCAGCCCCTTGGTGTTACGAACTCCCCTAGGGATTCCTCATTGCCTATGAAGAATATCTCCTTAGGGTTTCCACATTTTGATGGAACCACGCCAATCCTGGAATGGATTTTTAAAGCTGAGAAGTTTTTCAGCTACCACAACACTCTAGACGCTGTTCGCGTGGATATCGTAGCTATTCATTTTGAGAAAGACGTCGTTCCTTGGTTTCAAATGCTACAATGCTTGAATGCTATTCGATCTTAGAATGAGCTTACTACAACGTTGGAATCTCAGTTTGGTCCTTCAATGTTTGATTTCCCAGCTCAAGAACTATTCAAACTGCAACAATCTGGTACGGTTTCCGACTATTATCTACGTTTCATGGAATTGGCCAATCATTCATCTGGACTCTCTGCTGTAGCATTATTACAATGTTTTATAAGCGGCCTTAATAACGATATTCGCTGCGATGTTATTGTCCAATTTCATGCGACCATCCTACGAGTAGTCTTCTTAGCCAAGTTATATGAGGAGAAATATGCACCTCCCGGCTCCACCCGGTGTTGTACTCCTACTAAAAAATATTCACAAATTTCCTTTAGTAGTACTAGCATGACTTCGGGGAAACAAAATGCATCAACCACTTCCTTGCCGCCCTTGTTGCCTACACCCTCCACACCTCCTATTCGACATAATACTGTTAAGAAGATGACTCCTGCCGAGATGCAACTGCATCGGGAAAAATGCTTGTATTATTTCTGTGACAAGAAGTTCACTTTCAATCATAAATGTCCTAATCGCCAATTGTTGTTGTTACAAATAGAAGAGGATGATCTAGACCCTGACTTGCTCACTTCAAAGGAATCCACAACATGCGTTCCCAATAGTAATATCGTTCCTGCAAGTGATCCCCATTTATCCTTAAATACCTTAAAGGGGGGCCTTGGCGTTGGCACTATCCGTTTTGAGGCTTTTATTAACCAGTTACCCAGTAGAGTTTTAGTGGATGGTGGGAGTTCCAACATCTTTATTAAACCACACATCGCCAAGTTTTTAAAGTTACCAGTTGAACCAGTTTCCACGTTTCGTGTTATGGTGGGTAATGGGACTTATTTAGCGGTCGAAGGTATGATCTAAGATCTTGTTATTTAGGTGCAGGGAAGTACTTTCGAATTACCAATTTTTGTTCTACCCATATCAGGAGTTAATTTAATTTTAGGAGCTCGTTGGTTAAAGACTATTGGACCTCACCTGCCCAATTATGAGTTTTTGCAACTGCAATTTTTAGATCAAGGGAAATTTATTACCTTACAGGGTGATGTTGATACATTCCCTCCACCTGCACAACTTCATCATATTCGTCGCATGCTTCATACTAATTCTATAGTAGAAATTTTTTGTATGGAACTCGTGGCACCTGGCTCTCCTCCACATTCCTTGTTGGATTTGCCTCCTAAGATGGCTCTTGAGTTAGCTTCCTTACTACAGGATTATGCTTTAGTTTTTAGTACACCTACTTCCTTGCCTCCTTCCCGAACGCATGACTACACCATTCCCCTGGTCGAAGGTTCTGCTCCTGTCAAGGTGAAAGCATATCGCTTTCCTCACAGTCAAAAGGAGGAAATTGAGCGCTTAATTCAGAGCATGTTAGTAGAGGGTGTTAGTTTTGAAATTGGCATTGCAATCATATTGAGCTCTCCTCCTTTCTTCATTAGTACATTCACTCCAAGGCTTGCTCACTTGCTTATTTTCAACAACACATTTAGGAGTGTATGGTTCATTAACTATTGCATCCCAAATTCCTTTGTCTATAGATTCAATGAAAAATTGCATCCTTATTTTCCAAAACTAATAGTTTAGACCACAAAACATAGGTGGTCTATGAATAGAGGCACCTTCAGCAAAAGGGAGTTTACTTTCAGCCATTTCAAAAGATTTTTTATCAAACTTGAATACCTTTCAAGAACCTTGCTCCAGATACCAATTGTTAGTTTTGAAATGGTGAGTCTAGCCAAGAAGGGGGGGTTGAATTTGCGTTATAAAACTTTTTTGAAAGCTTAAACCTCTTTTCAATTGAATCTAATGGACTAGAAAGTTTGGATGTAAATGCAGCAGACCAGTACACTTTCAATCGATTAAAATATAAAACAACAGACTAAATTGTTCTTGATGCTATGAAATAGTCGATTAAAAATGCAATTCAGTCTGCTAAAATATTGGAGAATTATGCAGAATGCAGAGTTTGCGAATTCAACTCAAACAACAATCTTTTACATACAAGACATGTTCCAATCAGTATTTATAACAAGTATAAACCCTCAGATTACACAAGAACGGATTAAATCACACCAAAGATCAAATTGCTTGGTTTTCTTGAGTTTTTAAAGAGTTTCAAAGAGAGAGAGAGATGAGGGAAAGAAGATTGCACAACTGTTTTTATACTAGTTCACTCAATCACAGAGCTACATCCAGTTTACCAGGACAACCTGAGCCTGGTTTCCACTATATTCAAAAGTTTTACAAATCACAAACCAAGATTACACTTTTGAACACAAAACACACAAGATTTTTGACTCACAAAAATCTAGAACCACAACCTACAAGAATCACACTTGCAGACCTGAAATCACATCAGGCAAACCATCTAGAGGCACAAGAACATCTAAACCTGATGGTGGCTGTCCCTAGCACACCATACATGTGTTCTTCAAGCTACTCACAAGCCAAAATGCCTCCAAAATCAACCAAGATCAACCAAGATCTTCAAACCACGAGTTCCAACTGTGTATTGTAGAGAGAGAACGCTTCCCAGAGATGAATGACACGATTTGGTTCAGAAAAACTCAGATTCGCACCTCTGCTCGCGAAAACACAGCTTATATAGTTTTGGTTTAAGTGAAATCAGTTGATTGAATTTTTCGTACAGTCAGCTGATTTCACCTGACTTAAGTGAAATCAGTCGATTGAAAAATAATTCAACTGACTGAATGCATTCATACCAGAAACTATATACAACAAGCCTTTTAACCTGTTAAAACCCATTTTAATAGATTAAAAGAGACACATTAAGGCACACAAGACATCTAACCTATGTCATATAGCCTACCAACATTGTATAACACTAAACAATTACATTTAACATGTTATTTTCAGATTTAACACACTAAAACTAAATCTTCAAGAGGATCTTCCTCAATCTTCATCAAACACTTAAGATCTTCATGCACATGGCTTTATCAATTCTTTACTTCAAGCTTGCTTGTGCCAACAATCACCCCCTGAATTGATGAAGCCAACACCCTCGAGTTGAATTGATGAGCTAAGATCCATAGAGAAACTTGAAAAAGCTTTTGCATACAAGATACCAATATTCCAAATATACAACCAAGCAAAAGCACACAAGCATACATACATATCACATATGCATATGCTCCCCCTATCATTAATAATATGATTTAACTTCAGATTTTTGATTAAGTTTGCAGTATTATATGATTACAACAAATTTATTTCAGGTTTTCCAATTTTAACACAATTTTACTCAATTTTCACTCATTTTTCTCCCCCTTTGGATTCATCAATTGAAAGTAAATGCATAGATCAATTTGGAAAGATGAAAATTTTCATTAAAGTAGTAACATAGGGGTGTACCAGAGCACCTGGTACGAATACAAACACACCAGAACAAAAACAAAAATTACAGAACATCATGAAGCTAAAAACTGATATAATCAGCCGACTAAAATGAGAAAATAGCCAATTGAAATACTTGAACAAACAGCAGACACACAAAATGCAACATGAAAATGCAATGCATGACCTATGAGCCATCCCCTTCACTCATTCCTAGGGTTGTCTCTGGTGTAGACACTGGAGAGGAGGTCATGAACATTATGGAGTTGGTCATCCAAGTCTTGAAACCTTGTTGTGTAGTACATGTGATGTGCATTTTGTGCCATGTGGAGGTGTTGAAGTTGATTGAGAACCTATTTCTCAAATTGGGAGTATGTAGGTCCAGTATTCTTAGGAGGGTTGTACAACTCAATTGCCATTGGTAGAGGTTCATCTTCCTCTTGGTTTCCTCCACTAGTTCTCGCTTCATGGTCATTTGCTCCAACTTCAATGTTTGCACCTTGATCTCCTTCAACTATCCAAGTGTTGCCTACTTTGGTGAATCCCATCTTGTGCATATTCAGAGTTGGAACATGATTGAGAAGGCTAGTAGACTCCTCAAGCTCTCCTTCCACATCCACACCAAAATGCTCAATGAACTTGGAGATGAGCACCACATATGGAAGCTTGAAATCTGTGAGCCTCTTTAACTTCATCATATGGTCACGGATTGTGTATGTCCAATCCACCATCACACCATTTTGAATGCAGTACATCACCACTAGATCACCTTCATTCAAGGTAGCATGGTTGCTCCCCCTAGGCATGATGATTTTGGTCACCACCATGGCTAGCAACCTTTCCTCCACACGAAGCCTTCCCACATGGAAATTTCTAGCTTACTCACCTTGGTTTCTTACACATTGATTTAAGTATTGCACCTTGTTGAACTCATCCACTGCACTAGTTTCACCTTTGCGGACTTGCACACCTCTTTGCCTTAGGCCAGCCATATCCTTCCATGTTTGCCTAATGATTTCCATTTCCACACCTTTGACACTTGATTTGAGAACACCATTGCTGAACTTGAGGTTGGCATAGAACACCTTTACCAAATCGGGATACACCTTACCCAAAAGCTCAAGGAAAGTCTTCAATTTTTGAGCTTTGAGATGTTACTCAAGGTTGCCAAAGTTTTCTACCCTTAGCCATGGCATACGAATCACCTTAGGAAGGATGATTTGCTTCCTATTGATCTCAATCAAGAAGGTTTGAATTCTGTCTTCATGGCCTTCAAACCATATCTCAAGCCTTCCTTGATTCATAGCATATGGAGAGGATGGAGTAGGTGTGGTAGAGCTTTCATCATCTGAGGGGGCAGCTCGTGATATTCTAGGCATGGTGAAAAGTAGGTTTTGCTCTTACTAGCAAATGAGAATGCCAATGCATGATGCTTATGCAAGTATTTATAGAATCAACAGGTTTATTTTCAAAATCAGTCAATTAAATCGTGCAAATTTTCTGGTTTCGATGCAGTACAGGAAATCACAGCAATTAAATGTAAGGGAATCTGAATCAGAGATGCAGTGATGTGTTTCCCATGCGTTTTATGATCAATCCACTCACAAACAGTTCACATCTAATGCATGCACATTGGAAATCATGTAATTAAAGCACTTTATGGTCAATGCAATATGAAAAGTTGATTTTAGCTGATGTAATAGCTGTTATATGCTACTGCTACAGTCCAAAAACAGTAATGTGATGCATACTTTGACTAGGTCAATGAATTACAATCAATTCAAACAATTCCACATCAGCATAAGTAATTTAAACACATAAAAATACAGAGTTAGTCGACTAAAACTGTACCAGTAAACTGATTTTTGGTGCAGTGGCAATTTTAAGTGAAATCTATGTGTTGAATTTGCCAATTTAGCTGACTAAAAATTTTAGATTTCACGAAATACACACCAGACCAATTTGAATCAAATATATGTGTTGTTTTGTGAGATTTAGCAGATTGAAACAGTTCCAGAACATAAATTATGCAGATTTTGACATTTTAAATGAAATCTATGTGTTGAATTTGCAAATTTAGTTGACTGGAATTCTGGCAATTTTCAAATTATGCAGATTGCACATTTTAAGTGCAGCACACACATGATCTTATAAGATTAACAAGCTAAACAAATATCAACATATATTCTTCATGTCAAGAACACCTAATTCAGTTCTAAGCTTATTAAATCTATCACATGCAAGTGGTTGAGTAAATAAATCCGCCAATTGATTTTCAGTTTTCACAAACATGATTTCAATATCACCTTTTTGAATATGATCTCTTATGAAATGATGCATGATTTCAATGTGTTTAGTTTTAGAATGTTGGATTGGATTCTTAGTTAGGTTGATTGCACTTGTATTATCACAATAAAGAGGTACCTTGTCTAGCTTTACACCATAATCCATAAGTTGATGCTTCAACCATATGCTTTAAGAACATGCATGTCTAACTGCTATGTACTCAACCTCAGTTGTAGAGAGTGCTACACATGTAGAGAGTGTTACCGGTTTAGGCCAGGTAGGATTAGGTCAGCCTAGGTCGGTTACCTGAATAACTTCGCGTGTAGATATGATGGACGTTTATTATTATTACTTGGTAAAATTGGCTAGGTGTGGTACACCAGTCCCCCAGCCTTTACCGATATAGGTATGTTGGTGAATGATGATATGTGTGGATATGCCAGCGAAGCCGGCTAGGTGTGATACACCATGATAGAGGCCGTACCCCACCAAATTAAAACAGAATAAATGCAGTATATGAAAGTGAACCAAGTTGTCTCCCAACGACCAATATTTTCATTCAAAGCTTCAATTTCCAGATGAACACAACAATACAACACAAGGGAGGTTTGGCAGACAAATTCAAAATGCTAATCAACAGATTAAATTAAATGCTACAGTGATTAAAACCGTATTGACATCCTTGATTCAAACGCAATTTCACTTATCATAGGCCACCAAATTAACACCAACTCTGCCTTTTCTCAATCCACTAGATAATAATTCACTAAGCGAAAATTACAATCTGGCTTCATTATGCAATTAAGCAATGCACACATCCTTAAATTCGTGACAGCCAAGCTACATACATTAAGCATGAACGTATCTTAACCAAAACGTATGCAATTACTCTGTAAATTAAGCATTAACAGATTCACCACATGCATTCCACGAATTCAGAACAAAAACATGGCAGATTTCACAAAACAAGCATAACCTCAAAGCTTCATTGCATTTTTCATCAAGGAGTCAATACACGAATTTAGCTAGACATGGAAATGAGCAATTAAACACTTCAAAACTGGAATCACAAAAATAGAACCAAGAACCCTAACTTATGAAATCTGAAAACACAATTTAAGAGCAAAAATAGAGATTTCAAAGCTTAAATGGAATGCAAAACGGTGCTATCATATATAAATGCGAAAACCCCATGAATGGGTATTGTTCCAAGTCAATGAAATCACAAAACGAGCTGCCCAATGTAGAAAACGAAATCAAAACGCAAAACCCTCAATGGGTGTTGTCAAATGTGCATAAAAACGGTAAAAATGACCCAAAAATGTGAAAAACCGCATGGGGGGACATCAATGGAAGCTTGGAGCACGAAAAATGGAGTTGGAGAGAATGGAGAAGATGAAGTAGCGGCTCTCCCTCCATGCAGACCTAATTTTCGTAGTCATTTCACCCCCTGCCACTCATATTTACAAAACTGCCATTATGAGCTGCAGAATTACAAAAATGCCACTCTAGGCCTCAAATGTTGGCCCATTCACTCTGCTAACGTGGAAATGACATGGAAATAATGTGGCAATGATGTGGCGACTCTCTTCAACTGAATATTGATGTCCAAGCTCCAAAATTGCTTCACCCAAATACCTAAAAATAATTAAAAACAAAAATTAGGCTAAATAATGTGAAATTAGTCCAAATTCGGAATAGTGGCCCAATAAAGCCCAACAGATGAAAAACACTCTAAAGATGAACAATTAAGCACTAATCAACTGTCTAATGGGTACACAAAGGCCAGTGGAATGGAAGAAAATAATGACTCATCACACCAGTCCCCTAGCCTTTAAGTGTGATGAACAGTGTTAAGGCTGAAGATGGGAAAAGGTAGGTAGCAGGTGAATGGGTGTCAGAGGTCTAATCAAAGAGGGGTTTTTGCGTCGTCGTTTCTGATACTCATGGCCTTTGGGATGGTTGTGTCGATTGGTATGGGTTGTGATTTTGGCGGGAAGAAGTTTTATCGTTGGGGATTCACACTTATAAATGTGGATTTCACGATGGGTTCATGCTTGTTGGTTCATTTGCGAGAATTTCACAATCAGAGATCTTGTGTGCGTTATACCTGTCCGAATAGTTCCTAGTTCCTGCCATCAACTTTTAAGAAAAAAGGTATGTCTAGTAGTAGTGATAGTGTGTTATTGTCTTCGTCTAGTAGTGAGAGTATGGAGTCCGAGGAGGAGAATACTAGTCATGCGAGTATGGTGGGCAGAATTCCCATGGAAACGGTGACTGAGGTGCGAGAAGACCCTCCAGAAGAAATAGTGGAGAGTAACTGGCCGGCCAAGGGTGGTTATGGGTGGGTGGCTCGTAATCAATCGTCTTTATTTCGGTGGTCTCGTATGCTAAATTCTTGGTTAAATTGTACCCCTGTTATCGCGAAAGGTGTAAACAGGGGTATCGTTTCCTTGGAGCGGGTGAGCGCCATGGACTGCGTATGCCATGGGCAAGAGGGGGCGAACGAGAAGTTTTTTTACATGTACATGTGCCATTTCTCCCAACTGCATGTGAGGTTACCGTTGGACGACTTTACCATGGGGGTACTTCGTGCGCTGAACGTTGCACCTACACAGCTCCATCCAAACAGTTGGGCCTACATGCAAGCCTTCCGTGTTTTGTGTCAATCACTATATCTACAATCTTCTCCTCGTGCATTTTTGTACTTTTATGACACTAGACCCCGCCAGCGGACTACTTGGTTATCTTTGGTGAGCCGCCCTAGCATCAGCAGATTGGACGTGTTCTCACAGTCCTTCAAGCATTTCAAAGATAGGTACTTTAAAGTTGTGGTGAAAGAGGAGGGCAGGTCCTATTTCCTTAATGCAGATGGGAGCACAAAGTTCCCGTTTAGCTGGACGGGAAGCCTTTCTCGATATAAGGACATAGGCACCGACGAGTTGTCGGCGGTGTAAGGAGGTGGTGGAGGTCTTGATGAAGTTTTCTGATAAGTTGCCCACTAAGGGTCTAGTTAGGGTTTATAATTCGGTTCACCCGATTATTGATATTGAAGGTATCTGTTTATTACGTAAACTGAATTAATGTTTCTAAGTTGACTTAACCGGGTCTTGGTGTGTTTTTGTAGGGCACATGGCTCAATCTAGGAAGAAGAACTTGGCTCTTTTCCAAGCGTTGTGGAAGGAGATGGCCGCGAAGGCCAAAACAGCCGGGAACACTGATGTTCCAAACTTACAGGAGTCACTGGTTGAGGTACACGTGCATGGCAGTACTAAGAGGAAGGCCGAATTGCCGGCTCGACCCGGCAAGGGTAAAGATGTAAAGAAGGTCAGGGCGGCATTACTTGGGCCGGGGTCGTCAAGTGGGACGAAAGGGCCAAAATCCGGTTTCATTGAGCTGCCGGAAACGTTTGTTAGGAAAGATATTGATATCAATCTTCTGGAGACAATCATCAACTCGATCGACAGTATGGAGTCGGATCATCTTGTGAGGACTATGGTGGAATTTGGAAGTAAAGCGTTGATTTTAAGTCACCGAGTTGGATCTTTGTATCGTCGGGAAGTAAAGGAGGGAAATCGGGAAAAGATGGAGGAGTTGCAAGGGAAGGTTGATAAGTTTGCGAAGAAGAGGGCAGCCTGGAAGGCGGAAAATGAGAGTTGGGAGGAGGAGAAGAAAAGGTTGGGAACCTGAAAGGTTCGATACTTGGATTCAGAGGGTAAGCTTAATAAGAGGATAGCGGACCTGGAGGCTGACTATGATGATTTGAAGGAAAAATATGAGGGTGTTGAGGTTGAACTTGATGATTTGAAGGGCTGTATTATCCAAGAGCACATCAATGGGTTCCAGAAGGGGTTAGGGCAGGCGACCTTCTTTTATAAGGATGTTGATGCAGTTGACTCTAAATTTGATGTTAATAAAGATGTTGTTGATGGGCAACTCGTTAACGAGGCTGAGAGTAGCCTGGAGGAGGAGGTGGAGAAGGAAGCGGCCGAGGAGGAGAAGGAGGCGGTAATTGCCGTGGAAGGTGGCGATGACAAGGCGGAATAGCAATTTTATTTTTTATGATTCGAAATCGTTATTGATCCTATGTCTGTAATAATTGGTACATCATGTTTGTGGCACTTCGTACATTTCTTTGCTTTTATTTTAATGTGATTAATGCTTTCAGTATGTTATCTTATTTGTCGGATGTCAATAGTATTGATGTTAAGTTTAGCGAAATCAATTGTTTATTGAGGGTGTTCAACCTAGGTCGCTTACTTGTGGTAAGGGTGGAGAATTTAAACGAATTAACCAACAAGTTAAGGGTGTTCGACACATGCCGCTTACTTATGGTAGGGGTAAGGAACATAAACGAATTAACCAACAAGTTATGGGTGTTCAACCCAGGCCGTTTACTTGTGGTAAGGGTGGGGAACTTAAACGAATTAACCAACAAGTTAAGGATGTTCGACCCAGGTCGCTTACTTGTGGTAAGGGTGGGGAACTTAAACGAATTATCCAACAAGTTAAGGGTGTTCGACCTAGGCCGCTTACTTGTGGTAAGGGTGGGGAACTTAAACGAATTAACCAACAAGTTAAGGGTGTTCGACCCAGGCTGCTTACTTGTGGTGAGGGTGGGGAACTTAGACGAATATGTGAAATGAAGTAAAGAATGGTCATAAAGTTAGGAACCCATTCGTATTATTCATTGAATCTGGGGTGCCTCGTTAAAACCTCCCCGGCAAAACCCTCCTTAGGGAAAAAAGACCAGGTGAGGAAAAAGAGTACACCGAGGGTTACAAGTGTTTGGTGTGATACAATACATGTTTTTAACTAAAGTAGAACTTGAGATGGGATACATTCCATGTATTGGGTATTTCTTCCCTAAATAACTGCTCCAGCCGATATGCTCCTCTTCCAACGTCTTCGCGTATTCGGTATGGGCCGTCCCAATTGGCGGAGAACTTGCCATCCTTCTGTCTTGCACTGTTGGCCATTCTCCAAACTAAGTCTCCTTTTATGAACGATCTTGGGCATAGGTTGGCGTTATATTTCCTGACAGCTCTTTGTTTGGCGGCTAAGTTGTGTATCTGAGCTTTCTCTCTTAGCTCGGGTAGGAGGTCGAGGTGAGTGGTCATGTTTTGATGATTGTGGGTTGGGTCATATAGTTCTCAGCGCAGGGATGGTTCGCCAATTACAACGGGTATCAAGGCGTCTGCACCGTATACAAGGCTGAACGGGGACTCGTTTGTTGCTGACTAAGGGGTGCACCTGTAAGCCCATAGCACTTCTACTAGTTCTTCAGGCCATCAGCCTTTGGCGCTGTCCAACCGTTTGCGTAGTTCTACTAGGATAACCTTGTTTGCCGCCTTCGCCTGCCCATTGGTTTGTGGGTGTTCTACAGAGCTGGTAATTTGTTTGATGCCCAGACCGGTGTAGAATTTGCCTAGTTCCTTATCTATAAATTGTCGGCCATTGTCGGTGATGATGGTATGTGGGACACCATATTGACATATAATATCTTTCCAAACAAATTACTGGACTTGCTGGGCTGTGATAGTGGTTAGTGGTTTGGCCTCTATCCATTTGGTGAAGTAATCGATAGCTACAATTAAGAATTTTACTTAGCCCTTGCCGGGGGAGAAGGGGCCGAGGATATCCATCCCTCATTTAGCAAAGGGCCACGGGGATAGTATGGAATGAAGTTGTTCTTGTTTCTGGTGGATGAGGTTGCCATGATTTTGGCATGGTTTGCATTTTTTGACGAAGTCCTGGCAATCCGCTTCTATTGTCGGCAAGAAGTAACCGGCGCGAAGGATTCTGGTAGCCATAGTGCATGCGCTAGAATGGTAGCCGCAAATGCCTTCGTGCAACTCCTTAATGATGTATCGCGCTTGTTCTGCAGTGACACATTTAAGAAGTGGTTGGCCATATCCGCGTTTGTAAAGATCATCGCCTATCAGGGTATATCTGGCGGCCTTAGCCAACCAAGTTTTGTCAGTATTTGGTGGGGGGTTGCCGGTTTGGAGATATTGGATATAAGGAGTGGTCCAGTTGTGGGTTTGGGAATGGGTTAGGTTGTCGGCTGGGTGTGGGTTAGGTTATGGCAAATATTTGTGATGGAAGGGTGGATAATGTCTGTTGTAATAGGGATCGGTGGTGGCTTTTTAATTTGGTGCTAGCTAATTTGGACAGGACTCTGATGTTGTCGGTCCTAGGAATGTGTTCGATGCGGACTTGGTCAAAAGCGGATTGAATGACTGCACGGACTAGATGGTAATATTGTAAAAGGGTGGGGTCCTTGATCTGGAATTCGTCATTCAGGTGGCCCACAGTAAGCTTGGAGTCGGTTTTGCATGTTAAAGATTTGACGCCAATCTCGCGGGCCAGGGAAAGGCGGCGATGATGGCTTCGTATTCGGCTTGGTTGTTGGATGTTTTGAAGGCGAAGTGGAGGGATTTCTCAATGAGGATGTCGTTGGGGCCTTCCAACACGATGCCAATGCCAGCACCTTTCGAATTTGAAGAACCATCTACATGAAGTGTCCACTAATCCTCTATGGGTGTCTATTGGAGGTCACTCAACGGTCCAGGACGACATCCGTCCTGCCAGGTCTGGTTTTTGCAATATCTTCTGGATTGGGTAATCGATTTTGACAATGATGTTGTGGTTTTGGAAGTATGGGTACAGGCGGCGGGCTGCGTGTACCAAGGATAGGGCCAATTTTTCCACCATTTGATATTTGGTTTCAGGATCTTGCAGCGTTCTGTTGACAAAGTAAACAGGATGCTGCAAGCCGCCTATATCCTAAACCAGCGCGGCGCTGACTGTGTGATCGGTGGCTGTGATGTAAACCAGCAGGGGTTGATGAGTATCTGGCTTGTGTAGGATAGGTGGTGAGGTAAGGGTGGTTTTCAGGTTTTGGAAAATTTGTTCACAGTCGTCAGTCCACGTGAACCTGGCGGATTTTTTGAGGAGTCTTATGATGGGTTAGGTTTGTTCAGCTAGTTTGGGTAGGAAGCGGGAAATGGCTGTAAGGCGGCCTATGAGGCGTTGGACTTCTTTGATGTTGGTGGGACTACGCATTTTGATAATCGCTTTGCACTTTTCAGGGTTGGCCTCTATGCCGCGCTGGGTTAGCATGAATCCGAGGAATCTACTGCGGTTGACGCCAAATACGCACTTGTCGAGGTTGAGGCGAAGGTTGTATTGGCATAATGCGGAGAAGACTATTGAGAGGTCCTGCACGTGTTGGTGATGGCTTGGAGATTTGACAACCATGTCATCGACATATACTTCGACACATTGTCCCATCAAATGACTAAAAACTTTGTCCATTAACCGTTGGTAGGTTGCTCCGGCGTTTTTTAGGCCAAAAGGAATAACTTTGTAAAAATAATGGGCATCGTCTGTGATGAAAGCGGTCTTGTTCATGTCGGATGCGGCCATGGGGATTTGATTGTAACCGGAATATGCGTCAAGAAAATTGAGGACTTTGTTTCCCGCCACGCCGTCAACAAGTCGGCAATGTTGGGTAAGGGGTAGGCATCTCGAGGACAGGCTTTGTTTAGATCTGCGTAATCGACACACATCTGCCACTTGCCGTTGGCTTTCTTCACCAGGACTATGTTAGAAAGCCAAGTGGTGTAATGAGCTTCTTCAATGAATCCTACGCTTAGTAACTTATCGGCCTCGGCCTTAGCCGCTAGGCGTCGCTCCTCGCCGAATTTGCGTTTTTTCTGGGAGATATAGCAGGCTTCTTTGTAGATGGATAACTTATGGGATGCTACAAGAGGGTCTACTCCAGGTAAGTCAACAGCTGACCAAGCGAAAAGGTCCGTGTTGCCGACTAGAACAGGTGTGATGATGGCACGCTCGTCAGAGTTTAATCCGGTGCCAAGGGTGATGGAATGGCCATTCAGAAGTTCTAGGAGGGTGGTTTCTTCGACAGGTTCGAGACGAACATCTCGGCCCACTTTGGGGTCTAGATCTTCACCCGATAGAGCGATCCCGGAGCCAGGTGGCCGCTCGATGTGATTGGTTTGCTGGATTGGGAGTTGTGGGTGTAAGCTGGCCATGTAGCATTCATGTGCCAGGCGTTGGTCGCAATGGATGGTAAGGATGTCGCCAGAAGGGGAGGGGAATTTCATGGCCAGGTGAGGGGTGGAG
Source organism: Vigna unguiculata (assembly GCF_037176805.1). NCBI lineage: Eukaryota > Viridiplantae > Streptophyta > Magnoliopsida > Fabales > Fabaceae > Vigna > Vigna unguiculata. Next base: position 19,574,930 of record NC_140801.1, read on the forward strand.
ACGACGGCGCCGAGGGTGTTGAGCGAGGGACGGCCTAGGAGGACATTATAAGATGTGGGTGCGTCAACGATAAGGAAGCGGATGGGAACGGTTTTGGTTTGGGGTCCGTCACGGAAGACGGTATGAAGGTTAGTGTAGCCGCGGGTGGAAACTTGTTCTCCAGAAAAGCCATAAATTGGTTCATCATACGGGACCATGGCAGTATCTGGAAGTTGGAGTTTCTAATATGTTGCCCAGTAGAGGATGTCAACGGAGCTGCCCTGGTCGACAAGGACTTTCTTGACTGCGTAGTTTTCGATTTCAACAGTGATGACCATGGGGTCGTTTTGTTGGTGATCAAGGTCCTGGGAGTCATCGTCCGTGAAGGTGATGGAAGGCATGTGGCGTCTGTGATGGGAATGGGTAATATGGTTGATGGATTGATATGACGGAGGTGTTTCTTTTTGGCAGAAGAGGTGGATCCTCCATTAGCGAAACCACTAGAGATGGTGTTGAAAGTGTCGCGTAAGGGAGGGTCGGCAGGGGTAACATCGGTGCGAGCCGGTTGGGGGTCCTGGTTGGTGGGTTGGGTAGGGCGTCTATCGTGGCGAGAGTCATGGGGAGGGCGTCTGTGGTCGGAGTGAGGAGGGTGACGGGCTCGAGAGAGGTGATCATATCTGCAGATGAAGCAGCGAAAGTGACCAGCACGCACCAGTTCTTCAATTTTATCCTGGAGTGCTTTGCAGTCTTCTGTAGTGTGGCCATGGTTGCGGTGATAGCGGCAATATTTGGTCATATCATCATTACGGGGAGTGGTTGTCTTGCGTGGTGGCGGGATGAGGTCAGCTTGTAAGGCCTCATCAAGGAGGCGGGATCTGGGACTTTGAGGGGAGCATATCTAGTAAAGCGGGGTTGTCGGGGCTCTCTTGGTCTGGGATCAGGGCGGGGGGTGGTGGGGTGGGATTGGCGGCGGTGGCTGCATAGTCATTGCATAATTTGGTGTGGAGGGTCTGCATCTCCTACATACAAACATAGTCGGCGGCCCGCAACTTTAGCTCGTGCATAGAGGCAGGTGGATGAAGGTAGACTTTGTTGGAGAAGGGGCCGGGTTGGAGGGTGAGGGCCATACACTGGAGAATCATTTCGTGGTTGAGGTGTGGGGTGCGAAGGGCAGCCTTGCTGAAGCGGTCGATGAATGCCCGAAGCGACTCGCCCTGTGCTTGCCTGATGCCGAGGAGGGAGATCGTGGTAGTTTGATGTGGGCGGCTGTCAGCAAAGTTAGTTGTGAACATGTGGGAGAGGATGTCGAAGCTGTCGATAAAGTAAAGTGGTAGGGTTGTGAACCATTCGAGAGCGGGGCCTTTGAGGGTGGTGGGAAAGGCTTTGCAGAAGACGGCGTCTTGGGAAGTGTATAGGGCGACGTGGGTGATATAGACCTTGAGGTGTTCGTCAGGGTCGGTTTCACCAGTGTAACGTTCTAGTGTAAAGGGTTCCCACTGGGTGGGAAGGGGGGTGTTGGCAATAAAGTCGGTGAAGGGGTGGAGACGTTTGGGTTTGTGGGGTGGGAGTGGGTGTGGGTGATGGGATGGTGGACAAGGGTGGGAAAGGTGGAGGTGTAGTTGTGAGGGGGGATGTGGGTTGTAGGGAGGTAGTGGGGGTTTTAGGGTGGTGGGATATGAGTAGTATGTAGGGTGGTGGGTATATTGTAGGGTACCTGGGTGGTGTGGAGGGTGGCGGTGAGGATAGAGGCCGCGGTGTGCTTTGGTAGGGTGGAGGGGAAATGAGTGGGATGGGTTGAGGGGATGGGTGTTTGTTGGGTGGTGGTGAAGGTGTGACGGGTGGGATTGTACTCGCTTTCTTCTTCTGTGGGCTGGAAGGCCAGGGACCTTGTAGCTTCAGATGCCTCCCTTGCCTTTCCCTTCTGAGTGGGATCGGTTCGATCTTTCGCTTGAGGTGAGAGTTTTCCTGCCGCAGTGCCTCCATCTCATCAACGCTACGCTTCTTCTGATCAGCCAGCTCCTGTTGCATTTTGGCTTGACCGTCAAGGATGGCGGCCAGATCCGGGGTGATGTTAGCGGGTCCCGAAGGACCAGTGTCAGCTTGCTTGTTAGCTCCAGCTTTACTACGGGTTGAAACCATCTTCGGAGAAAAACGAGGTGCTATACTTAATTTTATAAGTTATTTTAAATATCAATACCGTTAACGACGTTAATAATTTTTTTTCTAAAAGGAACCTAATTGATACATTTTTTCAAAAATTGAGACTCAATTGACACCTTTTTAAACTTTTAAAAAACGGGTACCAAACTCACACATATGAACGAAAGTGGATACCATCAGACTAATTAAACCTTTATTATATAAGTAAATATAAAAAGATAATATTTGTCAAATCTCTTAAAATATGGTAAGATCTTCATAATATTTTTATATCTCCACAACAACCAAATAGACCTTGAAGATATTATTTAGAAGATGACTAGTATGAGACCCACACAGATTGTGCTTTTTTTTTGTATTTCTAAAATAAATATTACTGTTATTATATTTAAATGAATAATTTTTTGAATAATTATAATTATTTGTTTAATTATATAGTCATAAATATAATATTTAAATAATGAAAGATTAAATTAGGAAAATTAAATAATTAATTATAAGTTTTTTTAATTAAATTAATTAATACAAATAGTAATAATAATAAAATTAAAAAAATAATATTTACATATGACATTATAATAAAATAAAATAATTATACCATTAAAATTTACAATCAAATTTTATAGTTATATAATATATTATAATGAATTGTATATATATTTTGTATTGTTATAGTCAAAGGCATATTGTAACATCCTATTTATTTAAGAAAGCTAAATAAAGGATATGTCACACAGTATAACATAAGAAGCGAGAATAATAGAGTATAATGTCGCTCCTACAGATATCCCAATTACTTAAAGGACGAATTAAAGAAGAGGCACACAACGATGTCAGGTACAAAGTAAAGTAAGAGAGTGATAATGACGTAAGAAAATTCCCAAAGAAAGCAATACATAGGCCTTAGCCCTAAATGAAAAGCCCAAAAGCATAAGTCAATCCAAAAGCTAAGCAGTGGAACCATCACCTCCCTGTTGACCATGGGTGTTCCTCGCATTTGCTCACATCAACAAGTTGATGATCATTGCAAAAGAGAGTACCACACAGCAGAACACACAACAATAACATAAGGGTAAGCTAGAGCCAAAAGTGGTTTTATCATGCAAACAGATATACTTCCACAGTCAATTATACACACGTCATCCAATCATGTTACAACTCCTCAAATCAATACACTAAGACTCGACTCATCCAGATACATATAATCTGGTCAGATTCAGCGGATGCTTGCACTTGTGGTGGATACCTCTGCTCACCCCAAAGCTGCTCACCCCCGAGCTGTGAGTTACAAAGGTTACAATGAATCAATTCCCTCACACACAAGGTTAGCCCTTAATGAGTTTCAGGCCTCTTGCTACTCTCACCACAGGAGTCAGTCCGCTCTAAGTGAAACTAACTGACTCCCTAGAGTGTCAGGATGCAACCTTACCCTGAATCCTTACCAAATTATATAGATGGGGCACCACCATGGACACCCACTAACGGGGGCCTTGGAATTACGTCTTGACCACTGAAGCACGATCCTGAAACCTCACCTAGGAATGTTCAAGGAATTATGTACTGACCTCATACCAAACATATTCAAAGAACCAAACAATATCATTCATGCGTTTAAAACCCCATACCAACCTCTTTGGTCCATCCTCATTCACATTCCATGTTGAATCCATACTATCTCATTCTTCCCAACTCATGAATACATAATTTTATCTCATGCCGATACCATGCCACTTTGATTACCAACGATCACTTTCATTTAAATCACATACCAAGATCATACCCAAAATTCATCATTTCTCCCCCATGAACCATTTCATATCTCATATAAAATCCATACTCAGCTCATCATATTCAATTCATGTTAAACTCATAAGCCACAAACCATAATTCATCTTATTCATACAAAATCACTCAATTCATGTTTTAAAATGTATAATCAGCCCATATACATGACTAACATTCTCGAACAAAGAAAATCACAGCACAAATGCACTCCTCGCCCAGCTACTCGCTCAAGTAGAAGGGTCTCGCTTAGGGGAGAGAGTCCTCTCGCTCAGGCGAGCCCCCTTCGCCTAGGCGAGGGCTCAAAAAGGGAAATAGTGAACTTACACGCATCCTCGCTTAGGCGAGACCCATCTCGCCTGAGCGAGACGTTGCTCGCTCAAAAACAAGGTTGGTCGCCTGAGCGACTATTCGCATAAAATACCTTGGGCGAGCCTCTGTTAATCTCGTCTAGGCGAGGCATGCTCGCTTGGGCGAGAAGACCAATGCCCACCTGATGAGTTCAAATTTTTGCCCTCATTTAATATTTAAATTTGGGGATTTAATTGAATTTTCTGTGCTAAAAGATTGATTTAATTAGGATTTGTGATTATTGGATTTATTGAGTAAGTTTGGTAAAAGTGGCGTAAAAATTGATTTTAGTTGCATAAAATATTATTGGATTTTCTAACGTTTGTTAATGCAGGTGGAATTTATTTTTTGTCATTAATAGTGTGAATTTGAAATATTCAAAGTTACAAAATAAATCCAAAATCAGGAAATTCTGAAAAAGAATAAATCAGGAGCTAAATGCACCCCTAGATTTTATTTGCACACTCCTTCTAAAGTGGACCACCAAAAAAACCTGTTGTGCACCCCCAGTTTTCACTAAGTTGCACCCCTCCTACCACTTAAACTCCACTCAACTAGATCATGCCATGTGGCAATCCCCACTTTTTAAAATTAGCCAACCAGAACAAGCCACGTGTCATAATCCTCCACTCACCAAATTAACCACTCAGATCTTGCCACGTCATCATCTCCTCCATCTCACACATGAAACCCTAACCCTAATTTTCCTCCTCTCCTTCCAACCTCCACAGCCGCCGCCGCACCTCTTCATGCTGCCGCACCACCGTAGACCTGCAACCATGCCGCATCTGCACCTTCATGTCTCGCCGGCCACCACGACGCACCGTGACAGCGCGCATCTTCTTCACTCACTCCACCACCACAACAGCACCACGTCGTCTCCATCTTCCCCGCAGTTTCGTCACGCCACCATTGACGTTCCAGCACCTCCATTGCAGATCTGCGAACGAGCAAACCTCCATCGCACCACCACTGCAGCGCGCCTCCACACGAGCTACTGCATTAGCACGCCTTCTGTTCGAGCCTCCCTACACCTGTTCGAGCCTTCAATCTGCAACAGGACCCATCTTCATCAATGCATCCACCATGGAAGCACTTGCAGGAATCACGAAGCCGCCACGCAAATGCAACAGCAGCCAAGTCGCCGGAAACGAAACGCAACTTCGTCCGCAACAGTAGCTCCACACGCATCTGTTTCAGCCATTGCTTCACCGGAAAAGAAGACCTCGCCGAAAAACGGCAGCAGCTGCCGTCAATGCACCTTGGCAGCCAAAGTGTGAGAGAAACCCTAATTCTGGAGAGAGAATCTGCACTGCCACGTGTCAACATCTGATAGGCAGTCAATTGGTCAACTTTGGTCAAATGGTCAAAGTCAACAGTCAACTCTGGTCAAAACTACAAAAATGGTTAAATAAGAGGGGCAGAATTGGAAATTGGACAGAAATTAAGTTGCTAATTAATTAAATAAAAATAAAAGATTTTAGCAACTGACAGATAAAGCCCAAAGTCCAGTTGAAGCCTATATAAAGAGACTTAAGGGAGCGGGAGACGATATACAACTGAGACACTTAGAACTCTCTGGTGTTTGCAGATACCGTCTCCACCACATCTCTCATTCTTTCTTTTATTTTCTTTCCTTCATATCATCATGTATTCAATCAAAGCCATGGAAGGCTAAGCTTTTAGGGTTGATTCCACTGTAATTTCTTAACTGGATTCTGAGGTTAGATGAATTTATGTGTTTGTTATTTTGATTATTGTTGTGGTTTCTGTTTATCTATGTCCTTTGCTTCTTAATCGAATAGAAAATAATGATTTTAAATCTACATGCATGCTAATCATATGAGTTAAAAGTTTTTTTAAATTAAATTGAGACTTTACTTTGATTTTGTTTAGAAACTTTCATTTGATTAAATAAGTTTTTGCCAATAATTGAGACTTTAATTTGATTAGAGGTAATTACTTTAACTAAAATTAGTCAAGACTTTACTTTGATTAATTAAGTTTTCTATTTGGTGAAGAAACAAAGGAATAGACATGATTAGGCATAGTAAAATTAATTGAGATTGTACTTTGATTGAATTTACTATGGACAATCTAACAATTCTCACTTTTAATTGAGACTGTACTTTGATTAAAAGTGAGGATGCCAACAAATGAATTGAGTCTTTACATTGATTGATTTGTAAATCAACAACAATAATTAATTTAACAATAATCCCTAGATAACCAATGAAGAATCTTATTTAGAAAAAGCAGTGGAATTGACCTATTTACTATTACTGTGTTTACAATCTTCCGTGTCATTTTCTTTGCACATCAAAATCCCCATATTTTTATAGTTGCTAATTTTAATTGCATTTTTAAGAATCAAATATTTGAGATCAATTCCGTATTCGTTGTGAGACGACTTAGGGTTATCTTAACCCTAACTATTTTGTTCACTACTAACTGGCAATACTAAAGTTGCTAAAGTAGTGGTAATTTGATCGCCTAACGACAGCGATATCAAATTTGGCGCCGTTGCCGGGGAGTACGGTTAGTATTTCTTTTATTTTGATTCTGTTTTTATTTATTTATTTATTTATTTTTATTTTATTTTATTTTTTATTTTTTATTTTTATTTATTTATTTATTTTACGCATATACGTTTCATAGAGTTTGTTATTTTGTAGTCTCTAGTTTTCTTTTAATATATTCCAAGCAAAGTTCTATTTTTGTTTTGATTAAGAATTTCTTTTAAGAAATTTTTTGAGACTAGTTTGGAAAACTCTGTCTAGGAAAGACTTGGTATTTAAGTTGTCCACTGTGACGCATCTCTCTTTCCTGGGAGTAGACCCAACGACATCTTAACTCATTTCTTTCTTGAAATCTTTCTCCAAAATAAGAATAGGAAGAAAAAAAAAACACACAGGGAAACACTTTCAGGTGAACTTGCATAGTGCATGACTCGGGCCAATCCGGGTCAATTTTATCAACTTGATTCAGAACTTGAAAGGAACTTGCGTAAATCACATAGGAGACTTGAACTCAGGTGTTCTACTGAAGGAGCACCATCATCATCTGAACCTACCACTGAAAGTGTATAGCTAGAATCACCTCCGGTGATTAACATATCTTCTGATCCATCACCTGAACCAGAAAATCAAGAAGATAGAATGGAAGAAAGAACAATAAGAGAGTTGGCTTCACCGGATGCAGCAATTACACAAAACATGTGCATCCAATATCCAGATGGAGAATGTGAGCTTAAGTCTGGGTTAATCCATCTTTTACCCAAATTCCATGGATTAGCAGGAGAAGACCCGTACCATCATTTGAAGGAATTTCATGTTGTTTGTTCATCCATGAGACCTATAACAGTGACAGAGGAACATATCAAGCTTAAGGCTTTTCCATTCTCATTGCAAGATGCCGCTAAGAATTGGTTATACTGCCTTCCACCAAGATCCATCAATACTTGGGAGACTCTGAAAAGATTATTTCTGGAAAAGTTTTTTCCAGCATCTAGAGTTGCTGCTATTCGCAAAGATATTTATGGGATAAGGCAACAAGAAAGAGAAAGTCTTCACGAGTATTGGGAAAGATTCAAAAAGTTATGTGCTTCCTGTCCTCGTCACCAAATAAACGAGCATCTCCTCATTTAGTACTTTTATGAGGGATTGAGCATCATGGATAGACAAATGATAGATGTTGCAAGTGGAGGGTCATTGGTGAACAAAACGCCAACAAATGCAAGACAATTGATTGAAACTATGGCGTCGAACCATCAACAATTTTCCACAAGGAGTAATTTTGTAACTCTATTGAAGGGAACCCATGGAGTAGAAGCTTCATATCTTGCAGATCACAAGAAATTAGAAGGGAAGTTGGATGACTTAGCGGCCATGGTAAGGACCTTGACAGACTTACAGAAAAAGCCTATCCCTTCTACTTTATGTGGAATTTGTGCTTCCACTAATCATCCTATAGAGGCTTGTTCTATGTTAAAAGAGACAGGGACGTTAGACAATGAACAACCTCAGGCATATGCTGCAAACATCTATGGCAATAATAGACCACCTCGGCAGCAATACAACCATGATTTGTCCTCCAACAAGTACAACCTAGATTGGAAGGAATATCCCAGCCAGAAATGGGGAAATCAACAGCCTCAACACCAACAAGTCTATGTTCCACCTCAACAGAGGCAACAACCACAATTAGCTGCAACCTTTGGTGACTTAAACATGGAAGCAATGATGAAAATGATGGCTGACATGATGAAGGGACAAATCAATGAGTTGAAACAGACAATGGAAGCAACCAATCAAAACTTGCAGAACCAGATTGGACAAATGGCAAATGAGTTAAATCAGATGAAGTCTCAACAAGGCTCAAGCAATTTGCCTGCACAAACTGTAATTAACCCACGAAATGTAAGTGCTATTACTTTAAGATCGGGTAAGCAAATACAAGGCCTTGGGGATGCCCAAGAAGATGAAGATAAGGACAATGAAGTTGTACCTAATGATGAAAGAGGAAGATCAGATGAAGCAACACAAGCAACATCTGAGATGCCTGCACCCAGTGATAACTCCAAGTTGGTATCCCCTATCCAAACCGTTTGAAACCAAAAACTAAAAAGATGGAGGAGTTAGACAAAGAAATCCTGAATACTTTCAAGAAAGTCGAGATAAACATCCCTTTGTTGGATGCTGTAAGACAAATTCCTAAATACGCCAAGTTTCTCAAAGAATTATGTACACATAAAAGGCGTATTATGGACAAAGAGGTAGTGAACATGGGAAGAAACGTCTCTAGCTTAATTAAAAAGCCTGCAGTCAGAATGCCGCAAAAGTGTAAGGATCCAGGTATGTTTTCTGTTCCCTGCATTATAGGAAGTACTAAGTTTGACAATGCTATGTTAGATTTAGGAGCTTCCATTAATGTAATGCCTTTATCTATTTTTACTTCACTTCATCTTGGACATCTTAAGTCTACTGGTGTGGTCATTCAATTGGCAAACCGTAGCACAGTTAACCCTGCAGGTGTGCTAGAAGATGTGCTTGTCCGTGTGGACAAGTTAATTTTTCCTGCAGATTTCTACATCTTGGACATGAAGGATGATGAAGGAATGAGTTCAACCACAATTATCTTGGGAAGACCATTCATGATGACAGCACGTACCAAGATAGACGTGCATGCAAGATCATTGACTATGGAGATAGGAGATGAGAAGGTGTAGTTCAATGTGCTAGAAGCCATGAAGCACCCAATTGAAGACCATTCTTTGTTTTGTATTGATTTATTGAGTAATGTAGTGAACAATTATGCTTTTGGACTTTTGGACGTTTTATCTGGTTTTTCTTCTTCTTTGGATTTTTCTTTTTCCAATATTACGGGCTCAATTTTAGACGAAAGAGAAAATTGTAAAACAGGTGATATTGAGGACGCGGTGTCACTATTTGATACCTCTGTGGTGTCCAAGTGTGATGCTGAGGTGGCTGAAATTACCTTAGGCAGTAAAATGTTGCCATCTGTGGAACAGCCACCCACTTTGGAGTTGAAACCTTTACCATCTCATTTGAATTATGTTTATCTTGAGAGGGATGGGAACCTCCCTATTATTATATCTGCCTTGCTTACTGACGAGCAGGAACAAAAGCTATTGCAGGTTATCAAAGATCACAAGCGAGCAATAGGCTGGACTTTGGCAGATATTCCTGGTATTAGTCCTTCTTTCTGCATGCACAGAATACTCTTGGAGGAGGATGCTAAGCCAGTAAGGCAACCTCAGAGGAGACTAAATCCTCAGCTGATGGAGGTTGTGAAGAAGGAAGTCACCAAGTTGCTACAAGCAGGTATTATATATCCCATTTCTGACAGCACTTGGGTGAGTCCTGTACATGTGGTCCCCAAGAAATCTGGGATCACCGTGGTCAAGAATGAGAAGAATGAGTTGATTCCTACTCGTATTAAGAATAGCTGGAGGGTCTGTATTGATTATAGAAGACTAAACCAGGCCACCAGGAAGGACCACTTTCCTTTACCATTCATGGACCAGATGTTAGATCGATTGGCAGGTAAGTCTCATTACTGTTTTCTTGGAGAGATGTGAAGAAACTAACCTTGTTCTAAATTTTGAAAAATGTCATTTTATGGTGGAACAAGGTATAGTTTTAGGTCACGTTGTTTCCAAGAATGGTATATCTGTAGATCCTGCTAAAATTGATATTATTTCACAATTGCCTTACCCCTCTTCTGTGAAAGAGGTTCGATCTTTTCTTGGACATGCAGGATTTTACAGGAGGTTTATCAAGGACTTCAGCAAGATAGCCAACCCTCTCTCTAACTTGTTGCAAAAGGATGTAGCATTTGACTTTGGAGAGAGGTGCAAAGATGCGTTTGATACATTGAAAAAGGCGCTTACCACGACTCCTATCATCCAGCCACCTGATTGGACATTACCATTCGAATTGATGTGTGATGCATCAAACTTTGCAGTAGGAGCGGTGCTTGCACAAAAAGATGGGAAGCTATCACATGTGATATATTATGCTTCCAGAACGTTGGACACAGCGCAGGCTAACTACACCACGACTGAGAAGGAATTATTGGTTGTTGTGTTTGCCTTGGACAAATTCAGACCGTATATACTTGGTTCCAAGGTAATTGTTTATACTGATCATGCAGCATTAAAATTCCTTCTGAAGAAAGTAGATTCGAAACCAAGGTTGATCATATGGATGCTACTGCTCCAAGAGTTTGACATTGAGATTCTAGACAGAAGTGGGGCACATAACTTAGTAGCTGATCATCTTAGTAGGATTGAAAAGGGAGAAGATAACATTCCTATTAAGGATGACTTTCCTGATGAAGTCCTCCTAGCATTGACTGCTATGAAAGGTATGTTTCCTGAACCTTGGTTTGCTGACATTGTTAACTATTTGGTTATTTCTGCTATTCCTCCTTCCTTCTCCAAATATGAAAGAATCAAGCTAAAAAGTGAGGCAAAGTACTATATCTGGGAAGACCCAATCTTATGGCGCATTGGTAGTGACCAAGTCATAAGGAGGTGTGTTCCAGATATCGAGATACCTCATGTGCTTGAGTTCTGTCATTCGTCTCCTTTTGGTGGACATTATGGCACACAAAGAACAGGTAGGAAGGTGTTGGATTGTGGATTATATTGGCCTACTATTTTTAAAGATGCACAGAGGGTATATGAAAATTGTAAGCAGTGCCAAAGGGCAGCCAGATCCATTACAAGAAGGGATGAAATGCCTCAACAACCCATGTTATATTGTGAGGTATTTGATATTTGGGGTATTGATTTTATGGGTCCTTTTCCTCCTTCTTTTGGGTTTTCTTATATTTTGCTTGTTGTAGACTATGTCTCCAAATGGGTGGAAGCCATAGCTACAAGGACTAATGATTCTTGAGTTGTTATGAGTTTTGTCAGGTCTAACATTTTCTATAGATTTGGGATACCACGAGCCATCATTAGTGACCAGGGGACTCATTTCTGTAATAGGCTACTTAAGAACATGTTGAAGAAGTATGGGGTGACACATCGCATTGTTACACCATATCACCCCCAAACTAATGGGCAAGCAGAGATCTCTAACAGAGAGATTAAAAAGATACTAGAGAAAGTAGTGAAGCCTAGTCGAAAGGATTGGGCCACAAGATTGGATGATGCACTTTGGGCACACAGGACAGCCTACAAAACACCTATAGGTATGTCACCTTTCAGGGTGGTTTTTGGAAAGGCTTGTCATCTACCTGTGGAGATTGAACATCGGGCCTATTTGGCCGTGAAAGCATGCAACTTGGATTTGGAAGAAGCAGGAAATGAGCGAAAACTTCAGTTGCAAGAACTATAGGAGATTAGGCTTGTAGCCTATGAAAATTCAAAGTTCTACAAAGAGAAAACCAAGAAGTTCCATGACCAAAAGCTTGTGGCTAGAAAGGATTTCCAGGTAGGCCAAAAGGTGTTACTATACAAATCCAAGTTTGGTCACATGAGTGGTAAGTTGCGCTCTACTTGGGAAGGACCATACATTGTTACAAAAATCTTCCCTTATGGAGCAGTGGAGATCAAGGAAGAATCTTCACCAAGAACTTTTAAAGTTAATGGGCATCGTCTTCGGATATTCAATGAAAATCAAGATATGTTGAATAAGACGATGGATGGGATGAACTTGACTTCTCCCTCATACCTTCCACCTTGAGGAGGTAAGTACACTTCATACTTTTTCTTTGCATTTTATACATATTGAATACATTGAGGACAATGCATGGATAAAGTGTGGGGGTGTGGGGAGATTTTCCCCTTTTCTGATTTTGATTTCTATTTGTTTTGTTTTTCCTTTTTCTAATTTTGTTTTCTGTTTGTTTTTATAAAAAAAAAAAGTTTTTGTTTTCAATAAAACATATTGACATTGGATTTTTGGATTTGATTTACTAATTGGAACGATCATAATTCTAGGAAAATAAAAGTCATGTGCTATGAGTGGATTGTTGTTTGTGATTTACTAATTGAGTTGATTTGAGAGTTTCTGGAATAAATCTTTTGTGAAAGAGTTTTTGACCTTGTGAGTTTTGAGCTTTATTGTAAGGATGAACTACCATGTGTCATTCCTATTTTTCTTGTGTGACTTGCTCATGTCTTGTTGGTACTCAAATGTTTAGCTTGATTCTGTTGTTTTGCATCTTAGGTGAACATGCATGATTTGATATGACTGAGGCATTTCTTGTTTTTAGCTACTTGGCCAAATAAGCTAACCATGACATTGATCCATTCGTAGCCCCTTGAGCTTAAACCTTTTTTTCTTATTTTGAGCATATTGCTAAACCTTAAAAAGAAAAAGACCATGTTTGTCCTTAGCTTAGGGAGAAAGAAGGAGCTAGTAGATTATGTTGAGATTGGTTGAGGAATAAAGTGTGGGGGTGAGTATTTCCCCCACAAAGTTATAAAAATGGCAAAAGGAAAATAATTGTTGATGACAGAGTGTTGAAATGAAAAATGATTGCTGTCTGAAAAAAAAAGAGCAATAAAGGATAAAAGAGAAAAAGAAAAAAAAACAACAAAGAAAAAAAAAAGGATTGCTTCTGAAACTATGCTCCATAACTCTTTCTTCCTTACTATTTCAAAAACACACAAATCCTAAAGTTTTTCCTACCTTTGCCTTGGCCTCATTATAACCTTGAAAAGTCCTCATGATTTTTGAATGCATATTTTCTGAAAGTTGTGAATATTAGAGTCTTGCTAAGCTTTGAGAGTGTTACTTGCATGGGTATTTTGAGTGAAAACAAAAGCCAAAACACTTGAGCGAATCTTGGTGAGAAAATATATATTTAACTTTAGTGTTTCTCTTTCATATTTGATTATCTTGTAAACTCAAAAGATTAACTCATGTGTGAAAAATAGAATTTTATCCATTTGTCTGTGCATGACAACATGATTTCTAGAAGATTGATCTGTTTCCATTTGTATTCATTCCTTTAATCCACTGAAAATATGGAATAAAAGACCTTAGAATAAAGTTTTGAAATTGTTCAATTTGACTTCTCCCTCATACCTTGGGCGAGCCTCTGTTAATCTCGTCTAGGCGAGGCATGCTCACTTGGGCGAGAAGACCAGTGCCCACCACTGTTCTCTCGTGCAACAGTCACACAACAGGGTCCAAGCAATCCAATAGTGCATCTCACAAGTTCACATCAACACACAAGGCATACCATAGTGAAATAACAGTGGCTCAGGCAGAAAAACATAATAAAAGCATGAACCCTAGCTTCCCTTACTTGGAAAAGGGCTAGCCGAGGACTTCGACACCACGAAAACAGCGGAATAGACCTTAAAATGAGCTCCCTACAGAACCCTAGTTGGGAAAACACGAAAACATGCTAAGGAAGGGATGGTACGAGATGAAGAATAACTCACGTCGAGCAAGAAGCAACTTGAGCGAACTTGACAGCAATGAGGAATCAAACCCTAGCAGAGAGTGCGACTGTTCAAGGAGGGAAGGAGAGACTGTTTTTCTGAAAGTGAGGGAAAATGGAGACGTTAGGGCAGATTAGGGTATGATTTTCCTCTTTGTGCCAGCCCTGTAGGCCCATTAGATTAAAGGCAGCCCTTAAACATTAGGGCAGAAAAACTGGACCTTACACATATCATACTATATAATATAATTTTGTAAGCACCAACTGATATTTTAGAGAATCACTCTAATTAGGTCGTCAATTTTTTTCTTTATTAAATTTATATTAAAGAAATTAATATAATAATAATTATTCTTAAATAAATTATTTATTTACATAATTATCTTGAAGTGTTTAAATTATATATATAATATGAAAATAATTGCATTTGAAATGTTGTCATATTCACTCTGTAATGACAAATTTATATGACGTTGTTTACATCAAAACTATTTTCATAAACTACAATAACAGTTGCCTTTGAGTGATGGTTTTATCCCCTTTGATAAAATGACAATTCTCAATAAAAATGTTAATATAAATAGATATAATAAGAATTTAATAATAATAATAATAATAATTATTATTATTATTATTATATATTAGTTTAATTATATTTATTATCATTACTACTCTATAAATCTATATATATATATATATATATATATATATATATATACAAATGAGAACTAACAAATAGCAACTTTTTCAATTAAATACTATATATCACACACTTCAATTCAAAAAATTTTATCTACAAAAAGTAAAAAAGCTAACGTGTCACACTCTCATCATTTTGACACTTCGAAAAAAAATTAAAAAGAAAAAAATTCTCTCTCTTTCCACTTTCTCCACGTATCCCACCGCTTATTTTTCCTCTCTTTCCACTTTCAAAATACAAATTCAATTCTCTCTCTTAAACTTCTTCTCTCTCTTTTTTACTTTTCGTCTCTCATTCTCACTTTCACAGCTTCAAACGCTTCATCTTCTCACTCTTCCTCAGTCTTCTCACATTCCTCCTTCTCACTTCTTTCTCTCTCTTTCTCTGTCTCTGTTTCTCCGCGTTCATCATGGTTTATCTGCCTTTCTTAGCTTCTTCTCTAACATCTTCTTCTGTTCATCTTCTTCTTTTCATCGAGTTGTTTTTAAATCGCAAAAAAACGACTATGGAGATGGTTTATATTTTGTGAGATCTAACTTTTTCATGCCTTTTTTTACAGGTTTTAACCCAGAAGTCGAATTTATTATGAGTTTTCTCAACCGAACAACTCATCTTCTTATATTTTCTGATATCTAACTTTTTGATGCGTTTTTTTACAAGTTTGAAACAAGAAGTCGATTTTATTTAGAGTTTTCTCAACCGAACAACTCATTTCTTCTTATTTTTTGTTAGATCTATCTTTTTCATTCGTTTTTTCAGAGGTTTAAACCCAGAAGTCGTATTTATTTTGATTTTTCTCAAGCAAGCATCTCATTTTCTTCTTATATTTTGTCAGATCTAACTTTTTCATGCGTTTTTTTACAGGTAAGAACCCAGAAGTCGATTTTATTTTGAGTTTCTCAAGCGAACAACTCATTTTCTTCTTATATTTTGTCAGATCTAACTTTTTCATGCGCTTTTTTACAGGTAAGAACACAGAAGTCGATTTTATTTTGAGTTTTCTAAAGCGAACAACTCATTTTCTTCTTATTTTTTGTCAGATCTATCTTTTTCATGCGTTTTTTTACAGGTTTAAACCCAGAAGTCGTTTTTATTTTGAGTTTTCTCAAGCAAACATCTATTTTTCTTCTTATATTTTGTCAGATCTAACTTTTTCATGCATTTTTTTACAGGTTTAAACTCAGAAGTTGATTTTATTTTGAGTTTTCTCAACCGAATAACTCATTTTCTTCTTATATTTTGTCAGATCTAACTATTTGTTTCGTTTTTGTACAGGACTAATATGGTTCACTGCGACATATGGTTTTATTACGTAGATTTTGTTTTCATTTTGACCTTTCTCAAGCGAACAACTCATATTCTTCTTTTATTTTCTCAGATCTAACTATTTTTTTCTGATGATGGTATTTTCTAGGGTTGCTACATGTCTAATATGGTTCACTGCGATAGATTTAACATCAGGTTTATAAAAACTTTTTATCTAACTATTTTTGGCGTTTATGTACTTTGATCTAACTGTTTCTTATATTTTTCTTCTGTTTACAAGTTTCAAATCAAGATTTCAAACTGATAGAGTCTTTTTCACTGTACAACTTAACTGGTAAGTAATTTGTATCAAAATCTACCTTTTTATTTACCAATTTATCTGTATTTTTTCACCTTTTACAAGCAACCCGTTCATCTTCTTCATTTTTCTACCTTCAACTCTCTTGGTGTCATTTTTTTTTCGTTCATGGTATTTTTTTAATAATGCATTCTATCAGCAGATCTCTTTATTGTTACCCGATTTACGTTTTTATTTGGACATTTTTCAAAGAGTTCATCATACACTATATTTTTTCAAAGTTCTACACCAAACAGAGTTAATCTAACTATTTTTTCCGTTTATCTACCTTGATCTAACTGTTTTTCTTCTGGATACAGGCTTCAAATCAAGATTTCAAAGTCATGCACGAGTCTTTTTCGCTGTACAACTTAACTGGTAAGTAATTTGTATCAAAATACCTTTTTCTTTACCAATTTATCTGTATTTTTCCACCTTTTACAAGCAAACCCTTCATCTTCTTCATTTTTCTACCTTAAACTCTTCTGTCATTCTTTTTCGTTAATGGTATTTTTTTAATAATGCACTGTATCACCAAATCTCTTTATTTTTACCCAATTTTTGTTTTTATTCAGACATTTTTCAAAGAGTTCTTCACATTTTTCCAATCACCATTTACTCCATCAAAACCATTTCGTTTACAAAACGTTTTGTATTCCAATCCCTTCAAATACTGCTCCGATTTTTTTTCCAAATCAACCTGTCAATCAGTATTCAAACACATTAAATTTCGCACTGCTCGAGATAATGATGAATAAACTGCTCCATCATCTACCACTGCTCCATCATCTGCCACACGCTATAATTATTAAACTTTATTCTATTCCAATATTAAATACCCCTTCCTAAAAAAAATCAACATTAGTAAATTACATTAAATAATTCTTCTTATACTTTTACGACGCTTCATAATTCTATTTTTTTAACGTATTATTTTTTAATTCGTATTTATTAACCTGTACTTTTACCAGTTCAGACTGTCCAGTATGTACGGATACTTCCAACAGCTATGACTTCTCCTATTCTTTTTATATATATATATTCCCTATGTTTACCAATTCAAAGTCAGACATTTGATTTTTCTACTGTAACCCATTTTCTTCTCTTACAATTTTACTTCATCACCAACCTATTCTCCTGCAATGGAATCCATGCCCACACCACAATCCATACTTTCTTCAGAAATGGTTGGCAGATTCATTTCTATGTTTTTGAAAGACCAGGTATATTTTTTTGATTCAAACTCATTTATTTTTGTTATTTATATTTATTTATTTCTTTATTCTTAACTTGCTAATATTTTAAGGACTTTGGACACGTCGACCGAGTGTTCATAATACGCTATTGGAAGAACCTTGCTGCTAAATGGATTGTTGTTGATTACCAAAGTAATGTTCATCATGTTACTTACAACATGGATATTCACACTCCAATGATTACCCAAGGCTAGAACCAACTAAGATCTTTCTATGGAGATCATCAACTCTTTGCAGAGGATCATCCTGAATTGTTTTTTAAAGTTGAAAGTGAAAGAACAAGCAGAGATATCAAAGTTCTTTATCTATTTTTTTGGTATTAAAGTTGAAAATTTTGTATGTAATTTTGTTTGAACTTCTTTTATATATATATATATATATATATATATATATATATATATATATATATATATATATATATATATAAATATATAAGAAGATTTCAATTGGACTCTTATTTTGTATGCAGTTATTATATATCTCAATATAAAAGTTATATTTTATTCTCTTTTATTATATGTATTTTCCTTTTTTGTATTAGATTTTGTTCGACTTCATTTTAGTTAATATAAATTATTTTTTATTAGAAATTGAATTAGTTAACATTAATTACCATTCCATATAAATTGGAAATTTAAACGTCAGTGAAATACAATAACTATTACTTATTAATTATTATTATTAAAATAATATAAGTTATAAAATAATTAAAATATTTTTCACCATTTTCATACTCAGAAGAATTTAAGATCAATTTTTATGGAAAAATAAATTTAAAATGACTGTTTAAAAAAAATTTGTATTCCAACGCCTTCAAAAAGTTGTTCGAATTATCTCCAAATCAACGTGTCAATCAGTATTCAAATGCATTAAATTTCGCATTGCTCGAGATAATGATAACAACGTGTCAATCAGTAATTAAATGCATTAAATTTTGCACTACTCGATATAATGATGACTAAACTGTTATATCATCTGCTACACGTTTTAATTATTAAATGTTTTCATATTCCAATATTAAATACTAAATCGCCAACCAAGGAGCGTTTCATTTTTTTAAATTTCTCTTCATTATGGTTTTCACTTCTCAAGATAAAATTAATTGCACTGTCCAGAGTTATCAACACCTCTCAAGACGATAATCATGATTGTTCTACGTAATATTATTATCACTAACACGCTTTGATTACCGGTACCTCTCTTCACACTCAAAGAACGCTGCTACGTCTACAATTTACAACTTATCTTCTTTCAAATATACTCATATGGGTTCATATGTGTAGATCAGATTTCCAGACATGTATTGAAATATACAACATTCATTTATTATAGTAAGAGAGTGTCATGTCCCAAAAAAACATAATTGGTGGTCTTCATAATTAATGTTTTGGAGCAGTAAGTATCATAAGATGACATTTTAGGAACCTTTACAAAGTTTTTTAGAGAAGGTAACTATTGTTTTTAAAATAAATTAAACTAAAAATGGTAATACAATAAATTAATTAGGATTTGGTGTGGAATTTACAAAATATTACACGATATTTACTGAAATGTTTCGTAGTTTTGAGAGTGAATACTTTCAAATATAATTTTCATGTTATTTGATACAATAATATTTATTGTTTAAGAATTATAATAGTGAAGTAAATGGAAATCATAAGTTACAATTTATTTTTAAAATAAATGCAAATCGAGGTAAAATCTAAATTTTTCAACAAACAAAATTGAAATAAAGTTCATGCTTCAATAAATATTTATTAAAGTTTAATAAGTTAAATCCATGAATGAAATATATTTGTTTGCTTCCTCATTCCAGTCCCACGTCTTAAAAATTTCAGAGTACAAAAAATATTTATAATTTAAAATTAAAAGAATACATAATGATAACTACCAAATATTTTTATATAAATATTAATAGTTTCTCCTTTTTTATAGACAAAATTAGTTATTTTTAAATTTTTGTTTTAAAAATAATATTACATATTACACTTTTTTGAATCTAATTAATTAATAATTTCTTATTAATAAAAAATGAAAATAAAATTATTTACTTTAAATACATTTATTTACCAAATTAAAAATTAAAACTTTTTTTTTTACTTGGCTTGCTAGATATGCTTTTAATACTTTTCAAAAAATACTTTTCATGTTCCAGAAATTAAAAGATGTTTAGGAGAATAAAAAGAACTTTTCAGTTTATTTCAACACTACTTTCAAGATAAAAATTTGTCTCTTCCAACACATTTTTATAATCAATTAGCATTAATTATGAAGAAACCAACAACTTTTTTAGTGTCTCAATACAATGTTATATTTGAATTTATTGTATTATAATTTTAAATGGAAAATATTTTACTACATACCTTTTGGAAATTTTTTCAATCTTTAATTTCTAACAATAGTTAATTCATACATAATTTTTTTTTCTTAAATTTAGACGTAGCTTCTTAAAATAAGTTTTCAAAAATCAACACTTACATCTTACAATATAAATGTCCATAATATACAAAAATAAATGAAAAAAATTTGGTCACACTACCAATGAAAAACTTCTCATTCTTTTTGTCTTCCAACATTTATGTTGTCAATATCAATAAATTTTCATATTTTAAGAATTTTGCATCATTGGACTTCACATAACATTAATTATGAACAAAAACAATTCAATATTTTTCTATTTCAATATATTGCCAACACACAATAAAGCAAATCTACAAAAATGAAGAAAATGTAGATGATATATAATACACCGTGAAGAAAATCCATAAGATATGAATCTAATATATAATACATTTCAAATTTTAATTTTGTTTTCCTTTAACCGTTTTAAAGTTTACATTTTATTATTTTTATATAACATTTATGAATACAAATAAAACCGAAATGATAATTTAGGAATATTGTATTTAAAACATTTTTTTTTATTAATATTCTTGAAAATAGAAGGTTTTAACATTAATTTCCTTTCAATGTGTATTCTTTCAAATGTCAAAGAAGATCTAATTTATTATTTTTATATATATCCTTATATTATTCATATTAATATATAATATATATTTATATTTATATTAAGTTATATATATATATATATATATATATATATATATATATATATATATATATATATATATATTAGGAGATGACGTTTAAGATATCTGCATAAGTATTCCTAAAAACCAAATTAATATATAATTAAGATTTAAGACATTCAAAAAGTATCATTTACCAACTTCAAACATATATAAAATATACAAATTATATGTCATGAGGTTATATATTATTAATTATTAATAAGATTCAATGAAACTAAAAGAATAGTTTAAAAATATTGCATTGAAAATCAAAATCTTCTTTTATTAATGTCTTTAAAAACTAATTGATGTAATATTAATTATTATGATTATATTCTTAAATTTATATCAATTACAATTAAATTTAAATATCAATTTAAATTTATGTAGAATTAATGTAATATTATAATTTTATATTTTTTATATAATATTACATTATTTTGAATTTACATTGAAAATTTTCTTTTTTCATTTAATGTATTTGGAAGACAAATTTTTCATCTCACTACATTTCAAAATTAATTCAATGGAAATTAAAATGGTATATCTGGTTTTAAATTGTGAAAAAAATCTCATAATATATATATATATATATATATATATATATATATATATATATATATATATATATGTATGTATATATATATATAATAATAATAATAATAAATTGGATTTAAATTTGAAATCTTAGAAGATAGTAAAAAATGTAAGAAAAAAAATAAAATAAATATACAAAAATTTATTTTTTTAAATAAATATTTTTAGTGTTTCTAATAAAAAATATATAAATTCAAAATTTTTGGTGATTCTTAATAATATAATAATATACTATAACACATAATAATAACAATAATATTTAATAATAATATAATAACATTAACACTAATATAGTAATAATAATTAAAATATAGTGTTAAACAACAAATAAATAATTAAATAATGACACTGTAAACAAACTAAAAATAAACTAAATGTTAAAAAATCATATCCTTTTCAATTTATTTAATGCAATTAGCTAATTATAATATTTATAATTATATATTTCAAAGCAACTTTTATAAATAAGATTTTAAATATGAATTTATGCCAAAACATAAAACTCTATTATATGAGTCCACTAGACGAATCTATATATATATATATATATATATATATATATATATATATATATATATATATATATATATATATATATATATATATATATTTATATTTGTATCATTTTACATTTTTAAAGAAAATGATAATATTAATATTAATATTGAATGTTTATTAACTTCTCTCACAAAATTTAATAATAATATTAATATTAATATTTTATTATTATAAATTCAAATTTTTGATGATTTATGACTATATAATAATATATTATAAAATATAATACTATTTAATAACAATGTAAATATAAAATATCATGATAATATTAATATAATAATAATAATAATAATAATTAAAATATATGGTAAAAAATAAAAATAAGATAGGAAAACAATTAACCATTTCAATTTCAATCTTATTCCAAAATTAAGATCCATATATTGTCAAAACTGAAATTCAAAACATATGTATATATTAAAAATGTTTTTTAAATTCAAAATTTCAAAAAACTATAAAAATATCCTAATTAAGTTTGAATTTGAAATTTAAAATAAAAAAAAATTATAAAAAAAAGTTAAGGCTTTTTAATGGATTCTTTTAGTAGCTATAAACTAACTTTAAGATATTTTTAATCTACCAGAAGAGTTTGTATTTAAGATATGGACAAAATCTGATAAATTAAAAAAATTTAATGAAAATATGTTAATAATTACAATTAAAAAAATATATATGATATAAAAAAATTAATAAAAAATATAATATTTAGGTACAAAATCTTGAAAGTAAAAAATTTAAAACTTTATGTGGTTCTTAATAATATAATAATATGTTGTAATAAATAATAATAATAATAATAATAATAATATCTAATAATGGTATTGTTAAATCAGATCTGTCTAATACTCTTAACCACAAAGGGATCTGTGTTGATTAATGAGTTTCTTACTTATTTAATGTGAATCTTGAAGGAGTCTTTAAGGTTTAAAGCTCAGTTAATCAATTACACAGTTCTGGGTTAATGGATTGTTTTAAAACAATCAAGAAGAATTAAAAGAGAGAAGAGGAATCAAAACACACAATTTATACTGGTTCGATTCAAGGCGAATCTACATCCAGTCTTCTCCTAAGTAATACACTTAGGAGGATTCCACTAAACAGAAAGGTTCCAAGAATTACAAGCACACCTATGTAATTCTAACCCCAAAACTCAAGAACTTGATTCAACAATCAAGAACTTCCCCTAGGAGCAATGCATCCACACAATTGCACCTAGGTCCACACTTCAACCACTGAAGCTACTGTAATCAAAAATACAGAAAACAAAACAAGAAACGAAAACACCTAAGTTGTGCAGATTTGACTTGATGCTCCTTGAATCAAGCAAGATCCATCATGGTAGAGTCAACCATTAATCATTCTTGGATCTGTGCTTGGGTTATTGCAGAATCTTCTGAAGCTCTTGTCTCTCAGATGGCTCTTTCTCAGATGAAGACTGCGTGATCTCTCTCAAAAATTTCAGACCCAAAACAGATTACAAAACAGCTTTTATACAAAGGTTTTTGCTGTCACTAATTCAATTAGCCATTTACCTAATCGATTATCGTGAGTATATTTTCACTTACTTAGTACAATACTCACAGCTAATCCATTAGTTAAAGAACTAATCATATGTAGAGTTACACAGCAAGCCTGAAATACAATTGATAAAGAGAAGCTAATTTCCTAATGCATATCCTAACTGGACCAAGCTATGTTTTATCCTAGATCAGTAGACATCATCAAAATTGTTCTTCGTTTATGGAAGAAAGGCTCCCCTTGCCAACAATCTCCCCCTTTTTGATGATGTCCAAAACATGGATTGAGATAAACCTACCTGCAGCACATTAAGCAAACACCAACAGCAGTACACAGTACAGGCACACAATGCGAACAACAGCATAGGCATATAACAGATATCACTTTCATTTTATGCTCCTCCTATCAGTATAGCCTATCAATGCAGTGGCAAGATAATTCTCCCCATTTTTGGACAGTAGCAAAAAAAGACATAATCAAAATGGGAGAGAAAAAAACTGAACAGCGCAGCAAAGTAAAAGACACAGCAGTAGATAATGCATAACAACCAGGATAATAACTTTGCATAGCATCCAGAGTAAGCATAGTATATAACACATTATAGTCCAAACCAAAATATTCCTAGGCTAAGGTAGCTAGGATGCTAGGATAACTACAACAAGGAAACACACACCCTGCTAGGACTACTAAGATCCTAAGGTCAAGAGCTACAGACTGAAGCTATGAAGGATGGTACACAAAAGGGAGGTGTGTGGGTAGAAGGCTAGGCTATTCGTCGTCAGTGGCATTCTCAAAGTGCTCACTCTCACTACCTTCTGCAGTGTCCACAGCAGCTTCAGGAGTAGGTGAGGCACGACCAGTGTTGAGTTGCGCCAGTTGTTGTTGAACAGAGGTTAGCTGGTGCTCAATGGACTCCAGTTTTGTCGTCCAGATGTGATGCTGATCAAAAAGAGCCGTGACCATGCGCAACATGTCCTGCTCGTAACGAGTCCTGGTGGCAGGGGAAGAGGCATCAGCAGTATCCTCAGGGTCACTATCTGGTTCATCCTTGAAGCGCCAAGCGTTACCCCTAAAAGACATTCCCATGTGATGAAGGGCATTTGCCCCAATTAGACTTGTGTGATTTGGAGTGTAGGAAGCCTCGCCAGAGAAGTCCACTTTGTAAAGCTCGAGAATTTTGCACACGAAAACGGCATAGGGCAGAGGATAATTGGGTAACTTGATGGCTTTCTGCATTGTATCAGAGATAACCTCAGACCAGTCTACAAGAACATTTGACTTGAAGGCATGGAGAAGGAAGACGTCCTCTGTGGTGAGTTGAGCATGGTTGCCGTTGCGGGGAACCAGAATCCAGGCAGTTAAGAACGCGAGTACGCGCTCATCCTTCTTCATCCCACCAGCGCGAAAAATACTATAATCGCGTTTGGCTTTGGGATCCCTCAAGCAACCCTGATATACATCCAAGCGATTTGCCCCAGGAAACCCTCGATGGGCTGGAATGCCAGAGATGCGGAAGCCAGCGATGTCGGTCCAAACATCTATAGTGAGGTAAATGTCTACCCCTTTGACACGCGAGATGAGGAGATCATCTTGACACGCGAGATTTGCGTAGAAAACCCTAACCAAATCGGGGTAAATGTCACCGGTGAGTTGAACGAACGTGTCCAGGTGTTGGTGGGAGATAAGCTCTGGGAAGGTAAAGCCGTGATTGCGAAAGAAGGATATTTCAACATGCTTGTGGTTGATGATTTTGCGATTGCGGAAGGATTCATTGAAGTGTTCTTGAGCGGCGCTGTCACTGATCCAACCATCAATATCAGGATCCCGTTGCTTGGTGGCCATGCGCTTGACACGTTTGCGAGAGGTAGAGGAGGATGCCATGGCGGAGTGGTGGAGGGTGTAGGTGACGGCGGAGCAGATGTGGAGAGGGGAGGGGGACCTAGGGTTTTTGAGGGATTAGAAAGTACCAGGGTCCTAGGAGCAGAAGTTAAGGCTGCTATTAAGAGCAGGGAATTTACTTACCTAATGGATTAGCGGGCTTCTTTTTAAGAAATTAAGTAGTAACTATGTGATGCAGAACTCAGTTTAAAACTAGGCTTCAGACAAGGCACGATAATGAATTAGGACCAAGATTAGGTAAGCAGCTATACAGTTTGAACAAATTGGACATACAGGTAGATGCAGAAACCAGAAACAGAATGCATATGATTTGAGATTGGATTTAATTGTAGTAGAAAAGTAATATACATACAGCAGTAACATAAGAATGACACACACACACAAACAGCAGTTAAGGAGACAGAATTAATTTGAGCAAGTGAGGTCCAAAATACCCAATTCATTTCGAAGAGTGTAAAATCTCTCTCTGGCCAGAGGTTTAGTGAAGATGTCTGCTAGTTGATGTTGTGTGTCAATGTACTCGACCTTGCACTCTCCCTTGGATACATGATCTCTGATAAAGTGGTGGCGGATTTCAATATGTTTGGTCTTGGAATGCAGTACAGGATTTTTTGTAAGATTAATTGCACTGGTATTGTCACATTTTAACGGAATGTGATTGAGGTAAATGCCATAATCCTCAAGCTGGTTCTTAATCCAAATAGATTGAGCGCAGCAGCTGCCAGCAGCTATATATTCTGCTTCAGTAGTGGACAGAGCAACACATACCTGTTTTTTTGAGTGCCATGAAATTAGAGAACCACCTAGGAGATGGCAGGTGCCACTGGTGCTCTTCCTGTCAATTTTGCAACCACCAAAATCTGAATCGTTGTACCCTACTAGGGAGATATTTGAGCCATGAGGATACCATAGACCCAGATTTCTAGTGCCCTTAAGGTATTTAAAAATGCGTTTGACAGCAGTTAGGTGTGATTCTTTAGGACAGGACTGGAATCTGGCACATACACACACACTGTGCATAATATCTGGACGGCTAGCTATGAGATAGAGAAGTGATCCGATCATTCCACGATATTTAGTCTGATCCACTGCAGGCCCTGTTTCATCACAGTCTAGATAGCAATTTGTAGCCATAGGGGTTGATGATTCCTTGCAAGCTTCCATGTGAAACTTTTTTAGTAGCTCAGTGCAGTATTTAGATTGATGAATAAAGAGTCCATGCCTTCCCTGCTTAATTTGGAGTCCTAGAAAGAAGTGCAGCTCCCCCATCATGGACATTTCAAACTCATCTTGCATGGTTTTTGAGAAATCTTTGCAGAGACTAGGATTTGTTGAACCAAAAATGATGTCATCCACATAAATTTGAACAAATAGTAGATCATTTTTGGCTTTCTTAATGAAGAGAGTAGAATCCACCTGCCCTCTTCGAAAACTGTTTTGAATCAGAAATTCACTTAGCCTCTCATACCATGAGCGAGGGGCTTGCTTAAGTCCATAGAGAGCTTTTTTTAACTTATACACATGATCTGGAAACTCATAGTCTGTGAATCCAGGGGGTTGTGCCACATAGACTTCTTCCTTAATGAAGCCGTTTAGGAAGACGCTCTTCACATCCATTTGAAAGAGCTTGAATTTGAGTAAGGATGAGATGGCAAGAAGAATTCGGATGGCCTCAAGGCGTGCTACAGGAGCATAGGTCTCATCATAATCAATCCCTTCTTATTGACAGTATCCCTTGGCTACCAATCTAGCCTTATTCTTAATAATCACACCAGAGTCATCCAGCTTGTTGCGAAAAACCCACTTAGTGCCTATGATTTGTTGTGATTGAGTTCTTGGAACAAGATCCCAAACATCATTTCTCTTGAATTGATCCAGTTCGTCCTGCATTGCTAAAAACCAGTGTTCATCCTTGAGAGCATCATTCACTGATTTTGGCTCAAGTTGGGAGACAAATGCTACGTTTAGACAGAACTGGCCTAGCTGCCTGCGTGTGGAAACGCCTTTAGAAATATCCCCTATGATGTTGTCAAGAGACATATCTTTGGGCACTGTCCAGTTAGCGGGTAAGTCTGCTGCAGAGGTGGAAGCCTCAGCTGTAACACCCCAATTTTGGGACGTCACGGAACGTTAGAAAATTTTTGCGTTTCGCGAAAATAGAAATAAACATTGAAAATGTACTAATTAAAAACTTTTAATTTAAAAGTAACTAGGTAATCCAAATGTTAATTTGAAATAATAATAATATTAAATAACCAAAGTTCCAACTAAATACTAGAAATTAAAAGAAAATTTCATAGTCTTCACTGTTTGATTTAAATCAACAAAATAAGCCATAAATCCCCGAGTCCACTCCATCCTTTCCGATATCTACTTCGAGTCAGAAATATCTGCATTACCGTCTGCTCCCGTATAACACACACGTTATACGATCATCGCACAGGCAACAAACATACAAACAAACAAATAGGGGTAAGCTAACCATAAACATTGATATTCATAAAAGAAATTCATAAATAAAACTTGTCCAATAATACTCAACGTCGCATTCGATTAACACGGAAACTTTATGAACACAATCCATCTTTGGTTTGAACACACAAACCCCAAATCCAAACAATCATACTAAACCAAACATAGCATCACATTCATCTAAAATCTTCATTAAATTCCACCAAGAGCTTTCAAGCAAAGCAAAATACTCTCAATATGAAACACATGAGAATTTCATATTGCCAACAAAGCACTCACCATCACATCATGCTTGAAAAATAAAGTCTTCCAACCAACCCATATTCATATATCACCCCAGTATGTAATCACATACCAAAAATCAAACACACGCGCAAGAAAATTTACACGTCAATTAATACTCCTAACGCATTCAAACCCTTCAAAGAAAATTAGTCAATATATAACTTACCGTACGTGTCATTTCTAATTCCGCTGCACCTATTCCTTTCACGCATGACAACAAGAGGAAAAACTAAGGATTTTGTATCCTTTAATGACAAAAAAACGAATCCAAAAGAGAAAGGAAGAAAACATGGCTCGGTCTGCACCAATTCATTTAAAGGATACCCCTCCCTCAAAAAGTCACATGAATGGTTTAAAGGAAAGAGACAAAACAAACCCGTGACCCCTACATACCTTGCATTTACGTGTCACCTATAAATGGAATGAGAGAAGAAAGAGAAAAGAAAGAATTGAATGTGCATGTGACGATTTCAGTTTCGTAAAGCTGCTCCCAATCATGCTAAAAGACAAAAACTAAACTACCCACAATGCTATAAAATGTATTTACGTAATGTTAAATAGAAAAGGAAGGAAGGAGCATAAAATTTTGCATGTATATCATGAAAGCACTCCAAAAACTTGAGAGAAAAGAACAAAACATGTGAACCCATCCATACACCAACCACACATTTCATAAAACATGAGAAACCATGACCCATTAATAAAACCAACAAAAAAACCCTTGCTACCCCTAACATATACATCCCATCAAAGCTAAAAGTTTCCTACATCTTAAGCTAGTTTGGCTTATGCCCACACATAAAACCTCCACCTAAAAACATCAATTAATGAAACGGAAAAGAAAAACACTTGGAGAATACAACTCCACTCAACTCAACACTGCAAATACCTAAGTGATATCCAAAGTCGCGACCCATACACTTTTGTATGGCCCTCCTTTGCAACCCAACACCCTGACGAAATTTCTGCTTCTCTCCAAAGTGCCCCATTCCATCCCAGACTTTAAAGTTTCTTATACCTTAACTTAGGGCTGTTACGTATAACATGAAAGCACTCCACCATGCTGCACTCATCCACCATGAATCATACACAAAACCCACACATTCCAACCAAAGAAAATCGAGACAAATGGACCAACCCCTTCTCTATCTAACACATAACCACTTAACATGAACAAGGAAAAGAAACCTGGACTACTCGAGACTGAGGCAAAGATTGAAACCAAAGAACCACCATCCCTATATCCAGAAACCGAAAACGACCACAAGGAACACGCAGAAACGCCACAAAAAGATCATGCAAAGCACGGAAAAACACGGCTTTCAAGCATCAATGATAAAGGCATATAATAGAAGAAAAACAGAACGATACCATCATCATACCACAAGAACGAGAAGAAAATTAAGCAACATTAACAAGAGTAGAAAGCAAGGTTGGCTTCCCCTACCTCTCTAGATGATTCCTCTTCTCTACCACAGCCACTGGAAACTATAACTTACACCCTTTCTCTCTTTTCCTTCTCCCGTCCTACCCCTTTTTCTTAAAGAAAACTTTTAGGGTTTAGCTTTATCTAATCCCACCCAATAATTTTGTTAAGATTTCTAGCCCATTTTATTTTTGTTATCATTTAACTCCAAAAGATATAAAAAAACAGAAAGCGAAAAAAATAAAAAATAAAACAAACTGTTGCAGTGTTTTGAAATCCAATATTCTGCATGCTCCTGGAAACACAATTCATTTACGCTCCATGGGCCCCACACCTTTAAAGGAGAGAAAAAAAATATGAATTCTAAAACAAACACAAACGCAACTTTATGCCAGCCAGGTTTTGAACCCTGCACCTGCTCTTCTATACACGGATCTCTCACCACTAGGCTATATGCCATCACATGATATTATGCACATTATAAGACTTAACGCCCTTAAACTCCACTAACCATAATTCCTTAAATCACTTAAATAATTATTATAAACACCACAACAACTTAAATCACTCAAATAATAATTATTTCCTATTTCATAATTTAATAACCTAATTAAATTAAATAAATCAACAATATTAATCTAGCCATTAATTTTCTTTCTATGTGTTTTCCTTTAATGTAATTTTTTCCCGGGTCTTACATTCTCCCCAACTTTAAAAATTTTCGTCCTCGAAAATTGTCTATTCAGAAATAAAACATCTTGCATACTTAAATTTTTTTTTTTTTTTTTACACAATCACATGATGAAAAAATCTCATATCAAAACAATTTGTACACCTAAACATTCACTACAAATATAAAATAGAAAACCTCATAATTCTTAACAAAA
Source organism: Vigna unguiculata (assembly GCF_037176805.1). NCBI lineage: Eukaryota > Viridiplantae > Streptophyta > Magnoliopsida > Fabales > Fabaceae > Vigna > Vigna unguiculata. The sequence goes on from NC_140801.1 coordinate 19,605,401, forward strand.
TATTCTTAACAAAATAATCTAACATACAACTTTTCTTTTCTTTCCACACATAGCTTTATACCTTATTCATTTTCACAATATAAACTTATAATTCATAAATAACAAAATTATTTAGAATCCATACCATTATTAAACTTTATCAAAACAAAGCAACCACCAAATAATTATATGTCAACATGAAATTTTTTACATACCTTTAACGCAAATAATCTTATAGAGAAAAAAACAACCATATTGTGATATCATGCAACATTATATTACCCACACATAAAATTCACCTTGCCTGAATCCACATATGTATCACTCATCAAAGATTACTACTTGAAACATGTTCCCAAAACCAAAACATGCAATCCAGAACATATTACCACCAAGTAATATCCAACAGTATGTCATTCTCTCATAACCAACCATTCTACCTTTCCTGCGCACCAACGCCTCTTGGAAAGACCATTCTCCTGCTTTTCCTTAAGACTTACAAGTAACAACCCTTGTCTGTTCACCAAAACCCGACAAGAGAACAACACCTACCTGCTCACCAAAACCCGGTAAAAGTGTTGCTTTCCTTAGGACTTACAAGCAACTACCCTTGCCTGTTCACCAAAACCCAGCAAGAGCACAACCCTTACCTGTTCACCAAAACCCGGTAAGAGCACTGCTTTCCCTAAGACCCACACGCAACAACCCTTGCCTGTTCACCAAAACCTGACAAGAGCACCACCCTTACCTAACCAAAACCTGGTAAGAGCGCTGTAACTAAGCTTAGGCCAAAGACTTACGGTAGAACAAAACCCCCTTTTACCCGACTCACCAAAGTCCTATGGGTAAAAGTACAACCTGGTTTTACAGATATGAGAGAATCCATACTACACATCCCACACACAATCAAGCATAACATGCTTCATCAACATAACATTTACCAAATTGAACATTTCACCACCAACATGTATTATACAAACATCACAAAGCATACTTTACATACCCTGTAAATATCTCCAAATAGATAAAACAAGTCAAACCAAAGGAAACCATCCAAACAATACCTTAATCAAGTATAATTCACAACACTGACTAGAGTCACACAACATCAACTAGACGAGCTCACTCCCCACATTCCCAAAGTTTTTTCGAAAACCTGGCTCTGATACCAAAATGTAACACCCCAATTTTGGGACGTCACGGAAAGTTAGAAAATTTTTGCGTTTCGCAAAAATAGAAATAAACATTGAAAATGTACTAATTAAAAACTTTTAATTTAAAAGTAACTAGGTAATCCAAATGTTAATTTGAAATAATAATAATATTAAATAACCAAAGTTCCAACTAAATACTAGAAATTAAAAGAAAATTTCATAGTCTTCACTGTTTGATTTAAATCAACAAAATAAGCCATAAATCCCCGAGTCCACTCCATCCTTTCCGATATCTACTTCGAGTCAGAAATATCTGCATTACCGTCTGCTCCCGTATAACACACACGTTATACGATCATCGCACAGGCAACAAACATACAAACAAACAAATAGGGGTAAGCTAACCATAAACATTGATATTCATAAAAGAAATTCATAAATAAAACTTGTCCAATAATACTCAACGTCGCATTCGATTAACACGGAAACTTTATGAACACAATCCATCTTTGGTTTGAACACACAAACCCCAAATCCAAACAATCATACTAAACCAAACATAGCATCACATTCATCTAAAATCTTCATTAAATTCCACCAAGAGCTTTCAAGCAAAGCAAAATACTCTCAATATGAAACACATGAGAATTTCATATTGCCAACAAAGCACTCACCATCACATCATGCTTGAAAAATAAAGTCTTCCAACCAACCCATATTCATATATCACCCCAGTATGTAATCACATACCAAAAATCAAACACACGCGCAAGAAAATTTACACGTCAATTAATACTCCTAACGCATTCAAACCCTTCAAAGAAAATTAGTCAATATATAACTTACCGTACGTGTCATTTCTAATTCCGCTGCACCTATTCCTTTCACGCATGACAACAAGAGGAAAAACTAAGGATTTTGTATCCTTTAATGACAAAAAAACGAATCCAAAAGAGAAAGGAAGAAAACATGGCACGGTCTGCACCAATTCATTTAAAGGATACCCCTCCCTCAAAAAGTCACATGAATGGTTTAAAGGAAAGAGACAAAACAAACCCGTGACCCCTACATACCTTGCATTTACGTGTCACCTATAAATGGAATGAGAGAAGAAAGAGAAAAGAAAGAATTGAATGTGCATGTGACGATTTCAGTTTCGTAAAGCTGCTCCCAATCATGCTAAAAGACAAAAACTAAACTACCCACAATGCTATAAAATGTATTTACGTAATGTTAAATAGAAAAGGAAGGAAGGAGCATAAAATTTTGCATGTATATCATGAAAGCACTCCAAAAACTTGAGAGAAAAGAACAAAACATGTGAACCCATCCATACACCAACCACACATTTCATAAAACATGAGAAACCATGACCCATTAATAAAACCAACAAAAAAACCCTTGCTACCCCTAACATATACATCCCATCAAAGCTAAAAGTTTCCTACATCTTAAGCTAGTTTGGCTTATGCCCACACATAAAACCTCCACCTAAAAACATCAATTAATGAAACGGAAAAGAAAAACACTTGGAGAATACAACTCCACTCAACTCAACACTGCAAATACCTAAGTGATATCCAAAGTCGCGACCCATACACTTTTGTATGGCCCTCCTTTGCAACCCAACACCCTGACGAAATTTCTGCTTCTCTCCAAAGTGCCCCATTCCATCCCAGACTTTAAAGTTTCTTATACCTTAACTTAGGGCTGTTACGTATAACATGAAAGCACTCCACCATGCTGCACTCATCCACCATGAATCATACACAAAACCCACACATTCCAACCAAAGAAAATCGAGACAAATGGACCAACCCCTTCTCTATCTAACACATAACCACTTAACATGAACAAGGAAAAGAAACCTGGACTACTCGAGACTGAGGCAAAGATTGAAACCAAAGAACCACCATCCCTATATCCAGAAACCGAAAACGGCCACAAGGAACACGCAGAAACGCCACAAAAAGATCATGCAAAGCACGGAAAAACACGGCTTTCAAGCATCAATGATAAAGGCATATAATAGAAGAAAAACAGAATGATACCATCATCATACCACAAGAACGAGAAGAAAATTAAGCAACATTAACAAGAGTAGAAAGCAAGGTTGGCTTCCCCTACCTCTCTAGATGATTCCTCTTCTCTACCACAGCCACTGGAAACTCTAACTTACACCCTTTCTCTCTTTTGCTTCTCCCGTCCTACCCCTTTTTCTTAAGGATAATGATATTCCAACAAAATTTTTTGACAAGAATTTGACACGGCTGACGTGGCAGCGGTTTTTTTAATTTTTAAAAACTGAAAATTGCTGTTCGCACGTGCAGCTAAATGTCCAACAAAAGAGAGAGAAACTTAAGAGAAAAAGGGGGGGAAGTCAGCCGCGCTTGTTGTGCAGTTTGAGAGTGAGGAGAGAGAAGGTCGAAAGTGAGGCGGTGGTGTTGTGGGTGCAGCGGGTTTAGGGTTTCCGGCAACCATTTCGCCGGTGAGAAACTGAACTTTAGAGAGAGAAAGTTAAGAGAAAAAGGGGGGGGGGGGGGAGTTAAGAGAATAAAGGCAATCCAAAGTTTTCTCCCATTCACGCAATGGGATCTTTCGCAAACACAAACGAAATATGACATGTCTAAACTAAGTGGGGAGTAAGGATAGGCTATGTGGGGAGTTACGTGTACTTTTTTGTGTACACATCCCTGATTCAAGTGAAGTTCACTTGTATAGTCATTTTCATAAAAATTTTAGTCAAAAAAGGCAATCCCAAGTTTTATCCATTGACGCAATGGGATGTTTCGCAAACACAAACGAAATATCGCATATGCCAAGTAAGTGGGGAGTAAGGACAACATATGTGGGGAGTTACGTCTATATTTTTATCTGTTCATCCCTGATTCAAGTGAAGTTCGTTTGTATAGTCATTTTCATAAAAATTTTAGTCAAAAAAGGCAATCCCAAGTTTTATCCATTGACGCAATGGATGTTTCGCAAACACAAATGAAATATCGCATATGCCAAGTAAGTGGGGAGTAAGGACAACATATGGGGAGTTACGTCTATATTTTTATCTGTTCACCCCTGATTCAAGTGAAGTTCGTTTGTATAGTCATTTTCATGAATATTTCAGTCATCAAAGGCAATCCCAAGTTTTAACCATGGACGCAATGGGATGTTTCGCAAACACAAACGAAATATCGCAAATGCCAAGTAAGTGGGGAGTAAGGAAAACCTATGTGGGGAGTTACGTTTATATTTTTATCTGTTCATCCCTGATTCAAGTGAAGTTCATTTATAAACTCAATTCCCATAAGATTTTCAGTCAATAAAGCCAATCCAAAGTTTTCTCCCATTCACGCAATGGGATGGTTCGCAAACACAAACGAAATATCACGTGTCACACCTAAGTGGGGAGTAAGGAAAGGCTTTGTGGGGAGTTACGTGTACTTTTTTGTGTACGCATCCCTGATTCAAGTGAAGTTCGTTTGTATAGTCATTTTCATGAATATTGCAGTCATCAAAGGCAATCCCAAGTGTTAACCATTGAAGCAATGAGATGTTTCGCAAACACAAACGAAATATCGCATATGCCAAGTAAGTGGGGAATAAGGACAACATATGTGGGGAGTTACGACTATATTTTTATCTGTTCATCCCTGATTCAAGTGAAGTTCATTTATAAACTCAATTCCCATAAGTTTTTCAGTCAATAAAGCCAACCCAAAGTTTTCTCCCATTCACGCAATGGCATGTTTCGCAAACACAAACGAAATATCACGTGTCACACCTAAGTGGGGAGTAAGGATAGGCTATGTGGGGAGTTACGTGTACTTTTTTGTGTACGCATCCCTGATTCAAGTGAAGTTCGTTTCTAAACTCAATTCCCATAAATTTTTCAATAATTATACGCAATCCAAAGTATTGTCCATGCACGCAACCACCATGAACTGGATTGTGATGTTTTCCAAACAACACCAAAAAAATATCACATAAAACAACCAACTGGGGAGTAACGACAACGTATGTGGGGAGTGATGTTTATTTTTTCCTCTGTACATGGCTGACTGAAGTGAAGTTCACGTATATACTGAATTTCCAAACTTCTTTTCAATCATTAAAGGCAAGGCAAACTATTCTCCGATAGCCCACCACTGATTTGCAGAACTATGCCTCCTCTCCCTGTCGCACTGCCTGATAATGACCCACCACCCCCACCAACCCAAATGGTTGCCGGAACCATTCACTTTCCCCCTTGTCTGTCTTGACTTTCTCACTTCGAAACCACCCCGGCCTTAGTCTCCCCCTTTTGTCTCTTCACTTTCTGACTTCGTCGGCCTCGATTTCCCCTTCTCTCTCTAAAGTTCAGTTTCTCACCGGCGAAATGGTTGCCGGAAACCCTAAACCCGCTGCACCCACAACACCACCGCCTCACTTTCGACCTTCTCTCTCCTCACTCTCAAACTGCACAACAAGCGCGCCTGAATTCCCCCCCTTTTTCTCTTAAGTTTCTCTCTCTTTTGTTGGACATTTAGCTGCACGTGCGAACAACAATTTTCAGTTTTTAAAAATTAAAAAAACCGCTACCACGTCAGTCGTGTCAAATTCTTGTCAAAAAATTTTGTTGGAATATCATTATCCTTTTCTTAAAGAAAACTTTTAGGGTTTAGCTTTATCTAATCCCACCCAATAATTCTGTTAAGATTTCTAGCCCATTTTATTTTTCTTATCATTTAACTCCAAAAGATATAAAAAAATAGAAAGCGAAAAAAATAAAAAATAAAACAAATTGTTGCAGTGTTTTGAAATCCAATATTCTGCATGCTCCTGGAAACACAATTCATTTACGCTCCATGGGCCCCACACCTTTAAAGGAGAGAAAAAAAATATGAATTCTAAAACAAACACAAACGCAGCTTTATGCCAGCCAGGTTTCGAACCCTGCACCTGCTCTTCTATACACGGATCTCTCACCACTAGGCTATATGCCATCACATGATATTATGCACATTATAAGACTTAACGCCCTTAAACTCCACTAACCATAATTCCTTAAATCACTTAAATAATTATTATAAACACCACAACAACTTAAATCACTCAAATAATAATTATTTCCTATTTCATAATTTAATAACCTAATTAAATTAAATAAATCAACAATATTAATCTAGCCATTAATTTTCTTTCTATGTGTTTTCCTTTAATCTAATTTTTTCCCGGGTCTTACATCAGCTGCTCCAGGTGGTGATTCTGCTGCTGCTTCAGGCTCAGGGTGTGTCAAATCTGCACCTGTATCATTTAAATCTGCACTATTTCTTGACCCAGAGGAATTAGCTGCGTGATTATCAATATTTTCATCAAATGCAACATGAATGGATTCCTCTATGGTTAACGTTCTTTTGTTATAGACACGATTGGCTTTACTAGAGGAGGAATAACCTAAGAAGATGCCTTCATCAGCCTTAGGATCAAACTTGCCAATGTTTGATTTTCCATTATTTAGTATGAAACATTTGCAACCAAAAGCTTTGAAATAAGATACGTTAGGTTTTCTACCTTTGTAGATCTCATAGGGAGTAAGTTTCAAAATAGGCCTAATTAACACCCTATTCAGAACGTGGCAGGCTGTACTTACAGCATCTGCCCAAAAGTACTTTGGGAGAGAGTTGTCATTGAGCATTGTCCTTGCCAACTCTTCCAAAGACCGATTTTTTCTCTCAACCACGCCATTCTGTTGTGGCGTTCTAGGGGCTGAGAAATTATGGGAGATACCATGATTTTCACAAAACTTTTCAAAAGACTCATTTTGAAACTCACCCCCATGGTCACTTCGAATTGCTTTGATTTTCAAGTCTTTCTCATTTTGAACAATTTTGGCAAATTTCCTAAAAACTGAGAAGGTGTCACTCTTAGATGAGATAAAGAAGGTCCAAGTAAAGCGAGAATAGTCATCCACAAGAACAAGCGCATAGTAATTTCCTCCTAGGCTTCTGGTTCTAGAAGGTCCAAACAAGTCCATGTGTAACAGTTCTAATGGATTAGAAGTGGAGATATGCAGTTTTGACTTAAAGGATGTTTTTACTTGTTTACCTTTTTGGCATGCATCACACAGCTTGTCTGTCTTAAACTTTATATCAGGCAATCCAATGACTAACTTCTTTGACACAAGTTTATTTAGGTGACCCATATGTATGTGTGCAAGTCTTTTATGCCAAATCCAAGGTTCATTATTTTTAGCAAAGAGGCATGCAATTGAATCAAAAGAAGTGTTTTCAAAGTCCACCATGTATATGTTCTGAATCCTTTTTCCAACAAAAACCAGTTCATTTGTGGATGCATGACAGATTAAGCAGTGATGAGCTTCAAAGATTACTTTCAGATTTTTATCACAAAGTTGGCTAATGCTAAGAAGGTTGTGCTTAAGCCCATCCACCAACAAAACATCCTCAATTTCCACAGCTGAAGATGACTTTACCTTTCCAGAACCAAGAATCCTACCTCTGTTGTTGTCACCATACGTGACATGTCCACTTACTTTGTATGAGATTTTGCTGAATTTAGAGTTATCACCTGTCATGTGTCTAGAGCAGCCACTGTCCAGATACCACATAGCCTCCTTAACTTCAGCATTTTCCTGCAAAACAGATTATTTTGATGAAGCAGGTACCCAAACAAACTTGGGTCCTCTTGTGTTAGACTATGTTGCAGTTCTCTTAGGCACCCATTTGAATTTCCCTCTAGGAACCCCACTGTTTTTAAAGTAGCAAGACGTGGAGAAATGACCAGGTTCAGAACAATTGGTGCAGATAATGGAGGATGGTTTGCTGATGTTGAGAAAGTTTCTGCACGATAATCGATTAGGGTTGCCACTATAACCAATTCCCTCTTTATTCAGCACACTCCTTTGGGATCCTAAAACAGCATCTAGGTTGGATCTTCCTAGAGTGAATTTTGATAGAGTTTTCATTAAGTACTCTATCTTCTCTAGCTGTCTTGGACAGTTCCTACATCTAGACCTGGAGTGGTTTTCAGATTGTTCTAATTTTTCCAAGCAAGTTGTTAGATTCTCATTTTCCTCTTCTAACTGCTTTATTCTACCCTCCAGCCATTTAATCTCTCCTTTAAGTCTGCTATTTGACTTTTGTAGTTTTGTGGCTTCCTTATGCAGTTCATTAAAGGCATCAAGCAGTTCATAATAGTCATTTTCCTCATGGTCAGATGTGAAATTACTTACACTGTTTTTGGATGATTCTGCTTTAATGGATGTTTCAGCTTTAGCCATCAGACACAGATTATTCTCCTCTTCAGTGTTATCATCTGAATCACTGGATGTGCTGGAGTCATTTTCCTCCCATGCAATGTAGGCTCTCTTCTTCTTCATGTGATTCTCTGCCTCATTTTTCTCATCCAGTTTCTGCTTCATTTTCAGCACTGGACAATCAGCTTTGATGTGTCCTGTCTTACCACATTCATAGCAGGTTTGAGTTCCAGATCTGGTCTGCCTCTTGTTCCCTGCATAACTGTTGTTGGTCTTGTTCTTGTACTTCAAAAATTTTGAAAACTTTTTCACCATTAAGCTCAAAGCTTCACTGTCAGAGTTTCCATCATTGGAGTCATCTGCAGAATCTGCCCTTTTCTGTTTTACTGCAGATTTCACTGCACTCTTCAAGGCTATAGTGTGCCTCTTTTCTCCATCCTCTTCTTCCTTGAGTCTTCCAAGCTCTAATTCATGTTCCCTCAATTTTCCAAAGAGAGTGGCTATGCTCATGCTAGTGAGGTCTCTAGATTCAGAAATTGTTGTCACTTTGGGCTGCCATGTCCTATTTAAACTCTTCAAGATTTTGATATTTAGTTCCTCTTTGTCAAAAGTCTTGCCAAGAGCTAGAAGATGATTTACTATATGTGTAAATCTTTTCTGCACATCACAGATGCTTTCTCCAGTCTTCATTCTGAACATCTCATACTCTTGAATGAGAGTATTCTTCCTTGCCCTTTTGACTTCATTTGTGCCCTCATGGGTTACTTCCAAGACATCCCACATTTCTTTGGCTGATTCACACACGGATACCCTGTAAAATTCATCCAAAGTTAGTGCAGAAGATATAATATTTTTGGCTCTAACATCATAATGTGCCCTCTTATTCTCATCAGGGGTCCATTGTGAGAATTCTTTAGGAAAAGTCTCTCCATCCACTATTTTAATTGGTTTAAAAGGTCCATTCACCACTGCATCCCATACCCCTTTGTCTACTGATTCAAGAAAGATTTTCATTCGAATTTTCCAGAAAGGATAACTTTCCCCAGCAAACAGAGGGGGCCTGTTAATGGATGCCCCTTCAGCAAAGGTTTGAGATGTATTAGATATAACAGGATCTTTCTAATCGATTAGCGTGCGATTAACCAGCTCTGGTGCCAATTGTTAAATCAGATCTGTCTAATACTCTTAACCACAAAGGGATCTGTGTTGATTAATGAGTTTCTTACTTATTTAATGTGAATCTTGAAGGAGTCTTTAAGGTTTAAAGCTCAGTTAATCAATTACACAGTTCTGGGTTAATGGATTGTTTTAAAACAATCAAGAAGAATTAAAAGAGAGAAGAGGAATCAAAACACACAATTTATACTGGTTCGATTCAAGGCGAATCTACATCCAGTCTTCTCCTAAGTAATACACTTAGGAGGATTCCACTAAACAGAAAGGTTCCAAGAATTACAAGCACACCTATGTAATTCTAACCCCAAAACTCAAGAACTTGATTCAACAATCAAGAACTTCCCCTAGGAGCAATGCATCCACACAATTGCACCTAGGTCCACACTTCAACCACTGAAGCTACTGTAATCAAAAATACAGAAAACAAAACAAGAAACGAAAACACCTAAGTTGTGCATATTTGACTTGATGCTCCTTGAATCAAGCAAGATCCATCATGGTAGAGTCAACCATTAATCATTCTTGGATCTGTGCTTGGGTTATTGCAGAATCTTCTGAAGCTCTTGTCTCTCAGATGGCTCTTTCTCAGATGAAGACTGCGTGATCTCTCTCAAAAATTTCAGACCCAAAACAGATTACAAAACAGCTTTTATACAAAGGTTTTTGTTGTCACTAATTCAATTAGCCATTTACCTAATCGATTATCGTGAGTATATTTTCACTTACTTAGTACAATACTCACAGCTAATCCATTAGTTAAAGAACTAATCATATGCAGAGTTACACAGCAAGCCTGAAATACAATTGATAAAGAGAAGCTAATTTCCTAATGCATATCCTAACTGGACCAAGCTATGTTTTATCCTAGATCAGTAGACATCATCAAAATTGTTCTTCATTTATGGAAGAAAGGCTCCCCCTGCCAACAGGTATAATAACATTAAAACTAATATAGCAATAATAATTAAAATATGGTGTAAAATAATAAATAAATAATTAAACAATGATACCGTAAAGAAACTAAAAATAAATTAAATGTTAAAAAACCTATCCTTTTTCAATTGTATTTTCTATCAAAGTTAATTATTAAGTTAATTATAATATTTTTATAATTATATATTTCAAAAGAATTTTTATAAATAAGAGTTTTAAATATGAATTTGTGTCAAAATACTGTATGTGACAGTGATGTTAGTAAAAGTTTAGTTGATGTTGTCAACTTTCAAAATGAAAAAAATCAAGTTTCAGATATGTTACCCAATTTTCCTTAAAGCCAAGTAATAGAAACCTACTTTGCATCTTCAAAAAAACTTTAAAAATAATTCTTGCAAAATTTCAACTATCTTTTTCAATAGTAAACCTATTTTCCATCTTTCCAAAAAAATTAATTCAGCATGCCAATACCACAATTACAAAGTTTTTCGTTTTCCAAGACTACCGTCACCAACTTTTCACCTTCCTTTTCCAACACTTATCTTCTCACTCATCAAAATCAATTTTTTGCCTTCCAACACTTAACTTTTCATCTTTTTCTTTGAACAAAGCAATTAGTATTTTGGGTTTTGGTGTCTTAATGCACTGCAAGCACACATCTTCGAATTATGTCAACATCAATTATCAAGGTGAGCAATTATGCTTTGCGGGACTCAATGCACTGCCAAATTCTGATACGTGCCAAGTTTGAAGTTTTAATTGAATTTGTCTTTTTAATTTTAGGTGACTTCCTCAAGAAATTTTGTAAAGTTGTCATAATTACTTACTACTTCAAATCACCATTTCTTATTCAAATATTTGGTTACTTTCTTCAAAAAGCTTTGGTAAAGTTTTTAAAGTGACCTTGGCATTTTTACTTTTAATCTTCTACAAATATGTTTTTTTCATTATTTCATTGGACAAAAATAATGGAATTTTATCTCACTATTTTACTAGAAGAAGGTATGAAATTCATCTATGAACAAAATATACATTGATACAAATGTTTACTTTTCTTTGACAAATAAATTCCCCTTTTGGTTGTACTATTTATGTTCAACAAAAGTACTCCTTTTGCACGGTAACCAAAAAAAAAATTAAATTAAGAGCATTCTCAAGAGAAGTAGGTTTTACAATCATGTCAAATAGTTTATGTACTCTTATTATTTTATTAAAAAGATTTTTAAATTAAGAGCATTCCCAAGAGAATTAGGTTTTACGATCATGTCAAATAGTTGATAGACTATTATTATTTTATTATTATATAATGTGTATATATAATAAAAGTTTTGGAATAGTTTTGTTTAATTAATTTCAATTCAAAAAAATTTCCTTTTTGATTGTTAACAATGAGGTATCCTTAATGGTAAGCAAAAGAAATTCTAGAGGAGAATTTAATATCATTTTTGTTTCCTATTTTGTTATAATTTTGTTTCATTTCATTATTTTTTATAAAAAATAACTTTTATCTACTTCTTTTGTTATATATTCACATATATGGGTTTCAAAACTAAAGCATAAAGAAATCGACAAAGAAATAAATAATTATGATTTTGTGCCAACAAATATTGTGTGGCTAGATTTTGGGAGAAATTTTGTGTCTATGTGAAATGTGGACGTAACAAAATCTAAGGTAGTTCTCAAAAATTTTGAACAAAAAATTAAATTTATATTAAGTTAGGATTTAAAAAATACATTGATAGTTATTTTTTTATGACTTCAAATATAATTTTTTGACATAAAATAAATTTGTAGAAAAATTAGAATTTCTATCTTTTTTTTTTCTTTCCTGAAACTTATTTTTTATTTTATTAGGTTCCTAAAAACATATATTCAAATATGTTTTCTTTACGTAAAGAAATCTTTAAGTTAATTATTGTTTTAAAAATTGTATTATTTATGATATTCTTTTAAGAAATCAATATATGCTTCTATATTAATTTATGATTTCTTTAATATTTTATTATATATATTTATTTGTATTCATGTTTTATTTTTTTTATATTCAAATTTTATTGTTATGTTATTATGAGTTCGCAATTTTTATATTATTTTTTGTAAACAAAAGATATTATAAATATATTTTTTTTATGAAAGATTATTCAATTGCATATTTTAAATATATTGTATTTACATATATTATATAAATATAAGTTTCTCTCATTTTATATATTTAAAAAAAAATACATCTAATTATATTTATGTGATTCTTTTTATTACAATAGCTAAAATTATTTGTTATTTATAAAATTATATATGAAATAAAATATGTTTTATTATTATTATAGTTTTAATCTATATTAATTAACTTATATATTTTTTACGATATCATTTTTAAATAGATAAATAAATTTATGAAAGTAAAAGTAAAATTTAGTTTAGTTTACCAAACAAATACATTACTTCCGCACATATATAAAAATAATTTTTATAAGAACATTTAATTGTTAAATATTTTTGTGAGTACACGTTAAACTAATTTTTATGCGATTAATATATTTTAATTACTTATAAAATATAAATATTAACATCAAGGTTTTAAATATAATACAAATAAATATTAAATTTAATTTTTTGGTATAAATATTTACATTAGTATCTCATTTATAATACTTATTAATAACTTTAAATATTTGAAAAAAGTCATATTTTTACTGAAATTATAAATTAAAACATATAGAGTTTTAAAAAAATCAAATATATAGTCCTATTTAATCTTTTAATATACACTATTTTCCTCTAATATATCAATTATTTTTTTATACTTATAATGGTTACGCATGTAATCCTAATACTAAGTGTAAAATTTTAATTAAATACTACTAAAATGTTACATGTTAAGAAGAATTTTTTAATACATATTCTTAATTTTTGGAGTGTTTTACTACAAATGGATATGACATTCTAAAATTGTCAATATCATTATAATTAGCAATAGTGGTTATTTACCAAAAATAGATTAATTTTTTTTAATATCATTTTATAAGTTTCAAATACAACACCATATTTCTCTATACATAGTAGAAAATGATATTTTTTTATTAGATTAATTCTTTTTTTATTTAGGTCGTAACCAAAGTCATTTTGTTATTGTTTTTTCAAAGTATTTCATCGAAATACCTATTTTAAATTATTTTAATTGGTTGTAAATAGTGTCATGAATCCAAATTCATTTTTAAATGACATAATTATAAACTATAATTGATGAAATATCTTATTCTATAAAGACTACAAATTCTTATGCACCTTACATTTTGAAAAAAATTGTTCATTTAGGGAGATTCAAATATATTTTTCTTCATGGTGTACATGGACCAGTCAAATTTAAAATCTTAATTGAAAATTCTCCAACAAAAAGTATCAAGATTGGAGATGGGTGAAGAACTTATGTATTTCTAATCATCGGAAGAAAGTTGTTAAATAGTATTTGAATGTAATGATATTAGATATAATCAAAACATTAAAGTTTTATGTGTTTAAGTACTGTCTTATTGCAAAAAAATTTCTAATTTTTAGTATTATTATTGTTTATAATAACAAAAAAGAAATCTTTTAAAAACTTATGGGTGCAAAACTATCATGATTTAAGTAATTTGCATTCTAATTCTTACTTTTATTTTTTATAAACACGAGAACTTTATATTGAAAACATGTTTTATGTATTGAGTTCTTCTAAGAATACCGAATTAATTGTTTCATTTGACGTACCATATGTATAACGACTTTTTAATACTCAAATCAAATATATACTTGAACATGTAAAACAATCCATCTAAACATTATTAAATTCAAAAAAATTAGATTTACAAACATTCTTACTATTCTGTCAACAATCATTCTATTTATAATAAGACTAATCCTTCTACCACTATCAACATTCATGAAATAAACTAAGAGATCCAAAATTGATTAAAAAAATAATTATAAAATAAAAAAAAATAAATACTACAAATGGGTTACCGGAAACTCAATTTATCAAACCATGGAACCTAGATAAAAATCGACTTATCTTATCCGTATTAGTAAGAAGACAAAATTTTGAATTTTTTTTAAACTATAACACGTGGATGAAAACTTCTTCCTCGAAGAAATCAAAACACCAAACTAATAAATTCTACAAAAAAAAAACTTCTAGAAGAAAAAAAGGTACGAAACAAATTTTTTTCCAAATATAGTAATAATTATATTAAATGTAACTTTAAACGATTTCAATATAATTTGTGTTTAATTATTTAATTTTTTCATATTATTAAACTTTTTATTAAATATTATATTTATAACTATACATAATTACATATTTAAATAAAATTATATAAAAAAATTAATTATATTGAAATAATAATAATTATTTTTATTATTATTAGTATTTTATTAAAATTAGTAGTTATTAATTAACTTATATATTTTTTACGGTATCTTTTTTAAATCAATAAATGAATTTATGAAAGTAAAAAGCAAAATTTAGATTTAGTTTAACAAACAAAATACATCACTTAAACACAAATATCATAATTATTTTCATAAGAACATTTAATTGTTAAATATTTTTGTGAGTTAAAGTTACACGAATTTTTATACAATTAATATATTTTAATTATAAAAAGGATAAATATTAACATTAATTATAGAATATTAGTTAAAAATTTAATATAATTAAGTGTTTATTAAATTTAATTTTTGTATACAAACATTTACATTGCTATCTCATTTATTATTTTTATTTTAAAAACTTTAGATATTTGAAAAAGAAGTCTTCATTTTTATATAATTAAATTATGTTTTTTCTACTAAAATATAAATTGAAAGGTATAAATTTTAAAAAAAATCAAATTATATAGTATTATTTAATTCTTTTAATATACATACTGGTTACACATGTAATAATATTAAATATAATTAAAATCTTAAAATTCTAATTTTTAATATTTTTATTTTATCATTTATTTAAATTTTATATTTATAATAAAAAAAATACATTTTGAAATGCCCGTGCGTTGCACGGGAATAAAAACTAGTAAAAGTCTCATTGTAATTTTTTATAATAATAATGTCTATTTTTAATTTGTTGACATAATTTCACGAAACATAATAATTTTAATATTTAATTATATGTTGGGCATATGAAATTGTGTGAGTGTGTTATGTAACACCCCTCTTAATCAAGAGGGCTGTGTCAGGTCTGCAGTCCAATACACCCCAACCTCTCGCCCCAAGTGTCCCCCCACTTCGCAAGGCAGGTTGTTGTCAGTGGGTATCGAACCCCAAACCTGACCTTTAACACCGTCTCAACAAGAGAGATGTCACCAGTTGCGCTTGTAACATCCCAATTTCAGCAGCTTAAAACTAATAAAAATAGGGAGTTTCATCATAGTTCCAAAACAGATAATCCAGTGTACCCAATATATTAATACAGTCTTACAAAAGGTATGACTATAAAAATATATCACTTATACACTTAAACTAAACTAATAAACTCTGTACTACTGACCACTGCTAAAGCTCCCACTGGAAACCTCCTCTTCAACACTAACACGATGGCTCTTCATCCTCCAGAAGTGCCTTTGACACTGCAACCACATCTGCTCCCACCGAATAGGTGATCATCGCAAAAGGAAACATACAACACAAGACAGGAACACAAAACGCAAGGGTAAGCTAATCTGATTAAGGAATCATGCAGTTCAATTATAAACAGAAACCACGCAATCTTTCTCATTATCACCAGAATCATATAGACCACCACAACACATTTACATGACTCTAGACTCAATATCCGGATTATGTAAGCGACATCGGATCTCTTGGTGGCTTGCACCTGCGATGGTTCCCAAACTCTGCAGAGTTTGGACACAAGGGGTTATCACCCAACCACTCCCAGGGTAAGTCCCATCACCTCTATGGCGGATCGGGTCCATAGACCAGGACCTCCTGCTACTCCCCCCGACGTAATCCATCATACTCTACATGAGTCTTAATGGTTACTAGGAGCGTCAGGATACCAACCAAAACTGAGTCCTTATGTCCTTACACACACTAAAACATTCCTCTTAGAATTTCCCTTGAAATCCTAGTTCAACCACTTCTTCTTATATTCCAACTTCATGCAATTTCACCGCACATATTACCAGTCATAACAATTCATGCATATCATAACTAAGTTCATATTTTAACATTCAAACATAGCTTCATCCATTAGAAACAAAGAAATAACACTCAACTGCAGGGTTTCTCGCCCAAGCTTTTTGAAGGTCTCTCCTAGGCAAAAAGGCTCTCTCGCTTAGGCGAGTCATTCTCGCCTGAGCGAGGCTCAAAATAGAGAACAACCCAAACTCTTGGCGAATTCTCGCTCAGGCTAAGTTGTCTCGCTTAGACGAGAGTGACTCTCGCTCAAGCGAGACTGGCTCGCCTAGGCGAGATCTTCGCGCAGAAACAGGGGATGAGTTTCTGGTGTTTTCGCTCAGGCGAGAGCTGCTCGCTTAGGCGAAAATACCTGATTCCCAATCTGTTCTCACATGCAACAGTAAAGAAATCTAGCACAATCCAAACATACACTCAATTACACAATTCAAGCACTCATACAACAATCAATCATGCAATTCAAAGTCATCAGAATGATTTCTAGATGAAATTCAAGTAAAACAGTTAGCTTCCCTTACCTGTTATCCTGTTTAGACAACTTTATAAACGTCAACGCCTTAAAAACGTCAACACCTCTAACTCCACAGGATGCTCTATGCGAACAGAGAAACTGATCGGTCCAATTTGAAGAGCTCGCCGAGAGGATCAATCCTACGGTCTCGGTTCTTCAATCAGACGACCAGAGAGACAGAACCTCTAGAGAGAAGTCAAAGAACTCTAGAAAAGTGGTTTCTAGAGAGATGGTGTGTTTTCAATCAGACGAACAGAGAGACAGAACCTCTAGAGAGAAGTCAGAGAACTCTAGAAAAGTGGTTTCTAGAGAGATGGTGTGTTTTAAAATAATGAAACTCGTTTATAACAATTCTATTTATACTAAAATCAAGTCTCACTATTTTTAAACCACTATCACTTTTAAAACGCCATTTTCTAGGGTCTTACATTTTTACTATTTTTAAACCACTATCACTTTTAAAACGCCATTTTCTAGGGTCTTACATTTTTTTTGTAACACCCCTCTTAATCAAGAGGGCCGTGTCAGGTCTGCAGACCAATACACCCCAACCCCTCGCCCCAAGTGTCCCCCCACTTCGCAAGGCAGGTTGTTGTCAGTGGGTATCGAACCCCTAACCTGACCTTTAACACCCTCTCAACAAGAGAGATGTCAAGTGGGGGGACACTTGGGGCGAGGAGTTGGGGTGTATTGGGCTGCAGACCTGACACGGCCCTCTTGATTAAGAGGGGTGTTACATGTTATCTATATCTAAATCAATTAAATGAAGCTAAAAAATGTAAATGATAAATTTCTAGTTTTTTTATATATTAGTTTAGTTTTATTTTTTATAAATTAAAATATCTATAATCCTAATTTTTAAATTATGAAACCAAAAACATTTGAGCATATAAAGTTGGAAAAAATAACAAATATTTTAAGAAGGTAAAAAACATTACATATATCTATATCGTTATACATATAAGAGATACATACTTTTATATCTATTTTTTTTAATTAAATAGTTTTATCTTTAATAAATAAAATTACTTTTTTTAATTTATTAAAATGAATAATTGAATGTCGTTTACTAAAAAAATAAGTACATTATTGTCGTATCTAACAATGCTCGATCAATTATTTTCAACATTATTACAAAAAACATAATTTTTATATTATATTATTTTGATAGGTTGTCAAGTACGATCTGACCAAATCTAAATTTAATCTAGTCTATCTTGATCTTTGATTTAATCTAACTAAAAATTTGAATTGAAAATTTAGATTAAATTATTCATATCTAAAAATCTTGATTTAAAGAATAAATATCTGATCCATATAATATATAAAATTTGGATTAGAGTGAAATTTAAATCCATCAAAATAAATTTGATATTTAATAAAATGAATTTTAAATTAGTTGGATGGGAGCAGGAAATAAAAAAGATTTATTTTTTTGGCCAAACCTACGAGTTCGATAGTGTTTATAAGGCATTTCACTGAGAGTAGTTCATCATATTTTCTCTTCCTAAAGTTTCATTTCGAAGGTTGTCATTTGTGTATTTGATCGTGATTCTTATAGTCCCCTGTATATGGATTAATTCGGTAGTTCTTTTGTGAATCGATACTTCTTGAACGCATTCAAAGGTGTGGTCGCGATGACTTGTGCGAGGGGTAATGTTCCTGAGACTGTGATTGCCTTCATTGTCGATCGATATCTATCTCGCAACCAATTCTCCCAAACGCAGGCCACCTTTCGCAACGAAGCTTCGATACTCCTCGCCGATTCACCAGCAAACGAGGTACTCACGCTAATCTTTCAATCTTTTTGTTTTTATCATGTTTCTTTCAATTTTTCACAAGATGAGTTGGCTTTCAAAGAATTTGTTGACTTTGGAGGGGATTGTGGATCAGTATATATATATGAAGAAACAGAACAATTTGCTGGATAAAGAAAATGTCATGTTGATGCAAGAGAAACACAGAATCCAAATGTTGTTGCAAGATTTGCAGAATGTTGTTGACAGTTTCAATGCAAGATCATCACCCTTGTCCAATGCCGCAGCCATGATTCAAAATTCCGCGGTTCTGCCTCCAATGCAAAATTCTAAAAGAAATATTCCAGGTAGTCACTTTTTCTTGTTGTTGATGAATTAGGATATGGTTATTGTTGATTTTTTTTTTTTTCATTTGAGTTCTTTCCATCTTTAACGTATGGATTTATTTTTTCCTATTTTTTGTTAGTTGTGCCTACTGGCATCGTTTTTCCTATGCAAAACACAATGTCAGTGACACCTACACCCATGGACAATATAAGCTTGTCATCACCTATGATCAGAATGCTTGACAAAAAGAGGAAAGATATTCCAACAGTAGATGAGTGTAAAGTTGCAAAGAAACCACGTGGTAGACCACCTGGTAGTAAAAATCAAGTCAAAGGTATATAATTCTTTATCATTCTATAAAAGGTATACACAGTTTTCATATGCAATCAATTATTTTTTTACATACTTTATGCTCATTTATAGGTATAAACACATTGCTACCATCTCCTAGTAACAAAGTAGATTTTGGATCCTCTTCTACGTCAACTCAGTCACTGGTAGGGAATTCTGCTCTCCGAGGATCACTGATTTCAGCTAATTCAGTTTCCAGAACACTCCCCATAACCCATTCAATTCAATCTGATGCACACGTGTCCCTATCTGTATCTTCTGATGTAGCCCAGACCACTGAGATTTCTCCTACTGCAGCCTGTAATGGGGAAGTCATTACTCCTTGTTACAATGTGATTTCAGCCAATGGAGTTATGGTTCAACCTGAAAAGCAAATGGTTTACAGAGAAGACAATAATGACATTTCTCCCATTGAGCCACATAGTGATCAAACAAATAACGGGGATTCATACAAGACAAGTACAGGGACATTGGACAAGCCACTTGGAATTCCTACTTCTCAGTCTGAGTCTGACAAGGACAGAGACATTTGGGCACAACTAGGATTGGACGACATTGATTTTTCATCCTCTGAAGAAGATGACTCATTCACTAAAATGATAAGAGATATAGAAATCATGAATGAAAATGCTTCTGACCAACTAGCTTAAGTGTATGTTTTAATTTGAAATCATTTTTGTAATTTAGTGTTTCCATCTCACATTCGCATTCTTTTGACATAGTGGACCTGTAGTCGCTCTAAATATGGGATTTGCAGTTTCCAGTAGGAACAAGTCAATTAAAAACTCCATTTGAAATACTGTAGTGAAAGTTTATGTTAATAAATTAAATTTCAGATTTTGCTCCAAGCCGTTAATAGTGTATTGTTGTTTTCTTTCAAGAATAGAACTAGAGTTTACTTTCTCATGTGTGACTTTGGTAGATGTTTATAGTTAAAAAAACTATTCAACAATAGATTCCAATTTTGTACAACTAAAAGAATAAAAAAAAATATTATTCTCTCCAACAATTTGATAAAATTAATCTTATAATGATAAGCCTTGTAACCATTAAGTCAATTTCAAAATACATCGATATTGGTCCTAATAATTTTGGACACAATGTAGGAATCACATAATCTAATGAAAGTCGGTTATGTTGCTCTTATTGTTTTAGTGTTGCAAAGTCCTAATACAAGTGTTAATTTTTTAAAATTATAATTCTGTTGTATAGTTTTGTGATTTTAGTTTGTAATTGTTTTGAAACTATATTGACATTTCAATTAAAATTTGATAAAATTTTTAATGTGATTTGTTATGCCTATTCATTGCAGTATGTTTTTCATTTACTTTTTATGTATAATTTAATAATAACAAATTAATGTATTGAAATATGTATCATAGTTTACAAATTGGATTTTTGTATTATTTTAAATAAATAAATCTAAATATTTAAAAGGATTAAGGTAGTCATGAAAAAATAATTAATTGATTAAGTTACAATTTTTCATATTTTACATCTTTGTTTCAAATTTATAAATTTAATACTTGTTTGAATTATAAAGATATTAAATATTGAGTCATTTTTTATATAAATAAATTATTAATTCCTCTTAATATATAGATTAACAATATCTTTTAAAATTTTATTATATAATATTTAATTAAGATATGCATGAGTTTGATTTTGAAAATTTGTATCTAAAGTATAAATAATTTGAATTTAATTTAATTCAAACTCGATCGGTCTAAATCTAAAAAAATGAATTCAAAATAAATACAAATCCTAAATGAAACTAATTTGGATATTATAATTATAGATATAAATATTTGGATTGCGTTACTGTACTTTAAATTCATATTTTCTGAAATAAAGTTTAAATTAAAGGATGACAGTCTTCTTTTGAATCTTAGGTGCTGTACTTTTGTGAAAATTTATTGTATAAGTGGACACTTGCAGAAAGTATTTATAACATGTATTATTTCGTTAAATGAATATAACTTTTGGCTACGTGATTGAACTATAAGTTATATTTAACAAAGAGAAACCTGCACGTGAGTAGTTATCTCTTGTTTCTTGAGCTTATAACCTGTTGAGAGTTTTTATTCAAATTTAAAAATGAGGTTGTGTTTGTAAGCCCAATTTATCTTGGTTTTACTTCATTCTTAAAGCTATTCAAGGGAAGCTAGGGCATGTTTAATCTTTTTAGCACTACTTAGAACAATATTATTAGTGTTCACCAAAGAATTTGAGATTCCTTAAAGAAGTTGACGGTAATAAAGTATTGATTTGAAAATGAAGTTTTAAACTTGGCTAATGTCTGCTTGCAAATTTTAAACGCCTCATGCTTCCCTCGTATATGTTCCTTAGTAGGTATTAATGTGATTGATAATATTCATTTCTTTATTGAAGTTATAACATATCCATAACCATTTTTGTTAAATGAATCCACCAATAGCTCATTTCAATCTCAATTCAGTTGCTATATTCACAAATGACTTTGCTGCTAAGGTATGCACATTTGTATTCCTTCTTTTCATTTTATTGTTATCAAATATCAGAAATAGCTTTTGGCAAGAGTCATAGAAATTTGACTTGTCATTCTCATGTTGATCCTGAAGCCGATTTCTATAATTTTGGAGTGCTGTTGCTTGAAATCATTTATGAAAAACTACCATATTGTGCAGAACATGGCCACATTACTGACTGGGTAAGTTTGAAAGAAAAACTTGATGTCATCTATGAGGTGATCAAATAATAGAACATATAGATTAAAAAGTACAACAAATTTTCTGTATGTGAAGAGCCCCTTTGTTAATATTGCCAATAGGACTCCTAAGGTATGACACTGTAGCTTCTTCTCATTGCTCTAATTATTTTCCTGCGGAAATATAACTAAGATCGATTGCAATTAATACAAAAATGCCCTGTAAACATTACAAAAAGGATATATTCTACTAATATTCTTTCTTTAAAGTTTTATACATTATACTTTGTCAAGTTAAAGCTTTATACATTCTACTAAAGGAATACAAAACATAAGTAACCAGTCCATAAAAACATACTTTTTTGTTACCACCATACCATTGTATTATTTTTTATGAACAATAAAGCTTTGCATCGAAAACATAAACAAAAACTTGTAGAGCACAAACACAGTAAAAAAAAGCAGAAAAAGAAATGTAGAAAAATAAATTAAAACCATTAAAATCACAAACACCTCTAATACAAATCAACAAAAGTTATATGTCTTCAATTGTCAGCAATTTTTTTCACGCAACAATAAAACAATGTAGATCTAAATTGACCTTTTTAGATATGAAAAGTATATAAGTAACATACCTTATATACCAATGACATTCATCTCATAATAAACTTAATGTCAAAATCTCATGAATTGTAGATAATGCCAGAGTGCATAATTATTCCAAAGAAACACTTATGTTGAGATTTTCGGTAAAATTTCAATTTCTACATATAAGCAATCACCAAATTCCAAATACATGCCAGTGATTTTTTAACTACATACAAACAAATTTGAAACAACGGTGTATCGTGTAAGACCCTATTTCTTTTTTCAGCCCTAAGGGTTAATGGGCTGCTCCTAAGTGGGCCTAAGGGTGGCCCAGGGTATATAAGCCTTAGGTCTGCCCTAAACCTAGGGTACCCTACACTTTCAGAGACACCCTGCCCTTGTTGGGAGCTGCAGCCGTCATCCCTTCCGCTAGGGTTTTGCCCTAAGGTCCTCTTCCTTCGAGCTCGAACTCAGTTCCTATTCACGTAAGTCACTCTTCAGCCCATGCTCTTCTCTTCATGGTTTGTGTTCTCTGTATCGTTAGGGATTGGTAATAACCCGCTCTTTTCTTCTGTTCTGCCGTTCAGTTCGGCCGCTAACCGCCCTAGGGGCAGTTCTACCTTCGCTGTGCGAGTTGGAGCATTTGCTAGCTTGGATCCCAGGTACGGGAAGTTAGGGTCCTTGCTTCGAGTCCTTCTTCGAAACTTTTGTGCTTTATTGTTAATTTTATGGATGGATCTGCCGTTTGAATGCGTGAGGGTTTTGTGCATGTGTGTTTTGGACGAAAACGTGGCTGGTACAGTGATGAACAGTGGCGAACCCTGTAAATCTCGCCCAAGCGAGTCAATCTCGCCTAGGCGAGATGAAACAGGGAGATCTCTGCACGAGATCTCGCCCAGGCGACTCGCTCACCTTTTGAGCGAGTGGGCCACTCGCTCAAGCGAGAGGGATCTCGCTTAAGCGAGATCCCGTAATGCCCCCACCCACCTTTTTGTGCTCTCGCCTAGGCGAGGGGAGGCTCGCCTGAGCGAGACATCTCGCCTGAGCGAGACCCCTCAGCCTGGGCGAGATGCTGGGCGAGGTTGCGCTGTGTTTTGGACTTTCGATGCTTCCCGTGTGATCTGTTTTGATTGGGCATGATTGTGTGATGATGTATACGTATATAATGGAGTATGAGATACATGTTTAGCATGAATCATGAATTGTGGATGATTGAGTTGGTATGTGGCTTAGCATGTGAAATGAATGATGGTTTGAAATTAAATGAAACAGGGTGTTGTCATGAGATGAGACCCTAGACACATTGGGGTGGTTGTTGATCAGAGGTATGGGATTGAGAGGTGATACATATGAGGGCTTAAATTCAAGGACTGACATGGAATTGAAAACATAATTTAATATTCCCTAAATTACTGATTTATGAACGTTGGTCCGTGTCAGCGTATAATTCCTTGGGGTCTCTAGGTGGGACCTCCGGGGTTGCGCTTCAGTGGTCGGGACGTAATTCCATGGCCCCTGTTAGTGGGTGTTCATGGTGGTGCCCCATCTGTATAACTAGGTAAGGATTCAAGGTAAGGTTGCATCCTGACGCTCTGAGGAGTCAGTTAGTCTCACTTAGAGCGGACTGACTCTTGTGGTGGGAGTAGCAGGAGGCCTGAAACTCATTAAGGGCTAACCTTGTGGTGGGAGAGATTTGATTTATTGTAACAACTGGTAATACATGGCTCAGGATCGAGCAGCTCAGGTTCGAGCAGGGGTACCCACACAAGTGCAAGCATCCGCTGAATCCGACCAAGTTATACGTATCCGGATGAGTCGAGTCGAGTCGTAGTGTAATGGATGAAGAGTCATAACATGCTTGGTTGCTATGTGGATATGAAATGATGAAAATATGTTTGACTGCTTGATGCATGTTGTTAGCTCTAGCTTACCCGTTTTTGTTGTATGTTTGTGATGTATGTGGCTGTTCTTCTTGCGATGATCATCAACTTGGGTTGATGGGAGCAGATGGGCGAGTTCCTCGTGGTCAGCAAGGGAGCGGTGATCCAGTAGCTTAGCCATCTGGGCTGGAGTCGTCTTCGTGTTTATTTAGGGCCACGGCCCATGTATTCCTTTCCGTATTTCTACGCTTCATTATACGTTGTATTCGTATTCAGCTATCCTGCTTTTGTTGGCATCGTGGTGTGCCTAGTTTCGTATGGGTTGTGTTAGGGACCCCAAGTTTTACTCTGCAGTACTATTATCGCGTGACGTTTCCTTTAATTTAGATTATTAATTAAATGGGACGTTACATTTATGGTATCAGAGCGGTCGTTCCTTAGGTCTGTGGACTTGGATGTCCGCTTAGCTTTCTCTGTGTCTTCTGAGTAGTCCTAGTTAAATTCTTGCCTTTATCGAGTCTAACCAAGTGATTTTCTCTGTGCCAGTGGATTATGGCACCTCCTCGCCGAACTTCTCAGTCATCCCAGGGAGACACATCAGATATCGCCAGAGCTATGGAGGCGATGGTAGCAGCGATGACGCAGCAGAGTGCTGTGATGATGCAACAGCATGAGGCATCCATGCAGCGACAGGCGGCGTCGCTCGAGCAGCAGCAGGCAGTGATGCAGCAGATGGAGGCTGCAAGGGTAGCTGCTGAGGATGCTCATAGGCAGCATATGGAGGCCCTCCGCCAGATGGAGGAGAGCAGGACGACGACACCTGTGTTTGGTCCTGAGCCACGACCTGTGGTCAGGGAATGGAGCTTGGAGGATTTTCTGAAGCACCACCCGGCGAAGTTTGATGGGAAGGCTAGTCCTGACGCCGCAGACCAATGGCTGAAGGACCTGGAGCGCATCTACGACGCCAAGATGTGCCCGGTGGAGGACAGGTTGGCGTTCTCAGTTTATATGCTCACGGGAGAGGCAGAGCATTGGTGGAGCAGTACCAGATCCATCCTGGAGGAGAGGGATGAGCCAGTATCATGGGAAACCTTCAGGGAGAAATTCCTCTCCGAGTACTTTCCAGACAGCATCCGGTACGCTAAGGAGGTGGAGTTCCTCCAGTTGACTCAGGGAGGGAAGACTGTCACGGAGTATGCTGAGAGGTTTAAACACCTCAGCCGTTTCTACACGTTGCCGCTTGACGAGGAGTGGAGATGCCGTAAGTTTGAGAACGGCCTCAGAGGGGACATTCGCTTGATGGTGGCACCCCTGTCCATCAAGGACTTTGCGGCTCTGGTAGAGAAGGCCAGAGTGATGGAGAAGATGAAGCGCGAGGTGGAAGGCCAGCGCCCACCGCAGTCACAGCCGCCTCAGAGGATCGGTGGACCATCTGGGTCCAGGCCTAGACAGGAGGAGCGGAGGAGACCGTACGATAGACCACATCATCAGCCTCAGGAGCCTAGGAGCTTTCCTCCGCAGCAGGGTCGAGTTCGGTGTTACTCGTGTGGAGGACCCCACCCGAGGTATGCGTGTCCACGTAGGGAGGGTTACCGTCGGTGCAACAACTGTGGCAAGGAAGGCCACTTTGGGAGAGATTGTCCCAACCTTGCTAGGGCAGCGACACGCCCTCCAGTTCAGGCACCCCAGCAGCATCAGGGGAGAGACAGAGGCAACAGGCCTCAGGCGACGGGCAGAGTCTATGCTATGACAGGAGCAGAGGCGACAGGTTCAGGTAACCTTGTTATGGGTTGTTGTGTGATTTCTGGGATGAAATGTTGTGTGTTGTATGATTCTGGAGCGACACACTCTTTTGTGTCTTATGCATGTGTGGAACGGTTGGGTCTGCCGGTGCGCGAGCTGCAGTGTGAGCTTGCGGTGTCAACTCCGGCGTCGGGTTTGATCAGGACGTCGTCCTTGTGTGCTAGGCTTCCAGTGGAGGTAGAGGGGCGCAGGTACAAGGTGAACTTAATCTGCCTACCTCTACAGGAGTTGGAGGTAATCTTGGGGATGGATTGGCTCTCCGCCAATCGCATTCTGATAGATTGCCGGGAGAAGAAGTTGTTGTTTCCCGACTCGGAGGAGCATGAGTTGGTGTCCTCCCAGGATGTTATGAGGGAGCTAAAGGACGGTGCGCAGTGCTACGTGATCTTCACACACATGGAGATGGAGAGAGGAGAGACGACGTCTGAGATACCAGTCATCCAGGACTTTGTGGATGTGTTTCCGGAGGAGGTACCAGGGTTGCCTCCCAGTAGAGAAGTGGAGTTCTCCATTGATCTAGTCCCAGGAACAGGCCCGGTCTCGATGGCCCCATATCGTATGGCTCCAGCAGAGTTGGTAGAGCTCAAGAAACAGATAGAAGACTTGATGGAGAAACAGTTCATCCGACCCAGCACTTCACCTTGGGGAGCACCAGTGTTGTTGGTGAAGAAGAAGGACGGGAGTTCACGCCTGTGTGTGGATTACAGGCAACTGAACAAGATGACTATCAAGAACAAGTACCCGCTCCCGAGGATTGATGACTTGATGGATCAGTTGCATGGGTCATCGGTGTTCTCGAAGATAGATCTGCGATCGGGTTATCATCAGATTTTGGTAAAAGCTGACGATGTGCAGAAGACAGCCTTCAGGTCGAGGTATGGCCACTATGAGTATGTGGTTATGCCGTTTGGCGTGACCAACGCCCCAGCGGTGTTCATGGACTACATGAACAGGATCTTCCGACCTTTCCTAGATAAGTTTGTCGTAGTCTTCATAGATGACATCCTTATCTATTCCAGGACTCAGGAGGAACATGCAGAACACCTGAGGTTGGTGCTTGGTGTTTTGAGAGAGAAGCAGTTGTATGCCAAGTTGTCCAAGTGTGAGTTCTGG
Source organism: Vigna unguiculata (assembly GCF_037176805.1). Classification (NCBI taxonomy): domain Eukaryota; kingdom Viridiplantae; phylum Streptophyta; class Magnoliopsida; order Fabales; family Fabaceae; genus Vigna; species Vigna unguiculata. Next base: position 19,633,085 of record NC_140801.1, read on the forward strand.
TTGGACGAAGTTCAGTTTTTGGGGCATGTGATATCTGCTCAGGGGATTGCAGTGGACCCAGCAAAGGTCGAGGCAGTGGTAAAGTGGGAAAGTCCTAAGTCAGCCACAGAGATCAGGAGCTTTGTGGGGTTAGCAGGATACTACAGGAGGTTCATAGCGGGATTCTCCAAGATTGCAGCGCCTCTGACTTTGCTTACCCGGAAAGACCAACCCTTCACTTGGACGGATAAGTGTGAGGAGAGTTTTCAGGAACTGAAGAGGAGACTGACCAGTGCACCGATACTTGTGATTCCGGATGTCGGAAAACCGTTTGAAGTCTTTTGTGACGCGTCTCATCTTGGACTGGGTTGTGTTTTAATGCAAGAAAAGAAGGCAGTGGCGTATGCTTCGCGACAGCTTAAGGTGCATGAGCGTAATTACCCCACTCACGACCTTGAGTTGGCAGCGATAGTATTTGCCTTGAAAATCTGGAGGCACTATCTTTATGGTGCTCAGTTCCGAGTGTTCAGCGATCACAAGAGCCTCAAGTACTTGTTTGATCAGAAGGAGTTGAATATGAGGCAAAGGAGGTGGATGGAATTCCTGAAGGACTACGACTTTGAACTTCTATATCACCCAGGGAAGGCAAATGTAGTGGCAGATGCTTTGAGTAGGAAGACGGTACACACAGCGCATCTCATGATAAAAGAGGCAGAGCTACTAGAGAAGTTCAGAGATATGAGGCTACAGGTGGAGTTGGGGTCCGAGTCCATCAGGTGTAGTGCCCTTACTATATCTAGTGACTTCTTGGGATCGATCAGAGAGAGACAGCTGTTGGATGCTAGTCTGAACAGAGTTAGAGAACAGCTTGGATCGGATGAGGCTAGGGACTTCGCTGTGAGTGATGATGGCATACTGAGGTTTCGAGGCAGAGTATGCATACCTGATGACGCCGAGTTGAGAAAGTTGATCCTTGAGGAGGGACACAAGAGTCGTCTTAGCTTGCATCCTGGCATGACTAAGATGTACCAGGACCTCAAGGAAACTTTCTGGTGGCAGGGGATGAAGAAGGATGTGGCACAGTTTGTATCAGCTTGTTTAACGTGTCAGAAGGCGAAGGTGGAGCATCAGCGACCCGGTGGCGTCCTACAGTCGTTAGAGGTACCAGTGTGGAAATGGGACAGCATCTCCATGGATTTCGTGACTCATCTTCCACGGACTTTCAGGGGACATGACACCATCTGGGTGATAGTGGATCGGTTGACCAAGAGTGCACACTTTCTGGCAATGAACTTGAGGATGTCTATGGCCAAGTTGGGCCAGCTGTACGTCAAAGAGATTGTGAGGTTGCATGGAGTACCTTCGAGCATAGTTTCCGACAGAGACCCACGGTTCACATCCCGGTTTTGGCAAACCTTACAGGAGGCTTTGGGAACCAAGTTGACTATGAGCTCAGCTTATCACCCTCAGATCGATGGCCAGTCTGAAAGGACGATCCAGTCACTAGAGGATTTGTTGAGGACTTGCATATTGGACCATCTGGGAGCTTGGGATGAGGTGTTGCCCTTGATCGAGTTTACCTACAACAACAGTTTTCATGCGAGCATTGGCATGGCGCCATACGAGGCTCTTTATGGCAGGAGGTGTAGGACTCCTCTTTATTGGTATCAGGATGGAGAGGCAGTGTTGGTTGGACCGGAGTTGCTAGCACAGACCACCGAGAAGGTGAGGATGGTGAGAGATAGGATGTTGGCTTCGCAGAGTAGGCAGAAGGCTTATGCGGATCGCAGGAGAAGGCCATTGGAGTTTGCAGCAGGAGATCATGTGTTCTTGAGGGTGACCCGAACCACGGGCGTGGGAAGGGCTCTCCGCTCAAGGAAGCTTTCACCCAAATTCCTTGGCCCGTATCAGATCACGAGGAGGATTGGACCAGTGGCGTATGAGATAGCTTTACCCCCGCAGTTGGCGAACCTTCATCCAGTGTTCCATGTATCACAGCTGAGGAAGTACGTGTTCGATCCGGCTCACGTGTTGGAAGCTGAGGATATACAGATCAGGGAAGACCTCACAGTGGAAGTACCACCCATCGCTCTTGAGGATAGCAAGGTTGAGGAACGTCGTGGAAAGACCGTCAGTCTTGTCAAAGTCATCTGGGATCGGAGGACGGGTGACTCGACTTGGGAGTTAGAGGAGGACATGAGAAAATCACATCCACATCTGTTTACCTGGTAAGTCTTTATTTTCGAGGTCGAAAATTTTTCTTGTTGGGGAGAATGTAAGACCCTATTTCTTTTTTCAGCCCTAAGGGTTAATGGGCTGCTCCTAAGTGGGCCTAAGGGTGGCCCAGGGTATATAAGCCTTAGGTCTGCCCTAAACCTAGGGTACCCTACACTTTCAGAGACACCCTGCCCTTGTTGGGAGCTGCAGCCGTCATCCCTTCCGCTAGGGTTTTGCCCTAAGGTCCTCTTCCTTCGAGCTCGAACTCAGTTCCTATTCACGTAAGTCACTCTTCAGCCCATGCTCTTCTCTTCATGGTTTGTGTTCTCTGTATCGTTAGGGATTGGTAATAACCCGCTCTTTTCTTCTGTTCTGCCGTTCAGTTCGGCCGCTAACCGCCCTAGGGGCAGTTCTACCTTCGCTGTGCGAGTTGGAGCATTTGCTAGCTTGGATCCCAGGTACGGGAAGTTAGGGTCCTTGCTTCGAGTCCTTCTTCGAAACTTTTGTGCTTTATTGTTAATTTTATGGATGGATCTGCCGTTTGAATGCGTGAGGGTTTTGTGCATGTGTGTTTTGGACGAAAACGTGGCTGGTACAGTGATGAACAGTGGCGAACCCTGTAAATCTCGCCCAAGCGAGTCAATCTCGCCTAGGCGAGATGAAACAGGGAGATCTCTGCACGAGATCTCGCCCAGGCGACTCGCTCACCTTTTGAGCGAGTGGGCCACTCGCTCAAGCGAGAGGGATCTCGCTTAAGCGAGATCCCGTAATGCCCCCACCCACCTTTTTGTGCTCTCGCCTAGGCGAGGGGAGGCTCGCCTGAGCGAGACATCTCGCCTGAGCGAGACCCCTCAGCCTGGGCGAGATGCTGGGCGAGGTTGCGCTGTGTTTTGGACTTTCGATGCTTCCCGTGTGATCTGTTTTGATTGGGCATGATTGTGTGATGATGTATACGTATATAATGGAGTATGAGATACATGTTTAGCATGAATCATGAATTGTGGATGATTGAGTTGGTATGTGGCTTAGCATGTGAAATGAATGATGGTTTGAAATTAAATGAAACAGGGTGTTGTCATGAGATGAGACCCTAGACACATTGGGGTGGTTGTTGATCAGAGGTATGGGATTGAGAGGTGATACATATGAGGGCTTAAATTCAAGGACTGACATGGAATTGAAAACATAATTTAATATTCCCTAAATTACTGATTTATGAACGTTGGTCCGTGTCAGCGTATAATTCCTTGGGGTCTCTAGGTGGGACCTCCGGGGTTGCGCTTCAGTGGTCGGGACGTAATTCCATGGCCCCTGTTAGTGGGTGTTCATGGTGGTGCCCCATCTGTATAACTAGGTAAGGATTCAAGGTAAGGTTGCATCCTGACGCTCTGAGGAGTCAGTTAGTCTCACTTAGAGCGGACTGACTCTTGTGGTGGGAGTAGCAGGAGGCCTGAAACTCATTAAGGGCTAACCTTGTGGTGGGAGAGATTTGATTTATTGTAACAACTGGTAATACATGGCTCAGGATCGAGCAGCTCAGGTTCGAGCAGGGGTACCCACACAAGTGCAAGCATCCGCTGAATCCGACCAAGTTATACGTATCCGGATGAGTCGAGTCGAGTCGTAGTGTAATGGATGAAGAGTCATAACATGCTTGGTTGCTATGTGGATATGAAATGATGAAAATATGTTTGACTGCTTGATGCATGTTGTTAGCTCTAGCTTACCCGTTTTTGTTGTATGTTTGTGATGTATGTGGCTGTTCTTCTTGCGATGATCATCAACTTGGGTTGATGGGAGCAGATGGGCGAGTTCCTCGTGGTCAGCAAGGGAGCGGTGATCCAGTAGCTTAGCCATCTGGGCTGGAGTCGTCTTCGTGTTTATTTAGGGCCACGGCCCATGTATTCCTTTCCGTATTTCTACGCTTCATTATACGTTGTATTCGTATTCAGCTATCCTGCTTTTGTTGGCATCGTGGTGTGCCTAGTTTCGTATGGGTTGTGTTAGGGACCCCAAGTTTTACTCTGCAGTACTATTATCGCGTGACGTTTCCTTTAATTTAGATTATTAATTAAATGGGACGTTACATATCGAATATGAATGAAATAAAGAAACACTTGCTCGTAAGCTATGAAAAAAAAGATAGCTTTTGATCTTTGGTTTATTGCCCAACATAATAAATATACCATATATATGGTATATTCATAACAATGAGATAAAAAAAAAATAGTGGTCAGTGAATTATAGAAGAAAAAAAACGAGTAAAAAACAACCACAACAATAATGGTCTATTAAAAAAAATAAACGAAGGCAAATTCATATAAATGCAGATAAAGAATAACCAAGACTAAATTCCATACTATTTTACCTGGTTTTTCATGAGTTTGGCACACACAATTAGGGTCCTCCTCTCTAAAAAAAAATAATCCAAAAACAATGAAAATCATAACCCAAAAACAATGAAAGTAAGGGGAGTAAGAAAACTTATAAAATAGAACAAACATAAAATAAAAACTAAATATGACTATAAATCTTTGAAAACAACTTTCTACCTGATAACATAAAACAATGGAAAAGAGTGTTTTTTAAGATTAAGAATGGAAAAGGGTGGAAAAGGTCTGAAGGGTTCTTTAGTGGCGACATGAAGATGAATTGCAAAGTGGATTTGAAAAAGCATGGATTTTTTGAATGGGGTTGTGATGGGAGAGTTAGATCTGGTAAGAGGTATGAGTACACAGGTCTGAAATGCAAAAGCATTGCTAAAGAAGGAGCAGGGAGAGCGAAAATACAAAAATGGAAACATAAAAAAATAACATAGAGAAACAAAAATAAAAAATCTTAAACCTAGGAAACACCAAAGAAGATAGAAATATTAGATGTAAAAAAAAAAACAGTAACGAAAAAAGTAAGAAGAACCTAACAGAAACCAAGAAAAAAATGTTACCCCAATAGATGAAGAGCAAAGAAATAAATCTCCCTCCTTCCACAGTTTGGCATACAAAAAATATGTAATCAAGTATTCATATCTGGCACGTACTAGTGTCCGAAGGAGCTGCTATGTGTGCTTGACAAGGGATTTGAACTGGGAAGAAATGGGAAACCCATAAGGTTGAACAGCGGAAGCCCGAAGACAGTCATTCAAATTTGGGTCACCTTCCTATGCTCTAACATAATTCCCAATTCACACGTTTCTCGAGTTACCACGGACAAGGCCTTGCTCCTCTACTGCATCATCAGGGGGTACATGATAGATGTTGCTGATTTGATAACTAAAGAAATTTCAAGATTGCTTTTTCTTTAATCCAAGCAGGCGACTAAGATTGCCCATCATCAAAAGATACTGTTGACAAACAAGTCTCTCTAGATAAACACTCTTTGTATTCAGATTTGTTGTGTCTTGAAATGAAGCACTACATGGTCCTTTTATAGGCCTTTGGACATTACCCTTCAACTACATTCATTAAATATAACTACTACCTAACTCACAATTAATACAACAACTTCTAACTACCCACCTTCCAACTACCAACTACACACCTTCCAACTACCAACTACCCACATTTAAGTTTACCTAACAAAATCCCCCCATAAACTTAAATGCTCTTCTTGTCCTTCATTCCAAGTATCATCTTGTTGTTCTCAAACAGAGAGGATGACAGCGGCTTTGTAAACATATCTGCAGCTTGTGCACGACTTTCAACGTGCTCCAACTCTACATTTCCTTCTTTCACTTGTTCTCGGATGAAGTGAAATCGAACATCAATGTGCTTACTTCTCTCATGATTGACCGGGTTCTTTGCCAATTCAATGGCCGACTTGTTATCAACTCGGATCACAGTCCCCTTTTCTTGCTTCAATTCCAGTTTACTTAGAAGGTTTCTAAGCCAAACTGCATGGCAGACACTCCAGGATGCTGCAACGTACTCTGCTTCACATGTTGACAGTGTTACAATGGGCTGTTTCTTTGAAAGCCAGGTGAACGCTGTGCTCCCCATGAAGAATACATATCCAGACGTGCTTTTCCGGTCATCAACATCTCCACACCAATCACTGTCTGAGTAGCCAACTAGTCGGTAATCATCCGTCCTAGTATACATCAGACCAAGTGACACAGTTCCTCTCACATACCTTAAAATTCTCTTTAGGGCCTTCCAATGAGTATGCCTTGGTTCTTCCATATACCGACTTGCTATTCCAACACTCAGCATTAAATCTGGTCTGGTATTTGTAAGATACCTGAGACTTCCAATCAGACTTCGGTATTTGCTCGCATCAACTCGGTCTCCATCTGTATACTTAGAAAGTTTTGTGCCAGGTTCCATAGGGGTGGAAACCGGGTTGCAACTTGTCATCTTGAACTTCTTTAAGACCTCCTCAGCATACCTTTCCTGCGACACAAAGATACCGTCCTTCCTTTGAATGACTTCCAAACCAAGGAAATACTTCATAAGACCTAAGTCGGTCATCTCGAACTCCTTCTTCATCACTTCCTTAAATGCTTCAATTAGCTCAGCATTATTCCCTGTGAAGATAAGATCATCAACATAGAGGGCAATGAACATCACATCTTCTCCTTTCTTCTTTATGTAGAGAGCATGTTCATAAGGGCACTGCTCATACCCATTCTTCTTGAAGTAAGTGTCGATTCTTTCATTCCATGCTCGTGGAGCTTGCTTCAGGCCATAAAGTGCCTTCTTCAATCTCAGGACTTTCTTCTCTTCGCCTCTTCGCATGTATCCAAGTGGCTGTTCAACATATACTTCCTCTTCCAAGACTCCGTTCAGAAATGCTGACTTCACATCCATCTGCAAGATTGTCCATCTGTGTTGAGCTGCTAAGGAAATCAACAATCTGATTGTTTCCATCCTCGTCACTGGAGCGAATACTTCGTCATAGTCTATTCCTTCCTTCTGCTTGTACCCCTTCACTACGAGTCGAGCTTTGTATCGCTCAACTTCTCCTTCAGCGTTTGTTTTCTTCTTGTACACCCACTTTACGCCAATAGGTCGAGCTCCTTTGGGCAAATCGGTTAGCTCCCACGTGTTGTTGCATTCGATTGCTCCGATCTCTTCATTCATTGCAATTTGCCACTTCTCCTCCTGCACGGCCTCTTCAAAGTTCAAGTCTTCCGAATCTGCCAAGAAACATACAACATGTACTTCGTCAGTCGAGTTGTATATGTCTTGCAAGCTTCGTGCTCTAGGCTGTAGAGGTTCATCTTCTTCATCAGAAGTCTCATGATCTCTCACAGCTGGTGGTGTATCTACTTCCAAGCTTCTAGACTCCTTCTCCGAGTTGTTCCACTTCCACTCGCTCTCTTCATCAACTTGAACATCTCGGCTCATAATCACCTTCTTTGTTATTGGGTTGAACAACCTATACGCTTTGGTTTTTTCATCGTACCCAATAAACACGTACTTCTTGCTCCGATCTTCAAGTTTGGTCCTTTGTTGAGCAGGAACATGACCATAAGCAATGCTACCAAACACTTTGAGGTGAGACACACTCGGCTTTCTTCCGCTCCAGACTTCTTGCGGTGTTTTCTCGTTCAGCTTAGCATGTGGACATCTATTTTGCACATAGATGGCACATTGCACTGCTTCTGCCCAGAACTCCTTAGGCACGTTCTTGCTTTTCAACATTGTACGAAGCATGTCAAGTATGGTTCGATTTTTCCTCTCAGCTACTCCATTCTGTTGGGGTGAGTATGGTGCTGTCAGAAATCTCCTTATTCCTTGCTCCTCGCAATACTTCATGAGCTCAGATGAAATGAACTCGCCTCCTCGATCAGACCTAACAGATTTGATAGGCATACCGGTCTCCTTTTCAACTATTGCCTTGAACCTTTTAAACACTTGGAACACCTCGGATTTCTCCTTCAAAAAATACACCCATGTTTTTCTTGAAAAATCATCTATGAAAGAAATGAAATACCTTTTCTCACTGAAAGATTCAGGGGTAATTGGTCCAGAAATGTCTGTGTGAATTAATTCGAGTTGTTCCTTTGCCCGGTACTCGGCAGTCCTCGGAAATGAGGTCCTTGGATGCTTCCCGAGTACGCACTCTTCACAAAATTTCTTTTCAAACTCCACCGTCGGGAGGCCTCGCACCATCTCCTTTTTCACCAACTCGGCTAGTCCACCAAAATGCAAGTGGCCAAACCGGAAGTGCCACATCATAGCTTCATCCTTCATGTCAAGTTTCAAGCACCTTTCTTGGACTATTTTTAGGTCCAGCTTGTACATCCTGTTCTTCTTCATCTCTACTCGAGCAATCAATCGATCTGACTTATCTTTCAAGTCTAGTACTCGGTCTTTCATCAGAACCGAGTAGCCTTTCTCCATCAGCTGGCCCATGCTCAATATGTTGCTCTTGAGATCGGGTACATAGTACACATCTCTGATTTCTCCAACTCGGTTGTTCTTCTGCAGGTACCAGATTGTACCCCGGCCTTTTACTGCCACCTTTGATGCATCTCCAAATGATACGTGTCCAGCGTCAACTTTGGTGAGCTCCTTAAAAAGATTCTCATCCCCACACATGTGGTTGCTTGCTCCTGTATCAAGGTACCAAACTGAGTTGTCAGAACAACTCGGACTTAGCTCGGCACCTGATCTCCTGGACATCATCAATATTCCTTCTTCCTCAGCATCCTCAGAAAGGAAGTTCGTTTCCTTCTTGCTTTCAGATCGACAGTCCTTCGCGAAATGTCCAACCTTCCCACAATTGTAACATTTGACTCCTGAGTAGCAGTCTTTAGCGAAATGACCGTACTTACCACATTTGAAGCACTCAACTCTTGAGTTGTTCGAATGACCTCCTCGGCCTCTACCACCACGACCTCCACCTTGTCCTCGTCCACGCCAATTTTGTTGGCCGACCTGTTCTTGACCTCTTTCATATCCTCCTCTGCCTCTACCACCTCGGCCTCGAGTGTTCTGAGTATAAGGAACCTTCTTCTCCCTAATGGTTGCCTTTGCTTGGAGTGCTTGATCAAGGGACTCCTCCTTCTTCTTCCTTCTCCGCTGCTCATGCGCTTCAAGCGACCCAGCAAGCTCTTCCACCGAGAGCGCTGTCAAGTCCTTTGATTCCTCTATTGCGCAAACTATATTCTCGAAGTCATCGGTTAACGACCTCAAGATTTTCTCCACCACTCGGCAAGCGGGCAGCGTCTCTCCATTTCTACCGAGCTGATTCGCTACGGTCTCAACTCGGGAGACGTACTCGGCAACCCCTTCATCTTCCTTCATCCTCATCCTTTCAAGCTCGCCTCTAAGAGTTTGAAGCCGAACTTGCTTCACACGGTTATCCCCTTTGTATGCCTTTTCCAGAATATCCCACGCTTCTTTTGAAGAAGTAGCATTTGCTATCTTCTCAAAGCCGGACTCATCAACAGCTCGGTACAGCACGTACAAAGCCGTTTTGTCTTTTGCTCGTGTTGTTTTTAACGTAGCAATCTGGGCTATCGTCATTTCTCCAACATCCTCTGGTTCTTGGTGCCCATTTTCGACCACCTCCCATACTTCTTGGGAACCAAGGAGAGCCTTCATCTGCAGGCTCCAGTTATCATAGCTGACGCCTTTTGATAACTTCGGCAGGGGCATGCTGTTAGCTAAGTTGGCCATCTCGATCAAACTCTCTAACTCACTCAAACACTCAGGCTCTCAAGCTCTGATACCAAATTTGTTGACAAACAAGTCTCTCTAGATAAACACTCTTTGTATTCAGATTTGTTGTGTCTTGAAATGAAGCACTACATGGTCCTTTTATAGGCCTTTGGACATTACCCTTCAACTACATTCATTAAATATAACTACTACCTAACTCACAATTAATACAACAACTTCTAACTACCCACCTTCCAACTACCAACTACACACCTTCCAACTACCAACTACCCACATTTAAGTTTACCTAACAGATACATCCAAGAAAATTGCACAAATCCTTTGGATGTTATGTATGGATCAGCGACCTGAACCCAAGGAAGAGCCAGAACACAGGATGAATATCACAAGCATAGGAAGAAACAATGAAAGTTGTGATGGTCAAGCTGGAACACACTCAACAACAGATCACAACTACATTCAGAGCCTTCACAGCTTTACACACTACCATACATGATTTCACGTTGCAGCAACAACAAAACCTCCACTACTTCTGCATCACTCCACAACAATTTCAACAATTTGCGGCTTGTCCTGGTGAAAATCCTTTCTTCCCGAGAGAAAGTGAGACAACACCAAAAGGAAATGCACCAGTAGAGCAGCCAACAAGAAATGAAGAAGCACCACATGTTGTCGTTGAGCCGCAACAAGCTAGAACAAAACCTAAGCAAGAGGGAATGAATAAGGAAGAGGAAGAGGATGCTGATGAGGAGTCTCCATTTGAACCAGAACCAGAAGATTTCTTTGATGAACACCCATTACAGGGGGCAATTGGAAAAACAAATTTGGCTTTAAACTTACTGCATTTAGGATGTATATATTAGTAGTAGCTTAGCTTTCATTAGATTTTGCTTTTGTTTGATATGTTGCATGCATCATAAACATCTGATTTGTTTGCACCCGAAGCACTGCATAATCTGTTTGAATCCCATGCATTGCAAGCATTGTTTTGTTCACACCCTAAGCACCTCGTTTATACACTATAACACCCAGACGTATATTACTTAATAAAAGAATTTATAATTGAAAATAAGTTCAATCGTCTGATTTTATTTCCAAAACGGACAAATTTTAAAATCATTAAATGCGCCTAAAGCCAAAATCCATAATTCATCATTAAATTATTACAAGTTCCTACGTCCCAAAATCAACTTAAAGGAATTACAAAGTTTATTCCAAAACATAGTTTCTTTACTAAAGCCCAAGCACTAGTCCTCGCTTTGTCTCTCTGCCTCGCTATCAACACCTGGATTATCATTTGCTTCTGTGTGATAAGTCACATTATCATCGCCAAACAAAAACATCAAGGGTGACCTCAAAACATAATAAAATTATCACAAAATCTCACCTCAAAGAAATAACTTTACTAGACAAGACTCACATACTTAAAGACCTTATAACACAAGGTAATTATGCTTCCATAATCTCATAACCTATATAAGACCAGCACATCAATCAAATAGTATACATAGTCAACCATGGCCTTAAGGATATCATATGCTTCCACGAACATGCCCGCTCGTGGTCCAACTCTAGGAACCTCCCTACTCGTAGTCCAACACACGTGAACACCACCTGTTATGAACCTCCTTGCTCATAATAGCTTCAAGTGTGAGCACAAAACATATGAACCTCCTTACTCGTATCCTCACACAACATTACATCCAATACGAACCTCTCTATCTATATCACACGTTTCTAACTCTATTACGAACCTCCCTGCTTGTAATCCATGCAAGCATATCCCAGACCAAGAGTCATCACCATGAAGCATGCAAAACTCAACACAAACATGCACTGCCACTACATTATCCTCTGACGCAGCCTAAGCGCCGCCAGGCGAAGTTGCATTGCAGATCGCTTGGCAATCCCAATACGCCGCCAGGCACCATACGCCTTAGGGCCTCCCTGGTCCTCCCTATCGCCTAGCGGCTTCCCTTTTGCCGCCAAGCGCTATACCAGTAAAAAGAAATTATAGGTTTTTGCACCCCAAAAAAAAGTTCTAATAATCCTAACACTCAAGACACATAGTTCCAGAATCCAAAGTACATATATATGTGTGTTCAATGACTCAAAACTGCACTATCACACTCTCATGCATCAATCACATATATACATTCTCTATGGCTCACAAATTCATTCATTCCAACACTTAATTTAGCATTAAGGATAAACCATGCTCATAATAGAATTCATAAGACTTTGGTACAAATTCTTATATTTCACTACGACTCAATTATATATGTATCTATACACCAATCATAATTAAGCAGTCATGCATTCACAATTTGAAATCATGGCATCACTTGAGTTTGACCAAGAATATTGATTGCTTATACGAATCAAAAAGACACCAACATCAATCTAACTCCAAACAGCAATAACCACATTTTAAAAGTCAACCCAATTATTAAAAGAATCTCAAACTAAAAATAATAAGGGTTAAGTATGTTTTTAGTCCCTCAACTTTGGTCAAAAATTGAAATTCATCCTTGGTCGAAACTTTGATAAATTTTGGTCCCTAAACTTTAAAAATGAATGAATATAGTCCTTTTAACCAAATTACATTGACTTTTTCCAACATGTGGAATGTGTTTCATGTTAATATTGGAGTTGTTTATGCCGTTTGATACATTCTCAGCTCAATATTTACTGAGAAATGCGTTCTAAACCTAAAAAAAAAATTAATAAATTTGGGTTAAAATGACTATATTCATTCATTTTTAAAGTTTAGGGACTAAAATTTATCAAAGTTTCGACCAGGGACGAATTCCAATTTTGGGTCAAAGTTCAGGGACGAAAAACATAATTAACTCAAATAATAAACATGTCAAATTATTTTGTCGTTGCCCTAAAAAAACCACACTACCAATGCTCCTCATAATTCATTTTTGCCGCTACTGTAACGCATGATAATAACATGCTCCCACTGTTAAAAAAAATTGAATGTTATTATTTCATCTAATAAAAGAAAACGACTCTTTATATATATATATATATATATATATATATATATATATATATATATATATATATATATATATATATATATATATATATATATATATATATATATATATATATATATATATATATATATATACACGAAATCATTCCTTATGACTGCAACGCATGAAAACACCATTTTAACATCACCAATTAGAGTTACTGCCATTTTAAAAAAATTAATCCTAAAAAATAATTTCAACCATTCGTTTAGGTTAAAAAAACAACCAAAGACATAACATTACCATTATAATAAGCCTAGAATCATAATCCATATATAAAATAGTTCAATCCATGACCATCATCTACTTTTGATTATTCCCATCGTGTTGCCTATAAGATAAAAATAAATTGTCACCAACGTAACTTATATTTCATACCGCGTAAAAAAAATCATTTATCATATTTAATATGTAACCCACATATTATAATATTTTTTTGTTTAATTATATTTTGGTCTCCATTTTCGTAACAAAATATCGATTTGATCCCTCTATTTTTTTTATCTCAATTTGGTCCATATTTTGGGAAATTTGATGCAATCAAGTCATTTCCATTAGTGGTGCAGTAACAATGTTAAAGAATGTACCACGTGTCAGTTCCTGAATTTTTTGAATTTTTTATTTCTTATTTTAAAAAAAAATTAAAAATGTGTCATGTGTCATATTGACGTCATGCCACGAGGTAGAGATAGTGTGATGTGGTAGTGATAGTGCCACATGTCACTATTATGCTAGGTGTCATTTCCACATTCTCAATTTGGTCCCTGTATTTTAATTTTTATCTCAATTTAGTCTCAATTTTTGTAAAAATGGAGCGATTTTTTCCCTCTTCAAATTGAAACCAGATTTCGTTTATATATAAATGTACACAAATATTTCTATCAAAATTGATATTTCAAGTAAATATTTTTAATAAAATTAAGTTTATTTAAATTTATATTTTACATTAAACTTTATTTAAAATTGTTTGAAACTTGGTAATAGAAACAAATTCATAAATTATTTTGATATTTTATTACATTATACTTTAATATTGTTTTTTTATTTGAATTTATTTTTCAAATAATTGTATATTTTTAAAACGTGTAAAATTAAGTAATCTCTATGTAAATGTTTGAGTTGGTATAAAAATAACGATTATAAAAATTTTAAAAATAATTTTAACTAGTTCATGTAACAATAAAAAACAAATAAATTTAAAATTTGATAACAATTTTAAGTAAAGTTAAATATGAAACACAAATTTAAATAAGCTTAGTTATGTTAAAAATATATAATAAAATATCAATTTGAATAAAAATATCAAATTTAATAAAAATATTTGTATAACATTTATATAAAAATTAATTTTTGTTTCAATTTGGAGAGGGACAAAATTGCACAATTTTTACAAAAATTGGAACTAAATTGAGACAAAAATTAAAATACAGAAACCAAATTAAAAGTGAAGAAATGACACCTGGTATAATACTAACATGTGGCATTGTCATTGCCACATCATTCTATCACTTCCACGTGGCATGATGGCAGCTTGACACGTCACAAATTTTTATTTAAAAAAATAAAAAAATAAAAGAAAAATTTCAAAAAATTCAGGAACTAACACGTGGCACCCCTTTAATGTTGTTACTATACTACTAACGGAAAGGACTTGATTGCATCAAATTTCCCAAAATAGGTACCAAATTGAGATAAGAAAAAATAGAAGGACTAAATCAATATTTTGCTATGAAAATGGAGATCAAGACATAATTAAACCGTTTTTTTACTCTAACTCGTACCAACATTTTAATTGAATATTATATAAATCGTCATCAACTGTAAGCTATATAATATTATAATATTATTATAAAGCCAACAACATACCCATAAATTCTAACAAAATCTTGAACTACCATTTCATATAATCACGGCAAAACCAAAATAACCTAATCCCACCTCTAATTCACGATTATGAAAACACATCCACAAATGCCAAATTAGTTAGACTAAAAGTCTTACATTGTCGATTACTTGTGCTGATAAAACAAAATATCATGTTGAAATCTTTCAACCCCTTCAAACCTTCCACTAACTTTATAAGATAAATAACTCCTATCAGCAAATAAAAAAAAATATGTACATTGTGTAACACCAATACACAAACGTGTCACCTCAATCTAACTTTGCCATTGACAACACTTAAACCAAAAAATTTCCTTTCATAAGAAAATGTAATGAAACTCCAACCCCACCAATATCTTCTGTTAAAAAACTACAAAGGCACCATGCTAAAAGCTAACTTCTGCCTCACCAAATACAACATAAAATTATACAACTTCATATTATTAGTTAAACTCAATAAACACGACAACTACTTAAAATAATTTCACAATAACATACCCATGTATATATATTATATATCGATAACAAGGAAATAGAGACGCAATCAAAGAAACATCAACCCACATTTGGTAAAATATTTTTAGCTTTGTCCCACTTGAACTCGCACATAAAATAAAAACATCATCGATCAAAACATAAATTTTCCCCAAGATATCTCCAAACAAGAAAGAATTTACATAAAAAGTTAACTTCCCTTACCTGAATTTTCCGCTCCAAAAGTGCTTCCAAGGTTCCTTTTTGCATGACTTGGATTCAACTTTGCTTCTATCACTCAACCAGCCATTTATCCCCTCCTTAGATTATCACATCCCTCTGATTATCAAGCATATTATAAGATCTCATCTCACGTCTATGTATACATGCAAAAGAAAACAAATAATTAAAATATCACACAAATGGCATACACAAGATTCGAACCAAAGACCTCTCCACACCACCCAACATGCTCAAGTAGTTAAGCTACCATTGAACCTTTGCTATGACTTGACAATTAATTCTCTTATAGGTACTTCCAATCCATAATTATTGCTAATTAAATATTTATTATTTATTAAAATTTCTGGAGTCTTACACACATCCCGCAATCATCTTCCATTCATTAGTTTTTCGGTCATAAAGTAACATTCGCGAATTCGATGACATTTATTTGTATTTTATGTTATTAATTTTTTTGAAGTAAAGAAATGTTACCCTCCCAAAATTTGTTGACATATTTCCCACCCAAATATTCATGAAACTCCCTCTCCATGGTCCAAATATCTACAAAACACATTAACACACAGTACTCGACACAGAATCACCATTCACAAATCATTATATTTGCCATGTCCCTTGCTCAACCACCAGATTTACCATAGACCACCAAGCATTAGGCCACTTCACAAACCGAACCAAGCTCTTCCACGAACCAGAACTAGGTGTAAGACCCAAGGAATTTAAATAATTATTTAATAAAGGCGGGTAGTGGGAGCCTTTATGGCATTAAATGCTAACTTTCATTATGTGGAAAAGTACTAGCTCAAGTGGTTGAGAGTACTTAATTGTCTTGAGAAGACTTGAGTTTGAGCCCTATGTATGCCAATTGTGTGATTGTTTTGATTTTATTATTTTTATGATATGTTTGAGCATGATAAGAGATTTTAAATTTCTAGATTTATAAAGATTAGCATGAAACATAAATTGGTTGAATTGGTTGTGTATTGGCTTAGTAATTGCTTGGTAGTGAGTTCAAACCTTGATCTATGCAAAATAACTATTTTCTTTTTTTGCTAAAATCATTTTTGGCATGGATGAGAAAGGTTAGGAACCCTAGCCGTCTTGAGGAGTAGATGGAGAGGCTAAAGAACCACTTAGTAATGGAAATTGAAGTGCCATGAAGACACTTTTAATTAGATTTTCATTTTTTAACTAAAAGTGATTAAATTGGGTTAGTAAGTGAGGGAAGAGAGTAATTACGAGAGTGAAACACTACTAAATTTCGTGTATATTGGGGGAGGAGTATTCCAAGCATCCATTGGTGTGAGAGAGAGAGAGAGGGTAAAGAGCATAATTTTGTGTGATCAAGAGAAGACCTTGTGGATAAAAAAGCTAGCTAAAGTTTTGGCAATTGGAGCACGAAATACCAGGTTAGGGGAGTTCCTATTTGGTGTTTTAATTTTAATTGTATGTATTCGTGAATTTGGGATTTGGGATTTGCAATTGGAGCATGAAATACCAAGAATGCATTTCCCATTTCATTCGAGTTTCGTTCGGGTTTCTAGAATTTTCCAGAAATCGCTTAGTGGTCATGCGCGACCTGCTATGCGACACAAGCTCAAGACCTAGTTTTCTGGGTTTTCTTCATGAACCGCCTAACGGTAGAGGATGATCCGCCAAGCGACGCGAACGCGAGTGCCCAATTTTTAGTTGCCTTGGATTTTTGTGGTATTCGTGATGTTGCAATGATGTTCTTTATGTGTGAGTGTGAATTTTGATTGGTATAATTAACTGCAGGTAATATTGTTATGTTGAATGAATGAATCTTGATATAATCTAAGGGTTAGGGTTCACTATGGGTTTTGGAGATGAACAAGCACAATTTTCATATTCTTAATATTATGATGTTATGAAATTGATCTCCAATTGAACACGCATGGACTTAAAAAGGCGATTTAACACTCAAAAACATGATAAAACAAGTGACTGATTTGATAAGAGTGAATTAACATTCATGCAGGTGCAGAACAAATTTGGAAATTCCAAAAATGGCATGTACTACCTAGCGGTACAAGAACTACCACCAGGCAACTCACCAAGGCAGTGAGCATTGTGTGTTAAATTTGAGTTGCATGATCTTAGTTAGATGTTTGGGAAATTTTGTATGAAATAATGGCTAAAGTAAGATTAGGTGTGGAAATGAAACATGTGCATGGAAGGTAATTATTAATAGGTATAATTATATGCTAGTGGGGATAAAGTATGTATGAAATGAGGTTTGATGTGCCTGTGATGTTGCCTAGTGTTTGTATTGCTAATTGTTATGATATGTAAATGGTGATGTTGACAATGGTAAAGCATATTTGGGCTAAAATTAGTAAAATATTTGTCAAGTGGAATAAAAAAGGGTAAGGTTTGGGGTTATTTTGACAATGGTACAATAACATGATTTGGGTGAGTATGGAATGTATGTGCAAGTTGTGTATGTCTTAGCAATGCTCACAACATTCTATTCTTGGACAAATAAATGGTGTAATGAATTCATAATGCATGTGAATGTGCAGACTGTATATCAGTTGCTATATTAGGATTGAATAAGCATTTTGGGAGATGATTGTTTTACTGTAGAGTGATGGGTTCATTAGAACCAGTCTCAAATTGTCAAAAACTAGTAGCATTGCACTACTGGTATGGCGCCTGACAACACGAGACGGGTGCCAGGCGATAGATAACCAAAACAGTGGTAGGAGCCACTAGATTCGCATGGCGCCTGACGGCATGGTAAGATTCGCCGACGGAGTTCATTAACAAATGTACTGGAAAGGCGTGTCGCCTGGCGACACAGGGAGACCGCCAGGCGGTCTGGAACCAAGTTCTGCCTAGTGACGTGAGAGGTGCGCCAGGCGGTTTTGGGTGCAGAGTTGGATCGTGAGGAAGATTTCTACACAGCTTTGGATGGAGGCCATGATGCGAAGCTTTGTTGAGGGCCCAGTTACGAGTGTAACTTGTATTGGGGTAACACGTGGCCACTCGAGGTTGTAGCCTGGTGGTTTTGGAAGTCCAGTGGAGTGTGCGAGATCGTGGCTCGTACGGTAGGGTTTCGGAAGATTGCCCTCTTCAGCGAAACTAATTGAGTTTGGTAGTCTAGGGACAAATACGGACTGTGGTTCGTATTAGGGAACTCCACTTGGTGTCGCGGATTGTGGTCGTGGCAAATTTATTCCCGTGTGTGGACTATTAGGTGGTAGGCTTGTAGTCGGAGGGGTGAGTAGACACTCGTGCAGCAATGATCGATCAGTGTACTCATCAAAGGGTGTAGAATTGATAGGCATCCAACAAAAGGTTTGGAAGTGGAGGATTTAGGTTTGGGGTACTAACACGGGTTATAGTTAGGAAATTCTTTATTATTTCTTGTTGTAATTGTTTTTATTGTATCTAAGCTCACCCTATCTGTGTGTGTGGCGATGATCATGTAATTTGTTACATGGGAGCAGAGGTTGATGCAGGTGAGCAGGTGGACGCTTAGAGTTGGAGTGTGGCCAGCCATGGGAGTTTTATAATTGTTTTCTTCATGGATTTTATGAATTATTTTGTAATAGATATCATAAACCATTTATATTTGTGATAATGGAACGGTAAATGGATTTTTTTTAATTTGGCGCGTTGAAACAAATGTAAATTTTCCCGCGTTTTGGGAAAGTACTTAATAATAAATGCAGTTTATTATTATAATTCTTTCTTTTTATTTTAAATAAGTAATTTCCGGCTAGGACGTTACACTAGGCCCATTCACGAACCAACTTAGTTAACCCCTTTCACGAACGAGCTTCAAACTACTTCATGACCAAAACCAAGCCCCTTCACAAGCCAAACTAGACTCCTCCATGAACCAGACCAACATGTGCAAACCCAAATCTAGGGGAGGCATAAACCCTTTGCAAAAAATTAATTGGTTAAGGAAATGGATGCAATGTCTATTTCTCTGATTTATTTGGGGTTTTATAGTAGGTATAGGGTTTTATGTTTTGGGGTTTTCTTGGATAGGTTTTATTCATATTTGATTTTATTTTATTCTGGTTTCCAGATTCGTTTTCTCACATGTGTACTTTTAAAGAGGTAAATCGTTTCAATTTTTTTTTTTCACAACTATGTATCTTGGTAGTGTTTTAACTTGTGGTGGTCATAGTCGCGGTTTTATCAAGGGAAATTGTGGACAAATGTGGCTACAATTAATATAGTGTACCAAATCGCACAAGTAGTACAGTAGACAAGTCTAGATATCGTATCCCACACGGACTAATGTGGTCTAAATTAATTGATTAGTTACTGATAAAGGGTGAGTGAGAATAACAAAACATTTGTGGGTTAAAGGAAAAATAAATGTAGAATATAAATTATAATGGGAATTAACACAAAGGAAACAAAGAGCTTAATTTAGAAAAATATGAAATAAAATTTTTATTGAGATTGGGTTTCACGATTCCATTCAAAGGAAAAATCAACAAACAAAATAATTCAATATGTTTGTCACACACACATCATTTGTAACATGCCTGAATTTCGTCACAAATAAACCTATACTAAAATAATAAAAACTCTATTTCTAACAATTTTATTATTACATTTGCATTATTAAATTGTGTATATTAAATTTTGTGATTGTCTTATCTATATCTAAATCAATTAAATGACGCTAAAAAATGTAAATGATAAATTTTTAATCTTTTTATATATTAGTTTAGTTTTATTTTTATAAATTAAAATATCTATAATCCTAATTTTTAAATTATGAAACCAAACACATTTAAGCATATAAAGTTGGAAAAAATAACAAATATTTTTAAAAAGTAAAAAAAATTACATATATCTATATCGTTATACATAAAAGAGATACCTATTTTTATATCTATTTTTTTGTCATTTTTAATTAAATAATTTCATCTTTAATAAATAAAAATATTTTTTTATTTAATAAAATGAATAATTGAATATCTGAAAAATAAGTACATTATTGTCGTATTTAACAATGCCCACTCAATTATTTTCAACATTATTACAAAAAGCATATATTTTTCATATTATATTATTTTGATATTTTTTATAGGTTAAAATACATTTTTGGTCCCAATTTTTGTCAAGTTTTTTCAAATAAGTCCTAATTTTGGTTTTGTGTTCAAATAGATCCTAATTTTCGTCAATTTTGTTCAATTTGGTCCTTTTTCGCTAACACCGTTTAAAATCATTAACGGCCATTAACAGTGACTGTCACGTGTCACTTTGTGATTTTTTTTATTTTTTTTATTTTTTTAAATTTTTTTTAAGTTTTTTTAAAATTTTTTTAAATGTACACGTGTCAATTCAGTAGCGTGCCACGTGTCACTTCGTGATTTTTTTGAATTTTTTTTTTGAATTTTTTTTTATGTTTTTTTAAAAAAAATTTAAATGTTCATGTGTCAACCTAATAGCATGCCACATGTCAAAATGAATGTTCTATATTCAATTTGGTCCCTATATTTGTTATTTTTGTTCAATTTAGTCCCAATTTTTGTTAACATTAACCAATTTGGTGCCTATCGAAGATGTGATCAGATTTAATTTTTATATCAAAGTTATAATGATGTGAATTTTAATATATTATATAAAAGTATTTAATAAACATTTGAATTTTGATATAAAAATTAAATTTGGTTTCAATTTGAAGATGGACCAAATTGGTTATTGTTAACAAAATTTGAGACTAAATTGAACAAAAATAACAAATATAAGAACCAAATTGAATATAGAACATTGACTTTGACATGTGGCATGCTACTGGGTTGACACGTTGACATTTAAAAAAAATTCCAAAAAACCACAAAGTTACACGTGGGATAAAGTATCCACCCTACGAGGTCGAGTCGATAATGTTTATAAGGCATCTCACTCTCAGAGTAGTTCATCATACTTTCTCTTCCTAAAGTTTCGTTTCGAAGGTTGTCATTTATGTATTTGATCGTGATTCTGATAGTCTCCTGAATTTGGTTTATTTCGGTAGCTCTTTTGTGAATCGATTCTTCTTGAACGCATTCAAAAGTGTGGTGGCGATGACTTGTGCGAGGGGTAATGTTCCTGAGACTGTGATTGCCTTCATTGTCGATCGATATCTATCTCGCAACCAATTCTCCCAAACGCAGGCCACCTTTCGCAACGAAGCTTCGATACTCCTCGCCGATTCACCAGCAAACGAGGTACTCGCGCTAATCTTTCAATCTTTTTGTTGTTATCATATTTCTTTAAATTTTTCACAAAATGAGTTGGCTTTCTTGATTTCTCACTTTTCTCGTCAATTTTTCTTTTCTTGCTGTCAAAGAATTTGTTGACTTTGGAGGGGATAGTGGATCAGTATATATATATGAAGAAACAGAACAATCTGCTGGATAAAGAGAATGTCATGTTGATGCAAGAGAAACACAGAATCCAAATGTTGTTGCAAGATTTGCAGAATGTTGTTGACAGTTTCAATGCAAGATCATCACCCTTGTCCAATGCCGCAGCCATGATTCAAAATTCTGCGGTTCTGCCTCCAATGCAAAATTCTAATAGATATCATCCAGGAATTCTAATGCAAAATTCTAAAAGAAATATTCCAGGTAATCCCTTTTTCTAGTTGTTAATGAATTAAGATATGGTTATTGTTGATTTTTTTTTTTTCATTTGAGTTCTTTCCATCTTTAACGTATGGATTTTTTTTTTCCTATTTTTGTTAGTTGTGTCTACTGGCATCGTTTTTCCTATGCAAAACACAATGTCAGTGACGCCTACATCCATGGACAATATAAGCTTGTCATCACCTATGATCAGAATGCTTGACAGAAAGAGGAAAGATACTCCAATAGTAGATGGGTGTAAAGTTGCAAAGAAACCACGTGGTAGACCACCTGGTAGTAAAAATCAAGTCAAAGGTATATAATTCTTTATCCTTCTTCTGTATACACAAAGTTTTCATATGCAATCAATTACCTTTTTACATACTTTATGCTCATTCATAGGTATAAACACATTGCTACCGTCTCCTAATAACAAAGTAGATTTTGGATCCCCTTCTGCAAAACCTCAGTCACTGGTAGGGAATTCTGCTCTCGGGGGATCACTGATTTCAGCTAATCCAGTTTCCAGAACACTTCCCATAATCCATTCAATTCAATCTGATACACACGTGTCCCTACCTGTATCTTCTGATGTAGCCCAGACCACTGAGATTTCTCCTACTGCAGCCTGTAATGGGGAAGTCATTACTCCTTGCTACAATGTGATTTCAGCCAATGGAGTTATAGTTCAACCTGAAAAGCAAATGGTTTACAAAAGAGACAATGACATTTCTCCCATTGAGCCACATAGTGATCAAACAAATAACGGGAATGCATACAAGACAAGTACAGAGACATTGGACAAGCCACTTGGAATTCCTCCTTCTGAGTCTGAGTCTGACAAGGACAGAGACATTTGGGCACAATTAGGATTGGACGACATTCACTAAAATGATAAGAGATGTAGAAACCATGAATGAAAATGCTTTTGACCAACCAGCTTAGGTGTATGTTTTAATTTGAAATCTTTTTTGTAATTTAGTGTTTCCATCTTACATTCTTTTGACAGAGTGGACCTGTAGTCACTCTAAATATGGGATTTGCAGTTTCTAGTAGGAACAAGTCAATGAAAAACACCATTTGAAATACTGTAGTGAAAGTTTATGTTAATAAATAAAGTTCCAGATTCTGGTCCAAGCCTTTAATTGTGTATTGTTGTTTTCTTTCAAGAATAGAACTAGAGTTTACTTTCTCAACTGTGACTTTGATTACTGTGATGGATTGAATCTTACTAAGTTTCATTGTTATACTGGTATTTAGGATGAAACATGCATTCACTTGCTTTCTATTCAGGTTACTATTACTCTTTTGTTCATTAGTTTGATCTAATGCTTCGAAATAATAATACTGCGTGAATCATGCAACGCATTTATGTTTAATTCGTATTATTGTAAGCTAAAATTTTTAAATAAATAAATAAAGAAAATAGTAGATGTAAATTAAATAAAAATTAAGTAATTAAAAAGTAAACTACTAAAAGTATGAACTCTGTAAAATATAAAAACAAAAACAAAAATAAAAATTAAACTTAATTTTGTTGATAAACATTGGCATCTTGAAGATATAAAAGGTTTACCATAATTTCTTTTAGAGTAGCAAGATGTATTAAGGAATAATGCTATCTATTTTACAATTACAAAACATTAGTTTTTCTAGTAACCACATTAACTCTTAAAAGCAGATTGCAAAAGTGCTTATTTTAGTGTAAAAAAATCATCTTCTATTAAGATCCA
The DNA here is from genome assembly GCF_037176805.1 of Vigna unguiculata. Taxonomy (NCBI): domain Eukaryota; kingdom Viridiplantae; phylum Streptophyta; class Magnoliopsida; order Fabales; family Fabaceae; genus Vigna; species Vigna unguiculata. The sequence continues at coordinate 19,656,895 of NC_140801.1, forward strand.
ACATTTTTCTTACATTTTCCAAATATCCAAGTACAAATTTATTTTTCGATGGTTATTGGTTCCTACAGCACTAAAAGGTAATTTAATAAATAATAAAATGTATTTGTATTTACTTTATTATGTAATAGTTGATAAGAATTTTGGTGGATATTTAAAAGTTAATAATATTTGTAGACCTATAATATAAAAATGGTATATCTTAACCCGCCATTAAAGTCATATATTTGGCTTTTTTAAAAGCTTGTTTACAATTCAATATATAAGTTTATTTTAGTTTATAAACATAGCTTCTCTTCTATTTCTGTTTTATTTCGGTCCAGGTTGTAGGAAACTGCTTATGTTTGTACTGTCACACTAAAGCACCGCCATGTTCTTAAGTGGAGCAACTTGCATATTGTTGCATGAACAGAAAGAAGGTGCATAAAATTAAAGCAGAAGAAGGTCAACAATGAGGAAGAAAGAGAAGATCATTAAGAATACAAAGTGTTACAAGAATAGTGTACATTACAGCTATTACCTACAAAAATTTTAATTGACACCCTGCCTTCTGTCGCGGAAAAGTGAGGCATTGGATGACATGAATTGGAGCCAACTGAAACAACCAAACAACTTCAGCAATCTAAGTACTTTCTCCTGCTCCCATTTCATATGAAACAGTTTCAGACAGGACCCAGATAAATAATCAAACAATAACTACCAACTAACGCCTTAGGACTCTGCTAAGCTCTATTGAAGTTACACAAACAATTTATCACCACATGGAAGGCACGTAAACTTGTTCTTTGAGGTTCTGAGTAGCACTTTCAGTAGGAAAACCTCTAATAGCACCAATAGTCCATTGGGCTATAATTCCTGCTGCAACAGCAAAGCGTAGTTGTCTCTCCAAAACATCTTGATTTTCAAACATCTCTGGGCAAGTTGTTAGCTTTCTTAAAATAGCAGCTACAATAGCATCACCTGAGCCAGTTCTATCACATGTGAATGGAGTTATGAGCACATCTTCAGTTCCAACCACAGATCCATGAAAAGAAGGGGTATAGTAGTGAATTCTAATGGTTCCATCAGTTACAAACAGGAATTTAAGTCGATCATGCCACAAAGGCGCAACTTCTTCAGGAGTGTAATGGTAATACTCTTGTAAATTCTTGGTTTGTTCATAACTTTCAGCAAAGTACTGTGGCCTGTAATTTCTCTTCCTCTCATAATATTCTTCATCCAGAAGGAATTCTAGCTCACTTCTTGAAACTTCAATGATGTCTGCTTCATTCCATGCTTTTTTTATTATTTCTCTAGTCTCATCGCGAGATCTCCACAGGGATAATGGCAGATTTAAATCAAAGAATACAAGACCACCAAACTTTCTTGTCCACTTAATTGCTCTGAATAGTGTTGATTCCATAGTGGGGCATGTTAGAACTTCTGAATTGAAATGGAAAATCCTAGCCTGCAGTAGTCCACACAAACGAAGTCACAACAAACTCAGTGTACACTTCACACAACAAACAATGCAAAAGAGTCTCACTCTTGCTGCAACAGATCTATGAATTTATAACACCTAAAGTAACAAATTCAATTTCCCTATCCAGTACATTCTGTGACCATGGTAGTTGAATTGTGATATACAAATTATATATCGGAGAACTTATATTTTGAATCGTGAATCATAAGATTTATAAACATTTAAAAATGTAACATATAAGACATACATATGTATAGATATAATTAATACCAACCATATTCAAAAAGTGTAGTTGTATCCATGGCCAGATTAGGTTAATGTTATAATAGTTGGATTAGGGTTGTATGGCCGAACTCTTTCGTTAAATGAAAAATGAAAAACATATTTGTCCTAATAAATGTTTGGCCCAAAAATAATAAGAGACAAAGTTAGGGTTATCTTCTCTCATGTGCGCCGCTGCCTTTTAACTTTCCATGAGCATTGTTGCTGCCTCTTTGTTTTTGCATGGACACTACCACTACCTCACTGACTCTTCATTTACGCAAGGGGAGCAGCTACACTGCTAAAAGAACCATTCATGGCAATCGAAGTAAGGTAGAGTATGAACTGGTATGTATATCTTCCAGCTGAGTTCACGCAATAAAACAAAGCAGAATAGGGTTTTTCAACCCAGGTCATGCGACCCCACCATATTGAAGTGAGACCTGAATTCAGTTCCATCCATGATTCAGGCTGTGATTCTTGTTAGAATCGCTGTTCATCCTATTCCGAGTAGGATAGATTATACAACACAAATTCAAGAGCACAAACGAGTTTTTCTACGATTTGTATCATGGGGTTGTGAATCGTGTATTGTGCAATACTTACTATCACCTTATGACATCAAAATAAAGTGTTTGGTTTGCAAGCTAATAAAAGAAATGTAACAACAATGAAATTGGCAATTTATTCAATTGGTTTACGCATGTTATGTAATATTTTGTTGATTTGCACTCTTTGTCCATCAATAGTTTCTTTTAATCTTCCTCCATCTTAAATTGTCATCTTCTCACACTACTTGGTAAGCACACATTAAATTTCACCCATCCTTTTTGCACTGCATAAAAGATTACCTACTTTTGTCATCCGCTTTTTATGCAAAGTGCAGCTTGTTCAAAATAAACACTTGGTGCCTCCACACTCTGCTTAATGATAATTGTTTATAGCATTAAAAAGTCTATACATAATTGCTAAAAGCATTTTCAAGTCCAAAAAATATGCAGCTGCAATATTGAAAATTCCACAACCAACCCAATCAAGAAATATTTATACCAAAGCTCATATCCAACTAGTCCCAACTGTAAATCCTTATGACTAGAATTCTCAATCAATTTCTATAAGTTTGACAATTGCTTAAAGTTGACTAGTCAGAAAAACATAGGCACCAAACTCTCTAGCACCCTGTTTCCAATGCACTCTTTATCATCACTTAAAGTTTACTCAAATTCATGAAATGGCCTAGGTTCCATTTCCTATTAAATGAATCTCACCCAAGCACTATTTGGCCCTGTTTTAGCTTTCCAAATTGGCCCAATCCAATTCCAAGAGAGTCTAGGTGGAGAGAAGCGTTTCAAGGAAAAAAAATGGTATCTTGCGTTGTACCTTGCCTCTCTCTACTTAATGGAATAAAAATAACACTTTCATGTTTTGGATATATCATAATGGAATAAAACCGAGATTCCATTCAATTGTAAGAAAAAAATTGAAAGAGCACAGCAAGTTATAACCTCAGTTCCTACATTATCTCCACTTCAAAAATCAACTTTAAAGGATTATATTTTTTAACCAGTCAAACAATAGGGACATTTTTTTAACTTTTGCACCATCCCCTTTGCCCAAAATTAACGGGAATAAAAACTGGTGCAAACAATGAAATAGGATGGGTCAGGTCCATCGTACTCCATTCTTAATCTTACAAAACAAACAATATCAATTTTTTCATTCCTCTCCACTCCACCATCTACCACAAATCCAAACATAGTCTATGGTCTCTTTAATATGGAAAGAAAATAAGAGGAACAAAAAAAAGTTCTAACTTTGCAAGGAAGGAAAATTTAGAACTTTTACTTCTAGAGGTCATCTATTCTCTCTTTTACCATCCATTTTCTCACCAACTAATTTCCTTTCCCTCCAATTCAATAAAAACCTTGATTAGCTGGTTCTATTAAACTTCCAAACACATTCCTAAGGTTTCTCAACGGCAATAATTCAGACACGTCAGTGAGTAGTTAGTGACTACAACAAACTAGGCCAAAACAAAAAACACTTGAAGAATCAAAACAAATACCTCTTTCAGAACTGCAAGGTTGAGTTCAGATGCAAGAAGCGAGTCCTCAGCAGAGTCCTTGACCGTCTCCATCTTCATCCTACCCTCCTCAAACTTCACCTTCATATATGAGCACCCTGTCCTGCGCCCCTCATCAAACTTAACCCCTCTTGTCTGCACCCTCTCCTTGTTCATCGTCAGCACCAAATCGTCCCCGAACTCGTCCCTACCCACCTTCCCCAAAAACGCGGCACGCCCCCCAAGCCGCACGTGCGCCACCGCTACGTTCGATGGCGGCCCCCCCGGCGCCCGCGCGAACTCTGGTGGCTTCCACTGCAGCATCTTCCATTCCGAGTATTTGTCCGGATGCATCGGGTACATCTGCACCCGCACCCCAGGGATGAACTCCCTCTGTGCCGCGCCGAAGCAGCAGACCAGCGGCGGATCCTCGTAGGGGAAGTCGATGCCGTCGTCGTAGTCGAACAGCTCGTCGTCCTCTGAAGGTTGCTCCTTTTTGGTCTCTGCGTTTTGGTGTTCCGGCATGTCGTTTGCAGGTGGTGTTTCGGGTGGTGGGGGTTTCTTCTTTCGGCCGCGTCGTTTTGGGGTTGGGGACTCGACGGTGGAGCGTGTCGTTTTGAGTGGGCGCGTTGTTCTGAAGAAAAAGCGTTTGGGTGGGGTTGGAGAGTGAGGGAATGGAAGAGAAAGAAGAAGGTGGTGGTGGTGAAGTGACGCCATTTTGGGTTGATGGAAGTGATCGTTAGCAGGGTTATCGTTGATGTTGGTTTTTCGGCTTTGTGAAGGATGTTATCGGTTCACGCTAGCTAGTTCAAAAGAATAGGGTCGGAATGGGTTTTAGCTAAATGTTTGTTTTTAAGAAACAAAAATAATATTTTGGCATCCTTCAAAAAAAATCCTCCAACTTTACAATATCTTTTTTAATATTTATTATTATTATTATTATTTAATTTACAATTCATTTTAATATTATTAATGAAAATATATGTACCTCTGTTTATGATAATAAAAATTAATAAAATTATTATTATTATTATTATTATTATTATTATAATTATTATTATATAAATGTGCGAGAGATGTGTTTAAAAATATTGGTTCAGTTATTGATGCATAAGGTCAAATTTATGATAACACTTGGTATAAGAAAATTTGTCTCTTCATACAAGAAAGTAAGGATGTAAAAATTTCAAAACTGCGGGATATGATAAAATCCGTGTTAGTTTTGAAATGGTGAGTTTAGCCAAAAGGGGGTTGAATTGGCTTTATAAAATTTTTTCGAAAGTTTAAAATCTTTTTCAATTAAATCTAATAGACTGGAAAATTTGGATGTAAATGTAGCAAACTAGTACACTTTCAGTCGATTAAAATATCAAAACAACAGACCAAATTGTTCTTGATATTATGAAACAGTCGATTAAAAAGACAAATCAATCGGCTAAAATACTGGAGAATTATGCAGAATACAGAATTCGCGAATTTAACTCAAACAACAATCTTTACATACAAGACATGTTTCAATCAGTATTTATAACAAGTACAAAGTCTCAGATTACACAAGAACACATTAAATCACACCAAAGATCAAATTGCTTGGTTTTCTTGAGTTTTTAAAGAGTTTCAAAGAGAGAGAGATGAGGGAAAGAAGATTGCACAATTGTTTTTATACTGGTTCACTCAATCACACGGCTACATCCAGTTTTTCAGGACAACCTGAGCCTGGTTTCCACTATATTCAAAAGTTTTACAAATCAAACACCAAGATTACACTTTTGAACACAAAGCACACAAGATTTTTAACTCACACAAAAATCTAGAACTACAACCTACAAGAATCACACTTGCAGACCTGAAATCACATCAAGCAAACCATCCAGAGGCACAAGAACGTCCAAACCTGATGGTGGTTGTCCCTAGCACACCATACATGTGTTCTTCAAGCTACTCACAAGCCAAAATGCCTCCAAGATCAACCAAGATCTTCAAACACGAGTTGCAGTTGTGTATTGTAGAGAAAGAACGCTTCCTAAAGATGAATGACACGATTTCGTTCAGAAAAACTTAGATTCGCACCTCTGCTCGCGAAAACACAACTTATATAGTTTTGGTTTAAGTGAAAACAGTCGATTGAATTTTCCGTACAATCAGCTGATTTCACCTGACTTAAGTGAAATCAGTCGATTGAAAAATAATTCAACTGACTGAATGCATTCATACTAGAAACTATATACAACAAGCCTTTTAACTTGTTAAAACCCATTTTAACAAATTAAAAGAGACATACTAAGGCGCACAAGACATCTAACCTATGTCATATAGCCTATCAACAATGTATAACACTAACACATTACATTTAACATGTTATATACAGATTTAACACACTAAAAACATAATCTTCAAATGGATCTTCATCAAACACTTAAGATCTTCATGCACATGGCTTTATCAATTCTTTGCTTCAAGCTTGCTTGTGCCAACAATCTCCCCCTGAATTGATGAAGCTAACACCCTCGAGTTGAGTTGATGAGCTAAGATCCATAGAGAAACCTGAAAAAGCTTTTGCATACAAGATACCAATATTCCAAATATACAACCAAGCAAAAGCACACAAGCATACATACATATCACATATGCATATGCTCCCCCCTATCATTAATAATATGATTTAACTTCAAATTTTTGATTAAGTTTGCAGTATTATATGATTACAACAAATTTATTTCAAGTTTTCCAATTTTAACACAATTTTACTCAATTTTCACTCATTTTTCTCCCCCTTTGGATTCATCAAATGAAAGTAAATGCATAGGTCAATTTGGAAAGATGAAAATTTTCATTAAAGCATTAACATAGGGGTGTACCAGGGCACCTGGTACGCATACAAACACACCAGAACAGAAACATAAATTATAGATCATCATGAAGCTAAAAACTGATATAATCAGCCGACTAAAATGAGAAAATAGCCAATTAAAATACTGGAACAGACAGCAGACACACAAAATGCAACATGAAAATGCAATGCATGACCTATGAGCCATCCCCTTCACTCATTCCTAGGGTTGTCTCTATTGTAGACATTGGAGAGGAGGTCATGAGCATTATGAAGTTGGTCATCCAAGTCTTGCAACCTTGTTGTGCAGTACATGTGATGTGCATTTTGTGCCATGTTGAGGTCTTGAAGTTGATTGAGAACCATTCTCTCAAATTGGGAGTATGTAGGTCCAGTATTCTCAGGAGGGTTGTACAGCTCAATTGCCATTGGATGTGGTTCATCTTCCTCTTGGTTTCCTCCACTTGTTCCCGCTTCATGATCATTTGCTCCAACTTCAATGTTTGCACCTTGATCACCTTCAACTAGCCAAGTGTTGCCTACCTTGGTGAATCCCATCTTGTGCATATTCAGTGTTGAAACATGATTGAGAAGGCTAGTAAACTCCTCAAGCTCTCCTTCCACATCCACACACCAAAATGTTCAATGAACTTGGAGATGAGCACCACATATGGAAGCTTGAAATCCGTGAGCCTTTTTGCCTTCATCATATAATAACGAATTGTGTAGGTCCAGTCCATCATCATCCCATTTTGAATGCAGTACATCACCACTAGATCACCTTCATTCAAGGTAGCATGATTGCTCCCCCTAGGCATGATGATTTTGGTCACCACCATGGCTAACAACCTTTCCTCCACACGAAGCCTTCCCACATGGAAATTTCTAGCTTGCTCACCTTGATTTCTCACACATTGGTTGAAGTATTGCACCTTGTTGAACTCATCCACTGCACTAGTTTCACCTTTGCGGACTTGCACACCTCTTTGCCTTAGGCCAGCCACATCCTTCCATGTTTGCCTAGTGATTACCATTTCCACACCTTTGACACTTGATTTGAGAACACCATTGCTGAACTTGAGGTTGGCATAGAATACCTTCACCAAATCCGGATACACCTTACCCGAAAGCTTAAGGAAAGTCTTCAATTTTTTAGCTTTGAGATGTTGCTCAAGGTTGCCAAAGTTTTCTGCCCTTAGCCATGACATACAAATCACCTTAGGAAGAATGATTTGCTTCCTATTGATCTCAATCAAGAAGGTTTGAATTCTGTCCTCATGACTAACCATATCTCAAGTCTTCCTTGATTCATAGCATTTAGAGAGGATGGAGTAGGTGGAGTGGAGCTTTCATCATCTGAGGGGGCAACTCGTGATCTTCTAGGCATGGTGAAATGTAGGTTTGGCTCTTACTAGCAAATGAGAATGCCAATGCAAGTATTTATAGAATCAGCAAGTTGATTTTCAAAATCAGTCAATTAAATTGTGCAGAATATCTGGTTTCAATGCAGTACAGAAAATCAAAGCAATTAAATGTGAGGGAATCTGAATCAGAAATGCAGTGATGTGTTTCCCATGCGTTTTATGATCAATCCACTCATAAACAATTCACATCTAATGCATGCACATTGGAAATCATGTAATTAAAGCACTTTATGGTCAATGCAATATGAAAAGTTGATTTTAGCAGATGTAATAGTTGTTATATGCTGTTGCTACAGTCCAAAAATAGTCATGTGATGCATACTTTGATTGGGTCAATCAATTAAAATCAATTCAAGCAATTCCACATCAGCATAAGTGATTTTAACACATAAAAATACATAGTTAGTCGACTAAAACTGTACCAGTAAACTAATTTTTGGGGCAGTGACAGTTTTAAGTGAAATCTATGTGTTGAATTTGCAAATTTAGCTGACTAAAAATTTCAGATTTAACGAAATACACACCAGACCAATTTGAATCAAATATACATGCTGTTTTGTGAGATTTAGCAGATTGAAACAGTTTCAGAACACAAATTATGCAGATTTTGACATTTTAAATGAAATCTATGTGTTGAATTTGCAAATTTAGCTGACTGGAATTCTGGTAGTTTTCAAATTATGCAGATTGTTGTCATTTTAAGTGCAGCACACACATGATCTAATAAGATTAACAAGCTAAACAAATATCAGCATATATTCTTCATGTCAAGAACACCTAATTCAGTTCTAAGCTTATTAAATTTATCACGTGCAAGTGGTTTAATGAATAAATCCGCCAATTGGTTTTCAGTTTTCACAAACATGATTTTAATATCACCTTTTTGAATATGATCTCTTATGAAATGATGCCTGATTTCAATGTGTTTAGTTTTGGAATGTTGGATTGGATTCTTAGTTAGGTTGATTGCACTTGTATTATCACAATAAAGAGGTACCTTCTCTAGCTTTGCACCATAATCCATAAGTTGATGCTTCAACCATATGCTTTGAGCACATGCATGTCCAGCTGCTATGTACTCAGCCTCAGTTGTAGAGAGTGCTACACATGCTTGCTTCTTGCTATTCCATGAGATTAGGCTTGATCCAAGTAGATGGCATGTGCCACTTGTGCTTTTCCTATCCAATTTGCACCATGCATAGTCAGAATCTGAAAAACCACTAAGAACAATGTTAGATTCATTAGGATACCATAATCCAACATTAGTTGTCCCTATCAGATACTTGAGAATCCGTTTTGCAGCTTTTAAGTGCGATTTCATTGGATTAGATTGAAACCTAACACACAAGCAAACACCAAATTGTATATCCGGTCTACTAGCAGTTAGATATAGCAAGGAACCAATTAACCCTCTATATTCGGTTGAATCAACTTGGTTTCCAGCCTCATCTGCATCCATAAGGCAGTTTATAGCAATTGGAGTGGCAACCTCTTTGCAATCCTCCATTTTGAACTTTTTTAGTAGATCAAAACAATATTTTGACTGGCTTAAAAATGTCCCATGCTTGAGTTGCTTCACTTGCAGCCCTAGGAAGTAGGTTAGCTCACCCATCATAGACATCTCAAATTCTCCCTGCATAGCTACAACAAACTCTTCACACATGGAGTTATTATTTGATCCAAAGATTATATCATCTACATATACTTGAACAAGTATTACATCACTTGCATGCTTTCTAATGAAAAGTGTTTTATCAACAACACCTCTAGCATATCCTTTAGATAAAAGAAAGTTGCTTAACCTCTCATACCACTGTCGTGGTGCTTGTTTCAAACCATATAAAGCCTTTTTCAATTTGAAAACATGATTAGGATAGAGGTGATCTTCTAAGCCAGGGGGTTGTGATACATACACTTCCTCATTTAAGAAACCATTCAAGAATTCACTTTTCACATCCATTTGAGAAAGTTTGAAATTACACATGCATGCATATGCTAACAATAGTCTCACAGCTTCTAGCCTAGCCACAAGTGCATATGTTTCATCAAAATCAATGCCTTCCTCTTGATTATAACCTTTAGCAAGTAACCTAGCCTTATTCCTAACTATATTACCACTTTCATCCATTTTATTCCTGAACACCCATTTTGTACCAATCACATTCATTACATCAGTTTTAGGAACAAGAGACCACACATCATTCCTAGTGAATTGATTAAGTTTATCTTGCATAGCAATAACCCAATTACTATCACACAATGCATCATTCACATTCTTAGGTTCAATTTGAGAAACAAATGCAACATGTTGAAAGAATGCAAGCTTGCGTCTAGTGGATACTCCCTATTCTATGTCACCAATTATGTTGTCCTTTGATAATCCTTTAGGTTCAATCCACTCCTTGGGTAAATTGTTGTTTGCAGCTTTTTCAGTCGACTGAATTTCCTTTTCAGCTGACTGATTTCCTGCAATAGATTCCAATTCTGTAGCAGATTTCTTTTTCAGTGTTGTTTCTTCTTCATCTGCAATCAACAACACATTTTTGATGTTGAAGGAGGATCCATTTCCTATGACTCCATTTCCAAGGATTGTTCCTTTGTTGTTGTCTCCATAGGTTACAAATCCTTCTTCTTTCAATTCCAACTTTGCAAATTTGGTCTTATCTCCTGTCACATGCCTTGAGCAGCCACTATCTAGGTACCATAGATCCTTTTTTTCCTGTTTTATGACCTGCAAAACAAAATAGTATTACATGGTACCCTTTGAGAGTTTGGGTCCAACATGGTTATGCCTTTCTAGATCCTTTTGGGATCCATTTCATAAATCCCTTAGGTACATCATACTTTCTAACATGACAATTCTTAAGAATATGACCTTTCTTCATACAATAGTTGCAAGAAATGAAGGGCATAGCATTTGGCTCACTCTTGGAAAAGAAACTAGAGAACTTCTTGGCTTTCTTTTCATGGATAGGTGTATAACCAAGTCCAGCCTTTCGAAAAACACAATTTTGAGAGCCAAGAAAAACTTCCAAGTTTTCTTTTCCTCTTGTGAACTCTGCACATGTTTTCAAAAGATATTTCACTTGATTTTTCAAAGTAGTGCAATTTTCACAAGTTTTATAGCCAACTGTTTTTCAGAACAATCGACTGAATTACTGTAAATCATTTCCAAATGTTCAAAATCAGTTTTTAAGTCTACTGTTTCTGATTCTAGTTGGCTAACTCTGTTTTCTAGCCAACTATTTAATCCTTTTAGCCGATTGTTCATGACAACAATTTTGTTTGCCTCACTATGCAACTCTTCAAAGTCATGCAACAATTGGTATTAGTCATTCTTATCTTTGGATGACAAGGAACTTACTTGGCTTAATGAGGATGATTCATATCCGGCCATGAGGCATAGATTTGCTTCCTCACTTTCTTCTTGAGATGAAGTACTTGTTGAATCATCATTGTCCTCCCAAGCTTTGTAGGCACGTCTTTCCTTGCCCTTTTTCTCCTTTTTCCTATAATCAACCTTCTCCTTCTCTTTGTTAACATTAGGGCATTCAATCTTGATATGTCCTTACTTTCCACAATTATAACATGAGAATTTAGAAGAATTACTTGAATCATTTTGTTTAGAATTGTACCTCCTTTGATTACCTTTGTTGCCTTTCCTCTTGAGATACTTTCCAAACTTCTTGACTAGTAGATTCAAGTTCTCATTGTCACTAGATTCAGCAACCTCTTCCTCGGTTTCATCACTCTTCTTAGAACTAGCATTCTAGGCTATGGGTTTTACCTTTTTCTCACTTGTTTCAAGCTCACTTAGCCTTTGCATTTCAATCTCATGCTCTCTAAGCTTACCAAACAGTGCAACTATTGTGATGATAGATAAATGCTTAGATTCAGATATGGCAGTCACCTTTGGTTGCCAATTTCTATCAAGACACTTAAGCACTTTGATGTTTAGCTCCTCTTTGTCAAATTCTTTGCCTAGACCCATGAGATGGTTGACTATGTGAGTGAACCTCTTTTGCACTTCAACTATGGACTCTCCTTTTTGCATCTTGAAAAGCTCATACTCTTGAATCAAGGCATACTTCCTTGCTCTCTTCACTTCACTTATTCCTTCATGTGTAACTTCTAGGACATCCCACATTTCTTTTGCATTCTTACATTGGGATACCCTAAAAAAATCATCCATGCTCTAAGATGAAGTGATGATGTTTGCATTGCAATCATATTGAGCTCTCCTCCTTTCTTCATCAGTCCATTCACTCCAAGGCTTGTCCACCTGCTTATTTTCAACAACACTTAGGAGTATATGGTCTATTAACTATTGCATCCCAAATTCCTTTGTCTAAAAATTCAATGAAAATTTGCATCCTTATTTTCCAAAACTGATAATTTAGGCCACAAAACATAGGTGGTCTATGAATAGAGGCACCTTCAGCAAAAAGGAGTTTACTTTCAGCCATTTCAAAAGATTTTTTATCAAACTTTAATACCTTTCAAGAACCTTGCTCTAGATACCAATTGTTAGTTTTGAAATGGTGAGTTTAGCTAAAATGGGGGGGTTGAATTGGCTTTATAAAACTTTTTCGAAAGCTTAAAACCTTTTTCAATTGAATCTAATAGACTGGAAAGTTTGGATGTAAATGTAGCAGACCAGTACACTTTCAGTCGACTAAAATAGAAAATAGCAGACTAAATTGTTCTTAATGCTATGAAACAATCGATTAAAAAGACAAATCAGTCGGCTAAAATACTAGTGAATTATGTAGAATACAGAATTCGCGAATTCAACTCAAACAATAATCTTTTACATACAAGACATGTTTCAATCAGTATTTATAACAAGTACAAAGCCTCAGATTACACAAGAACACATTAAATCACACCAAAGATCAAATTGCTTGGTTTTCTTGAGTTTTTAAAGAGTTTCAAAGAGAGAGAGATGAGGGAAAGAAGATTGCACAATTGTTTTTATACTGGTTCACTCAATCACAAAGCTACATCTAGTTTTCCAGGACAACCTGAGCCTGGTTTCCACTATATTTTTTTATCAATTAATTTAAAAAATTATTTCTTTGTTAATTGTCATTCAACACTATTTAAATGTGTTATTTGGATTTTGTTTGAGATTTATGAATGTTATGTATTGTATGTTATTTTAATTTATGATTAAATATGTTGTTAAATATTTATTTTTATTCTTTTGTAAATATCTGCGGGATCCGTGGATATCCGTGAATATTAAAATATGATGCAGGTACCTGCATAATGGATACTCGATGGATATGGATATGGGTACGAGACAAATATTTATCCAGTGGGTAGAGTACGGGAGAGCTACTACCCGTACCCTACCAAGGGTCGGCTCAAGGGTAAAGCGGGTAAAGCACTCGCTTTGGACTCAAGGATAACACGGCCTCAAAAAAAAACTTTACTACTAATATTTCTTTATATTAAATTATATTTAAGAAGAAAAGCCTCAAATTATTTTAGTACTAATTAATATACCTTTATTAAACTAATTATAGAATTATGTTTAAGATAAAAAAGGCTTCCAAAATATATTTTATTACTAATATAACTCTTTTAAATTATGTTTAAGAAAAAAGGCCTTAAATATTTTTTAGTACTAATTAATATACCTCTATTAAACTAATTATAGAATTATGTTTAAGATAAAAAAGGCTTCGAACAAATATTTTATTACTAATATAGCTATATTAAATTAATTATAAGTTTATGTTTGGGAATAAATTTTAATTAAATTATTATTAGTGTAGGTTAATTTTTATTAGTAGTAAAAATAATAATTAATGAGTTAAAACATATTTTTAGTATATTATAATTTTGTTTACAAGAAAGAGAATGATTAGCTATCTTTATTCTTTTATAATCAATTTGGATTCTATTGTAACACCCCATTTAAATAAATACCTTAATTAAATGACATGTCACACAGATAATATAGAGACAAGTCCCAGAGTATAAACACTACTCCTTACAATATCCAAGGGTACAAAAGAGAAGACAAGGCACACCACAATGCCAATACAGAGTATAGTAAAAAGATCAACAATAGTACAAAGTAAAAACCCTGAGATAAGATAATACATGGGTCGTAACCCTAAAAGAAAAACCCAAGCAAAAGGAATCCAGCCCAAGCTGGCTATGCAGCGGAGTCACCATTTCACTGTTGGCCACGAGGATTTATCGCATCTGTTCACATCAATAAATTGATGATCATCGCAAAAAGAGAAAACCACACAAATAGAGCATACACAAACAAAAGGGTAAGCTAGAGCAGAAAATTATTCATCATATAGTTACATACAATTTTATAGTTCAAGATGCATGTGTCAACCAATCATGTTATGACTTGCACACAATACACTAAGACTCAGACACGACTCATCTGGATACATATAATTAGTCGGATTCAGCGGATGCTTGCACTTATGGTGGTTTTTACTGCTCTACCGAACTGCTCTACCGAGCTAATTGTTATAGTGTCTCATCCCCCACACACAAGGTTAGCCTTTAATGGGTTCCAGGCCTCCTACTACTCTCACCACTCGAGTCAGTATGCTTTATGTGAGGCTAACTGACTCTTTAGATGAAATCCTTACCTTGAATCCTTACTAAATTATATAAATGGGGCACCACCATGAACTCCCACTAACAGGGGTCATGAAATTACGTCCCGACCAACTGAGGCACCACCATCAGATCTCACCTAGAGATTCATGAAATTACGCCCTAACCAAATGAGGCATCACCACGAAACTATCATGGAATTACACCCTAAACATACCAACATCATGTTTTGTCCATTAATAGAGAATCATATCTCATACCAACACCATGCCACTTTCATTACCAACCATCTCATTTGTCTTACATGCCAAGATCATACCAACACATCAATCCAATTCATATTCTCAGATATTTCATGCATATTCACATGCCTCATACCTTAAATAGAGCCAAACAACCAATCAAAAGATCAATAACAACCATGTGAGGAGAATAGTGTGGCCTGTAACAGATCTCGCTCAAGCCAAAAGCCCTCGCTCAGGCGAGAGAAGTGCTCTCGCTCAAGCTACAGATTCTCGCTTAGGCGAGATCGCGACAAAGGCCCTAGGAGGTTTTGCGAACGCTCGCTTAGGCAAGACCATCTCGCTTGAGCGAGATGGTCTTTCACTCAAAACTCAATTCACTCGCCTGAGCGAGTACTCGAGCAAAAATCCTGGGCGAGGTTCTGCTTCTCTCGCCTAGGCAAGAAGAGCTCGCTTGGGCGAAAATAGCAGTTCGCCTCTCATGTTTCATGTAACAGTGGCAGCACACCAACTTCAAACATTATTCAGTTCATATTCATCCGCACTCAAGCATTATCCAGTCATATTAATTACAAAACGAAGGTAAAATAGCCAACATACAACCAAGTGATGAGCGCGTATTTTTGCCCTCATTCAGTGTTTAATTTTGGGTATTTAATTGAATTTGCGTGTTTAAAGATTGATTTAATTGGGATTTCCTATAATTGGGTTTATTGAGCTTGAGATACAAAAACATGTTAAAAATAGTATTTTAGTTGCATAAATGTTCGTTGGATATTTTGAGGTGTGTTAGTGCAGCTGCAGCTAAGTTGAGCTCATGGAGGTGTGGAAATAAATTTATTAAAGCTTCATGACACCTTAAAGATAAATCCAAGAATAAGAAATTATCAAAAGCACAAAAATCCAAGCCAAGCATTGCATGAAGACGACAAGAAAAGCTTGAAAAAGTGAAGAAGTTTAGCTAAACCAAGAGAGGAACAAAAAAAAAATTGGACCTTACAGTTTTCTTTATCTTTATGATAGAAAATAATTTGGGAACAATATATCTTTAGATATTTTATTTGATATTTTTAAATAATTATATTATTTAATTATATCATAAAATATTAAAAGATAATAACTACCAAATCTTTTTAAATATGACAATATCTTCTTGAATCTTTTTAGTTCCACAACAAACAAATATATCTTGAAGATATTGGATTATTTAGAAGATAATTTAAGGAGATTGCAAAGGGTTGATTTGGAAAATTAATACAAATACTAATTGGTGATAATTTATCATATATCTTTAATTAATTAATTAATTTAATTATATTAGATATTGATATTATCAACCAATTATATTTATCAAATAGTCTATATCTCTCTAAATATTTTTAAATATTTATCTTTATCTTTATTTTAAAAGATATTTGAGAGATTTTAGCAACAGAAAAGCCTAGTCCAATTCCTATATAAAGAGACCAAGGGAGAAGCAGAAAGGACAAGCTCAGGACTTCGGAGTTTTGGAACCCTTAGGGGTGCCTAATTTCTTTTCCTTTCTCTCTCTTTTCTTCTCTCTATTCTTCTTTTGTATTCCATGGATTGCTAAACTTCTTGGGTTGATTCCATTGTAATTTCATTATGGATTTTAAGGTTAGAATTAATTAATTTCTTTGTTCTTTTTATTATTGTTGAGGTTTTAATTCATCTATGTCTTTTATCTTTGAATCTCGTAAAAAGTAATGATTTTAAATCTATATGCATGTTGATCATATGAGTTCAAGGGTTTTTAAATTTAATTGAGACTTTACTTTGATTTTATTTAGAAACTTTCATGTGATCAAATGAGTTTTTACCAATAATTGAGACTTTACTTTGGTTAAAGGTATTTACTCTAATGAAAATTAATCGAGACTTTACTTTGATTAATTAAGTTTTATATTTGGTGAGGAGATAAAAGAATAGACATGATTAGGCATAGTAAAATTTGATTGAGACTGTACTTTGATTGAATTTACTATGGATAATCTAAAAGTTCTCACTTTTAATTGAGACTGTACTTTGGTTAAAAGTGAGAACACCAACAAATTAATTGAGACTTTACATTCATTAATTTGCAAATCTACAACAATAATTAATTGAGCAATAATCTTTAGATAACTGATGATGAATCTATTTTGAAAAAGCAATGGAATCAATCTATTTTCTTTACTATTGTTTTTATTTCTTTTTATCTTTTAAATTTTATTTCATCGTTGTTTATCTTAATCCCCTATACTTTTTATTTTATTTGACTAACCGCTTTGTATAGTTTTATAAGAACTAATTTGTTAAAAATCAATTCCGTGTTCGTTGGGAGACGACTTTGGGTTACTTTACCCTTTCTATTTTCATGACTACTATCTTAGCAATACTGAAGTTGCTATAGCTTAGTAGTATTAATTTGATCGCGTCAACGACAACGTTATCAAATTTGACCAAGATATGAAAATCCTAGCTTCCCTTACTTGGAAAGAGCTAGTACGCGACCTCGACACCGAATAACGGAGTGCAACAACTCTAGGAGCAAAATAAAGAGCTGGAAAAATAGTGGAACGAAGCAGAAATGAGATTACTACGAAGTCCTATCGGAAAAATGCGAAAATCAAACTGAAGTATAAGAGTATGAACTGAAAACAACTTACATGAGCGGGGAAATTAGTTGAACTCACTTGAAGACGAAGATGTCTCAAAACCCTAGCAGAGAAACGGCAGCAGCTCTAAGGAAAAAGGGAGACTATTTTTTGAAAGTGGAGTGAAATGAAAGGGGTTAGGGCAATTTAGGGTCATTGGCTCCCAATGGGTCAGCCCTAGGCCCAACTGATTTGGGGCAGCCCCTATAAAATTTAGGGCAGAATAAATAGTGGGCCTTACACCTATTTTCTTCTTTTGTCTCTCTATGACTTCTCTTACCCCTCCTTACTTTATTTTCTTCTAATAGTCCTTTTTCTAGGGTATTGGTATATTACATCCCTTAAATCTCTTGAATCTCATGTTGCTTGTGTGTATCAATTTTTTCATCTTCATTTCAGGTTAGTATGTTTTTTCTATTTGTGTTGTTGTTATTTTTATTCTGTTTTGGATTCGTATTAGAATTATAAATGTGTTTCTTTTGTCTAGTTTTGTTTTTCGGTACTTTTATATTTACAGAGTTTTTTTTTGTTTTTTGTTTTGCATTTATCTTAAGGAGAAACTGAATTTGTTTACAAAACTATTAATTAGATTATGGTTTAGTCTTCGGTGGATAATAAATTAATTGGAACATAATTCAAAATTCAGTTTTCTGTAGAAAGATAATTCAAGTTTAGGAAAAAAAAGACTTACTATCGAGTTTAGAAGAACAATATTTTTTTAATTATTTTTATTATTGATTAATCTTAAAATAAACAACTTTGCAAGTTTGTGAAAAGGTTGAGACTTAAGAACGAAAAAGAGACTTGAGACTTCAAGATAAAGTCTACTATCGAGTTTATTTTCTTGATAACTAGAACCAAATTTTATTATTTTATTTCATTCGTTTTATATATTTATCTTTAGTAGTGTTTTATATATTATCATTTTTTATTTCATATAAAAATATATAGATATGTCAACTAGATAATTTGAATCAGGCTATTCAAGAATTCAAAAAAAAAAAGAATTGAGATTTTAATTGCATAACAAAAAAGGAGTTATGAACAAAAAATAGCAAATGTCATGTGTATAGTAGACATTTCATTTTTTGAAAGAAAAATGCTTAAAACTTGAAAAATCTTTAAAACATGATAATTTGTTGGATATAGATGGATTTGATTTAATTTCAGAATTAAATATCTTAGGGGAAATTATAGGTTTGGAAAGCCAATTGACATTCTTAATTATTTAAAAAGAATAAATTCTTTTCCAAATGCATATATAACTTTATAGAATAATGTGTTAACAATTCTAGTGTAAGTTGTTTCAGCCAAAAAGAGTTTCTCAAAGCTAAAGATAATAAAAATTTATTTAAAACGAACAATGTCTCAAGAAATATTAAACGGATTAGTCTTATTATCTATTAAGAAATAAATGTTAAATGAAATAAATTATGACAATTTAATAAATAATTTTGCATCAAAAAAACTCAAAAAAAAAATTTTAAATAAAAGGCCTCATTTTTTAAATTTGTTTTAGACCTTCCAAACCGTTGAGCCGTCCCTGACCCTACTCTTTCCGTTGACATCCCTACAAGAAAGTATGATTGCAACAACAAAAATATTTAATACAAATTCAATTAAAAATAGCCGAGTAAAACTTCAAATTTAATTTATTTTTATTTTGAGAAAATATTACGTAACAAAACAAATTGTTCAGTTTAATCTTACAAGTTTTTGCGTGTAACTAATTTAAACTTTGCGTGGTACAAAGGAACCTACCCGTGTTGGAGTCTTGAACCTTTGACCATCTTTAATTGGTTTTTCTAATGCAGAAACACAGGATGATAATAAATCCCCATGATACGAATTTTTGCAGTGTTTGTTGTCACATTTAGGTGTTCTTTAGATCCCATCTCTTCTTTTCTTTATTCTAGATATTCTCTTTTACTTTGACTGTCACATTGTCTTTTTCCCCTACAAACATGATGAGTCTTGAGTTTTTGTCATAATTTTATTTCATTCTACTACTTTGAATATTAGGTTCTTGCAACAATTTCATTCTATTGATTATTTATTTTGAGAGATGATCTATTGTTATCATGTAATGATGCTTTTATTTATTAGATTGTGTTTACATTTGTTCATGTTTTTCAAATTATATTGTGTTTTAATTTTTAGCTTTAGGATATGTTTGAAAATATCAAACTGTTCATACCACATGTATCTTATTGTCTTATTGTTAAAAGCAAATTCACTCCAAGAATAAATCTAAGCATAAAATTATGACAAGGCAGACATAAATGTCAAACCTATTGAAAACAAAGTGACATAGGAACTATTTTATCAAGTACTTTCTCTGTTTCATGTAAGCATTGCATAGAAAAGAAAAAATTTAATATTTAACCATATATCTTAACCATAAATTCAAATAAAAATACAATATATAACATTCATACACTAGTGCAGAATTTCCTTTTTACCTCACCTTATATGCCTCGGTTGACCAGGAACCGAAGCATATAATGGCGCGATGACATTTTTACAATTTCAACCAAGTTTTATGCCTCGGTTCAGCTAACACCCGAAGCCAAAGACAACTATAGGCCTCGATTCACACAAAACCGGTGCCAAAGAGTGCTATAGGCCTCGGTCCAACAAGACCCGAAGCCAAAAAGGGACAACATTTTTGAAAAAGCTTTTGTTTAGGGTACGCGAGTCAAAAAGCGGAAGGGGAAAGGTTCTGTCTAGGGTTTAACATTGGGCAAATATATCATCTTTTTCGCATTTCTCTTCGCAAGCCACTGGTTCCCTCTTATCCGCGCTGCTGTTTCATCCTCTTCGCGTGGCTCCCATTGGCACCGTTGTTCTCCACAAGTCCACCGCCGCTGTTGTGCACGTCCATCGCAGTTACCGTCGCCGCTACTGTGCGCGTCCACCGCAAGCCACCGTCGTTGTTGTGCGCGTCCACCGCCGCTACTGTGCGCATCCACCTTGCTGCTGTGCCGGTCCACCGCAACTGTCATCACCGCTGTTGTGCGCATCCACCGCAGTTGCCGCCGTCGCTGCTGTGTGCGTCCACCTCGTTGTTGTGCCGGTGCTGCTTGTTGTAGGTGCGTGATGTGCGACGCGGAGAATGTTGCTGCAATGGCGCGCGGTGGTTCCGTGAGAAGATGGTGGGGGTGTAGATCTGGTGCTGCGCTTCTGCTCCTGTGGCTGCTGCGACTGTGAACGGAGATGGTGGTGGGTTGTAGGTGCGAAGCTTCCATGACTGCTGCGTTTCGCCGACGAGAAGGAAGATGGTGGCTTCCATGGTGGAAGAGGTTCTGGTGCGGTGGCTTGAACGACGTTGGTGAGCGGCGCACACGTGCTGGAATTCCTTGGTGGAGAAGGCACCTCTGGTTCCGGCTCATGTGAAAGTGGCTCCGAGGAAGAGCAGGAAACTGTTGGACAAGGAAAAGTGGGATCTATTGGGTTGTAGAGCAGGAAACTGTTGGACAAGGACAAGGACAAGCACGTATTTTTTTTAAGGGTTAAATATGTTTTTGGTCCCTCAAGTTTGAGTGAAATATGGGTTTAGTCCCTCATCAAAACTTTTGACCAATTTAGTCCTTCATCTTCCAAAATGCGTGAATTTAGTCCTTTTAACCAAATTTTGTTAAGTTTATCTGACATTTCAAGCGCATTTCATGATAGTATTTAAATTATTTATACTGTTTGACACATTTTTGCTTCAATGTTAACTTAAATACTATCATGAAATGCGCTTGAAACGTCAGATAAACTTAACAAAATTTGGTTAAAAGGACTAAATTCACGCATTTTGGAAGATGAAGGACTAAATTGGTCAAAAGTTTTGAGGAGGGACTAAACCCAAATTTCGCTCAAACTTGAGGGACCAAAAACATATTTAACCCTTTTTTTAATTTTAATCAATTTTCGGCCTCGGTTGCAACTATACCCGAAGCATAAAGTCCAGTTCTGATTTTTTTTAATGCTTATTAGGCCTCGGTTGTTTATAGAACCAAGGTAGTAGCTGTTGAATATGTCTCGGTTTTCAACCGCGGTAAAAAAGTGACTTTTTTGGCCTCGGCTTTATATGCCTCGGTTTTGAAACCGGGGCAGAATAGTAAAAATAACCGTGACCAAATCCCCTATTTGTACTAGTGATAAATTTTAAACAAAGTGCAAATAATCCATTTAAATAATGTTGAATGACATTTTACAAATAATTAGAGATTCTTTAAAACCAATTAATAAAATTGACTCATTCATAATCAATGTATTAATATTTTAATCACGTTTTTTTAAAACTTAAATTAGATTATAGCAGGTACGAGTATCCATGGGTACAGATACTATGATACCTGTACTCACACCGTTAACATGCGGGTAAAAAAAAAAAATACTCGTACCCATTACTCACGGATACCCATTTACAATATTCATTTCCTACTCGTTGTGGGTTTGATTCGCAGATACCACAGATATAGATTTTTTTGACATCCCTAGTCTTGGTATTATTATAGCTCTATTAATTATTATTATATTATTTCATATTTTTATTATTAATAGCATTATTTAATTATTCATTTTCTAACAATAGTTTTGCAAGTAACATATTTAATTAGGTGAAATAGTATTCAATTAACAAATTTCACTTAAGTCAATTAAAATCAAGATATTGAAAAAGAAATTTCAACATGTTCAATCATCTAGCAGACTATAAAACTTGGGTTTTCAGAGAGAATGTTGAAATATTGAAGTCTTGAAGCCTTGTTGGCTTTGTTTGGGTGCTTTGAAGAAAGCTCTTGGTTGGGTAGGTAGAGCCACCACTAAGGTTTGGTCTTTTGTAGGCATTTGTGATTTGTTTGTTGTGATTCAAGATCTGCAAGTAGGAGTCTTGTTGTGTTATATTAGATTCTTGGGGATTCAAAGTCTATTATTTATGTTTTTCAAAAGTGCAATCTTGTAAGAATTTTGTAAAACTTTTAAAATAGTGAAAAGCCCAACTAAAGTTGTCTTCACAAATTAGATGTAACTCACTTACAAGTGAACCAACATAAAATTTTGTGTGCATTGGTTTCATTTGTTTAGTCTTAATCTTTCTTTGATAAAATCTTCAAGAAAACTATTTCAATCAATATTTTTTTCTGTAAATTTGGTGATTTAATTTAATATGGTATTCAAAGAGTGATTCTACCGTCAATTGGAATTATTGAAATTAATCTTGATTGATAATTTAATGAGATTTGAAGTCTTGCTGAGTTTTCTACATAAACTTTTCTAGTATTTCAACCTCTCGATCTTGTTTCTCAATCTGTTGAATCTGTCTGATATCTCTTTGGCTCTCTTTTAGTGATTTTAATACGTTGATTTTGTTTTCAATCAATTAAAATACATATTCCGTGACATGACAAATTACTAAAAGGTTGGTCAATTAAATTCAAACTAAAGATGTTTAAAAGTGTAAAAGTGAACCTAGTCAATTCAAATTTTTTCTTTTTTTGCTAAACACTTTTTTTACATTTTACACCATGAAGTTTCAAATTATTAAATTTGTAAACAAAATACGACACAAATCCGAACGGTTAAAAGAAGCACCTTGATCAACCGTCAATTGGTTGAACAGTTTCTTTTATTAAATAATATTATTTAATAAGCCAAAAGTTTTAATAATTTTATTTTTAATTTTTAATATTGGTATTATTATTTAATATTATAATAATTTAGTTAATGCTGTCAGTTATAATGTTAATAAAGTAAAAATATAATAATCTATAACAATATATAAAGAAAATTCTCCTTTTTGTGATTATATTTCAAAATATCAATTTTACCCTTTAAATATAATAATTTATTAAATTTTTAAAAATTGACTGTTACTTTTACAAGTTTTTTATAAAATCAGCTATCTCTTCTTCTTTATTTATCAATGGTTATTCTTTAATCTGTTCTGATATATTTCACTTTATTTTTAATAAATAGAATTTTAGTTTATATATTAACTTAATAACATTACAATATTATCATCTACTAATATGATATCACACATATTTAAAAAAAAACATACACAGCCATGCGCTAGCGCTTGTGTTTATGCTAGTATTTATAATAAATATATTATTTTTTTATTATACTAAAAGTAAAAATATAATAATATTTATTAGATGTAATGGATTATTTACAATAGTGGCTTAATTTTTTTTAATAGTTTTGTAAAGGTTTATTTTACGTCTTCATAAAAATTAATATAGATTTATTTTTTAATTTATTTTACGTCTTCTTGGGGACGTAATGGATATTTTTTTTTCAAATTAATTGAGTTTCTACTGAATTTATTTTCGTTCATCGAGTGATTACGTTGAAAATAAGGAATATGTTTATACAAAAAGAAAACGGTATTTTACGTCTTAATTTTATTTTTTATTATTAATATTGATAATATTATTTAATAATTTAAAATTATTTAATAATATTTTATTTATAATAATATTAATATTGGTAATATTATTTAATAATAAAATAATTTATGATGCTGTCAATTATAATATTAATAAAGGTAAAATGTGATAATATTTATAATAAATATAGTATTTTTCTTATTACTCTAAAAGTAAAAATATGATAATATTCATTAGATGTAGTGGATTATTTAATATAGTGGCTTAAAAACTAATATAATTTTTTTTTTCTGATAATATTGCGCACATGAAAAGTAACACTATTATGATAACAGTCAATTATTTTTGTCTCACTTAAAATTTATTTCAAGCTAAGAAAAAAATCATACGAGAAAATTAAAAAAAATTATTATAAAATAAAACTAATAACAGAGAAGAAGAAAATGAAGAAAAAAATAGAAAATAACTTTTCTGTTTTGTGTGTTTTACTTGTTAACCCATATAGGATACAATTCAAATAGTTAATCCAAATCAAATCATATGAATAATTACATCAATCTAATAGACGATCATTAATTCATAACACTCCACATTTGGTATACATTGATAAGAGAATCTATCTCGTTAAAATCTTATTAAATTTTTTTTTAGAATATGTACTATACCTAGGCAAATTCAGACAACTATTCGGTCTAAACTGCCTATATATAGTCCTATGATAAAAACAGTAGACGGATATTCAACCAAACGAGATTACCTACATGACGACTTAGGCCGCCTACTATAAAGGATACAATGTAATCAAAAGTTGTTAACTACAAACTTAGGCCCCTCACAAATACTCAAAACTTGGGCTCAGCCCATACCCATCGAGAATCTAAATATTGGCCCAAAATGGCTAAAGGGGGGCCCAACCCACAAGAAGGAGCATACACAATTAATGACTCTATAAATATACGTGGACCCAAACAATTAAATGTACGCTTTCATTAATTCACTAATCTGAGATTTGACTTTTGAGAGTCCTTGCTGACTTGATCGTCAGAGCCTTTTCCGCAAGTAACCCCTTAAGGGTCTAGACCGCCAACATTAGGAGAAGACGCATACAAGTCAAGGAGAAACCAGTCCGAGAAGTCAATGATTGGGGTAAGATGTGATTTGTGTTCCCTAACATTCCTTTATTGTTTTCGTAGGAACAATTGGCGCTCACCGTGGGGCATGAGTTAGTATCTTACCAAGCAATCCGGACACTATCGAAAATGGTTTCTACCCGTAGTAGAGCTGGAATCGTGAAGGACCTAGAGGCAGGCCCAACCATGCCTGCAGGCAGCACCTTGAACTTGGCCGCTATCCTCGAGGGGCAGGCCAAAATGCAACAAGGGCTTGCTGATCTGAAGAAGCGCAATGCTGACAAAATGGAAGCACTAAGACAAGAGAACTACAGGCTCAGAAGGAAGATTGAAGTTGATTTCACTCAGAAGGGTAAGGAGTTGCTAGAGGACCCCAAAACCCGAGTGCACCAACCTAACGAAGAAGAAAGTGAATGCAACCCTACCCCACACACTTTCACCACCACTCAACAAACACCCACCATATCCGCCTACCGCACAACTTGTGACGCCCCGACTACTACATTAAATAATTATTATTTGATAAAAAGATATGAAATTAATTTTTTTTCCATAAGATTTTCCTTAAGAGAACATTAATAATAACATAAATTCATATTCATATATATATATATATATATATATATATATATATATATAGTTTACATCTCTGTAATCGTTCATGAAATATTACAAAAATATATATATTTGTATAATATTAAGAGTCCTATATCAGAATAGAAGATTATCTATATTTTTAATATCTCCTAAAGATATTAATAGAAATTGTACCGTACCTAGCCAAACTCAACCAAGTAAAAAGTGTGCATATTGAAACCACCTAGTACCGGTACCCGGACATCACCAACGTAAGCCATCTAGGCAAGTAGTCGGTCGAGACCGACTACTCAAGCACATCTGGTAAGATCTCCAATAAACTTAAGCGAAAATCAAAGCCCTCCGCATTCAATAGGTCTCAAGGGCCTGGGTTAGGACCCAGGCCCACTCATGGCCCAAACTAGAGCCCAGGTCAAGACCCAGCCCATGAAATGGTCAAACGTCATTAATGTTCTATAAATACACGTGGACCCCATCATTTAAAGGTACGCATTCATTAATCACTGATTTGACTCTCTGAGAGCTTTGACTTACTTGAGCTTCGGAGATTCTTCTGCAGGTAACCCCTCCTGGGTCTAAGCTGACATGTATCGACCGGGAAGAGGCCAACTGAAGAGATAGCGGACTACATGGTAAGGTGACGCTTGTGTCTAACCTCTTATTTGTTCTCTGCAGGAACAGAAATTATCCATGAGTGAATCTTTAGAAGATCCACCAATAATATCCCAAACAACTCTCACTGAGAAGGTTCCTCGTCTGCTCATGCAACAGGTACATATGAAAGAAAAATATGAAAGGATTGAGGTCTTTATAATCCTTAAATATCAATCTTAATAAACTCAACAAACAATACAGACATTGGAGGCCTAGATTTGGACCTACAACCACAAAACCTGATCTTGTTTTACTAGACATATGGATCCATATTCCCCTTTTGATGATCCATTATGAACATCAAAAGTTACTTTGGGAAGTGATTAGGTAGTTGAGTATTTCTCATAAAACATTGGTACAATCATAATTATTTCTTTCTTGAGAATATTAGCCATTTATCGGCCCACACTACCTAACCTTGGCGATGCCGAGCAGGTATCGGATAGTCTCAAGTTTGGCCTATGAATATCCTAGTCCAGTGCGCTATTCTGAATTATCAGATATTCACCTACTTGGTAAAACTTCCTTAGACCCCACCATGGTCCCTGCCTTTCATCCCGCAGTGTACCAAACTGTGACTTCCCAAATACAAACATTTTGACATTGGTTTAATCTCAACTTATTGAAACTAATCTTAACTCTTACTTAACTGACATAGTCTTGGATATTTTCTAAGGTCATAAAATGTGATGACTATCAAATCATGTCATTGTATAAACTATACACAAAGAACATAAAATAAAATAAAATGTACATGTAATTTTCTTCTATAAAAGCTCACTAAATAAAATAATATTTACTTTTACTTTACATTCATTTATTTTTTTAATTATAAAATAATCATAAAATAAGAATTAAAGCAAGAACTTTAAATAAAAAATTAGATAAGGATTAGAATGTTATAAATAAATATAATAATATAAATTTTAATTAACTAGGACCAGTGCGTAACTAGAGATATATTAATTGAAATAAATAAACAAGACTAGTGCATAACTGGAGATAAGTAAAATAAAATAAATAAACAGGACCAGTGTGTAACTAGAGATAAATTAAATAAAATAAATAAATAGGACCAGTGCATAACTGGAGATAAACAAAATAAAATAAATAAATAGGACCAATGCGTAACTGGAGATAAATTAAATAAAATAAATAAACAGGACCAATGCATAACTGAAGATAAATAAAATAAAATAAATAAATAGGACTAGTGCATAACTAGAGATAAATAAAATAAAATAAATAAATAGGACCCGTGCATAACTGGAGATAAATAAAATAAAATAAATAAATAGGACAAGTGCATAATTGGAGATTAAATAAAATAAATAAACAAGACCAGTGCATAACTGGAGATAAATTAAATAAAATAAAGGCTTGAATACATTTTTGTCCTCATTTTCGTAGTGTTTGTTGCGGATGGTCTTCATTTTGACAGAATATTTAAAATGATCCTCATTTTTACCAAATGTTTAAAATGGACCTCATTTTCGCAATTCGTGTTTTATTTGGTCCTTTTTTGTAACGCCGTTTAAATCATTAACGGAGCATTGTACAGGTGGCACAATTTGTATTAGGGTGTGTTACGTGTACTGTACATATGGCTAATTAATGTTAATTTTTCAATTTAGGAGAAATTTTGCAATTAGGGAAATTTCTTCATCTTCGTCTTTCTTGAGCTTGGATTTGCAGAGTAAGCAAATAGTACTAGCCATTTCATCATTGGATTGCAGTTATGCTCTTCATTTCAATTTTCCCATTAATCATCATCAACGAGGTAAGTGGGTTTAGGGTTTTCTGGATTGTGTTTGCTCGTGGGTTAGGGTTTTCGTAATTTTATTTTGGGGTTTGTTTGTCTTTCGATTGTTTTGATGTTCTGCATGGTTTCTAAATTACTTCCTTGATTTTGTGTAGTTTGTGTCTGTAGGTGGGGTTCAGTGGGGTATTATTTTAGTTGGTTTGTTTGTCGGTTGTCGGTGTTGGTGTAATGATCCCCATTATTTTATTTGTAATTGATTGTAGCAGTGATCCCCCATTGCGTTAAAGTAGGCTTAATAATACATCTTTTTATCTATTTAATTTACTTTAGGGCAATGAGTGATGATAGGTTCGATGTTGTTGTCCACCACGGTGGTGAAGTAGAGGCCCATGAAGAGGCTGCTGAAGTAGAGATTGGGGATGTCAATGGTCTGAATAGTGATGTTGAAGTGGAAGGTGAAATTGAAATGGAAGGTGATATTGAAGTGGAAACTATGTTTGAAAGTGATGATTCTAGTAGAGGTAAATTTGAAAATAGAGCATGCCATTTAATCAAGTTATCTGATGATGAATGACAATCAGAAGAATTACTTAATGGGCTAGATAGTGAGAGTGAAACAGTTGGGGATGAAGAAAACAATGATGAAAGGACAGGATGTGGTCCATTCCAAACATTTGTAATGCCAAAAAGTATGGCGGATTACAAATGGGAAGTAGGAACTGTTTTTCTAGTGCACAGGGATTAGTGCCTACCATTCAGGACCTATTACCCACTGCTGAGCACAGGTTTTGCATGAGGCATCTGTATGCAAATTTCAGAAAAAGATTCTCTGGCAAAAAAATTAAAGATACTCATGTGGAAGGCTGCTAGGAGCACACA
Organism: Vigna unguiculata; assembly: GCF_037176805.1. NCBI lineage: Eukaryota > Viridiplantae > Streptophyta > Magnoliopsida > Fabales > Fabaceae > Vigna > Vigna unguiculata. The sequence continues at coordinate 19,685,832 of NC_140801.1, forward strand.
CCCAACAGTTTGGGAAAGAGTGATGTTAACAATTAAAGAGTTAAATATCGATGCTTAGAAATACCTTATTGCTATACCACCAAGGTATCTCTACTGTACAAATACCTGATTTTTGTACAAATACCTGGTTTTTGTACAAATACCTGATTTTTGTACAAATACCTGATATCAATACTGATGCTATTATTCATGCAGGTTCTAGTCCAAGTCTAGATTTAGTGGTTGAGCCATATGTGACATAATTATCAACAATATGAGTGAAGCTTTTAATAGTGTCATAGTGGATGCAAGAGGCAAACCCATAATCACCATGCTCGAGGAAATCAGAGTTTATTTAATGGAAAGGTGGGCCACCAAGAGAAAAAAGGTTACAACTTTTGAAGGAAACATCTGCCTTTGGGAGTGTGAGAGCTGAGTTTTTGGAGTGGCAAAGGAAGGCTATTTGGTATCATAAAGAGAAAGGGCTAAAAGACCATTAGGAGCAAGGATTTTCCAGGTTAAGGGAGCTCTTTTGCATGTATATACATGGTTGTTAATATTTTCGTGTATTCTGTAATATGCACGAATAAATGTATCTTTGCCATGAAATTTCATGCTTAATGTGATGCGAATTTGAGGGTTTGATTGTGTTGATGTTGTGTGAGTAATCCCTTATGAGATTGTATGAAAATAGTGTTTTCTGTACTGTATGTGGATTATTGTTTAATCTCGAATTTTTATGGTAAAATTAGAGTCTAAATCATGTTCATAAGGCTTGTAATCTGTGATGATTTGCTTGGAATGCTTGAATGTGATTTAGGCATGAATTCTGGTTTCTGTTCGCGTAAACAGGGAGAATGTTTGTTATTTTCACTCAAGCGAGCAAGACTCGCCTAGGCGAAAATAGCAGAAACTCATGCCTAGTTGTACTCGAGCATCTCGCTCAGGCGAGCATATCTCGCTTCAGCGAGAACTCGAGAGTACTGTGTGGTTCAGCTTGAGCACCTCGCTCAAGAGGAGAGCCCTGTTTTGGGCGACAGAGTATCTCGCTCAATCGAGGGGTTCTCGCCTAAGCGAGAAGTCGTGAAGGAACGCGTGCTTTGCTTATCTCGCCGCCTAGGCAAGAGATCCTGTTTTGGGCGAGGGATGATCTCGCTCAAGCAAGAAGGGCTCGCCTAAGCGAGACTTCGTAGTGAGTCGTTGTAGCACGCTGATGAGTGCGTATTTTTGCCCTCATTTAGTGTTTAATTATGGGTATTTAATTGAATTTGTGTGTTTAAAGATTGATTTAATTGGAATTTCCTATAATTGGGTTTATTAAGCATGAGGTCCAAAAGCATGTTAAAAATAGCGTTTTAGTTGCATAAATTTTCTTTGGATATTTTGAGGTGTGTTAGTGCAGCTGCAGCTAAGTTGAGCTCATGGAGGTGTGGAAATAATAAATTGCTTAAAGTTTCATGACACCTTAAAGATAAATCCAAGAATAGGAAATTATCAAAATCACAAAAATCCAAGCCAAGCATTCCATGAAGACAACAAGAAAAGCTTGAAAAAGTGAAGAAGTTTGGCTAAGCCAAGAAGAGAGCAACAAAAAATTGGACCTTGCGATTTTCTTTATCTTTATGATAGAAGATAATTTGGGAAAAATATATCTTAGATATTTTATTTGATATTTTTAAATAATTATCTTATTTAATTATATCATAAAATATTAAAAGATAATAACTACCAAATCTTTTTAGATGACAAGATCTTCTTGAATATTTTTAGTTCCACAATAAAAAAATATATCTTGAAGATATTGAATTATTTAAAAGATAATTTAAGGAGATTGCAAAGGGTTGATTTGGAAAATTAATACAAATACTAATTGGTGATAATTTATCATATATCTTTAATTAATTAATTAATTTAATTATATTAGATATTGATATTATCAACCAATTATATTTTTCAAATAGTCTATATCTCCAAATATTTTTAAATATTTATCTTTATCTTTATTTTAAAAGATATTTGAGAGATTTTAGCAACAGAAAAGCCTAGTCCAATTCCTATATAAAGACACCAAGGGAGAAGCAGAAAGAACAAGGACTTCGGAGTTTTGGAACCCTTAGGGGGGCCTAATTTCGTTTCCTTTCTCTCTCTCTATTCTTCTCTCTTTATTTTACTTTCGCATTCATGGAGTTCTAAACTTCTTGGGTTGATTCGATTGTAATTTCTTAATTGGATTCTGAGGTTAGATCAATTAATTTCTTTGTTCTTTTTATTATTGTTGAGGTTTCAATTCATCTATGTCTTTTATCTTTGAATCACGTAAAAAATAATGATTTTAAATCTATATGCATGTTGATCATATGAGTTCAAGGGTTTTTAAATCTAATTGAAACTTTACTTTGATTTTATTTAGAAGCTTTCATATGATTAAATGAGTTTTTACCAATAATTGAGACTTTACTTTGGTTAAAGGTATTTACTCTAACTACAATTAATTGAGACTTTACTTTGATTAATTAAGATTTTTATTTGGTGAGGAGATAAAAGAATATACATGATTAGGCATAGTAAATTTGATTGAGACTGTACTTTGATTGAATTTACTGTGGATAATCTAAAAGTTCTCACTTTTAATTGAGACTGTACTTTGGTTAAAAGTAAGAACGCCAACAAATTAATTGAGACTTTACATTGATTAATTTATAAATCTATAACAATAATTAATTGAGCAATAATCTTTAGATAACCGATGATGAATCTATTTTGAAAAAGCAATGGAATCAATCTATTTTTTTTACTATTGTTTTTATTTCTTTTTATCTTTTAAATTTTATTTCTATCTATGTTTATCTTAATCCCTTATATTTTTTACTTTATTTGACTAACTCATTTGTATAGTTTTTAAGAACTAATTTGTTAAAAATCAATTCCGCGTTCGTTGGGAGACGACTTAGGGTTACTTTACCTTTTCTATTTTCTTGACTACTATCTTAGCAATACTGAAGTTGCTATAGTTTCGTAGTATTAATTTGATCGCGTCAATGACAGCGTTATCACACGCTCACTCAAGAGAGGAAGCTTAGCTTAAGCGAGACATGCCTGGTCGCTTGAGCTAAGGCTTCTAGCCCAAGCGAGTTTAGTGCAATTTGTATGCGTTGTTTGTACGCATTGATGCGGACCTGGATGAGGGGATTTTGTGCCATGAGCAGGTAGGTTTATGGATGGTGGTTAACACATGATGATATGAGTGGGGAGGTTTATATCCAGTTACTCTCATGTGGGGATACGAACGAGGTAGGTTTGTATGTTCTGTGCTCACATTCGAGAGATGCTATGCGTGGGGAGGTACGTAGTTGATGGATCACTTGTGTTGGACTACATGCGGGCAAGTCTGTAAAGTAGGACTACGAGTGGTGAGGTTCGTAGAGGTAGGACCACGAGCGGGCAGGTTCGTTTGAGCATCATAAATCCCGAGTCCATGGCTAACTATGTTATGTGATGTAAAGGTTGAAAAGCCTTGGAGTATTAAGGACTTTGCCAATGTCTAATTTTAATAATATAGCTGGGTGTAATTATATGATTGAACTAGTGTGTTTCTTTGATTATTGAGCTCACCCTTTCTGCTTGTGCTTGGCGATGATCGTGTAATTATTTACACGAGAGCAGTTGATGATACAGGTGATACTGCTAACGCTTGCGACAGAGAGAGGGGCTAACTTGGGTTATAGCTAGGGATTTTGTTATGTTTTATTTTTTTATTATTATTAGAATTTTTACGAAATTGTAATAAGTTATTACTCTAATTTTGTTTAAATTATGGCGCTTTGATTTATGTTTTGAATTTTCCCGCGTTGGGAATAATAAAAGTTTGACGTTTGATGTTCTTTTCTTATTCATTTATTTTAATTAAGTAATTTCCAGTAGGGATGTTACACCACCTAGCCATGAAGTTCCCTTCCCCTTCCAGTGATATTATCACCATTGATGGCGACCAAAGGCTTGTACGCGAATGCTACATGGCGAGCTTACGACCCCAACTACCCGTTCTCCAAACCCACAATATCGAACGCCAACCCGGCTCTGGCATAACCCTATCCGACGAAGATCGTAACCCCATAGTAAGGTGCGACTTGCGCATCGAACCAGTAGAGGAGACAAGGACCTTGGAGCTCTCCATTGGACGCATCCTCAAACTCAGCGCAGGCCTGCAACAGGATCATTGCGATGTATTGACAACTACACTAACCACCAACGCCAACCTCTTCGCCTGGTCAGCCGAATATTTTCCTGACGTAGATCCCCAAATCGGCGTCCACAAACAATCTATATACAAGGAAGCCAAATACATCTCACAAAAGAAAAGAAAATTGGGGGAAGATCAAAGGCTAGCAACAAAAGCAAAAGTCGAAAAATTACTAGATGCCGGATTCATCGTTGAAGCACACTACACCACATGGTTGTCTAATGTTGTCCTTGTCAAAAAAGATAGTGGCAAATGGAGGATGTGTGTTGACTATATAGATCTTAATAAAGCCTACCCTAGACACGTCTATCCCCTACCCAGCATTGACAAATTAGTAGACGACACTATCGGAAACAAGGTGTTCAGTTTCTTGGATGCTTATTCCGGATATAATGAAATACCCATGGCTACAACCGACATGATCAAAACCGCCTTCATAACTGAAGACGCGAACTACTTCTATAAAGTCATGCCCTTCAAACTCAAGAATGCAGGCGCTACGTATCAGAGGTTAATGGAAAAAAGTGTTTAGCCACGTAATGGGCAAGTGTGTCGAAGTATACTTCGATGACATGGTTGTCAAATCACCCAGACACTTGCAATATGCAAAAGACTTGTTTGAAGTATTTTCTGCCCTACGACAATATAACGTCAGACTCAACCCCGAAAAGTGTGTTTTCGGCATAGATAACGGGAAATTCTTAGGTTTCATGCTCACACAATGCTGAATCGAGACCAACTCCGAGAAATGAAAAGCCACAATCGACATGCGCAACCCAACCAGCGTCAAAGAGGTGCAATGCCTAATAGTGATAAAGTATTGATCGCTACAAAGGATCACCAGTGCAGAAAGGGGTTTTTGCCGCGATAATTTTGGTCATTTGGCATCGGTTTAAGACCCGAGGCATATCTAGCCGAGGTAAAAAAGTTCACTTTTCTGCCTCGGTTCTTACCCGAGCATATCTCATCATTACTGTCTCGGTTCTAATACTAACTGAGGCATAAAATACGTTAAAAATTAAAAAAAATAATTCTGAAATGGCTGAAACCTGCAAGAACACAAGCAAGAAAAATATGTGAGCCTCACTGAAAAACGCCTCCATCACCATTCGCGGATCTCCTTGTGTTTCAACCACCATCAACGGAAACCACCAACAAGTGTAGCGTCTCGTTGACCCAGAACGCAACTCCGCCAGTTCACAAAACCTGAACACCTCACGCGTCCAAAATCTCGTGCCAACAACCATTAAATCAACCATTATGTGAAGTTCACCTGCACCAAAACGTGAGGAAACACAGCAAGACGAACCCCAACCCTACAGGAAAAACACCCAAGAAAATGGATTCAAATCGCAAAATGGAAATGCAAAAAATACCCCAACAAGTAGCAGCAAGACGAAGGTAAGCTGCTATTCTCGTCGGAGGAGGCGCAACGCTAGCAACAAGTGGAGAAGGCGGGCATGGCGGCGGATCTGCGATGGTGGGTCGCGGGACTGAACAGTGAAGATGCATCTGCAGTGGTGGCGGAACGGCGTTGAGGCACAGGCAGCGCTAATTTTTGAAGGTAGGGGATGCATCTACAATGCAGCGGATTTGGATTTTTAAAACCTAACTGGCCTTACTGCCTTGGTTGATTCGAAACCGAGGCATATACTCACGCAAAAAAAAAATCAGCCACGTGGAAAAATTCTGGCACTGATAGGCCTCGGGTGAAACAGCCCGTTGTAGTAAACCATTATATGCCTCGGTTCAGTGGGACCCGAGGCATAAAACTGCCCAATTATTTTCGAATTTTTAAAAAAGCGGGAAAGTGTGAGTTTCTGGTAGCGTTACTGCCTCGGTTGAATTTATAACCGAGGCATAAACATTCATAGGCCTCGGTTGTTTTGTTAACCGAGGCATAAAAGTTGTTCGAAATCACAAAAATGCCACCGCGTCCTTATCTACCTCGTTTGTGCAAGAACCGAGGCATATAGGGCGCTGTCTAAACATGAAACTGCACTAGTGGATGTTGGCCCATGACACATGCTTAGAAGAAAGGGAGTTCCTTGATTCCTTTCTTTCCTTTTATTTTCTTTAGTTTAAAATTCCATTAAGTTGGCTTGGTTGACTATTTTTAAGTTGACTTGTTGACCTTGACTTTGGGTTGACTTGTTGACTCAAAGAATTAGCTTAACCTAAAGCCAACATGTTAATTCAAAACTAACTTGTTTTGTAGGTTCATTAAGAGGTGGGACAAGGAAGGACAAGTGGCGCATTTAGATGGCTTTTGGAGAGCACATGTGGAGGAAAGAGAAGGAGCAAAGCTTTCTAGAAGCATCTAGAAAGGATGACCATATGCCTTGGCCACCAAGAAGTCTAGAAACATTTAGAAGGAGCTTCCACCTTGCCTTGGCTAAGAAGGCTTCTAGAATGTCCATGTGCTCCTTTGTAGACTTTGTTATTTGCATTGTAATCCTTTTTAGCTTATTTTTTTTGCTTAGAGGCCCTTAGACACTTCTATTTAAGGGGACCTTTAATACTTGTACAAGGGTTGAACATTTTTGAGAAATTAAACACCTCTGTGTATCAACCATTATGAGAGTCTTCCTCCTTAGGGAGTGGAGTGCTTTTAAGCCTTATCTTGAATCTTGATTCAAGTGGTGGCACACATCCACTCATCTTCAAGGTTGCCATGGCTTCTTCTAGCCTAGCCTTGTAGTGGCGTGCTTGTCACATTTTTATCATTTCTTTCCTTTCCATTTTATGCTTTCTTTTTCCTTTGTGTGTGTGACTTGGGTTTTACTCTTTTTATGTGTTGTCCAATCCTATTTGTTTTGAATCAGTCTTCTCTAGAACCTTGGAAAGGAACCTTCACATCTAGATAGCTTTCTATCTTAATGTCCAATAGGGATTTCCTTGGTCTTCTTAATCAATCATCACCATATTCAATAATATCCTATAAGGAACAAGATAATCCTACATCAAGTAGGCCGCCTCACCGCCATATTCAGATTCCTGCCCAAACTTATAGAACAAACTCGACCCATCATCCAACTTCTCAAAAAGTCCGCGAAGTTCTCTTGGAATGACGATTGTGGAAAATTTCCAAGACCTCAAAACTACCCTCACATTCCTCCAATCCTCCTCAAACCAGATGTACACCTCCCTCTACTGGTGTATATTACAACAATAGACCATATAGTCAACATCCAGTTTACTTCGTCAGTCGATCTTTGCAGGACCCCAAAACTAGATATATGATGGTGGAAAAACTAGCCCTATCTTATGGTAAATGCAGAAAGACGGCTCCGCCCATACTTCCAAAACCACCATATCATTGTCAAAATAGACTACCCCATCCAGAAAATCCTCCAGAAACCCGACCTTGCCAAACGAATGTCATCATGGGCCGTAGAGCTTTCCGAAAAATCCAAAAGGTGTAGGTGTCGATATCGTCTTAGAAGGCCCCAACCACATACTCATCGAAAAATCCCTACACTTCGCCTTTAAAATCTCCAACAACCAGGCCGAATATGAAGTCATCCTCATTGGCCTATCACTGGCCCGCAAAGTCCGAATACGCTCGCTGATATGTAAAACAGATTCCAAGTTGACAGTTGGCCACCTCAATGACGAGTTTCAAATTAAAGACGCAACTCTGCTCCAATACTACCACCTGATCCGCAACATTATGCAATCCGTTTTGACAGGGTACAAATCCAGCACATACCTAGAGGAGAGAATGCACGAGCAGACACCTTGTCCAAATTAGCAAGCATTAAACTTAAGGCCAAACATAAGTCCCTCCTGTAACAGACCCTATCAGCACCATTAACAACAAACGTCTGCCTCAACCTGGGCCATACCGACAATTGGACAACTCCGTATATCTAGTATCTCAAGACTAGAAAACTCCCAGCCAATGCCAACAGGGGATGGCCATCAAAAGCAACACGGTACCAATGATAGGGGACGATTTATACAAACGTGGATACGAATAACCCCTGCTCAAATGTGTTACAAAGGAGCAAACAAAGTACATACTTTAGAGAAATACATGAGGGAATATGCGGATACCATTCAGGTGCACGAACCATGACGACAAGAATACTTAGAGCCGACTACTTCTGGCCGACCATGGAAGCAGATTGTCAAGCTTTCATCAAAAAATGCATACCATGTCAGAAACATGACAATCTCATTCACCAGAAACAAGAGCAATTGCATTCCATACTCTCCCCATGGCCATTAACATAGTGGGGAATGAATATCTTGGGACCGTTCACCCCAGGCAAAGGACAAGTAAAGTTCCTCATCGTTGGTATTGATTATTTCACACAATGGATAGAGGCTAAACCATTGGCCACAATCACAGCACAACAAGTCCAACAATTTGTATGGAAAGACATCATATGCCGATACGGAGTCCCGCACACTATCATAACTGATAATGGTCAGTAGTTCATAGATAAGGAACTTGTTAAATTCTACAGCAGTCTCGAAATCAAACATATCACCAGCTCAGTGGAGCATCTGCAAACCAACGGACAAGCCAAGGCCGCCAACAAGGTCATACTAGTCGAGTTACAAAAAAGATTAGATGGCACAAAAGGCTGATGGCCAGAGGAATTGTTTTAAGTATTATAGGCTTACGGGGCAGAAGCGATGATACCAGTCGAGATTGGAGAACCCTCCTTACGTCGGCAAGTATATGACCATGACTAGAACCAACAAAATTTATTCACAAACCTAGATTTGCTAACTGAGTTGCGTGAGAAAGCACAAATCTGAAACATCGCAGTGAAATAGAGGGCAACCAGAAAATAGAACTCGGACCTCTGCCCACGGACGTTTGTCAAAGGGGACCTAGTTTGGAGAATGGCCAGCAGTGCAAGAAAGAGGGATGACAAGTTCTCAGCCAATTGAGATGGACCATATCAAATACGAGAGGATGCAAGAGGAGGTGCCTACAAACTAGAACAACTATCAGGAAAGGAGATACCGAACACGTGGAACGTATCTCACCTAAAGTTCTATTTTAGTTAGGCTTCCCAATGTAATAAACACAGACAATTTGTAACCCTGGGTGTACTCTTTTTCCTCACCAGACATTTATTCCCTAAGGAGGGTTTTGTGATGAAGGATTATCTTGTTCCTTTTTAAGATTATTGAATATGGTGTGAGTTGATTAAGAAAGCTAAGTGAAATCCCCACTAGACATTAAGATAACTAGCTATCTAGATGTGAAGGTTCCTTTCACAAAGCTCAAGAGAAGAAGATGATGGATTGATTCAAAACAAAAAGGAAATGGAAGGCACATAAACCATAGAAAACCAAGAACAATTAAAGGAAGAAGAAAACATAAAATGGATAGCAAAGAAATGGTAAAAATGTGAGAAGCACGCCACTACAAGGCTAGGCTAGAAGCCATGGCAACCTTGAAGATGAGTGGATGTGTGCCGCCACTTGCGATACAAGATAAGGCTTAAGAGTATTCACTCCCAAGGGAGGAAACTCTCACAAATGGTTGAGACACAAGAGTGTTTTTACTTCAAAATGTTCAACCCTTTTACATGTCTAGGAGCACCCCTTATATAGAAGAGTTTAAGGGCCTCTAAGCAAATAAAAGATACCTAAGGATGTCTCTACAAAAACCTAACCCTAGCTTCTAGAAACTAGGTCAAATAAGGTTACAAAAATGAGAGACAAAAGAGCTAACTATAGTGTGTGCAAGGATAATTTCGTTCTTGCACAAAAGGAGACAAAGAATGTGTCTCGTATGTCTCCAAAAAGTGGCCAAAGTGTGCTAAAAACAAAGGAGACCAAAGGTACATAGGTACACTTGCTTCATGCCTTTTACTTTATGCTTTATGCCTTTGCTTTACTCTCTCCTCCACATCATTTATGCTCCCCAATCACCATGCGCCACCTAGCATTGCTTTCTTACTCCTGTTGGCAAAAGCAATACAAGTCTAAATGCTGAAGCAAGATTTTGATGATGATAAAAGAAGCCTGAAAGCCATCTGGAAGACAATATGAAGACCATATGTTGTTATGTTTAAAGCTATCTTGTAAAATGTAATTAGATTAGTTAGAATCAGTATTGTACAAGAAAATTCTAGTATTTCTCGAAAAATCAAAGTGATAATCGATTATCACTTAGAATAATCGATTATCCTGAGCTGAACCAATTTTTTCAAGAAAGCACTGGAATAATTGATTATCACCTCTGATAATCGATTATCTGCTCAAAATTTTTTTTGTCATAAGCCACACTGGAATAATCGATTATCACAAGTGATAATCGATTATCCTGGTCAGTTGGGCGCGACTGTTCAGGTTTTTGATCTAATTTCTTGAAACCCTATTTAAGGAACCTCAGAGTTACTTCTCACTTACCTTTTTGAGAAGCTAGAGTACTAGTGTTGTGACTGTAAGAGAGTTCTCTGAGTGTTCTCAATAAAAGCTTTGAAAAACCTAGTGTGAGTAGAGCGATAACTTTTCTTGAGAGGTGTTCTAGGAGATTGAGTGCTACTGTTGTTGCTAGGAAAGCTAAGGTCAAGGTTCTCTGTGTGATTCAGAGAAAGGTGTTCATCTCTTGTGTGATTCAAGAGAGGTGTTTTCTTTCCTTACACTCTTAATATCTGATTGTAAATCTGTTACTTATTAGTGATTTAGTTAATCTCGTTTTTGAGAGATTAACAACTGGACGTAGGGTCTTTTGATCCGAACCAGTATAAATACTTGTGTTCAATCTTGTTCTCTATCTCTTTATTTCATCTATTGTTGAGTTTAAAGAAATTATTTATTGATCTAATTGATAAATTTTGGAAAAATTTTTAAAGTATTAATTTTATTACTTAAAAACCAATTCACCCCCCTCTTGGTTTTGTCCGCACACTCAAACATTCCGCTATGCGATACCAACAACTCCTAATTAACCTACAAAGCAAATAAACATAGATTAGCATGTAGGCTTAAGTCAAGTCAACTATAGTCAACAAGTCAAACCTAATCAAAGGTCAACAAGTCACCTAAAGTTGATTCAACTAAGTCAACTTAGGGAATCAAAAATACCAAACACAAATGAAAGGAATGAAGAATTAGTGAACTTCCTTTCTAAACATGCTTATTCTTCTTAAGCATTTGCCTCCATCCTTGGTTGGGGTCAATCCTTCATCATTTTGGCTAGGGTGTTTTTAACGAGGCACCCCAACTTTATGAATACAACAAAGGGTTCTTCATCTATTCAGTGGATTCATAAATATTTCTTTAAGTTCCCCACCACTTACCAAAGTAAGCAGCCTGGGTCAAACACCCAATTGTTAAAGCATTTTCTTAAGTTCCCCACCACTTACCAAAGTAAGCGGCCTAGGTCGAACATCCAATTGTTAAAATATTTTCTTAAAGTTCCCCACCACTTACCAAAGTAAGCGACCTGGGTCGAACACCCAATTAAAATATTTTCTTAAAGTTCCCCACCACTTACCAAAGTAAGCGGCCTGGGTCGAACACCCATTTGTAACTTATTTCCTTAAGTTCCCACCACTTACCAAAGTAAGCGTCCTGGTTCAAACACCCAATTGTTAATTATTTTCGCTAAGTTCCCCACCACTTACCAAAGTAAGCAGCCTAGGTTGCACACCAAATTGTTAAAGCATTTTCTCTAAGTTTCCCACCACTTACCAAAGTTAGCGGCCCGGGTCGAACACCCAATTGTTAAAATATTTTCTTAAAGTTCCCCACCACTTACCAAAGTAAGCGACCTAGGTTGAACACCCAATTGTTAAAATATTTTCTTAAAGTTACCCACCACTTACCAAAGTAAGCGCCTAGGTCGAACACCTAATTGTTAAAATATTTTCTTAAAGTTCCCCATCACTTACCAAGGTAAGCGACCTAGGTCGAATAACCAATTGTTATAATGTTTTATTAAAGTTCCCCACCACTTACCAAAGTAAGCGGCCTGGGTTGAACACCTAATTAAAATATTTTCTTAAAATTCCCCACCACTTACCAAAGTAAGCGGCCTGGGTCAAATACCCAATTGTTAAAATATTTTCTTAAAGTTTCCCATCACTTACCAAAGTAAGCAGCCTGGGTCGAACACCCAATTGTTAAAATATTTTCTTAAAGTTACCAACCACTTACCAAAGTAAGCGGCCTGGGTTGAACACCCAATTAAAATATTTTCTTAAAATTTCCCACCTCTCACCAAAGTAAGCGGCCTAGACCATGCATATCAAACAACTATAACAATTCCAAGAAAATAATAAAGTCATCAAACAACGCAACTATAACTCGAGTTAGCAACATCACACAACGCAATAAGTATACGAAAGGCATTCATCATATTAAAAGAAAGGAAAAATTGTACGAGTTATTACAAACTTATGATTAAAAACAAATCAAATATTCAAATCATAAATCCTAAGCAACTGGCTGCTCCATGTCCACCTCCACTACCACAGTTTCATCAGGGTTCGCAGCCACTGAAGCTGCCACCTTATTAGCTTCCTCCTCCGAATTGTATTCCATCTCGCTCACAAGCTGCCCGTCCACCACATCCTTGTTCACGTCACACTTGGCGTTAGACGCGTCAACATCCTTGTGGAAGAAGGCCGCTTGCCGCAAACCCTTCTGAAACCTATTGATGTGCTTTTGAATAATGTGGCCATTCAAGTCCTCAAGTTCGCTTTCTAGCCCATCATGCTTCTCCTTCAGCTCGTCATAATCGGTCTCAATGTCGACAATCTTTTCATTCAGTTTTTTCTCATAATCCAGACATCTGACCTTCCACGACCCCAACCGCTTCCTTTCCACTAATCACTCCTCCTTTTCTTTTTCCCTAGCTGCTTTCTCCTCTGCGTGCTTGTCGGCCTCGACCTTCAACTCTTCTCGGAGCTCCTCCACCTTTGACCGACCACCCTCATTCATCTCTCTTTGAAGTAAACTGCCCACTTTGCGCCCCAAGATCAAATCCTTACTATTAACCTCCAGTATGGCCTTGACCATGGCGTTGGGCTCCATGTTGTCAATGGAGTTGACTAGGGACTCCGCTAAATTAATTCAATGTCACGTCGGATAGTAGTCTCCGGCAGCTCGATCAGACCAGCCTCCGACTTCTTTGCCCCAAAAGAAGATCCCAGCCCCAACAGTGTGGCCCTTACTCGCTTTATGTCTTTCCCAGCACCCGTCTTGGCAAGCACGTCCGCGTTCCTCTTCGTCCCTGCATGGACATGCACCTCCACTAGCGGATCCTGTAAGTTAGGAACTTCAGTATTCCCAGCATTTTTTGCTTTTGCAACCTTCTCCTTGCACAGGGCCTGAAATAAGTTCAAGTTCTTCTTCCCAAGTTGAGCCATATGACTTGCAGTGGCAAGAAACATCGGTTATTTCCCTTAAAATAACATAGCGGTTAAAATACAAAAAGATACCTTCTAAATCAACAATTGGGTGCATGGATAAATAAACTATAACTAAACCCTTAGTGGGCATCTTATCGTTAAACTTCATCAACGTCTCCACCACCTCCCTACCAGCTACTAACAACTCCTCTCTCTTCATATCCTTATACCGCCAAGGTTTGTCAGTCTAGCTGAAGGGGAACTTCGTACTTCTGTCATCATTATAAAAGTAGGAACGCCTTGACTCCTCTACTACCACTTTAAAGAAACCATCTTTAAAGTGCTTAAACGATTGAAAAACGGCTTCCAATCTATTTATCCTTGACCGGCTTATAATTGACAACCAGGTAGTTGGACTCTTGGGCCGAGTGTCATAGAAGTACAGGAAGCACTAAGGTGACGGTTGGAGATACAAAGACCGACACAACACCAAAAATGCTTGTAGATAAGCCCAATTGTTAGGATGCAGCTGAGTAGGGACATCATTAAGTATTTTGAAATGGATTTCTCCTTTTAACTAGTGTTTCTGCAATCTAATGCAAGTTATTAACAATAAGTTGCTTAATTAACTAGAATACTCTGGATATTTATACACTTTGATATTTGTATATCTAGATGTACAAATTATATAAGTATGGAATTGTTTAGGTTATTGATTGAGAGTTCAATGGAATAACTTGGATATTTATACACTCTTGATTGCAGGATTTGTTTCGAGATTTCTTAATCTGTTTAAATTGCTTCATTTGAGGATTTTAGGGTAGAAGTTCAAGATGGAAGTGATGCAAAGGTTGAAATTTCTCCTCTTCATATAGTTTATACACTACTTGCTGAACCTATAGAAGGTGAACAACCAACGATATTCCACAAGCTTGATTTCTCCTATGGGTATCGTCTTGGTCGTCTAGGGGCCCGACCTAATTCATGAAGATGGATAAAATGTCCCAAAGTTGACCTAAAGTTTATAGGTCCAAGAATTGAGCCTAAGTTTATTTTGTTACTAATTGATATTTTATTAAGATATTTTGTATGAGAGAGATATTTTAATCAGTCGGTTATTGTTTTTATAACTACTTTACCTATAAAGTAAAGGTTAACTTCCAAGGTCAGGGAAACTATTTTCTAGCGTCAATCTTTTAATACTTTATTTTTTTTTTGTTTTAGTAACAACACCGAGTTTTTGTCGAAACATATATTGATACAATTGATTGATTTACATTGGTTTCTTCCCTCTATAATTTATGTACTTGTCAGTGTATTCACATAGACATATGTGAGCTTTACTTGATCCTTTCAAAAATAAGTTGTTTCTTCTTCGTATTGTAAATATGCTTCTGATTGCTAAGGTTTATAGTTGACACTAGTTTATATTCCATGCCTTACCCATTCTCTCAAATATTCTATCTTAATGTTGTAATTGCTATTCATAGCTTTTTGCACTCTTGATCATCATGACCAACCTTTAGGTTGGTTTTCGTGTCACTTTCATAGTCTGGACTAATAATTGTACTTGTAAAGAATAGTCCGAGATATTAGTTATTTTATGTCTAGCCATGGCATGAATATCTAAGTAGCAGTTGTAAAGATAATTCTTTACAATGCTTACTATAAACTTCACACTTTTTTCATTTTTTATTTTTTGGGTGGGGGAACATTGAGAGATATATGGACACAATTATATTGTGCTTATATTCTAAAACCTTAGACACTATCGTTAAGTAATCATACCTCATAACTATCAAATTTTCCCTGGAATTTGTAGAAAAGGAGGCTAGGAAGGTACTACTTTCATTGTTTGAGAAGAATTTCCCAAATGAAGATAACAACTTCTACATTGGGGATCAAATATGCATTCTCTCTCTTAGTAGAGAAAGCAAGTATCAAGAATAAACTTGATGAAGTGAATGAAACAATGCCAAAGGAGAAAGTGCTTCTAGAATACCTTATGCATCTCTTTTACACCATAACGACTTGTTAATTTTTCAAATTTTAAAACACATAACATTGTAATGACTTGTTAATTTTAACTTTTACGTTTTGTCATTTACATCATTTAATATTAAAATTGTAAACTTTGTTCTTTGTTCCTTTTATAAACGTTATATGGACAAATTATAAATACAAAAATCTAAAATATTTATCTTTTATAATTTTTCTTTTATTTCATGATTCATGTATTATTAAAAAAATAAGAAACAAACAAACAGACAATATCGGGAGTTTTTAAACTTCAAGCACCCTATCCAGTAGTAGAGATTTCGAAAACCCTAGTAGTAGGGGTTTTGAAAACCCTAGCCAGTAGTCGGGTTTTAAAAATCCCAAGCAATAGCGGGGGTTTCGAAAACTCCAAACAAGTTGCGTTTTTTTAGGAGTTGTTAAAAAACCTCGTAATTTGTTAGTTATAATAGTTTTTCCATGAGAATTACAAATCTCAAATAAAGTAATTAGTGGGGGTTAAAACCTCCGAAAACGCCAAATATAACCGCTAATAAAAACAATTATTTTTGTAATATAATTATATTCTAAAATACTAATATTTTAAAAATTGACATTTAAAAATATTACAAATATTAGAAATATTTTAGAAAAGTACACTAATATAAAACATTTTAGATTTTAATATCTAAAACACAAGAAAAATATTTAATGTTTTATATTTAAATATCAATTTTATAAATGTTTGTATATTTTTATAAAACACTTAATAATTATATTCCAATATTTTAAATAAATATATTCTATTTAACAATTAAATATAAGAATTATATTCAATTTATAATTAAATCAAATAATTTATAATTGGATTTCAAAAATAATTAATAAAAATATATAATGTTTATAAAAAATTAAATTTGGTCTCAATTTGGAAGGAACAAAATTGTTCCATTTTAACCAAAACTAAGATTAAATTGACCCAAAATAACGTATGTAAAGACTGAATTGAACAAAAATAACGAATATATGGACTAAATTGAATAAAAGGAAATAACACAACCACAAACTGACACATGCACTAACATTGACATGTGACAAATTGTGACTTAACACGTGGATAATTTTTTTGTCAATTTAAAAATTAAAGAAAAAATAAAAAAAAAAATCAAAGAAATTAAAAAGCTAGAAGTTGACACGTGACTGTTCATTGACATGAATTATTTAAACACCACAAAAGGACCAAATTCAAGAAAATGAGGATCTAATTGAATGCAAAACGAAAAAATGGACCAAATTTAACAAATACAACGAAAATAGGGACCAAATGTATATTTAAGCCTTTTTGCTAATTTTATTGTCTAAGAACTGCAAAATGAGTTAATAGATTGTTCATTCAATTTTCTTTTGTATTTTCGTCATTCAATCCGTCTTTTACATGATTCTTTACATTTCACCAATTATATTCATCCAAACAATATTCGAATGTGCTTCTATCTCTTCATCTCGTTCAATTTTCCCTTTCATTCAAGATTAAATTAGGTTTGCTTTTGTAAAATGTTGATTTGGTGTATGTGCAAAGTAATTTCACTAAATCAATGAGCATACAATGACCATTTTTGAATTCAAGAAGTACATAGTGACTCTAGGAATATTTGTGTACTTTCCAAAAGGGATCATTTTTACCTGTAAACAAAGGTGATATGTTTATAGTAGCATCTTCAACAAAGATTTGATTTTGTCCAACATTTTGAGATCTAGTTTTGAAAAACTACCAAAAACCAACTTTGATGGCAACTTGTAGAATAAAAGAGGAGGTTGAACAAAACCAACAGGGGGTGAGATGGTTTGAAGTTAAACTTTTGATTTTTATAACTTTTCATACATTCAAAACTTGTTTTTAGTAAATCTTAAGTTTCTATTAAGTTGTAATAGAAAATATTAGAATATTTAATCTTTTGGAAAGTATGTAAAAATTAAATTTTTCTTAGTAACAGCCGAATAAAAAGAATAAGGAATACGGAAAGTCATACATAAAAGTTTTATACTAGTTCAGATCAACAAGTATCCTACATCTAATGGTTAATCACCTTAAAGAGAGTGATTACAAATTTACTATCTTAAACTGATATTACAACCACTAATACATAATGAAACGTGCAAAAAAAAATTAAGATAATGAAAAGAGACCTCGTTTGCAAAACCTACAAAGGATGAGAAAACACATGTCTTCATAATCGCAAGAGATAAACCTAACCTCCCTTGAATAACAACAAAGGATGAAAAAAACTTCTCTTGAAAACAACAAAAGATAAGAACAC
Source organism: Vigna unguiculata (assembly GCF_037176805.1). Lineage (NCBI taxonomy): Eukaryota > Viridiplantae > Streptophyta > Magnoliopsida > Fabales > Fabaceae > Vigna > Vigna unguiculata. The sequence goes on from NC_140801.1 coordinate 19,703,693, forward strand.
TTCCCTTAACAAACTTTAAGGGATGAACAAAGCTTCAAAACCTTAACAACAATAGACACATCTTATCATTCAAGAACACATTCTGAGAAATTTAAAAGCCACTATTCTGAAAACTAGGCTAAACCAAAACTTGTTATAAAGTGAATTTTCACAATATAACTTCTATTTCTTTAAAACATAGAGCTCTACCTAATTTATAGAAGAAAATTGTGCTTTGGCCCATTTCAAAATTGTTAGTTTTGAAATGGTTGAAATGCCAAGAAAGAGGGTTGAATTGGCTAGTTAAAAAATTTAGGCTATCTTTTACAAGCTGAAAACCACCTTTAATTGAATCAATTAAATTACCAAGTTCGGATACAAAAGATGTTGGACAATATACTTTTAGTCGATCAAAAGCAAAGTTAACAGATTGATTTTACTAAACAGATTCTATTATGGTATAATCAATCGATTGAAACAGAAAAACAGTCGACTAAAATACTGGGAAAAATGCAGAAATGCAGATTCAAGTGTTAAACTAGAAATAATGCACAAGAATGATCAAGATAGGTCCTCAATGATTATACAAACATGCTCAATGCTGTAGATGTCATGAAAACTTGCAAGAACATGAAAAAGATTATTAAAGCACAAGTTCTTGAAACTTTAAAATGAGTATGCAAGAGAGAAAGGTTAAAGAAGAGAGGAGACCACGAGATTTTTATAATGGTTCACTCAAACCTGAGCTACATCCAGTTTGTCAAGGCAACTTGAGCTTGACTTTGCACTATTTCAAAAGATTTACAAAGTATCCACCCTTACACTTTCAAAATATGCAAAAACCACACAAAAGACTCTTGAATCACTCAAGAGACACACCAGCACAGCAAGAACCCTCTTGCAGACCTGGAAAACCACCAGGCACACACACAATGCTTAAGAAAGATCAAACCTTAGTGGTAGGACAGCCCAGCCTACCATAAACCACTTTCTCCAAGCTTCAAATGAAGCCAAAAGCTCCAAGAATTGATCTAAGATCAATCTTCAGCTGCTGCAAACTGTATGATCACGAAGGAGAGAGTTTCCAGAACAAATTCGCGCTAAAAAATGACCAACAGACCTCTCTTTCGAAAATCACAACTTTTATAGTCAAACTGTTATGAAATTCAATAAGTTGATTTCCAAATCAATCGGTTGATTTCACTTGACTTAAGTGAAATCAGTCGATTAAAAAAAAAAATCAACTAATTGAATTTGTTGCAGTTTAAGACTACTACAACCAACCATTTAACCTGTTAAAAAACCATTCAACAGATTAAAAGAGACATTTTAACTTGTTGAAAAATCATTCAACAGATTAAAAGACACAGCTAAGACCAAATACATCTAATTAATGCTACAAGGTCTACAATATGAATTACAAACTTCAAATACACTTTCTTAATGATGTAATCATGTGGAGAGCACACGTTCCAGCCTTAATCAACATGGATATCATTAAATCTCCTTTCCTTCATCAATGTAGGCTTCATTCCAATGATAATGGCTTCAAGCAAGTTCAAAAGGGCTTCATTAAATCTTCATCAAATCTTCAAGAAGCATACCACCTTGGCTTCTCATGTCAACAAAAATTAGGCTAGGATAATCAATTATTGCTTATGATAATCGATGTTTCCAAAATGATTCAGAAAACAAATTTTCTTTTATGATAATCGATTATTTCATAGATAATTGATGATCTCAACCTAGAAAATTTATCTATAATCGATTATGATAAGTGATAATCGATTATCACATTGGAATAATATTTTTTATGTGAATTTCAATACTCATCGAGGTGTTAAGGATGTAGGTGAGTTGCAACTGTCTCCCACTCACTATTTAGAATTTTATTACACTAATTTAATACATAAATCACATTTCTAAGATTTCAACACAACTTTTTACAAGTCTTCAAGATGATTTTTGCATTCCAACTATTCTTCAAGAATTAATCTTTTTCTTCATTAATTTATCATCATCAAAACTTCCTTTTCTTTAAGATTTAACGTCGGACATCCATCTTCACCTTAAATAAACACCATTGGGCCATCCTTTTTGGACATTATGGAATTAATGTTTGGAATAAAAGGGAGTTGGGTGCCATGGATGAAAAGTTATGCGTTGATCAACAATGCATAAATATTGAGCAAAAGTGGTATGAAAGCCGACAAATAATATATGAAATGACGGAGGATGTAATTGATAAAACATTGTGTGGATGTAGTTAAGATTGTTAATAACCTCCATGGAAAGTAAAGATTTGATGTTGAAATTGTACAGTTAAGGACACTTCATCAACACATCAATGTTGTGCTTCAAATTTTGGCTGAAAGGGTGGGACAAATGTCTAATGATGTAAGTCAACTATTAAAATATTATAAACAAGCGTAGGAAACTGAAATTGTTGATTTTTATGAAGAGAATGAGGTTTGTGGACAATCATATAATGTTGTAAGACATAGGAAAATATTTTTATTTGATAAAATAAATTAATGGGATAATGTTATTTATTTAAATTATTTTTGGATTGGCAGGATAAGGATATATGGTAAGCTCACTTGGTTAGATCTTTAATAGAATGGATCTTAAGTTTAATTCCCATGTAGAATGTTTTTTACACTTTTTAAGTTTTAATATATAAAAAAATGTATTATAAAGTTGGTAAAATGTGTAACGTGATATCATAGCCTAGTTGGTTATAAGTTATGATTAAAATAATATAGGACAATTTTTAAAGCTAGGGTTTAGATAAGCAGTTTATTAGACTCTGTTAGAAAAATAGGTAGTTTAGAAGAAAGAGAGTTAGGTGTGTTGGCAATGGTAACCATATATGGAACAAAGATACAAGTTTCGATCTAGACTTGGAATTATAATATTGGATGATATATGTAACATCCCATTTAAATATTAACCTTAAATGAATGTAACGTCACACAAAATAATATAAGAAGCCAGTCATGGAGTATAACCACTACTCCTTACAGTTGTCCAAAAGAAACCAGGAAAGAAACTAAGGCACACCGTGATGCCAGTAATAAAATAGAGTAAGGTATCTAAAATATTCCAATTAAAGTTCTAGGATAAGGCAAAATATGGGTCATAGCCTTAAAAGAAAAGCCCAAATAAGCGGAAGCCATCCCAGAGGCTAAGCAGCGAAATCACCATTTCCCTGTTGACCACGAGGATTTCTCGCATCTGCTCACATCAATAAATTGATGATCATCGCAAAGAGAGAAAATCACACACACAGAACATACAACAAGCAAAATGGGTAAGCTGGAGTAGAAAATGATTTATCATACAGTTACATACAATTTCATAGTTCAAGATGCTCATGTCAACCAATCATGTTATGACTTGCAACCAATACACTAAGACTCACGACACGACTCATTCGGATACATATAATTAGTCAGATTCAGCGGATGCTTGCACTTATGGTGGTCTTTACTGCTCTACCGAGCTAAATGTTACTATGTTTCATTCCCCCCCCCTCTACAAGGTTAGCCCTTAAAGTGTTTCAGGCCTCTTGCTACTCTCACCACTCGAGTCAATACGCTCTATGTAAGACTAACTAACTCTTTAGAGTGTTAAGACAATCCTTACCTTGAATCCTTACTAAAATATATAGATAGGGCACCACCATGAACTCCCACTAACAGGGTCATGGAATTACATCCTGACCAACTGAGGCACCACCATAAGGTCTCACCTAGAGGCTCATGGAATTACGTCCTAACCAAAGAGGCACCACCACGAAACTATCGTGGAATTACGCCCTAACCACATACAAATCATGTTTCACCAACCAAGAGTGTATTAGTCATGCATACCAAACTCATGCCAACATTTATAACCCACCTTCATTCATATTCCATGCCAAAATCATACCAAACTCATCATATTAAGTCTATGAACCATTCTATACATGTTTTAATACAGTAATCCAACTAAACATGTGACATTCATCCAAGAGTAGAGAAATAAATAGAACAAGAACTCATTCTCTCCCAGCTCCTCGCTCAGGCATAAGGGTCTCGCTCAGGCGATAAGTTCTCTCGCTCAAGCGAGCTCCTTTCGCCTAGGCAAGAGCTCGACAAACAGGAACAATGGCCTTCTGCACTTTCTTGCTTAGGTGAGACCTCCTCGCCTGAGTGAGACTATCCCTCGCTCAAAATGAAGACTGGTCGCCTAAGCGACAACTCGCAGAAAAGACCTTAGCGAGCCTCTGTTAGTCTCGCCTAGGCGAGGCACGCTCATTTGGGCGAGAAAACTAGTGCTCACCACTGTTCTCCTATGTAACAACCAAACTTTCGAATCAAATCATGCTTTAACATAATCCCAAATCAAACACAACAGCAATCCAATCCATACCAACTCATAACAGAGGTAAAACAAGTAGAAAATAGTAAGAAACAGAAAACCCTAGCTTCCCTTACCTGGAAGGAGCTAGTACAAGACCTCGACACTTTAAGCCAACGGACCCAGGAGCTCCACAAGCAGACTTGAGAGCTGAGAACAGTGGCACAGAAGATAAATGAGTTTAATATTGTGAACCCCAACAAAAACCATGAAAAACAACTTAGAAAGGGAAGACTATGGTTCAAGAACTGACTTACATGAAAGGAGAACGAAGTCGAACTTGCTTGAATGGGACAGAGGGACAAACCCTAGCAAAGGTACTGTGGAGAGAAGAAAGTGAGAGTTAGGGCACTGATTTTTTAGAGTGAGCTGCAAATGAAAGACCTTGGCTGCTTTAGGGGCCTTGGCACCTTATGGGTCAGCCTTTAGGCCCAATAGTATGGCAACCCTTAAACATTAGGACACTAAATAAAAGTGGGCCTTACAATATAGTTGGTTACAAAGGAGCCATAATTTTTGAATTGAGTAGTGTGGCCAAGGTAAAGGGAATTAACTAGACTTTGTTTATGGAAAAATGTTTAGTAAATTTTATTTGGATTAAAGTATATAATTGTATTTTACTTTGATAGTTAAAAAGATTTTAACAGTTGTTGGATAATGTTTTTATTTATATGGGTCTTTTATCGAGACCAAGCTTGTAGCGATTGTGACTTGCTATTTTTGGTGAGGTTTTATTACAAGGAAGTTTTATTAACTAACATGGTTTTGTTGGCTTAAATTTTTTTTTTATCTATTGCTATCTTATTTGGATAAAGTGAAAATTTGTTTTGGATATTTGTAGAGTATTTTTATGCATTCATATTTTAAGTGGATAAAGCTAGAATAGTTTTTCGTATTTTCAAGTTGGAAATGGTTTATTTTATGTATGTAATTGTGGTTTTGTGATTAGCACAATATATGATATACAAAAGTTAAATTATTTGAAAACTTTTAGTGCCTTGAGGCATGTGTTTGGTGATTTGGGGTGTTTGTGTAATTTTCTTTTCAAGGGTTGTAAATATAAATAATTAGTATATTATACATAATATAGATTATAAGACTTTCATAATATTGTACTCCATATGATTTAATACTATATATATATATATATATATATATATATATATATATATATATATATATATATACTATATTGGTTTACAACAAGATCGGCATGAACTAATACTCAGACTTAGCAACTAACTTATTGATAGCCTCCTTTTCAAGCTGGTTGAGCCAAAGGTTGAAATGGTGACTATGGTGGATGATGGGTTCGCGGAAGCTTGGTGTTGAGAGAAAATGGCTCTCGGTTTTGGTGATTTAATGGTGGGATGAAGGTTGTTTGTGGAGCTCTAAGAGAGGTTAGGCCAACTCTAGAGAAAGGGGTGCTAGAGAGACCTCTTGGGATGCTCTAGCAAGTGATTAAGAGAAGAAGTATGGCTCAAAAGTAATTTTGGCAGCATAACATTATCATTCTCAAAGTGAGAAGTACATGGGGGAGACACCTCTATTTATAGAGTAAGGTGTCTCGAAAATGGTTAAAACCCTAGAATCCTAACATGCACCAAAACCCTAAAAATGTTATCTTGGTGAAGCAGAGTTTGACATGTGGCAATCCTCACTTTCACAAAAACAAACCACTAATGTGTTGCCATGTGAAAAGAAACTTTATGAAAAGTCTCTCAAATAGGATAATGACACATGGCCACTACCTGTGTAAGAGAACTCTCCATTAAAGAGTTTGCCATGTGGCACATGTGGGATGCTCTTCCTAAGCTAGCTTGATTAACATAATTAAACATCAAAGAGTTGCTTAAGCTTGGCGCATATGATGCTCCCTACTTAAGTAAGATTGTTTTTAAAACCCTACACTACATGACCCTTAATACAAGGTCTAAAAATGCTCCATGATGACCCAAGTGAAAAGAAGTTTAGCTTCACCTTGACTAGATGTTGTTAACTTATCTTGAATTTGCTTAGCCATGTTTCTTGTGATTGTACCCTTAGCTAAAGGTCTGCCATCATCCCCTCTTTATTGAGAAGGATTTGACCTCAAATCCATAGGTTCTTCATCTTCATTTGGCTCCAAATCTCTTACAAAAGGGGTTAGATCACAAACATTGAAAGTAACACTCACATCATACTCACATGGTAATTATAGCCTATATGCATTATTGTTAATTCTTTGAAGCATTCTAAAAGGTCCATCACCACGAGAATTGAGTTTGGTCTTCCTTTGTTTTGGAAATCTATCTTTGCTCAATTAAAGCCATACCTAATCTCCTTCCTCAAAAATCACTTCCCTTTTTCCCTTTTTATTTTGTTTGGTGTATCTCTCACTTCGGTGTTGTATTTGAGACTTCACCTTCTTATACTTTTTCTTCACAAATTCGAACCTAGATATCCCTTCCTTATGAATAAAATCACTACTACACCATTTTCACTTTAACCAACAATTGAAAAGTGTGGTCTAAACTTTAGGCAACACTTTGACAACATATCTATAGGTGTGGAGGATATGGCCGTGGGCTTAGGTTATAGGCAACAATTTTTTGTATTAAGGCCACACAATTTACAAAATTGTTGCCTTATATTATTAGAATAAGCCACACATTTGAAATGTTGCTTATTGTTTATAGATAACAAAATTTAAATGTTGCTTATTGTTTATAGGCAACACATTTGAAATGTTGCTTATGGTGTATAGACAACACATTTTAAATGTTGCTTGTTGTTTATAGGTTACACATTTCAAAATGTTACTTATTGATTTTAGACAACACATTAAAATGTTGCTTATTATTTAGACAACATATCTTGAAATGTTGTCATATGTAAAGACCATAATTTTTAATTGTTGTTTATGCTTTAGAGAACACTTTCTTAATGTGGTAAAAAATAAATATTATACATCATAACACTTTTGACAATATTTTAAAATTAATTTAGAAGGTAAATGTACATTTAAATTGATAGTTTTAAAATTATAATTATTAATTTATGTAATTCTTATATTATTTTATTATTGATTTATGTCACAGATTAATTGTGACTTTAAATTATGACAAAGTTTTTTTATATCACATATAATTAATACAAAACATGTAATATACATAATAATTGAATAAAACTTATAAGAGTTCAACGTAAAAAATTATAAGCATTAAAACTAAGAGTTAAAAGTCACAGAGGTAGTATAATGTATACTAAAAGCAAAATTGTTGTAAGCATTAAAATTAATTGAATTAAAAGTTAAAAGATAACAAAAAAATTATAACATTTGCTCTCAAAATTTAGAGGTTTCTTGAATCAATCATTCTACTATTTGCTCCATTTACTCTATAGTATTATCTTGAGGTCCAACCTAAAAAATAAATAAATAAAATGAAACACTGAGACATATTTTATAAATTAAAATTTTTCTTTAAAAGTTAAAGATAACATGGACCTCTTTGAAAACAAGCATTAATGAGCAAATTAACGACAAATAACAACATATAATAAAATGAACATAACATAAATAGCTATATGTATCTCACTAACTATGTAGTCATCCACAAAGATTAAAACATGAAGCTACTAACACGTTTGAGTGGAAAAATCTTCTTCATGCATGATTATAGGTTGGTGATAACGTTGTCGTTAACGCGATCAAATTAATACTACTAAACTATAGCAACTTCAGTATTGCTAAGATAGTAGTCAAGAAAATAGAAAGGGTAAAGTAACCCTAAGTCATCTCCCAACCAACACGAAATTGATTTTTAACAAATTAGTTCTTATAAAATCTATACAAAAGAGTTAATCAAATAAAATAATAAAAATATAAAAGTATTAAGATAAACAAGAAAGAAATAGAAAAGATAAAAAGATAAAATAAAAACAATAGTATAGAAAAATAGGCCGATTCCACTACTTTTTCAAAATAGGATTCATCATTAGTTTTCTAAAGATTATTGTTATTGATTTCTTGTTTAAGACTTCAAATTAATCAATGTAACTTCTCAATTAATTTGATGGTGTTCTTACTTTCAACTAAAGTAACTTCTCAATCAAAAGCAAGAACTTTATAGATTAATCATAGTAAATTTAACCAAAGTAACTTTTCAATTAAATATTACTAATCCTAATCATGTCCATTCTTTTACCTCATATATCTAGTAAAAAGATAATTAACCAAAGTAACTTCTTGATTAATTCTAATCTAAGTTAATATGAAAGTAACTTCTCAATTATTAGCAAAAACTCATGCAACCATATGAAAGTTTCTAAAAATAATCAAAGTAACTTCTCAATTAAAATTTAAAAACCCTTGGACTCATATGATTGTTATGTTATGTAGATTTAACATCATGCTAACTTGCTACAATGTAAAAAAAACATTATTTTTACTAAATTAAGAACCAAAAGACATAGATGAAAATAAATCTCAACAAGAATCAAAAGAACAAACAAATTTATTCAAACCTCAGAATCCAATTAAGAAATTACAGTGGAACTAACCCTTGAACCTTAGTCTTTCATGGAATGCAAAATAAATAAAAATAATAGAAGAATGGAGAGAGAAAAAGGAAACGAAATTAGGCCCCCCTAAGGGTTCCTAAACTCCGAAGTCCCCCAGCTTTTTTCTGCTTCTCCCTTGATCTCTTTATATAGGACTTGTACTGGGCTTTTCGGTTGCTAAAACCTCTCAAATATATTTTAAAATAAAGATAAATATTATTTATCTTTATAGTTATTTTAAAAATATTTGGAAATATATAGACTATTTGACAAATATAGTTGGTTAATAATTTATGATATAATTAAATAAAATAATTATTTAAAGATATCTGATAAATTATCACCAGAATTTGACTACTTGAATATTTGACTGTCCATTGACAGGATGACACGTGGCAGCTCCTTCTCTCTCCCAAATTAAGGTTTCACATATGCTTGTAGTTGATCCAACGTCATGTGGCGCGATGGTCGTCTTCTCCAGCGACAACGAGGTGCAAGGTTGGCTTGGAGGCTTCACGGTGGCTGTTGCGTTGCGTTTTCCGACAACGCTGCTTACTTCATGTGTGTGTGGTGGTTGCAGGTGCATGTCGTTGCTCTGGATGGCTTCGCTGTGTGCTCGCATAAAGCTTCTTCGTTGTTGTGCTCTTCGTGCAGGTTCGTTTTGTGGTGCTACTGGTTCGCTCATGGCGGCGCCACAATGGTTTCGCGATTTGTTCCCAACTCTTGCGGTGGTTGTTCATCTCCTTCCCGACTAGAATGGTGATTCCATGGTGGTTGGCGTGAGTGCATTACAGGTGCAGGGATTTATGGCAGCGCAGAGGTGGCTGAACGTTGTTGTGGTGGCCGTGACTGGTGGCTGTTAGGGTTTCCAAGAGAAGAAGCTAGGGTTGAAAATGATGACGTGGCACGCCCTAATTGGTTCACATGCATGTGCAAGGATTAATGCGATGTGGAATGTTTTAATTGGACAGATTAAAAAATAGGGATTGCCACATGGCATGATTTGAGTGCATCTAGTTTATGAGAGAAAACAGGGGTGAAAATAGACAAAGTTAGGGGTGTAGAAGTAGGTTTTTTATAGCCCGTTTGGAAAGAGGGGAGTGTATACGTAATGTATTTGTTGACAAAGATTGATTAAAAGATTTTGATGATGATAAAGATGATGAAGAAAACACTTGAAGATATTGAAGAAAATATAGTTTATGTTTAAAGATTCTTATTGTAATAAACTTAAACTTTTTCTAGTTAGGTGCAAAATTGTTGAAACAACAACCAGCTCGCAACTCCTCTGAGAAACTCATTTTTCGTAAAAATCAGTATGGTAATCGATTACCAACTCAAAAAATTCTATTTTTTAAAACCCACTTAAGATAATCGATTACCACGAATGGTAATCGATTATCACTGGCAGTTATAACTTGGCTCTTGAAAAACGACTTGAAATAATCGATTACCATTTCTGGTAATCGATTACCACTGGCAGTTATAAAAATATTTGTTCACATTTGTACATGAGATAATCGATTACCATTTTGGGTAATCGATTAACACTGCAAAACTTTGTTTTCGAAAACCACTAGAATAATCGATTACCTTAAATGGTAATCGATTATCCTTGGCAGTTTCAGCTAAACTCTTCATTTTTAACTCAACCTGCGAAAATCTCTTTAAATAGAACTCAGTTTCCAAACTTCAAACTACCTTTTTAAGATTCAGATTGCTCTGTGAGATTCTTAAAGAAAGCTTTGAAAAACCTAGGGTGAGTGAGTGATAACTTTTTCTAAGTGAGTTTTTAGAAGATTAAGTGTTGTGCTGTTGCTAGGAAAGCTGGTCATCCTCTATGTGATTCAGGGGGAGTTTTGTTCATCTCTTGTGGTTGTTCAAGAGAGGTGTTTTCTAATCCTTACTCTTATATAATATGTTCTAATATGTTTATTATAGTGATTGAGTTAATCTCTTTGTTTAAGAGATTAACAACTGGACGTAGGGTCTTTTGATTTGAACCAATATAAATATTAGTGTGCATCTTTCTCCTTTAAACTCTTTATTTATCTGCACTTGCATTTAAAGTAACTGTGATTTTAAGTTAATCATTTAAATTTTGAAAAAAAATTTTAAAACCTGTTAAGACTTATAAAAATCCAATTCACCCCCCTCTTGGTTTTTGACCATAGTTTAAATATTCCGCTCCGCGATACCAACAGTATGGGGTGCGAAAGTAATTTTTCCAGAACTTGTTGAATTTAGCCTTATTTAAAGGTGGTTTGTAACTTCAATCAATTTAGTTTCCCACTTTGAATGAGCTTAATCTTAACTTCAGCTACATCAACAAACGTTAAAATATCCAAAAATAATTTATGCAGCTAAAAATCACTTTTTAACACATTTTTATCACACAAGCTCAAACAACCTAATTATCAGAACTGTCAATTAAATCACTCTTTAAGCACACAAATTCAATTAAATACCCAGAATTAAACACTAAATGAGGAAAAAAATACGCACTCATTAGTTGGTCATATGTTTCACTATTCCTGATTTACACTACCTCAGATGGAAGGAAAAAGACATTTTAACCAATTTTAATATCAATTAAATTGCACCATGATTTTGAAATCAGCAAAACAGGTACACTAGAATCCATCATATTCGATATAAGCTTTGATATAAACTTAAAAAGTAATGATATTATCTTGAAATTCAATTTATGAGAGAACAAAGTATATACTATTCAAGAGAAAAAAAATAAGGCCTTATTCACATAATATAAATCTCTTCACAAACACTAGTAAGAAATAAAAATAAGATAAATTAGCCTTCTCTAGGTAACTAAAATCAACTTATGCACGCAGACTTTTAAAACAACCTTTTCAATTAACTTGAATGCATAAGTTAATTTTACCAAAAAAATTTATTCATTCTAATTTCCTTTCTTTTTCTCTTACAAGCACATCAAAAAGTTTGTTCAAAAAGTTTATTCATGTTAGAACAGAGAATTAATGCATGAGTATTACACTTCGAATTTTCAAATCTAAAACTTGACTAATTTACTATGTATTAGAATGAAAACTTTAATGCATACAAAACTTTATACATATTTCTTGAAAACAGAAAGGAATAATTGTTTATTCCTTATTGATGATTATTAGATCAGCTGACCTATTTAAACATATACATGTGTAACGGATCATATTCTTAGAAAGAATAAATCCCTATAACTACGGGATTTTATTCTTATTACAATCTTCCTAATATTAAAACAAAATCTCAACTAATTAAAACACAATAAATAAAAAATCTACAATTAATGTTGGCTATCGTAAAAAATCTACACTCCCCCTCAAGCTAGTGAATAAATATTTTCTATTCCCAACTTGGATACAATTCCTTCAAACATGATATTGTGTAGACCTTTAGTAAGGACATATGCAAGTTGATCTTGTGTAGATACAAAAGGAGTACAAATCAACCCACTTTCCAATTTTTTCTTAATAAAGTGCCTATCCACTTCAACATGTTTAGTCCTATCATGTTGTACTGGATTATGAGCTATACTAATGGTAGATTTATTGTCACTGTATAATTTCATAAGTTTCTTCCATCTTATCTTCATATCATCTAGGATAATCTTTAGCCATAGAAGTTCACATATTCCTTGAGCCACGGCTTCAAATTTTTCTTCGGCACTTGATCTTGCCACGACATTCTGCTTCTTACTTCTCCAAGTCACCAAATTTCCACCAAGAAATGTGCAATATCTGGTGGTTGATCTCCGGTCCACAATTGACCCAACATAGTCTGCATCAGTGTATGATTCAATACTTAGGCTTTGGTTTTCTCTGAACAAAATTCCTCTACCTGGGGTGCCTTTTAGATACTGAATAATTCTGAAGAGAACATGTAAATGTGCCTCTTTTGGTTTATGCATAAATTGACTTACTAGGCTGACAACAATGTCTGGCCTGGTATGGGATAAGTAGATGAGCCTGCCTACAAGTTTTTGATACATCCCTTTATCCACAGTCACATCCTCCTCCATACTTCCTAATTTCATATTCGGATCGATTGGAGTGCTTGCTGGTTTACATGTTGTTCTGCCAGTTTCCTTAAGCAAATCCGTAACATATTTTTGTTGAGAAATGAAGATTCCTTTCTTAGAGTAGGCTACTTCAATTCCCAAAAAATACTTGAGTTTACCTAGTATCTTTATTTCAAATTCTGCTGCAAGACATTCATTCAGCTTTTGCTGCTCTCTCTTGTCATCATCGGTTACAATAATATCATCTACATAAACCATCAAAATAGTTACTTCCCTTGAAACTGAGTGTTTGAAAAAAAGAGTATGGTCTCCCTGACTTTGTTTATAACCCAAACTAGTCATCACATTAGAAAATCTACTGAACCATGCTCTAGGAGATTGCTTTAATCCATATAAGGCCTTTTCTAGCTTGCATACAATTCTTAAGACTGCCATTTCATCATAACCTGGGGGTAACTAGTAGATGTTACCTCATATAGTGGTACCGGATTGGATTCTTGAACATGACTAGAAACTGGAATGGCCCTCGTTTTTCTCCTTGAATGCACCAGATTTTTCCCAATTTTTCTACCATTTGTAATCTCAATTTCAAATTGGCTTTCAATTTGTTGAGGTTCAATCTCAGGTTGAGTTTTGGTGATAGTAGTTTCGATCTCTAGTTGTATTCCAATTTCAAGTTGGGTTGGACTATTTTCAAGTCTGTCCACGTTCACCACACAAGGATTAATTCCAGGTCTTGAGAATATTAAAAGCTCATCTTCCCATAATGGTTCATCTTCCCTTAATGGTTCATCTTCCTTTGTTATACTCTCCCCCTGAAGATGAGATTCCCTAAAATAACTTTCATGTTCATGAAAGGTAACATCTCTAGACACATAAAATTTTCTAGATATAGGGTGGTAACATCTATATCCCTTTTGTGTGTTTGAGTAACCTACAAAAACACACTTGCTAGCTCTATGATCAAGTTTTCCCCTTTCATTATTGTGAACATGGACAAATGCTACACACCAAATATTCTAGGTTGAAGTTTGTTTGAGGACTCTATGTGGGGATAGAATGAGGACAAGATCTGCATAGGACTTTGTAAATTTAGAAGTTTTGAGGGTAAACGATTGATTAGGTATGTGGTAGTGAGAATAGCTTCCCCCCAAAAAAATTTCAGGACATGATTTTGAAAAAGAAGGGCTCTAGTATGATTTAGAAGATGCCCATTTTCCTCTCGCCACCCCATTTTATTGAGGTGTGTGAACGCACAAAGACTCATTGATGAGTTCAAATTTTTTCCCTCATTTAATATTTAAATTTGGGGATTTAATTGAATTTTCTGTGCTTAAAGATTGATTTAATTAGGATTTGTGATTATTGGATTTATTGAGTAAGTTTGATAAAAGTGGCGTAAAAATTGATTTTAGTTGCATAAAATATTATTGGATATTCTAACGTTTGTTAATGCAGCTGGAATTTATTTTTGGTCAATTAATAGTGTGATTTTGAAATATTCAAAGTTACAAAATAAGTCCAAAATCAAGAAATTCTGGAAAAAGAATAAATCAGGAGCTAAATGCACCCCCAGTTTTTACTTGCACACTCCTTGCTCAAGTGGACCACAAAAACCTGTTCTGCACCCCCAGTTTTCACTAAGTTGCACCCCTCCTACCACTTAAACTCCACTAAACCAGATCATGTCATGTGGCAATCCCCACCTCTTAAAATTAGCCAACCAGAACAAGCCACGTGTCATAATCCTACCCTCACCCCCTAACCCTAATTTTCTTCTCTCCTTCCACCACCATGGCAGCCGCCGCCGCACCTCCTCACCTCGCCGGCCACTACTGCTCCGCGCATCCAGCCTCCATCGCCTCCGCATCTGCAGCAACAACGCGAACACTCCTCCATCTTTCCCGCAACAGCACCAAGCCGGAAACCACCGCGAGCCAGCAGCAACCCCGCGTCGCACCTTCTCTGCACCATCGCAGCTCCGCAGCGCCACCATCGCAGCTCCGCAGCGCCACCATCGCGACGCCATTTTCATCTCCTCCGCGAAGCTTCTCCACAGCGCGTCAGCCATGGCAGCCACCGAGAGCGAACCAGAACACCACCATCTCCTGCACGACCACCGCGAGTTCTTCTTCCCGCGAGCGCGTCAGCCACCACTGCAGCAGCACCACCGCGTCGCGCCACCACGCCGGAAAACGGCAGCAGCCGCCGTCACGAGGGAGGGAGAAGAGTGTGAGAGTGAAACCCTAATTCTGGAGAGAGAATCTGCACTGCTACGTGTCAGCTTCTGATAGGACAGTCAAACTGATCAACTGGTCAACTCTGGTCAACTGGTCAAAGTCAGCAGTCAACTCTGGTCAAAACTGCAAATATGGTTAAATGAGAGGGGCAGAATTGGAAATTGGATAGGAATTAAGTTGCTAATTAATTAAATAAAAATAAAAGATTTTAGCAACTGACAGATAAAGCCCAAAGTCCAGTGGAAGCCTATATAAAGAGACTTAAGGAAGCACAATTGGAACTGACAAATTTACAGCTGACAGCTTAGACACTTAGAACTCTCTGGTTTTGGCAGATACCGTCTCCACCACATCTCTCATTCTTTCTTTTATTTTCTTTCCTTCATATCATCATGTATTCCATCAAAGCCATGGAGGGCTAAGCTTTAAGGGTTGATTCCACTGTAATTTCTTAAATGGATTCTGAGGTTAGATGAATTTATGTGTTTGTTATTTTGATTATTGTTGTGGTTTTTGTTTATCTATGTCCTTTGCTTCTTAATCGAATAGAAAATAATGATTTTGAATCTACATGCATGCTAATCATATGAGTTAAAAGGTTTTTAAATTAAATTGAGACTTTACTTTGATTTTGTTTAGAAACTTTCATTTGATTAAATAAGTTTTTGCCAATAATTGAGACTTTAATTTGATTAGAGGTAATTACTTTAACTAAAATTAGTCAAGACTTTACTTTGATTAATTAAGTTTTCTATTTGGTAAAGAAACAAAGGAATAGACATGATTAGGCATAGTAAAATTAATTGAGACTGTACTTTGATTAAATTTACTATGGACAATCTAAACAATTCTCACTTTTAATTGAGACTGTACTTTGATTAAAAGTGAGGATGCCAACAAATGAATTGAGTCTTTACATTGATTTATTTGTAAATCAACAACAATAATTAATTTAACAATAATCTCTAGATAACCAATGAAGAATCTTATTTAGAAAAAGCAGTGGAATTGACCTATTTACTATTACTGTGTTTACAATCTTCCGTGTCATTTTCTTTGCATATCAAAACCCCCTATTTTTATAGTTGCTAGTTTTAATTGCATTTTTAAGAATCAAATATTTGAGATCAATTTCGTATTCGTTGTGAGACGACTCAGGGTTGTCTTAACCCTAACTATTTTGTTCACTACAAACTGGCAATACTGAAGTTGCTAAAGTAGTGGTAATTTGATCGCCTAACGACAGCGATATCACTCATGAATAATACCTTCTTTTTGACAAAAAAAAAAATTAGAGTTATGTTAAAATAGTCCTTGGCGTTATCAGATATGATTTTCTTAATGGTGACACCAAATTGAGTTTTGATCATTAAGACAAAATTTATACACATGGAACTGATTTTGGATTTGTGTTTTAATAAAATAATCCAAGTAACTCTAGTATAATCATCAATAAAAGTTAAAAACCATTTAGCACCTGAAAAAGTTGGAATATTCGCAGGACCCCAGACATCAGTATGAACAAGAAAAAAAGATTGATCACTCAATTTATTATTAATAGGAAAATGGAGAGGTCTATGTTTGGCTAACTCGCAAACTTCACAACACATACTCCTTATATCTATGTTTTTAAATAAAGAGGGCAAGATAGTTTTTACAATTTGAAATGAAGGATGCCCCATCCAATAGTGGTGAAGATGAATTTTTTCTTTATCGCTCATGGCAGATTCTGTAACAAGAGAGTGACTTTTGGTAAACAATTTGGGATTTTCTATGTAATAGAGACCATTCCATTCTTTAGCACATCCAATCGTCCTCCCCGAGTTCCTGTCCTATAAAATACACATATTGCTATCAAATATAGCAGTACATGAGAGATCCTTTGTAAGTTTTTGAATAGAAATGAGATTAGTGGATAACTGAGGAACATGAAGGACATTTCTTAATGTGAGGGATGGGTTTATATGGATCTCTCCATGTCCATCTGCAGTTATAAGCGTTCCATTAGCTGTAGAAATTTTTTTATTGCTAGGATAGGGTGAATAGGTGGAAAAATATAGAGGTAGAGGTGTCATATGGTCTGTGGCTCCTGAATCTAATATCCACGAGTGTGAAAAGTTTATATCTGAAACATTAATGCCAAGAGAATATGGAATCTTACTAGAATGTATCAAGGTACACATACCTGTAGACTTGTCCATCTTACTTAGAAAGGATCTTACTCTTTCTATCTCTTCGTGATTCAGTTGCTCCATCTCTTCATTCTACACGGTTACAAAATTTACTTGTCCTTGGCCTCCCCTCTGTTGGTTATGAAATTTTTGGCTACCCCATTCTCGGTTTGGTGGTTTCCCATGTAATTTCCAATACTTCTCCTTTGTGTGACGTGGTTTCTTGCAATAAGTACACCACACTTCTTGTTTCTTTTCCCCCGCTGGAAAATTGTTCTTCTTTTGGTTAACCATTGTTGCTGCTCCCTCTTCTACCTTCATTGCGGTACTCTCAACAGTAGGAATTTCCAACATCAGATTTCTTTTACTTTCCTCACTTCGGATAATGGCTATGACTTCATTCAGACTTGGAACTCTTTCTTTGCCTAGAATTTGAATCCGAACTTGATCATATTTAGGATTTAGGCCAACTAGGAAATCATATACACGGTCTTGCTCAATATACTCATTGAGTAGAACTGAATCCTTTGAACACTTTGCTTTTATCACACAATAATGATCCAATTCCATCCATAGGGACTTGAGCTGATTAGCATATTTTGTGACAGATTTATTGCCTTGTTTAGCTCTCACAGTTTTTACCTTCACATCATATATTTGGGCAGCATCCTTAGCCTTTGAGTAGGTTTGTTTGAATGCCTCCCAAATCTGTTTGGCTGAGTTTAGAAATATACACGTGTCACTAATCTCCTTTGTGTCACTAATCTCAGGTATATCATAGAATTCCAAAGCCACGCCATAATCATTGAATCTTCTTCTTCCCATGATCTGAATCTGGTTTCTGTTTCACTTGGAGGATTTTTTGTAAGATGACTGCCCTTGCCTTTGCCTTTTAATATGGTTCGTGTAAGTTAGGACCACTTAAGATAGTTCTTTTCGATGAATCTGTATGTAGAGTGAATATTCTGCAATTCTCCATTATTAGGGACGAATTTGTCACCTGAATCAAGGACAGAATTCACCGCCTCGGCCATAGAAGCATGATTAAAGGAATGGAAAAGATAAAGTGCAGCAATGAAGGCTGCAGGAAGACAATCGCAAATGCAGTGATGAAGACTGCTTGAAGATGCAACAATGGGCTGCAGTAATAAATAAAAACAGTGTTGGAGGTTGTAATGGAAAAAAAATAGAGGCAGCGATGAAACAAAATGGGTAAAGGCTGCACAGTAGTGGCAACTACGATTTAGTGTTTTGGGTTATGGTCAGAGACTTCTAGGATCAGGAGCTCTGATACCATCTTGAAAACAGAAGGGAATAATTGTTTATTCCTTATTGATGATTATTAGTTCAGCTGACCTATTTAAACATATACATATGTAATGATCATATTCTTAGAAAGAATAAATCCCTATAACTACGGGATTCTATTCTTATTACAATCTTCCTAATATTAAAACAAAATCTCAACTAATTAAAACACAATAAATAAAAAATCTACAATTAATGTTGGCTATCATAACAACTTGCTCCTTGACAATATTTTTACAATGGCTTGAATAAAAAGTTATAAAATCTATTAAACATTTGATTTATTCAATAAAAGTCTAATCAATCCATTAATTTTTTTATGGATTTTAATTCAATCATAAATATAATGCAGGGAAAAAATTAATCTCTATAAGCATAGAAACATTAATCTCTGTTGTAAAAGAGAAAGAGACGAACAACTTTTTGGGTTTAACTTCCTTTTCTTTGTTAATTTAAAAAATTTGTAATAATAAATTAGCATTTGATCATTAAATTTTTATTTCAAAATAGTCAAAAGATACCATCTTTGTTAACTTTGTTAAGCTACTTTTTAATAGATCAAAACTTTTTTAAGAAGAAAAAGGTTTTCCAATACAATTCATATAATTATCAACCAGAGGTAAAGACAACCAAGATTCTAAAATATGAAAAAGATTAATGGATAAGAAGTGCAAATGGAGCTGAATCACTAGTTGCAACTCGAGCATGTTAGGCCCTTTGAAGCCATTTATTGACATCATTACCAAATTCTTATTGATCAACAAGTTCATTATCAAAAGTATCAAAATCATTCATGATGCTTTTTACAACATCATCATGATCCAAGTTAATCTCCTCAAACTGAATTCCAAGAACTAGTGCTCTCAAAATTCATTATGAGTAAAACTGCCATCTTGGTTTTCAGCGATGTATATATTCCATTCAAAATTCATTGACAACCAAAAGTATGAGAATATAAGAATTGCAACAAAGTTCTTCAAAAGTAACATACTTTTAAGCCATAGCAAAAAGGAGAGATATCCTTACTTTCTAATGACTTCTTTATCAAGTTCACCATTATCTTTAAGGAGAGATATGTTTGTGCGTGCTTCATATATTATATAGTCCTCTTTGTATCCAGGGCTAAAAACCTGCACCATTGCTTTCTTTTTCTTAATCTATATAAGATGAGAAAATAATGGGCATGTTTAAAACATGTCACATATTGATGGAGCTCCAATGTGTGGTGGCTGGTATGAACTCCATATACAGTGGAAAATGGCATGGAGCTAAGTGTTTAAGGCTCTTGTAGCAATGGAATTTGGAGTGGTGAAAGGAAAATGATAACGTTGTCGTCAAGCGATCAAATTAATACTACTTATCTATAACAACTTCAGTATTGTTAAGAAAGTAGTCAAAAGATTAGTATGGGTTAAGTCAACCCTAAGTCGTCTCCCAACGAATACGAAATTGATTTCTAACAAATTAGTTCTCATAAAACTATACAAAAGAGTTAATCAAATAAAACAATAAAAATATGGGAGGATTAAGATAAAAAGATAAAATAAGATAGAAATAATAGTAAAGCAAATAGATTGATTCCATTGCTTTTTCAAAATAGATTCATCATCGGTAATCTAAAGATTATTGCTCAATTAATTATTGTTATAGATTTACAAATTAATCAATGTAAAGTCTCAATTAATTTGTTGGCATTCTCACTTTTAACCAAAGTACAGTCTCAATTAAAAGTGAGAACTTTTAGATTATCCACAGTAAATTCAACCAAAGTACAGTCTCAATCAAATTTACCATGCCTAATCATGTCTATTCTTTTATCTCCTCACCAAATAAAAAGCTTAATTAATCAAAGTAAAGTCTCAATTAATTTTCGTTAGAGTAAATACCTTTAACCAAAGTAAAGTCTCAATTATTGGTAAAAAGTCATTTAATCATATGAAAGTTTCTAAATAAAATCAAAGTAAAGTCTCAATTTAATTTAAAAACCCTTGGACTCATATGATCAACATGCATATAGATTTAAAATCATTACTTTTTACGTGATTCAAAGATAAAAGACATAGATGAATTAAAACCTCAACAATAATAAAAAGAACAAAGAAATTAATTGATCTAACCTCAGAATCCAATTAAGAAATTACAATGGAATCAACCCAAGAAGTTTAGAACTCCATGAATGCAAAATAAAAATAGAACAACAGAGAGAGAAAGGAAACGAAATTAGGCACCCCTAAGGGTTCCAAAACTCCGAAGTCCCAAGCTTGTTCTCCCTTGGTGTCTTTATATAGGAATTGGACTAGGTTTTTCTGTTGCTAAAATCTCTCAAATATCTTTTAAAATAAAGATAAAGATAAATATTTAAAAATATTTGGAGAGATACACACTATTTGACAAATATAATTGGTTGATAATATCAATATCTAATATAATTAAATTAATTAAAGTTATATGATAAATTATCACCAATTAGTATTTGTATTAATTTTCCAAATCAACCCTTTGCAATCTCCTTAAATTATCTTCTAAATAATCCAATATCTTCAAGATATATTTGTTTGCTGTGGAACTAAAAAGATTCAAAAAGATATTGTCATATTATGCTAGGGTAGTTATTATCTTTTAATATTTTATGATATAATTAAATAAGATAATTATTTAAAAATATCAAATAAAATATCAAATAAATAATCCATTAAAGTTTTGTATGCTAGGGTAGTTATTATCTTTTAATATTTTATGATATAATTAAATAAGATAATTATTTAAAAATATCAAATAAAATATCTAAAGATATATTTTTCCCAAATTATCTTCTATCATAAAGATAAAGAAAACTACAAGGTCCAATTTTTCTTTCCCCTCTTCTTGGTTTAGCCAAACTTCTTCACTTTTTCAAGCTTTTCTTGCCGTCTTCATGCAATGTTTGGCTTGGATTTTTGTGCTTTTGATAATTTCTTATTCTTGGATTTATCTTTAAGGTGTCATGAAACTTTAATCAATTTATTTCCACACCTCCATGAGCTCAACTTAGCTGCAGCTGCACTAACACACCTCAAAATATCCAAAGAACATTTATGCAACTAAAAAGCTATTTTTAACATGTTTTTGTATCTCATGCTCAATAAACCCAATTATAGGAAATCCCAATTAAATCAATCTTTAAGCACACAAATTCAATTAAATACCCAGAACTAAACATTAAATGAGGGCAAAAACACATTTATTTGAAACTCAAAGCTCAATTGCTCAAATAAATCCTCAGACAAAATCGTGTGGCCAACATTATCATACTTACGCAACAATTGAAATTTTAAATTTAGTTATTCGATCATCTCATAAAAGTTTATGAAATAAAAATATTAACCTAAACACATCATAATAAACTAATCTAAAGATATTTATCTATTTTAAATAAATGAAAAGTAAATTTTATCTACCCTAGCAGAAGAACATTTCAACAAAACACTATGAAACATGAAGAAGTGAAATCGCACACCTAAAAAGGGATCAATGTAAGGGAATCGTCTTTGGATTCTCAAGCTTGAAACAAATGATACTCCATCTCCTCTTCCGTCGATTTTTCAATCAACCTTGCTCTTGCTCTCGGCATCAACCTCAGGTCATCTTCACCTTTTTTCAAATTCCAGCAAGAGGTAATTATTCAGCCAAAGCAAACCCTAAATTAGATATTTTTTTTGGATTAAACTTACCTTCTCTGCGAAACGGAACGATTCCGATTGCGCTAAACTATGTGAATCCAACCGTGAGTCTAACCTTGACAAAAACCATTGAGAATGCGAGAGTGCAAGGATCTCCAAAGTGTCAGAGAGTAGATGTTTGGAATGATAGGGTTTGGAAATGATTGTGAGTGAATCGTATAATGTGTTGGGAAACGTCAGTGAGAATGCGAAGGTATTTGGGATGACTAAGTAAAGTGGGTGGGAAAAGAAGGGGATTGATTGATTATTAGTGACTTCGAGCAAACTAAAAAAAAATACAGAAGATCGCAATGTGATGAAATGTAGAGTGGAGCATGAAATCGAAAACTTCAGGGAGGGAAAGTTGACTTTTAATCAAAAGTAATTTTTAAATAAATAAACTTAACTTTTTAGGTTTATAGCTCACAGTTTTATTGAATAAGTAACATTATTTAAAGGTCACACTTAACGAAACCGAATATGGTATTTAGTAACGTTTAAACTATGTCAAGTATGATCTTTTTCCATGTTTAGACAATATTTTTGTAGTTATGAACAAATTTAATATGGTCTAAAGTACAAAATATTATAGTGTGGTACAAATTTTTGTGGGTAATGTTACGAGTACATATAAGACCACATTTTTATTCTTTTGGCCACACATTTTAAAGATAACGATTAAAAAAGTGTGATATAATATAGACAATGTTTCATAAAGTGTGGTATTTGATAATTTTTAAACCACATTTATAAAAAAAGTGTGGTCTTTGATAATTTTTAACCATAATGTAAAAAAGTGTGGTCTTTGATCATTTTTAATCCACATATGTAAACAAGTGTGGTCATTGATATTTTTTAAAGCACATTTGTAAAAAAGTGTGGCGATAATTTTTAAGCCACATCTATAAAGAAGTGTGGTCATTGATATTTTTTAAACCTAATCTATAAAATCGTTGCCTTTTATGTGTTCAGGCAACATATTTTTATGTGTTGGTAAGTTCAGTGTTGCCTAAAGCAAAAAATGGTGTAGTTGGGAGAGGTATGAGGTATAAAGGAGTGAGGGGGTTGAAGCCATACACAACCTCAAATGGAGAGATTTTGGTAGTCTTGTGGACCACCCTATTATATGCAAACTCAATGTGGAGAAGGTACTCATCCCAAGATTTGTTGTTTCCTTTCAAAACAGCCCTTAACATGGTTCCTAAAGTCCTATTCACAACTTCGGTTTGCCCATCGGTTTTGGGTGACTATAGGTGGAAAAATGAAGCTTTGTTCCTAGCCTAGACCAAAGTGTCTTCCAAAAATGGCTAAGGAACTTGGTATCCCTATCGGATACAATGGTCCTAGGCAAACCATAGAGTTTCACCACATCTCTAAAGAAGAGTTTTGCTATGTAACTTGCATCATCTACCTTTTGGCATGGTATGAAATAAGCCATCTTGCTAAACCTATCCACAACCACAAAAGTAGAGTCAAATCCCCTTTGGATCTTGGGTAGACCAAGGATAAAATCCATGCTAATGTCTTCCCATGGGGATGAAGCAATGGGGAGGGGGGTGTATAAACCATGAGGCATAGTCTTAGCCTTAGCTTGCAAGAATGCAATACACTTATGACAATGTCTTTGAACTTCCTTTCTCATGTAGGGCCAATAGAATTTTTCTTGAAAAATACTTAGAGTTTTATCAACTTCAAAATGGCCCATGGGACCACCTTAATGTGACTTCTTAATGAGGAGCTTCCTATAGGAACCTTGAGGCACACACAACTTACCTTCTCTAAACAAATACCCCTTGGACACATAGTACCCCCCCTCCCCTTGAGCCTTCTTTTGACAACTAGCAAAAATGGAGGAAAAGAAATCACCTTGATCATACATCTCTCCCTTGTGATCAAAACCAAGAATTTGTGCTCCAAGTTTTGAAAAGAGGTTGTGCCTTCTAGAAAGAGCATCGACCACAACATTTGATTTTCCTTTCTCATATTTGATCACATAAGGGAATTACTCCAAATATTCCATCCACTTTGCATGGTCACTATGAATGACAAACTCCTTGGAGACTAGATAGTGCTCCCAAGTTTGAAGAGACCTCACTAGAACATACAACTCTTTATCATACGTAGGATAGTTAAGAGTGGCACCGTTGAGTTTTTCACTAAACTAGGCAATGGTGTGTCCCTCTTGTAATAAAACTCCTCCTATCCCTACACCATTAGCATCACATTCTATCTCAAAAATCTTTGCAAAGTTAGGGACAACTAGAATGGGTACATTGGTAAGTTTCTCTTTGAGTTGCTTGAAAGCCAACTTTTATCTCTCTCCCCAGACAAATTTCACATCTTTTTTCACTAACTCATTGAGAGGTGAAGCTATACTTGTGAAGTTAGGGACAAATCTCCTATAAAAGGATGCTAGACCATGAAAACTCCTAACTTCTCCTACATTTTGGGGAGTTGGCCAATCTTTAATGGCTTGGACTTTGGTAGGATCAATATGCACACCATGCTTGTTCACTATGAAACCTAAAAAGACCACACTATCTTCACAAAATGTGCACTTCTCTTTGTTTGCAAAAAGGTGATTGTCCCTCAAAGTGGAGAGAACAACCTTCAAATGTCCTAGACATGGTTCATTAATCTCATGAAAGTGCTAAGTGCATTATTTAAGCCAAAAGGCATCACTAACTACTCATAGAGACTAAATTTAATCTTAAATGTGGTTTTCCACTCATCACATTCTTTTATTCTTATTTGGTAATAACTACTCTTTACATATATCTTTCAAAATATGGTGGACCCATGCAACTCATCTAACATGTCATCTAGCCTTGGAATTGGATGCCTATACTTAATGGTGATGTTGTTGATAACCCTACAATCACAACACATTCTCCATTTTCCATCTTTATTAGGATTTAACAACACAGGCACGACACATGGACTTAAGCTCTTTTGAACCCACCCTTTGTCTAGCAAATCTTTCACTTGAATTTTAATCTCCTTGGTTTCTTGGGGATTTATTTTATAGGCTGGCCTATTATTTGGTAAGCTTTCCCCAAGAACAAAATCTATTTGATGTTCTATGGCCCTAATTGGTGGAAGAAATTTAAGGTATTCTTGAGGGAACACATCATTAAATTCTTTCAAAAGTTTTTTCAAAGGAGATGGATACTTGGGTTCTATATTTGAAGATATGCATGAAAGTGCTCCTTTACAAAAGAGGAGGTAGGAAGGTTGCTCACATAGGAGAGTTTTCTTTAAAGTTTTCTTAGACAAATTCTTCTCCTTTTGAGGGACCTTTGGAGAAATACTACTTTCCCCCTCTTCATGAATGCATGGTTTGGGAGCTTGCTCCCTTAACTCTTTGCGCATGCTCTCTTCCTTTCTCTCTTCATCCATTTGTTTCCTAATTTGTAATTGATCCTCAAACACTTTGGAAGGTGCTAGGGGATGAAGAACAAACTTCTTTTTCTCGTGGTGGTAATACCATTATGCATAGTTTTCTTGTCAAATTGCCAAGGTCTACCTAAGAGAATGTGGCAAGCTTCCATAGGGATTATGTCATAAAGAACTTTATCCTCATAGTTCCTTATATAGAGCTTGACCTCCACTTGTTGGTCCACATTCAAATCCGCTCCTTCATTAAGCCATTGAAGTTTGTAAGGTTTTGGATGGGGTTTGATTGTGAGACCTTGCTTTTCCACTAGCCTAGTACTACAACAATTGTAACATGAGTCACTATCCACAATGAGAGAACATGTTTTGTTTGAAACTTTACATCTTGTATGAAATATGTTCTTCCTTTGGGTTAGGACTTGAGGACTAGGTTGATTTTTAAGAACTCTTCTCATCATGAGGAGATCTCCCTCACAAGGGTAGGAATCTTCTCCGTCACTCTCATCCCCACTTTCGTTTTTCTCTTTCTCTTCTTCACTACTATATGCATCGACACCCTTTAGGATTATGGTCCTCTTAGAGGGGTATTGTGATGAGATATGACCTCTACCTTGACATTTAAAACACTTGATCTCACTTGTGCGTACGAATGACGATGATCCCTCCTTGGGTTTCTCTTTTTCTTTCTCAAATTTTCTAGAGGGTTCATTTCTTTTCACTTGTTTTCCCTCCCTCATGTAGTCTCTCTTGACATATGAATTTGAGTTGTTATCTTTCAAACCTTTTCTCAAATGTTGTTGCTTAACCTTAATGCAAATTTGTACTAAGTCATTTAAGTCTTGGAGGGCAACAATGGCACTTTATCATATAGAGCTCCATTATAGTGCTTATACAACTTTTTGTGGTAGTGGTCCCCTTTTATACTTTTTCTTTTCACTTTTTGCTTTTGCTTTTCTACTTTTTGTTGCTTTTGATGTACCAAATGTTGTGATTCTTTTTGTCTCTTTCTTTTCACACACACCCCACTACCACACCAAATCTGATTTTGAAAACACTTTTGGTAGCTCAAAGATTCAAAAAGCACAAAATAGAAGAAAACCCTACTAGAATCAAAATAGGGCATGAAACTCAAACAAACATAAAGGAAACTCAACTCTAGGAATTTTCCAATGGTCTAATGACAAATATGAACAAAAATATGTAAAGAAAAAGCACTCAAAAGGTGGTATATAGTGCAGTTTTGAAAACAAAGAAGAACATATATATATATATATATATATATATATATATATATATATATATATATATATATATATATATATATATATATATATATTTTTTTTTTTTTTTGAAAGCTCAAAACTAGGAGAAAATGACATTAAAAGGACTAAACATGACTCTAGACAACATGGATAGATTTGAAAATAAAAATGACCCAAAAAAACATGAGATGATAAAATAGTAACATGAAACAAGACTCAAAAAAACATAAAAGCACACAAACAACACAAAATATGGAAGCCTAAGCTTAAAAACACATGAAAAACACTGATGTTGGCAAATCCGCCCTTTGTTGACTATTTTTCTCATAACGCTCTCCATAGAACTCCAAATGCGTTCATTATTTTTTTGTTGGAAACTAGACTCAAAGGGCTTTCTTTTGATATAAAGAATGAAAGTTTTGGACCACTGAGCTAGCTGCAATATTTTTTTTTTAAATATCCCACGTTGTTGCCACAACAATTTTTGTGTGGAAAAGATGTTGAGTTAGAAACAAGACAAGAAAGAAAAACACATGAGCACAAAAAATAACAATAACATAGGTAAGGAACAAGAAACTTAGCTGTTGTAGAATCAAATCTCTTGATACCAAATGATAGCCTCCTCCTCACACTACAACATTTTTTGCCTTAGGCCACACTTAACTTACCCACATGTCGAAAATCGTAGCTTAAACATAGAAAAGGTCATAGTTTTATGAATGTGGTTTAAGAATTGTTAAAGACCACAATTTTAAAACCGTAAATATTTTATACCACATTTGTTTAAATGTTGTCCTTAAAAAGTGTAGACTAAAATTAAAAACCCTAGCCTAAACCCTAAAACTTAACCTAAAATAAACTTTTAAAAATTTTGAAAACTTAAAAGTAGCTTAAGCTAAACTAAATTTAAAAAAGTAAACAAATGTAAGAAAATTTTTGCATTCCCTCCTTCTTCAAACTAAAATTGTGTGTGTAAAATGAAAATAAGATGTTCCCTCCAAACTTCCCTCCATCGAGACAAGCCTCCCTCCTGATTTGCAAAATTCACTCTATACTCTTACCCACATCTCAACTTCACTCTCACTCCAAGGTTTATCGCCCTCTGCTTTGTCTGCGATGTTCGTGTAGCTGCATGGTCCGTGTTTTCTGTGTTTTCTGCCTTGTTTTCTACTTTGTTTGTGTTGTTCCCATCATTTTTTCATTGTCCTAAACTCCTCCTACCTTAAGCTTCTTATGGTAACTAATCATCCCTCTCTATTCCACTCTTCCTCGATTTGTGTTTTCAGATTTCTGCTTGAGTTCATGGTTCGTTCAGGATTTATTGTTGTAAAAGTGTTGAAATTCCAAAGACATGCTAACCATTGATGATCTCATCTAGGTATTAATCCTCTGTTTTGTTCTACGTCCCTCTGTTATTATTGTGATGACTACATTATTAGGGTTATTCCAAATTTTGATGACTCCACTTCATTCTTACCCGTCTTTCACGTTCGAGAAATCCCATTCCTTCACTCTAGGTGTAAGCCATATTTTTTGTTCTAAAAAGAGGTTTGGGCCTGGCCTTTTTTAAGGGCCCAAGTCATTCCATTAGGGACCCCCAAGACCCTTGTCCAGTCCCTAACTCTCACTTGTGTCTCATTTTCAAAAACAGTTTTCCTCCCTCCTCTCTCGTAATACTGTAAAAGCTCTGCTACGGCACCAGCTATTGCCTCACCGAGCTAGTAAATCGTTCGTGTTCGGAGCTGCCTGAGCTCATATCTCCATGTAAGTAAACCTTAACCTTCCTTTCCAGCTGTGTTATTGTAACCCTGCCCAAGGTTCATCCTAGTAACTCTATTTTGGTTCTGGTGTCAATACTTTTAGCTCCTTAACCTGTTCCTGGAGTTGTGATTCTCTTGCTTGAGGCCCTGTTTTGTTAAGCTAGCTTTTATTAAGGTAAGAGAAGCTAGGGTTTTCATGTTTTCTTAGTATCTGCCTATTTTTAGCTCTGTTTTGTGTTTGTGATTCTTGTGTACAACTATGGTTGCTTGGAAAATGTTAAAGCGTTGTTGGTTTCAAATTTTTGGTTGTTGCACGCGTGAACAGTGGAGAAAACCTGGTGTTTTTTGTAACATCCCGTCAGGATATTACGGATTTATAAATAAAATAAAAGAAATAATTAAATAACAGCACATTTAACAATACCTCATTTTCCCAAAACGTGAGAAAATTTAAAATTTATTAAATGAGCAAATAATGTTCATAACCATCCGTTATAAAAACCAAAAGAACAATGTTATAAAATCACCCATCAAGGTTTACAACAGATTCCAAAAGCAAATAAAAGAAAATATAAGGATTCCCCGAGTCTATCCCCTCTCCGCGACTAAGCTTCACCGGAGCCACCTACATCAACAACATCTTCTCCCGTGTACCGCGTACACGATCATCGCCAAACACACGCAGATAGGGTGAGCTTAACAAATAAAACATATATAATATTACAGTTATATATATATATATATATATATATATATATATATATATATATATATATATATATATATATATATATATATATATATCTACATACACACATATCACTATTCATAATATTCCACATTATTCTATACTTTAATTCCTACCATCTGACCCCCAATCAGATTATTCGTGTTCTACATCGTCTAATGATTACTTCAAGGTGACTTGCTGCCATACCTATCGGCCATAACCGATAGAGCACGTGCGGGAAACAATGCTACGGATCATACACCGTAACGCCAGGTAGAGTTCCCATATACGAACATAATCTGTATCGTCCCAAGACTACCAAACTCGTCAGCCAACAACTGAGGAGGGTAATCTATCTGGACCCATCCGTACTGGCCACAACCAGCACACTCACACCGACAACACTCGCCAACCCGAGCCACAACTCAAGGGTTCCTCGTGTTCATCCGCCATCCCGAGCCACAACTCAAGAGATGCTATTCCGAGCCACAACTCAAGGAATATCACGTGCTTAACCCCTATCCCGAGCCACAACTCAAGGGATACGTTCTGAGCCACAACTCAAGGACACCAGCAAACCCACCTTTAAAGCACCGCTAGACGCCTTGTAGATCACAATTACAAAACCAAAATTCCAAGCTGTAGCAGTACAAGTCGCCTGGCGGGGGACACGTGCCGCCAAGCGCTACGAGCTCCCAGACCGCCTGGCGGGTGACGCGTACCGCCAGGCGCACAGCGCCTCAAAAACTCCCCTCGCTGCAGGTACCGCCTGGCGGAAAGTCCCTCACCGTCAGGCGCCCGCGAATCAGGTGCCCCTCTATTTTGTCACTTCTGCCTGGCGGTCTCCAGCTCGCCACCGGGCGAAGTATCAACAATCTCACTTAAATGATTTTTCCCCTTTCTGGTTTGGCTTTGTAACAGTTTGCATTCTACGTTAGTACAACTAATAGGGAACCTTCCCAACTAATCAACTTCACTTACAACAAGTCATCTAATACCAAAAGTCTCAATACCATATAAGATCTCCAAACCAAAATTTCAACTAAATATAATGTCTTAAGTACAATCTCACTAATCCAATAAACCATTGATAGTCCTACGCACCTGTTCTAACTTCATCATTCCGTCATATAGCTAAGCTTATATCAGATTTCCTTTGTTTACCAATCTTTGTTTAGTACTATTATATTAAAATTTATCCACTTTGGCTCATCTCAATTAATCATACTATGCTGCGTTTTCTCCTATCACCATAACTGTCTCCACGCGAGTTGTACAACACCCCACTACCGCTCTAGCTGCAGCCCTTGTTGTACCTAAGACCTATGTCCTCTCTACTTCAACTCTCCAAATGTCATACTCCAATTTCCACATATCACACCAAGTTCTCACATCCCTCTACCGCACCCAACTTCGTCCTCCTCACCATCTAATCCTCCCCTAAAATCACGACCCAGCAACAAAACCCCTCCAGTACATCTCACAGCCCCACAATTCCCCCTTCTCTGCGCTTGCGCCTGGCGGCTAAACCATTACCGCCAGGCGGTGCTTAGGATTCTAGGAAACTCCAGAAATTCCAGCGTTGTGAAGCCCACCTTGGACACTCCTCCATTCTGTTATAAGCCTAGGTTCATCTTTCCGATCGTACACACGCTAGCAAGTGTACAAATTTTTAGCGTTGACCATATCTAACACAATTCCAGTGCAAATCCCACCCTTTACCCAAAAATTCGTTAAAACATCACTTTGCCAACCATACATTCCATACTCACTATTCCATCGAGTTACTCTATCAACTACGCCCAAAGTCAAAGATTTACTAATCTTCATCATCTCCTAAGAGCCACTCCTTGCTTTTCCTTCAAGCAATTTATGTCAGACCACGCGAAACAACACAAATCGGTCCACAGACCCGCGTCGCCTGGCGGTCCCAAGCAAATCCGTCAGGCGCTTCATGCAAAAAAACCCAGAACATTCCCAGACTTTGAGTCGCCTGGCGGTACAGGGATTCACTGCCAGGCGCTACACCCAGAAACATAATAGAACACGCAAAAATGGATGAGCCGCCTGGTGGCTATGCATAGCCCGCCAGGCGGTTTCTGGAAAATTTCCAAAAATTAGCAGAATCACGAACAGATACAGAATCATGCCTAGTTTACATATGATTTTCATATAACTCATACCAAACAACAAATTTAACGTGGGAAGCTCCCCTAACCTGGTTTCCTTTGCTACACTTGAAATCCTCAAGCTCTTTCCTTTGGTCACCAATGGCCACTCTTGATTCTCCTCAACCCAACCTCAAAATTCACTCACGCCAGCCCCCTTCACTCTCACTTTTCGTCTCTGTTTTCTAGGTCTATTTTCAGCCTTGCAAAACCTTCACTTTTGCCTTTTAAACTAGTGTTTTAGGCTAATCCAAAGATCAAAAACGAAATTGCACCTTATTACCTTTTAATGCCCATTCATTTCTCATTATGAATTGTGGTTACAGCCACCCTTCAAACTAGGTTCCCTTTACCCCTTCCAATTCCATCCAAAGTTAACATTAGCAAAAGAAAAATAAGGTTTACTTTGGGTTTCCCAAGACTTGAACCCATAATCATGCAATTGCCCAATCAACATTAAGCCATCATGCCAATTCATATTTCATGCTAACAATCATCATCCAATTAACATATTATTTTACAGCATGATTTACATATATTAAAAATATTAACGAATAATAACTCAAAAATAGCATACATAAGACTCGAACCCAAGTCCTTTCACATAATCAAAGTACTCTCAACCACTTGAGCTAGTACTTTTCCACGTCATACTCTTCATAATTTAATGTCATAATTATTTTCCCACCCGCATTTATTAATTAATTATTTATTTAATTAATTAGATCCTACGGGGTCTTACATTTTCGCCCAGGTGAGCGAGTCTCGCCCAAGCAAGAATATCAGAAACTCTCCTTGGTGTCTACTCGAACTGTCGCTTAGGCGATGAGCCTTCATTTTAAGCGATGAGTAATCTCACTCAAGCGAGGAGGTCTCGCCTAAGCGAGAATTCGTAGAAACCTCACGATTTCACTGCTCGAGCTCTCGCCTAGGCGAGAAGGGCTCGCTTGAGCGAGAGAACATCTCTCGCCTAAGTGAGGACTTCCAGCTTGAGCGAGATTGGTGTAGGGACGTGCTCTAGTTCTATTTTCTTCTCTGATTTGGTTGTTTGCTTACATGATGAAGTGTTTTACATTAAAAGCATAAAGTATGATGCCATGTATGTTGTATGAGATTAAATGAGAATACGATTAGTGATGTTGAGTATGAAATGATTTATGAATTTGTTGGTTGGTGGTGCATTGGCATGAGAATATAAAATGCTTGAGATGGCATGTGGAATGTTGTCTGTAAAAGAGTTTCATGGGAAACTCTTGGTGATGGTGTGGTTAGTGTATACCTTGATATAGGAGATGTATAGATAAAGGAAGGTATCTTGAACTCTAATATTCGTTCACGCTCACATAGAGCATAATGAATTATGTGGTGAGAGTGGCAGGAGGTCCTAGTCTTGGGACGTATTGGGCCTAAGACATTAGATGATTAACCTTGTGTGTGCAGTTGGGTGATAACCCCTTGTGTCTAAACTCTACAGAGTTTAGAAACCAGCACAGATGCATACTTCCTTCAGAATTCTATATCAAGAGTACGATCTGAATTAATCGAGTCAGAGAGGTCTTGCATTTGTTTGCCATCATATGATTTGGGTGCCTACTGCTTTGTATATCTATAACCTGATTTAAATATTTACTTGCTCAATACCATGAAAAAATATTTTACTTTAGCTTATCCTCTTGTTTGGTGTATGTTTCTCTGTTTGGCTTTCCTTTTTGCAATGATCACCAAATTTATTTGGTGGGAGCAGATGTAGAAACCCCTAGTGGTCATCAGGACGATAGGAATGTTGCGGTTTAGATGGTCAGAAGTTGGTGTTGGCTCATTATTGAGCTCCTTTTGAAGAACAATTATTGTTTTGTAATTTTGTGCTCTATGAGCAACCCTTTTAGAAAATTATTAACTTAATTGTAGTGTTGTTGCCAATTGTTTTGTGTGCCTTAACTTTCCTTTCAAGTATATTATTGTTCCAAGTCTAGTTGTCATGTTTTTCCATGAATGTGTGTAATTATAATTCGTTTTTGCTAATAGCTTTGCTTTTACCAAAGGTTAACGACTTGTGATGCTTATGAAATAGTTATCCTGAGATTGAAAGTATTTGAAATGCAGCATTCCGAAGGTATGAAGCAGCAAGGTGGCTGAAGAAATTTGTTGGAGTTGTTGCAGCTAAAATTTTTCCAATAGAGCCCTTTGAGGAAGAGTTTAGGCATAGTTTCAGAAATGGGATCATCCTCTATAGTATTTGGATCCTTCACACCCATCCACTCCATGGATGGCAGTTGTGCAAAGAGAGAATCATGGTTGTGGTTGCCAATGGAAGAAGGTGTTGCTTTGGATAGGGGCCTATGGAGAGAGGGGATAAGGTGAGTGAATAGTAGATGGCAGGGGAGTATCTACCTTAGTGCATAATAAAAACTCTTTCACATATTGAGCACAATGACTTTTGGTAATAAACACACATTGAATGATGAAAATGATGTTTAAAAATTCATTCTGGCAGTTTGAAAAAGGTTCTGATCAAGGTCTTGGTGAAAGGGCTGAAAGTTTGTCTGAATTCATAGTTTTCTATTTTAATTTTCTTTTTTCCCTTTTGTAATGCTACTTTTGTCTTATGAAAAACATCTTAGTTCCTGTCGCGGTAATTATACTTTGACTAAAGATCTTTTTCAATGTTTAATGTATCTTCTTAGTTAACTAGTCCACCTCAATTATTACACATGGATAACAATAACCAGCCAAGGTACTAGTTTTTTCAGTAGTTGACACAGACCTTTACCTTTGTCCTCAACCTTGCATTTTGAGTGCTACACATAGTTTTAAAGATGGGATCATCCTCTATAATGTCCTTAATAAGGTTCAATCTGGTGTGTGGAAATTTGGTGGAACAAGTGACGTATTTGATGAAACTTTTGATATGATTATTCCCTCCTGACAGGATCAACTAAATGGGTAGAGGAGACTAGAGAAATTTTTGCTTCAAGAGCAATTGCTTACTTAAATTAGACATTGCTGAGTGGACAAATTCAATTTTCTTAATTTTAATAATTAGCCAATAGTCACTAGGTATTAAACTTTAGATTGGTACAATCTGAATGTCTAATTAATTTTATATGCTAATGACTTTTTGACTTGTTTAAGATTTTTCTTAGAATTTATCTAAGAAGTATGAAAAGTTTAATTATTTCGGTATCTTAAATTTAAAGGGGTAGCAGTACATTTGTATCCTAAATAAATCAATAAAATAATAATAATTTGTATCCTAGATAAATCAATAAAATAATAATAATTTGGTCATTATTAAACTAGCATGGAAAATAAGCAAGTTTAAATGGAAGGAACAAAAAAGTATTTCTATGAATTATTTATCAATAAAGGTAAAAGTTAATATCCTAACAATAAATCATTATCATTTTCATTTGACCTTATGAAGTGAATATCAGAAATTCATCTCATACCTAACAATAAGTATTTTGTCATCGTCCTACGATACAAATGACAACAAGTATGATTGAATGTACAACCAAAACTAGATAAGCTTATTAGATTTCCGTTAGTTACTCAATCTAGACATAAGTTTTTTATACTTGGTTTTAAGTTTTCATTATTTGCTAATGTAAACTTTGTATTACTCTTAAAGTTTGTGGAGAGTCCTCTTAATTATGCACTAATCCCAGATGGAGCAGCCTTATTACATATCAGTATTTTGAAAACATGAGGAACTTTTTGGTGGTTGTGCATGAGATTGGAAATCCTACCTTTGAGTCATCTGATCATGAACAAGTATGTAAAGTACATTGATCTTGCATTCACGCATTTCAATCTTGTCATCTGTAATGCAAGAGAGTCCATGGAACAATTAGTTGAATCAGTCTTAAACAAGGTAGTGGAGGAGTTTGAGCATTGCATTGTTAGCGAGGGAGAACAGGTAGAATACCATTTCACCTTATTAATCTATAATGTCCTTGTTTTTAGGTGATGGTGAGTAAGTTTTTTTACAATGCATATGGCTCCATTAGTAGTAAAGAAAAACTTGTTAGTTGATATTTTGACAAGTTGTGTTCTTGATAATTTATTAATCTTTTTTCACATGCTAAAATTTTAAGAGTTATTGTGTCCCAAGGCAATGGATATCTATCAAAGTTTGTTATGGTAGAACTTAATAATTCAAGAGCATGAAGATGATGAAGACAATGAAGACAATCTTTAGATTAATGAAATTACAATTATGTAGTAAAGAAGTGCTTCCATGTATATAGTTCTTTTGAATTTGTAGTTTTAACTATGATAAGTTGATCTTTAGTAACGACTTCATGACAATTATTTTGTCATGTAATTTGAATTCTTATAACCTTCAAATATATTTCAAATATATGTTTCATCTATATACATTTTGTATATACGATTATTTAAATGTTATTTTCACTTAATGTTGCGCAGTCTCTTGATGTGTGATGTTGTGATTTGGGGATATATATTACAAATTTTCCATCTTCAAGTCTTGCATAAGCAATTTATACAAAATTAAAAAACTTATTTCACATAAAAACAATTGAATAAATGTGGCATAAATCCAAAGACAATGCATATATTAGTGTGGTTTAAAGCATAAAACAACAGTTCAATAAATGTGGTCTAAAGTAGGTTGAAAATCGTGGTCATTTCTAAGATTTTAATCAACGATTATGAAAATGTGGTCATATAAAAAATCCTAGCTTATTACCTACGGCCACGACAACCTAGTCCACACCTGAAAAACTGTAGCTTAAAGTTTAGACCACGATTTTTATGCTTTAGGCTACGGTTTTATGTTGTAGCCTAAAGTGATTTTTGTTGTAGTGCCAAGCTAGGTTGGGCTAAAGCTTGAAATGGTGAGTATGGTGGATGGTGGATTCGCAGAAGCTTGGTGTTGAGAGAAAATGACTCTCAATTTTGGTGATTTAACAGTGGGATGAAGGTTGTTTGTGGAGCTCTAAAAGAGGTTAGCCCAACTCTAGAGAAAGGGGTGCTATAGGGACCTCTTGGGATGCTCTAGCAAGTGATTAAGAGAAGAAGTATAGCTCAAAAATAATTTTGGCAGCATAACATTATCATTCTCATAGTGAGAAATACATGGGGAGACACCTCTATTTATAGAGTAAGGTGTCTTGAAAATGGTTAAAACCCTAGAATGATAACATGCATGAAAACCCTAAAAGTGTTATCTTGATGAAGCAGAGTTTGACATGTGGCAATCCTCACTCTCACAAAACAAACCACTCGTGTGTTGCCATGTGAAAAGCTACTTTATGAAAAGTCTCTCTAGGATAATGACACATGGACACTACATATGTACGAGAATTCTTCATTAAAGAACTTGCCATGTGGCACATGTGGGATGCTTTTCCTAAGCTAGCTTAACATAATTAAACATTAAAGAGTTGCTTAAGTTAGGCGCATATGATGCTCCATACTTAAGCAAGATTGTTTTTAAAACCCTACACTACATGGCCCTTAATACAAGGCCTTCAAAGGAAAACCTACACTACATGACCCTTAATACAAGGTCTAAAAATGCTCCATGATGGCCCAAGTGAAAAGGAGTTTAACTTCACCTTGACTAGATATTGTTAACTCTTCTTGAATTTTCTTAGCCATGCTTGTTGTGATTGGTCCCATAGCTAAGGATGAGACATCACTAATATTACTAGAAGCTTGGACGGTTGACTATACAAAGAGAAAACGCTTACATAGCAGCCAAAATATATAGATCAAACAACTCCTCTTTAGCCGGTAAAGGCCACCTACCACAACTTAGGATAAAATAGCTAAAACCCTAGAGCCAGGTGTTATACCTGAAGCCTAGGCCTTAAACCAGGCCCATACGAGCATAATAAGGGCCTAACCCATAAGCAAAGGAAAATGTGACCCCAACAATTAAATATATGCAATTCATTAATGCTACAAAGTGAGATTTGACTTTGAGAGTTTTTGCTGACTTGATCATTG
This sequence comes from Vigna unguiculata, assembly GCF_037176805.1. Classification (NCBI taxonomy): domain Eukaryota; kingdom Viridiplantae; phylum Streptophyta; class Magnoliopsida; order Fabales; family Fabaceae; genus Vigna; species Vigna unguiculata. The sequence continues at coordinate 19,741,369 of NC_140801.1, forward strand.
AAGTCCTTTTTGTAGGTAACCTCTAAAATGTTCCACCTAGTACCAAGATGTGAAGACACATCGAATCTGGCCGAAGAGTATCAATCCAAGAGATTCAAAAATTGGAGTAAGATAAGATTTGAGTCTCATAATCTATTATTATTTCTGCAGGAACAGTATATATATATATATATATATATATATATATATATATATATATATATATATATATATATATATATATATATATATATATATATATATATTACGTGCTTTATATGTATAGAATAAAAAATATATGTATATTTGAAGCAATTAAAGAATTCAGTGTTGGTATAATAAAATATTAAAATAATATTTTCTAATTTGGTGAATATAGTTCCAGGTTTGGGTTTTAAGTATTATGTATTAGGATAATGATATTATAACTTTAATTTTTTACTCTCATCATTTATTTTTTGATGTGGCTTAGTATAGATCATTGATTAATGTACCATTATTTTTTCTCTGAAAAAATTAATGGTCCATATCATGTCAGAAAATAAAAGATAAGAGTCAAAATATAATTTTCCTATATATTAATAATAAGCATTTTGGATTTTGCGGTGCTTTATTTTGTATTAACAACTTTGGGGTCTTTTTTTTCTTATTATAAGAATAGTTACAGGATGATATTGTTTTAATATTTTTTTTCTATGCACATCAATCATGTGATGTGACTGATCTATTTTAGAAATGAACGAGAGATTTTATTATTTGCGGAATGGTGTTTTTATATAAAGAACATCAAAGGGTTCTCGGGGTTTAATAGTTTGTTACGGATTTTCTTATTGGGCGAAGAAAAAAAAAGTTGTGGTTTTCATTTCTTTTATTTTATATACGTAATTATGATTCAAGTATGATTAGAATATGAAATGTAAATAAAAGATGAAGTTGTTTGGTTTGGTATATGATGTAAATTGTAGATTTTTTTTTTCTTTTTCTTTTTAATATGGTATTTTTGTAGAAAATGTGGATGAAAATTGGAGTTCGGTAATTGTATAGGTAGTTTAAGGTCAGTACAGGCCAAGTTTGATTAAGTAGTAGTAATACGTGAAACAAGTTTGTTTTTTTTGGTTAAATGTTTCGGAGATTCTAATTTTTGTAACGAAATTTCAAGTACGTCTTTTTTTCTCATGTGACTTAATTGAGTCTTTCTTTTGAAAAATTTGTTGCAATTATATCACTTTCATTACTAATGATGTTAATTATGTATCACATGTCAACACAAAGTTTTCTTTTAATTTTATTATTATTTTTTTAAATTTAAAAAAAATGTCACGTGTCAATCTAACGTTGTGCCACATGGTAGAGACAGAGTGATGCAACAATGGTAGTGCCATATGTCACTATTAGATGTGAAAAGTCTCAATGTAGTTCCTGTATTTATAATTTTGTCTCAATTTGGTCTCAATTCTTTTAAAACTGAATCAATTTCAGTCCGTATTCAAATTGAGACAAATTTTACTTTTATATAAATGTTACAATGATATTTCTAACAAGATTAAGTTTTTATTTAACATTAAATTTTATTTAAATATTGTTTCAAATTTTTATATATCAATAATTTATCTCGACAAATATTAGAGTTGGTTTTAAAATAACATTTTTATAAATTAAATTGTAAAATTTTAAATAAATATTTTTTTTTGAATTGTTATAAAATTGTTTTAAAATTTTATATTTGAATTTATAAAGTTTTAATTTTTAAAGCAACTTTAAGATTTATCTATAAATTATAGATATATATAAATATTTAAAACAAAATTTAAATAAAATTTAATGCAAAATATACATTTAAATAAGCTTAATTTTGTTAAAAATATCAATTATAATAAATGTAACGTCCCATATAATTTATAAACGCAATTAAAGGGAACGCCACACATAAGATAGCATAACAACGCAGTCCTGGGGTTCCCAACATCACCCCTACCAAACTAGGCACACCACGATGCCAAAAAGTAGAATAGCTGAATATGAATACAACTTAGAGTGTAGCGTAGAAATAAAGAAAGAGATACATGGGCCATAGCCCTAAATATAACACAAGGAAAACTCCAGCCCAGGTGGCTAAGCAGCGGAATCGCCATTCCCTTGTTGCCCATGAGAACCTCGCCCATCTGCTCCCATCAACCAAGTTGATGATCATCGCAAGAGAGAACAGCCACATACATCACAACCATGCAACAAAACGGGTAAGCTAGAGCCAATCAACATATTCAACATGCAATCAAATATATTCTCATTATCTCATCCACATAGCAACCAAACATGTTATGACTCTTCATTCAATACACTACGACTCGACTCGACTCATCCGGATACGTATGACTCGGTCGGATTCAGCGGATGCTTGCACTTGTGGTGGATACCCCTGCTCGACCCTGAGCTGCTCGATCCTGAGCTATGTATTATCAGTGTTACGATGAATCAAAATCTCTCCCACCACAAGGTTAGCCCTTAATGAGTTTCAGGCCTCCTGCTACTCCCACCACAAGAGTCAGTCCGCTCTAAGTGAGACTAACTGGCTCCTCGGAGCGTCAGGATGCAACCTTACCTTGAATCCTTACCTAGTTATACAGATGGGGCACCACCATGAACACCCACTAGCAGGGGCCATGGAATTACGTCCCGACCACTGAAGCGCGACCCCGGAGGTTTCACCTAGAGACCCCAAGGAATTACACGCTGACACGGACCAACGTTCATGAATCAGCAATAAGAGAACATTAAATTATATTTTCCAATTCTATGTCAACCCTTGAAGTTTAATCCTCATATCAATCACATCTCAAATCCATACCTCTGATCATCACCACTCCAATGAGTCTGGGGCCTAGTCTCATATTTATACCATGTTCCTTCAGTTTCAAACCGCATACTCATTTCACATGCTAAGTCCCCACCACACTCATCATTCATCATTTATGAATCAGGTCACGCATATATAGCAACCCATTAGGCATATATTCATACATCAGTACATGCATCTTATCATAGCAGTCATACCCAAACAAATCCAAGCACAAGAGGACAAAAACGAAATCCAACACCACACTGTCTCGCCCAAACCCCTCGCTCAGGCTGAAGGGTCTCGCTCAGACGAGACAGGCTCGCTCAGGCGAGCCCCCCTTCGCCTAGGCGAGGGCTCAAGGAAAACCAGGGCCTGGGCAACACGGGATCTCGCTTAAGCGAGATCCCTCTCGCTTGGGCGAGTTGCCTGCTCGCTCAAAAGTTGAGCGAGCCGCCTGGGCGACTTTTCGCGCAAAAAACTTAGGCGAGCTCCCTGTTTCATCTCGCCTAGGCGAGATGGACTCGCTTGGGCGAGATTAACAGGTCTCGCCACTGTTCTTCACTGCCACAGCCATGTTTTCCGGCCAAACCACCCATACAAAGCACTCTCACACATCCAAACGACAGATCCAACCGTAAAATCAACAAATAACTCATAAACAGTGCCAAGAAAGACTCGAAACTAGAACCCTAACTTCCCGTACCTGGAAATAGGTTCGCACAGGACCTTCAACGCGCAACCAAGGAGCACAGAAGCTCAAGGACTCACTACGGAGCTGAAAATAGAATGTGCACGGAACAAGGCAGATTAGTACTAACCCTAACTGCGGAAATACAAGTGAAAGCCAAAAAGGGAAACTCCGGTGAGCTAGAGGGTACTTACGTGGCGTAGAAACTGATTCGGAGCTAGCTCAAGGGACTTGGGGAGGAACCCTAGCGGAGCGTTCTGTGAGGGGTATGGGGAGTGACGGCTGGTTCTTTTCTGAAAGTGCAAGAAGTGTGGAATTAGGGCAACGCTAAGGGTCTTTATATCATGGGCCAGCCTTTTAGGCCCAATACTGTAGGGCTGCCCACTAACTTTTAGGGCAGGAATAAAATGGGCCTTACAATAAAAATACCACTGTAAAATTTATATAAAAATTAAATTTGATATAGGGATGAAATTGATTTAGTTTTAAGAAATTTAAGATCAAATTGGAACAAAATAACAAATACAAGAACTATATTCAGACTTTTCACATCCAATAGTGACATATGAGACTCTCATTGCCAAATCACATTGTCTCTACCACGTGGCACAGCGTCAGATTGACAAGTGACAATTTTTTAATTATAAAAAAATTTAAAAAAAACCACGTGTTGACACGTGACACATAGTCAACACTGTTACTGTACTACTAACAAAAAAGACCTAATTGCAACGAATTTTCCAAAATAGGGACCCAATTGCATCAAATAAAAAGAAGGGCAGCATATTTGAGATTTCGTTATAAAAATGGGGACCTCTGAAATTATTTGACCTTTCCTTTAATAGTATGAGCATTATTTTATCAATTAGATATGCGACCTGATGTTTTTATTTAGTTATTTTAAGAAAATTTTAATTTAGTGTGTTTTAGAATTAAAATGTTGGTGTTATTTTAAAACTAAAATGTTGTTGTTGTTTTAAAACTAAAATGTTGTTGCTGGTTTATAAATAGATTATTGTTGCTATTTTAAAACTAGAATATTATTGTTGTTATAAAAATAGAATGTTATTGTTATTTTAAAAATTGGGTGATGTTGTTGCTTTTTTTAAATGGTGTTGTTGCTAGTTTAAAAATGTTGTTGTTTTTGTATTATTTGGTGCAATTTTTTTTTTGTGAGTTGTATGTTAAAATCTTTAAGTGTAAGGAAAACGAATACTTGGGTTATGACGTGATGATGATGATGAGGTATGATATACATGTGTGTACATATGTGACATGACAATATGAATTCTTTGATAACTGTAAAGCCATGATGGTTCTTTTACCCAAAGGGCTTTGTTGAGTCAGGGTAAAAGGGTTTTTTTCAACCATAAGTCTTTGGCATGAACTTAGCAAGAGTGCTCTTACCCAAGGCTTTGTTGAGTGGGTAAAGTTATTGCTTGTAAGTCTATGTAAAGTAGGGAAAATGCCTTTTTCCAAGAGGCGTTGTTGCCTAGGAAAGGTATAGTTGTTGGTTATCAGAGGATGGCATATCGTTGGATGTTACTTGGTGGTAATATGTTGATGATTGCATGTTTTGGTTTTGGGAACATGTGTCAGGTTGTTATCTTTGTTGAGTTATGCATATGTTGGGATCATTTGAGGTGAGTTTGATGTGGGTAATATACTATTTTATGATGTGTTATTTGGTTAGCTCACCCTTGCTTTTGTATGTTATTTGTGTTTGTGCGATGATCATATAATGTGTGTGTTATACGGGAACAGATGTTGATGTAGATGCTAGTGGAGGTGCACACCAATGAGGACCTTGAGGATTACCTTGGTAAGAAGAATTTTTATTTGTAATATTTTTTTTAGACAATTTATTTTAGAAAAATATATAAGTCAAATGATTTGGACGTTGCATATTCTTTTAAATTGGAAGGTTTGTTTTGTTGAATTAAAAGAAGTTTTGTAGTTGCGAAAAATTTCTATGTATTTTAGTAGCATCCTGACGGGGTGTTACAAATGCAATTGGAGCCAAGTGTTGTAGAAGAACCAAAGGTATTGAATGAAACATTTATAACATCAACTATTGCATTTGACTTGGCTAATGATGAAGTTGAAGAGTCTACTACTTTAGGTGTATATCTTTGCTAACAAGATGATATTATAAGGATTATTGATGATCTTGTTGACTATCCTAATGCACCTGATGATGCTCAAATTGAGTTGAAGCCACACCCTCCACACATTTATGTTTGTTGATGTGAAGAATGAAAATAAATTATTTGTGGTTATCTTTGTTGACATGGTTTTGGAGTAGGAAAAATGTGTGTTGCAAGAAATTAAAGATAAGGCTAGAGAAACTGATTGGACCTTTCCTAGTGATGGAAGTCACTCCATGCTTTACTGATTTGGATCGATAGAATTGAAGAGGTGGTGGCGAAAGCTTGGAGAATAATGAAGTGAAGATAAATTGAAGTGATGGAAGTGTTCATGTAGATAAAGGCCAACTCTCTTAGGGAAGAAGGCTAGTAGTCGTGAATAGAAAAGCCTATTCTAAAGGACTTATAAGATTAATGTATTGCAATCTCTACTACATTTCTTTACTCAAATCAAAGGTTAATTTACAAAGGACAAACACCTCAATTTATAGGGCTCACAATGACCTAAGGCTGCACAAATGGAGGGAAATCAAATTTAAATATTTCCCTATGTGTCCTATTTTGGATCACAAGCATTTTTCCACTCATGATTTCCTCGTTGCAACATGTGCAAATTATGGAGCATATGCATGCCTTCTCTAAAAGTGGCCAATCTAGGGTTTCTCTTGAGCTTAGGCAATCAAATTGGAACCCTAAATCGGTTGCTTAACCCTAATTTACTCAAGCCTAAAGTACAAGTTCTAAAGAAAAACCTATACTACTCAAATTTTCATAATTTATTCAGGTGTAAACCAAGTAGAAAATTTTTCATAAAATTTTAAAAAATATGTTTTTTGTTTTTAATTATAAAAATAATTTTAAAATCAATAAAAAAATAAATTTTGACATATGCCAAATTGAGCTAGAAGTCATTAAAACTTTTCTCTCTTCTCCCCCAAAACAAGTTCATTTAGAACAATATTTGAAATAAGTATGTGGTATGATGGGGGAAGGAGGATTTTGTAATGTCCCATTTAATTAATAATCCTAATTAAAGGAAGCGTCACACAAAATAATATAGTAGCGCAGTCCTGAAGTATAAAACTACTCCTTACAATATCTAAGGCACACTACGATGCCAAAACAAGACAAGATACAAAGTTCAATAGTAATCAAAATGAGATTTTAAAAGACAAGCCAATACATGGGCCATAATCCTATAAGAAAGCCCAAAACAGCAGAATCCAGCCCGGGTAGGCTACGCAACGGAACCTCCATCACCCTGATGACCACGGGTGTTTCTCACATCTGCTCACATCAACAAGTTGATGATCATCGCAAAAAGAGAAAACCACACAACAGAACATACAACAAACAAAAGGGTAAGCTAGAGTAGAAAACAGTTTATCATACAATTACATACAGTTTCACAGTTCAAGATGCATATGCCAACCAATCATGTTATGACTTTTCAAACAATACACTAAGACTCATACACGACTCATCTGGATACATATAATTACTCGGATTCAACAGATGCTTGCACTTGTGGTGGACTTCCCTGCTCTACCGAGCTAAGTGTTACAATGTTTCACCCCCCACACACAAGGTTAGCCCTTAATGAGTTTCACACCTCCTGTTACTCTCACCACTAGAGTTAGTACGCTCTATGTGAGACTAACTGACTCTTTAGAGTGTTTGGATGCAACCTTACCTTAAATCCTTACTAAATTATATAGATAGGGTACTACCATGAACTCCCACTAACAAGGGTCATGGAATTACGTCCCGACCAACTGAGACACCACATTGAAGTCTCACCTAGAGACTCATGAAATTATGTCCTAACCAATGAGGCATCACCACGACACCGTCGTGGAATTACGTCCTAACTATACCAATAACATATTCCATTAATCAATACAATTTTCATGCTCATACTCAATCCATGATCACATATATAACCAACCATTCATTCATATTCCATACTAAGATCATGCCAAACTCATCATTCACCACCCATAAACCATCTTTACTCATGCATATTCACCAATATCATGCTTTAATATAGTAATTCAATCAAACACATGCCAAACATCCAAAAATAGAGAGATATCAAAACAAGGATGCACTCTCGCCCAGCTCCTCGCTCAAGCAGAAAGGTCTCGCTCAAAACAATGGTTGGTCGCCTGAGCGACAACTCGCGTAAAAGGGCCTGGGCGAGCCTCTATTAATCTCGCCTAGGCGATACACGCTCGCTTGGGCGAGAAAACTAGTGCTCACCATTGTTCTCTCGTGCAACAGTCAGACCAACGCAATCTCAACGGCTAAAAGGCATTTTCAATCAACTCACTGTAGCATACAAACCATAAAATCATACCATAGCAGCAAAACAAACAGAAAACAAACAAAACAAGTGAACCTTAACTTCTCTTACCTGGAAATAGCTAAAAGAGCACCCCGACCCCAAGCTAGTGAGTACGACGGACCTCGGAGCAGATTCACGAACTGGAAAAATGGCAAAACAGGTTCAAAACAGGTTACTAAGGTGGAACCCTAGCTAGAATCATGACCATAGAGCCAAAAACAAAGAGGGTACTGTTAAAGAATCAACTTACGTGAGTAGGAGCTGAGTTTTGAACTAGCTTGACCAAGAGGGGACCAAATCCTAGCAGAGCTTTCTGTTGGGAAGAAGATGTGAGGAGTAAGCACTATTTCGTAAAAGTGAAACCAGAATGGGGGGTTTGGCTGCTTTAAGGGGCCTTGGCACTCAATGGACCAGCCTTAGGCCCATCTGATTAAAGTAGGCCCTTAAGATTTAGGGCAGAAAAGAAATAGAAAAAATAAAGTGGGTCTTACTGATTTTATTTTAAAGAAATTGATTTCTTTTAAGAATCGTGGAAGTAATATATGAGGAAAGTCCAAACTAGAATTTTAAGTGTGTTCATTGTGATTACAACTTTCTTTTCTAAGAGTCTATTAGTTGAATTTACAATTAGATTAGGAAAATTATATTTATTCATTTATAAAGTTAAGAAATTAAAATATATCAAAATTTGAGATAAAAAAAAATCTTAATTTTACGTCTAATTATAAAAATTAAAACATATTTATTCCTTTATATTTTGATATAATTTATATAAATATATTGTTCCAAAAAATTAAATTTATTTACATTAATATTTTATTGAATAATTTGATTTAAATTATACTTAAAATTATTTTTTATTTACATTTATTTGTATATAACTTTATTCAAATTTTTGAAAAATAAAATATAAAAAAAATTATAAATATTCACAAATATAAAAAATAAAAAATATTCTTTTATGAATATCTAATGTCAAAACTAACAGCAACAACACCAATAAGGTGTCGTTGGTAAATAAACTCACTCTACCTACCTACCAGTGCCGTAATAAACACTAAAACCTACCTGCCAGTGCCATAACTCCACTAATTATGATGGAAGGTTGCCATTTTTAATATCAAATTATGGCTTTCTTTAGCCTATTCTATTTCTTTTTTTAAAATAAAATATTTATCTTAGTGCATCAAATGTTTAAAATTCTCTGTATGTTACTTTTATAAGACTATTTAGATATGAAATATAATTTTAAATATTAATTTTACATTAAACTTAAAACTTTCACCATAAAATAATAATAGTAATAATTAAATTTCTTTACTCATTCAGGCAGTAAGTTAATGCAGTCAAGACATTCAGTGTCATCTTTTCTTGTTGGTTAAGTCTCTCTTCTGAAATATCTATTTTTTTTTCTTTTATATTCCCATTTTGTCTTTACCATTTTCAACACATTCACAGTACCAATAACAGTCCACTATTACGTTCATGGCTGATTCTTCCCCTAAAACCGTGCTTGTAACCGGATCTGGTGGCCGCACAGGTGCTCTTTCTGCAGCTTACTTTCTCGTATCTGTTTTGTTCGTATTTTAATTGAGATTCAGGGGTTTCACTGTATTATTATTATTATCTGTATTTCGGATTGTTGAGAATTTTGTCAGAGACGGTTGATACAGGAGCAATATTAGGGGTTTATTCAGTAAACCAAGATTTTTCATATTATATGATTAAAATTTTGGTTTTAAATTTAAATGAACAATAATGAACATATAATAATTCGTGGTATTAAAAAATATAGTAATTGTCCGAGCGATTAGGTAATATTTAGTAAAATAAAAATTTCACCAGCTGCACAAACCATTGGTTTGCAAATGCTTTTAAGTACATGTTTTAATGATTTTATTTGCAGTGTGGAAGAGGGTTGTAGAGTTTTCTTCATTTGGGTAGGATTTGGATCTGCTTAAGGTAGAATATTAAATATTGAAGAACAGATTCATTAAATCATGTTTTTTTGCTGGTCTCACTCTCACGGCATGTAGTGTTTAAAACATCAGTTGTCGACTTTGATTTAATATCTTGGTCTTGGGCGTCCTTGCAAGGAAAATCATGCCTTTTGTAGATAATAGGGTTCAGGTTTAAGACTGATGAAAAAAAAGTAAACTCTGAACCTGTGCTGTGCTATTAAGTATAGTAACGCCTTTCGAGGTGAAGGATTTCCGTTTAGTAGGAGTGAAACAGAGAAATACAATTCAATGAAACTCGGGTCAGCTATGTATTAAAGTGAACATGTTCAGCACCTCAGTGGTTTAGACTTCTTTATTCCATTTTATAGAAAGTGAATCTGTTCAGCACCTCAGTGGTTTATGTTTCTACTTGCTATAGTGTTGTTTGAGCAATTTTACTTTCCAATGGTCACCGTGTGTGCTCTGAGCATTCATGCTTTCTGACAGCTATTGTGTACTACCCTACTCATTTTTTGTTTCAAGCTGCCTTTGCATTATCTGAGGATTTGTATTTGGCTTTCTAGCAACTGTTTTGACATCTACCCTTTTTGTCTCTTTCAGCCACTTTGCTATTTGACCATTTTTAACTAGCTTGACACATGATACATATGTTCTAGGTTAAGGAGAAGTGTTACATATATGATTTGAAAGGATGGATTGTGTGAAAAACTAAATACTCAAGAAGGAAGGGTTAAATTGTGTCTTAGAACTTTTAAAATTTTTTTGCTAAGTTTTGTTTAGTGAATGTGAACCCGACAAAGTTTATATTTGACAGTCAAGCATTATTCTTTAAGTTTGACACAGTTGTTGTCAAAATCCACCTTTCAAAATTTGTTTTCGCAAAACTCTCCTCCTTTGGTTAATAACATGCAAAAGAAAAGGGATAAGATGGAGAGATTTACGCTAGATTTTTTTATATTGGTTTGTCTAATCCACAATAGTAAGATTCCACTGAGTCAAACTAACTGTACAAGTTACAAGGGTTTGTTGAACTTTGATCTGGTAAATTATATTGAAGACTTATGGTCATTTTTATAGAGAGTAAGTGATGCCGGCGAAATATCTACTAGCTTTGTGATTATTTACTTTGTCATTTTCAACAACCAAGTGTCTGACATATTTACTAAGTCTGTCAAAGCATCTTGTGTTGGTGATATTGGTAACAAGTTTGTTGAGGAGGAATGTTGGAGATATGATTTGATTACATTAAATAGAGAGACATGATATGATTTGATAAGGAAAATATCTTGCCAAATATTTTCCATAACTAGATATTAATTTGTTCCTCGTTATTGTATCTCTTCTTTATTATGAATAAGAATGCTCGTGAATACACAACACACTTCTTCTCAGTTTCTCCCTTCTCAACATGGTACTAGAGGCCCGTAACCACATCTGTCACTAATCGTTTTAAGCTCTTATCAGCCTTATCGTGTACAGCAGTACCTAATTTGGAAGCTGGATATTCTTATACTCTAGCAACAATTTTTGCTCTGTCATTACCCTTTCTAGTTTAAGGGCAGTTCTCCTGTGGATATGACTTCATACTAATCTCTTTCAGCTGTTTGTTTGCATTTACTACATACATGTTCTTCTTGTCATATGAGATATTAGTAACTTGTACAGTGTAAATACATACACATGCTAAATGTCACCGGTTGCTTTTCTTCATCATGTTTTATGTTGTTGTTGGTTTCTTCATTATCATTTGATCTGGAAGTTGAAATTATGGTCTGTTATTTGTGACTACATGACTACAGTTCAATCTCTCTTTGTATGATAATGTGAGGTACACTATCCTTTTCTCTCTCTAATTTACAATTTTCAATGTCATTCGTTGGACAATTTTTCAGGACAAATTGTGTATAAAAAATTAAAGGAGAGGCCAAATCAGTATGTTACCAGAGGACTTGTTAGAACAGAAGAAAGTAAACAGAAAATTGGCGGTGCAAATGATGTTTTTATTGGGGATATCAGAGATGCTGGAAGTATTACTCCTGCATTTCAAGGTATAGATGCTCTCATAATCCTCACAAGTGCAGTTCCACAAATGAAGCCCGGGTTTGATCCAACAAAAGGTGGAAGGCCTGAGTTCTACTTTGATGATGGTGCATATCCTGAACAGGTGCCATTACATATTACCTATGCATGCTCAGTTTATTTATATATGAATATGGTTTTATTAATACTATAGCTTACTCATTTATATTTTAGGTTGACTGGATTGGGCAGAAGAATCAAATAGATGCTGGTAAGAATCTGCATTTATTTATATTTGTTATTGTAAATCATGATACAAATTCATCCATGCATGTGATACTGAAACTATATTACCTCTATGAATAGCCAAGGCTGCAGGAGTGAAGCATGTTGTGTTGGTTGGGTCTATGGGTGGAACAAACACTAATCATCCTCTGAACAGCTTGGGAAATGGGAATATATTGGTTGGTCATATTTTCTATCATACTATTAACTGAATTCTTTCATAAGGTCATGGCCTTGTTTTCTATTATAATATAGTAGCTTAAGATCCATTTCGTAGCATAATGCAATTTAGTTCAAAGATACTGTCATTTTATCTTCCCCTCTATCGTTTTCTTTCCTCTTTCATTGGGAGCTTATAGTTTTATATTGATCTCAGATTTGGAAGAGAAAGGCTGAACAATATCTGGCTGATTCTGGTCTGCCATACACAATCATAAGGTACACTAATTTCTATCCATATCAAGAAGTATTGTTTGTCCTACGTCTCCCTCTGTTTTGTTTTACCTTACTGTTTCATGCTGTTCAATTGGCCCATTCTCTTGAAACAACTCAACATCCTTATATTGATATCTGTTTTGGTTGAGTGAATTATCCAGCAATCTTAAGAGAATATTCATACTTGATGCCGTGTCTTGTTTATGAAAGTTTTTGAAGATCCTGAGGTAACAACATTGATATTTGTTCATTCTTTTGGTGCCCTTCTGATAGGTTATATATTTTTTCATATATGGTTATGATTATAGTCATTGAGAGATTGTGGTTCTATATGGTTATATGACATTAGTCTTACACATATAAGACCTTAGACACCACTTTTACACCAAAACCTTAAGGCAATGTTGTTATGGGTCTTTATTCTTATATAGTGTTTAACGTTGTCTTTTCTATCCAATGTGAAACTTTGACTCACACTTGGACTATTCCCAACACCTTCATTACTCGATTTGAATCTGATGCTTAGCAATACAAATACGATATTCTTATTGCCGATGTAAATTTAAAATTTTGAATATTTTTCAAAATTGTGTCCATCTGCACAATAGTTCGTCACGTTTTGTGCTGAATCAGGCCCGGTGGTCTACTAGATAAAGAAGGAGGTATTAGGGAACTTATTGTGGGAAAAGATGACGAGCTTCTTCAGACCGAAACCAAAACCATTCCTCGAGCTGATGTTGCCGAAGTCTGCATTCAGGTATATATTTTTTATAAGGTCTTGGTAACCATCAGTGGTTAAGGAATTAAAAGATGTTTCTATTAGAAATCTTATGAAAGTATCCTTAAAAAATCACCATAGAAACATTTTTACATGTTACAATAAAAGTTTTTCACTTTTAGTTCTTTAACTAAGGTCTTTTATAGAACTTTTTGTATTGATCTCATAAGTAAAAATAATTAGTTTCCCATGCTTCATAAAATTCCCTCATAGTGTGTTGTTCAAGTTATTATGAGATTTGGATATCGAGTTTTGAGTCGAATGGTTTGACAGGCACTGAATTTTGAGGAGGTGCAATTCAAGGCTTTTGACTTGGCATCAAAACCTGAGGGAGTGGGTACCCCAACGAAGGACTTCAAGGCATTGTTTGCCAATATCACAGCTCGTTTTTGATAGATAATGCAATGGTCGTTTTTGATTAACTGAAGAGGGATACCATAATGGTCAATAAATGATTTGGAAATCATGTTAAAGGTTATTCCATGGACACCAAAATAAATAATGTAGCTCAATAATACCATTGAATAAAAAATTAATATTTATGCTTTTAATTATTTATAATTTCTTTGTAGATGTTTTAAATCGTATATAATTTTTTATGATTTTTTAAAATCGCTATAGGCCTACAATACGGAAGAAAGCTATTGTCAAATATGCTACTTGTGAGCATTATTCCTTGAAATTTGCATTTCCAAAATCGTGGTCAAAATTATTGAGTTAATGTTTTAACTTATTCTATTTATCTCATGTATTAACACAGACATACGCATCGGCAAAGATATTCTAAACCACTACGAGTGGTACTGAATTTGGTACATTTAACAATGTTTTTTCTGGTTCAAACATTGTTTTTTTACGAGTGATCACTTAACATGGTAAAAATGACCCATGTTTCCAAGAATCCTATCATGACGGTACAAAAGTAGTCAACTTGATATAAGACAACTTTTTCCTAGAATTCCCTTTACAGTATTGACAACACTAAATTGGATATATGATACGAGAGATGGTTGATTTGGTTTCTAAGAATCTATCCATTTACAAATCCGCAAGTCAATGTTGATGAAAAGTATATGAACCAGTAATTAAAAATCGTGTTTTGTGGTATCTACGTGGATAGAATAGCTACTTATTTTTTAATGTCATCTAGGTGTTTTACAGTTCTGTTCGTCGGGTGTTTTTCGAATTCTAAACATACTTCATATATCTTCTTTTGTTGGGATTTTTAGGACTTTTGAAAATATGAGAGATTTGAAATATATGAGAGATATATGTAATATGTTATACGGAGGAACATGTTTTTATATTTTATTGATATACTCTATATATAGAGCAAAATATAACAAATATTAAGTATAAAATATTTAGAATATCTCACTCATAATCTAAAATAATAACAAATTTCTAAAACTGACACATATCTCTAAAACTGAAATATTTTCTAAAAACTAATTTAAATAAAAAAGATATTAAGTAATATTCTTAACATTCCTCCTTGCTTAATATCTGTTTATTTTATATCTTCATATTTGATTCTCCATCTTTTGATGCTTGATTTTCTCCTCTTTTTGTGCTTGCAATATTTGTTTTTTTTTTTCTTCCATGGCATCACATCTTTCTTCAATTTGGCATCATCCTTTATATTGGCATTATCTTCTTTTTCTTTGTCCAGTGTGGATTTCATTGGAGTGGCATTGGACCTTTAATGTGAACCTCCATCTACTTTCTTCACTTGGACATCTACTTTCTTTCAATGATATTTATCTTCTAATTTTGATCCTTCTTTCGTGCTCACTTTCTTTTTATCAAATTCCTCCTTCATAAAATCCAGCGCAAATCTTTTGTCTTTCATGTGGACTTTGAATACCTCTATGTTGTTAGTATTTTTTATCACACATACTTTATTTTCAAAGGAGACCTTATAACCTTTGTCTAACAATTGAGCAACACTTAACAAATTCTGGGTAATCTCAGGAACATATAAGACATCAAAAATTAATTTGATACCTGAATGAGTTTTAATTGAAACTGTTCCTGTACCTTTCACAGCAAGTTGTTCTCCATTCCCAATTCTTACCTTGGAAATATTTGATTTATTCAGCTCCTTGAAAATTTCTCTATCATGAGTCATATGGTTTGTGCAATCACTATCTATAATCCAATCTTTTGAAGATTGGTTGGTTGTGACACATGATGTTGTAAAAAGTAGATCCTCCTCTGATTTATCCTCATCTGATTTATTCTCCACAATTTGAACATCTTCTTGAGAATCTTTAGATTTGCATACTTTTTCCACATATCCCAATTGACCGCATTTGTGACATTTGACATCTGGCCTCCACCAACACCAATTGGGTTGATGACCTTTTCTCTTGCAATGGGGACAAGATGGAAAAACCTGGGTGTTGTTGTATTTGCTCCTTCTATTTTTCTTGACTATGAGAGCATTATCTTCCGTGTAATTTAAATTACCTTCAACCGCCTCATGATCTTCTCTCATCAATCTTCGTTGTTCTTGTGCTTGTAAGGCATGTATCATCTCTGTAAAGGTAATTTTAGACAAATCTTTTGTGTTTTCTAAGGAAGCAATAGATGCCTCATATCTTTCCGGAACCGTCACCAGAATTTTCTCAACGAGTCTGGAATCTGAAAACTCCTTTCCCAACAATTTTATCTTGTTGGCAATACCCAACAATTTGTTTGAGTATTCTTTAATTGTTTCCGACTCTTTCATTCTTTGCATCTCGAACTCCCTTATCAAGTTCAAAACTTTCATGCCTCGAATCTTCTCGTTCCCTTCATATTCTGCTTTCAAGTATTCCCATATTTCTTTGGGAGACTTTAGAGTCATGATCCTGATCATAATCATTTGTGAAACACCTGCGAACAAGCATGATTTTGCCTTTGCCTTTCTCGTTTTCTTTTCTTTATGCGCTTTCATTTGAGCCGCGGTGGGATTTTCAAACAAGGGAACATCATCTTCCTCCACAACTTCCCATAGATCTAGCCCCTCTAGATATGTTTGCATCCTTACCGCCCATAGATCATAGCTTTCACCATCAAAGAGTGGAATAGCGACGTGTGACATATTTCCTTCCATTCTATCGGCAGTAAGAACAATGGCTCTTGATACCAGTTGTTGAGATTTTTAGGGCTTTTGAAAATATGAGAGATTTGAAATATATGAGAGATATATGTAATATGTTATACGGAGGAACATGTTTTTGTATTTTATTGATATACTCTATATATAGAGCAAAATATAACAAATATCAAGTATAAAATATTTAGAATATCTCACTCCTAATCTAAAATAATAACAAATTTCTAAAACTGACACATATCTCTAAAACTGAAATATTTTCTAAAAACTAATTTAAATAAAAAAGATATTAAATAATATTCTCAACATCTTTATGTGTCATCTAGTCTTTGTCCAGCATCAAGTTGTTTTGTATTTCGATATTTATTATTATTTATAATAATTAAAATTATGGGTTATCTCTAACAAATAAAAGCTATGTTAAAAATTAAATTGTTGTCTGTACATATTTAAAATTGTTTTATGCTTTAATATACACAAATATATATTAAATTGAGATTAATAATTTTAACTCATAATAAAAGTAAACTCAAATATATAAAGATAAAAAACTATGTAAATATGAAGTTGATTTCATATCTATTAATTTGTTAAGTCTTCATTTGAAGTGTATACATAAAGAATAATTTCCTTAAAGATAATTTAGTTAGACACATTTTGTTTTAACAAGAATGACTTGTCAGAAAATTAATTCATACCTTTAGCATCATATTAATTTTCTTGTAAATACTTATATATATTTTTAATAAGTATTTTTTATACAAAATAATTTAGTAATACTTTTTTGAAATTTCAAAAAGGCAATAGTTGATTCACAATTAGGAAAATATTCTTTAAAGGTAATTGATTTTGAATATAATCTCATGCACTCGCCACATTATTATTAATCGTGAAAGTACATTACTGGACGATATTTTGAAAAATTACTTCGTATTATTTTAAGCTGTAAAACCTTTGTTTCACTAATAATTTTTTGGTTTAAATATATTATTGGTGTTAATTTTTGTAAATTTTATTAATTTTGATCCTAGTTTTTTTGAAATATTCAAAAAAAATTAATTTTTGTGAATTATGATCAATTTGATATTTTCGTAAAGATCGTTTAAATGATTAAGCGAGGATGAATAATAACAACCATATAATACATAGACAATTTTTTTAAAATAGAAAAAAAATAAAAAAATGTACAAAATCATAGTGTGACGTCCCATTTAATTAATAAGCGTAATTAAAATAAATGTCACACACAAATAGTACAACAGCGCAGTGGGGTCCTTAACACAACCCCTACAAACCTAGGTACACCACGATGCCAACAGAAAACCAGTTGAAAAGTCTAACAGGTGAAGGTAGAGTAATAAAGCGTAAAGCAATACATGGGTCATAGCCCTAACAAAAGCCCACACAAGATGCGATGTCCAACCCAAACAGACTATGTAGCGGAACTGTCTCTTCCCGGTTGACCTCGAGTGCTTCTCGCATCTGCTCATATCAACAAGTTGATGATCATCACAAAAGGAGAAAAACAACATACATGAGAATCAAACAAACAAATAGGGTAAGCTAGAGCCATAAAGATTTCATCAAATGCAATCAAATATACGTTCGTAGTCCAACATACACACATCACCCAAACATGTTATGACCTTCCAAATCAATACACTAAGACTCGACTTGACTCATCTGGATACATATAACCTGGTCGGATTCAGCGGATGCTTGCACTTGTGGTGGATACCTCTGCTCACCCCCGAGCTATGTGTTACAAGTGTTACAATGAATCAATTCCCTCACGCACAAGGTTAGCCCTTAATGAGTTTCAGGCCTCCTGCTACTCTCACCACAGGAGTCAGTCAGCTCTAAGTGAGACTAACTAACTCCTTAGAGTGTCAGGATACAATCCTTACCTTGAATACTTACCAAGTTATATAGATGGGGCACCACCATGTACACCCAGTAACAGGGTCCATGGAATTACGTCCCGACCACTGGAGTACGACCCGGAAATCTCACCTAGAGATTTCCAAGGAATTACGCACTGACACGGACCAAGCATACCAGACCAATCAATAAAGATTTATGACACATACACATATACATCACATACCATCTCTTGATAATTCACCCTTTTTTCATTTCTTCCCTAGTGGTTCCATACCCATCCATTTCTCTCAAACCATAGCTATGGGATTTCAGTTCATGCCAATACCATGCCACTTTAACACCAACCATCTCATTTAGTTTACATGCCAAGTTCATACCATACCCATCATTCACTATCCATGAATCATATCACTCATACATAGCAGTTCATTATATATTTTTCATCATAACAATAATACCCAAGCAAGTACCAATCATCCAAGAGCAATAAACAACCAAACAGCACACTGCCTCGCCTAGCTCCTCGCTCAGGTTGAAGGGTCTTGCTCAGGCGAGCCCCCTTCGCCTAGGCGAGGGCTCGAAAAGGGGAACAGTAGCCTCACACGGGATCTGTTGATCTCGCCTAAGCAAGCCATGCTCGCTTAGGCGAGAAAACCAGTGCTCACCACTGTTCTCTCGTGCACAAACATCCAACAGATTCACCAAGGGTTCAATAATACCATACATAGGTTCGCACCAACACACCAGGCATATTAAAATGATAAAACAGTAGTACAAGCAGCACAACACGAACAGAGGGGTGAACCCTAGCTTCCCATACCTGGAAAACAAGTTAGCAGCGGGTCCTTGGGTACGAACAGGGGAACACAATAGCTCCTAGGGTAGATTAGCGAGCTGGAAACAAGGAACAAAATGGTGTTTAATATCGGAGCTTTAACACTACCCACGAAAATAAGGCCAGAGATTGAAAGTTAGGGGTTGGGAATACTTACGTGAGCTAAGAACGGGGTCAAGCTGAACGTGAACTGAGTGTACTATGGAACCCTAACAGAGAAGACGGTTGCAGCTCTAAGCACCAAGGAAGCAGAAATCTGAAAGTGTGGAATGAGTCAATTAGGTCAGACTTGGGTGGCTTTATCCTTTGGGCCAACCCTTAGGCCTAATAGCTTAAAGGCAGCCCTTAAAACTTCAGGACAGGAAACTGGGCCTTACACATAGGCGATAGTTACTATTTATCTTTAATTAATAATTTAAATTGTCTAAAAAAATTAAATTGACTCCAATTTATAAAAAAATGACCGATTTTAATATAATAGAACTAAAATAAACAAAGCTTACAAAAATTAAGAATTAAGTCTAATTATTTCTTACAAAGATTAAAAAATATAATTGAACTTTAAACTTTTTTTATTTAGGGTTAAATATATTTTAATTCCTCAAATATTAGTAAAATTTAGAATTAGTCTGTTTTTAAAATTTTTGACCAATTTAGTCTTTATCTTTAGAAATACGTGAATTTAGTCCTTGTAACACTCCATTTAATTTGATAAGCGAAATTAAAGGTAGCGTCGCATAAAAATACATACTAGCGTAGTCTGTGTGACACCCCGACTATTATACTAAATAATTATTATCTGATAAAAAGATATGGAATCAAATTTTTTTTTATACGATCATCCTTGAGAGAACATTAATAATAACCTAACTTCATATTCATATATGTAGTTTGCATCTATGTAATTGTTCATGAAATATTACAAAAATATATATTTGTTAAATATTAAGAGTCCTACATCAGAATAGAAGATTCTCTATATTTTTAACATCTCCTAAAGATATTAATAGAAATTATCCATGAGTCAATCTTCAGAAGATCCACCAATAATATCCCGAACAACTCTCACTAAGCAGGTTCCTCTTCTGCTCATGCAACAGGTACATATGAAAGAAAAAATATGAAAGGAGTGAGGTCTTTATAAGCCTTAAATATCAATCTTAATAAACTCAACAAACAATGCAGACACCGGGGGCCTAGATTTGGACCTATAACCACCAAACTTGATCTTGTTTTACCAGACATATGGATCCATATTCACTTTTTGATGATCCAATCTGAACATCAAAAGTTGCTTTGGGAAGTGATTAGGTAGTTGAGTATTTCTCATAAAACATTGGTACAATCATAATTATTTATTTCTCGAGAATATTAGCCATTCATCGGCTCACAAAAGAGATATATACTCACTACCTAACCTTGGCGATGCCGAGCAGGTATCGGATAGTCCCAAGTTTGGCCTATGAATATCCTAGTCCAGGGCGCTAT
This sequence comes from Vigna unguiculata, assembly GCF_037176805.1. Classification (NCBI taxonomy): domain Eukaryota; kingdom Viridiplantae; phylum Streptophyta; class Magnoliopsida; order Fabales; family Fabaceae; genus Vigna; species Vigna unguiculata. Next base: position 19,762,154 of record NC_140801.1, read on the forward strand.
TCTGAACTATCCAGATATTCACCTACTTGGTAAAACTTCCTTAGACCCCACCATGGTCCCTGCCTTTCATCCCGCAGTGTACCAAACTGTGACTTCCCAAATACAAATACTTTGACACTGGTTTAATCTCAACTTATTGAAACCAGACTTAACTCTTACTTAACTGACACACTCTTGGGTATTTTCAAAGGTCATAAAATGTGATGACTATCAATTCATGTCATTGTATAAACAATATACAAGAATATAAAACAACGATAAAATGTATATGCAATTTTCTTCTATCCAAGTTCACTAAATAAATAATATATACTTTCACTTCACATTTATTTATTTTTAATCGTAAAAATAATGATAAAATAAGAATCAAAGCAAGAACTTTAAGTAAATAATTAGATAGGATTAGAACATTATAATTAAATATAAAAATATAAATTAAACGGGACCAGTGCATAACTGGAGATATATTAATTGAAATAAATAAACAGGACCAGTGCATAACTGGAGATAAAAAATAAAATAAATAAATAGGACCAGTGCGTAACTGGAGGTAAATAAAATAAAATAAATAAATAGGACCAGTGCGTAACTGGAGATAAATAAAATAAAATAAATAAATAGGACCAGTGCGTAACTGGAGGTAAATAAAATAAAATAAATAAATAGGACCAGTGCGTAACTGGAGGTAAATAAAATAAAATAGGACCAGTGCGTAACTGGAGATAAATAAAATAAAATAAATAAATAGGACCAGTGCGTAACTGGAGGTAAATAAAATAAAATAGGACCAGTGCGTAACTGGAGATAAATAAAATAAAATAAATAAATAGGACCAATACATATTTGGAGATTAAATAAAATAAATAAATAAACAGGATCAGTATATAATTGGAGATTAAATAAAATAAATATAAGAGGATAATAAATGAAAATAAGTTAAATGAAAGTAAATAGAATAATATATGAGTCAAAATAAATAAAAGATTAATATAAAACCCATGAGCTTATCAAGATTAATATATAAGAGCTTAACCTCACTCCCCCCTTACCTTATTGATTGAAGAGCACACTAATAATATTTGTAGAAGACTAGGATCCCTTGGAATCTTTGCTCTAAACTTTCTTTTCCTATTTTCTTTTTCTTTCTCCTTTCTTTCTTCTCTCTTTCTCTCTCTTCTTTCTTTCTCTTTCTCTTTTTCTTTCTCCTTTCTTTCTCTCTCTTCTTTCTCTCTCTCCTTCCTTTCTCTTTTTCTTTCTCCTTCTTCTTTCACTTTTTACGTAACTTCTTCATTCATATATTTATATATGCATAGGCATGTGCTAAAGTCATCATTGGTTTTATTAATTAAAGAGATAATGTTTATCTCTTTAGTTTTTTTTTTTTTTTTTTCATATCTTTTCTCATGATCTTATCTTCTTCTTTTTTTTTTTTTTTTTTCTTTTCTTCTTATCTTTTCTTCATTTCTTCTTATCCTTTCTTCTTCTTTTCTCTTTTTTTTTTTATCTCTTTTAGAAAATTCTTCATATATTATTATTTTTATTTTTTTTACACATACCTATTTAATAATATTTTTAATGCTTAAACTACATCATAATAAAATACAAAACGTTAGTAAAAATAGAATATTTTCTAAATGTTTTATTTAAAATAAATAATATAGTTTATTAAAAAAAAAAGGATGTTACATTTCTCCCCTCCTTTTAGGAATTTCGTCCTCGAAATTCACGTGGTTGCAAAAAGATGGGGATACATCTCTCTCATACTACTTTCTAATTCCCAAGTTGCATCACCTTCATCTTGTTGATTCCACAATACCTTTACCAAAGGTATGTCCTTTCCTCGAAGTTGTTTAATCCTTCGATCTCCAATCCTTACAGGAAGCACATCATAAGTAAGGTTTTCTCGTATTTGTACTACATCAGGTTCTATCACATGAAAAGGGTCATGAATATATTTACGAAGTTGAGACACATGAAAAACATTATGAAGTTTTGAAAGGTTTGGAGGTAAAGCAATTTGGTATGCGACAGAACCAATTCTTTTAAGGATTTGATAAGGACCTATGAATTTGGGTGTAAGTTTTCTAGATTTGAGAGCTCTACCAACCCCAGTTACAGGTGTAACTTTCAAGAAAACATGATCTCCTTCTTCAAACTCAATGGGTTTCCTTCGTTTGTCATAGTAACTTTTTTGCCTATCTTGAGAAGTTTTCATCTTTTCCCTGATCATTTTAATCTTCTCAGTTGCCTGTTGAATTACCTCTGGACCCAGAACTAAGGAATTTCCATTCTCATACCAACACAACGGGGTTCTACATCTTCTCCCATATAGAGCCTCATATGGAGCCATTCCTATGCTTGAGTGGAAACTGTTATTATAAGTGAACTCTATAAGTGGTAGAAATTTCTCCCAACTTTCAGTTTGTTCTAAAACACAGGCTCTTAACAAGTCTTCTAAAGATTGAATGGTCCTTTCTGATTGTCCATCAGTTTGAGGGTGATAGGCTGAACTAAGCCTAACTTTTGTTCCCAAGGATTTTTGTAAGCTTTCCCAAAATCTAGATGTGAAACGAGGGTCTCTATCAGAAATTATACTAGAAGGTACTCCATGCAGCTTGATAATTTCTTTTATGTACAAATGAGCTAACTTTTCTAAAGAAAATCTAATATTAATAGGTAGAAAGTGAGCAGATTTTGTTAATCTATCTACAATGACCCAAATTGCATCATGACCAGACACAGTCTTTGGTAAACCTGTCACAAAATCCATGGATATGCTTTCCCATTTCCATTTTGGGACATCTAAGGACTGTAGTTCCCCATAAGGCTTTCTATGTTCAACTTTTGTTTTCTGACACACTAGACAACGTGCAACAAACTCCACCACTTCTTTCTTCATCCCGGACCACCAAAACATTTTCTTCAAGTCTTGATACATCTTTGTAGTACCCGGATGAATACTTAAGCTACTCTTATGAGCTTCCTCCATTATCAACTTTCTCAACTCTTCTTTTGCAGGTATGCAAATTCTATCTCTAAACTTGATGATTCCATTTGAATCTTTGTGGAATTCAGATTCCTTTCCTTCAACTTTTGCTATCAATTTTTCTTGCAAAAATTGATCTCTTTCTTGAGCTCTCTTTATTTCTTCTAAGAATTCACTTGATATTTTTAACATTCCTAAGCATATGCTATTGGGTCTAAGTTTTACAGCTAAGTTCAAGTCTCTGAATGATTCTATCAAATCCAATTCTTTCACCATCATCATGGATGCATGTATAGACTTTCGACTCAAAGCATCTGCAACAACATTTGCTTTCCCAGGGTGATATTGCAGCTCAAAGTCGTAATCCTTAAGAAATTCCATCCATCTACGTTGTCTCATGTTTAGTTCTTTCTGATCAAAAAGGTACTTCAAACTTTTATGGTCACTAAAAACTTCAAACCTTGCCCCATACAAGTAATGTCTCCATATTTTTAATGCAAACACCACTGCAGCTAATTCTAAATCATGTGTAGGATAATTAAGCTCATGTTGCTTGAGTTGTCGTGAAGCATAAGCTGCAACTTTTCTTTCTTGCATCAACACACATCCTAATCCTTGTCCACATGCATCACAATATACCTCAAAATTTTTTGTAGGGTCAGGAAGGATTAAAACAGGCGCAGATGTTAATTTTTTCTTCAATTCTTGAAAACTAAACTCACATGTTTCATTCCATTCGAAAGGTTGTCCCTTACGTGTTAACTTAGTCAAAGGCAATGCTAATTTAGAAAATCCTTCAATGAATTTTCTATAGTAGCCTGCTAATCCTAAGAAACTACGTATTTCTGTGATATTCTTTGGTTGTTCCCAAAGCAATACCGCTTGAACCTTTGAGGGGTCAACTGCAATGCCATTTTGTGATATCACATGTCCTAAAAATTGAACTTCTTTTAACCAGAATTCACACTTTGACCATTTTCCATACAATTGTCTCTCTCTGAGAATTTGTAACACAATCCTCAAATGCCTCTCATGTTCTTCATGATTTTTGGAATAAATTAAAATGTCGTCAATGAAAACAACCATAAATTTATCCAAAAATTCATGAAAAATACGGTTCATATAATCCATAAAAATGGCAGGAGCATTGGTCACACCAAAAGGCATTACCAAGTACTCATAATGACCGTATCTTGTCCTAAAAGCTGTCTTTTGAATATCTTCCGCCTTGACTCGAATCTGATGATAACCAGATTTTAAGTCAATTTTGGAATATACCACAGCACCTCTCAATTGATCCATCAAATCATCAATCCTTGGTAGGGGGTATTTGTTCTTAATGGTGATTTTGTTAAGCTGACGATAATCCACACACAATCTCATCGTGCCATCTTTTTTCTTGACTAACAATACGGGTGCACCCCAGGGAGAAACACTAGGTCTAATGAATTTTTTATCCAATAACTCTTCTATTTGTTTTTTCAACTCTGCTAACTCTAGAGGTGACATCCTATAAGGGGCTATAGACACAGGTCTTGATCCTGGTACCAAGTCTATAGTGAATTCTATTTCTCTTTGTGGAGGTAACCCAGGAACATCCTCAGGGAAAACATCAAGATACTCACAAACAACAGGAAACTTATTAATGTCTGGAATTTCCTTGACTTTTAAAGAAGTTAAGATCATGTATACTTGAGATCCTTTTGGGATTTCATTGTGGTTGGTAGTACTCTCTTTTAATTCTTTTGAGTCAAAAACTTCACCTATGTGTGATTCAAAAATTAAAGTTTTATCGTGACAGTTTAGGAGAACATGGTTGGAAGATAACCAGTCCATTCCAAGAACAATATCCAAATGAGACAAGGGTAGACATATAAGATTTACACAAAAATTTCTATTGCCTATAGAAATATGACAATTTGTGCATGCAAGTGAAGTTGTGACTGGAACATTGGTAGGAGTAGACACAGTTAAATCATATGGCAATAAAGAGACATGTAACTTTAAATGTTTGACACATTCATGTGATATGAAAGAATGAGTAGCACCTGAATCATATAGTACATTAACGAGGTGACCATTTATGATGCATTTACCTTGGATTAGATCTTCAGATTGAACAGCTTCAGTACCATTCATTGTGAAGACTCTTCCGGTTGTCTTTGGTCTTCCAAGTTGATTATTTCCTCTGTTGCTGCTTCCTCCACTTCCTTGCTCCTTAATTAACTCTTTGCATTCATTACGATAATGACCCAATTTCCCACAATTGAAGCAAGTTATAGTCCTTGTGGCGCAGTTTCTTGACAGATGAGGTCCTCCACAGTGGAAACATTTGATAGGGTGGGTTGCGGCTGAATTATTGGCAGGAGAGGAATGTCTTTGTCCTGAAGAATTCCATGAAGCATGAGATGGACGTTGGTAAGGTTTCTTATTATTAAAATCATTTCTTTTGTGCCTCAAAGGCCCTCCTTGCCTCCACTGAGTTTGCCTTGCCTTAGTATCATCCTCATAAATCCTACAACGATTTACAAGAGTGGGAAAAGAAGAAATCTCTAAATAACCAACTGCTTGTTTAATATCAGGTCTTAGTCCACTTTCAAACTTGGAACAACGGGAACGTTCATCAACTCTATCATGAAAGTAAGGACAAAATTTGGACAATTCGTCAAACTTTGCTGCATATTCTCCTACAGACATGATTCCTTGACGAAGATTAAGGAATTCAACTTCTTTCCTCCTTCGAAGATCCTCTGGAAAATATTTTTCCAGAAACTTTTGTTTAAAGACTTCCCAAGTAATTTCTCTCCCTTCATCCTCCAATTGTTGTCTTGTAAATCTCCACCAGTTTTCAGCTTCTTCAACGAGCATAAATGTAGCAAATGTGACTCTATTTGTATCTGCACACGTCATTGCGATGAAAATTTTCTCAATTTCTGCTATCCATGATTGAGCACCTTCAGGATTAAATCCTCCTTTAAATTTTTGTGGATTATTCCTGCGAAAGGTTTCTAATCCTTGATTTTCCATGGGTTCAACATTTTGTTTTTGGCTCATATTTTCCAGGACAATTGTCATTCTTTCCAACAACTCATTGGTAATGTTTGGTCCGTTATCCATCTTTTCCTGAAAGAATGAACAATTTCCTTAGTTTTCTTTAGATTTTTTTTTTTTAACTATTGTTAAAACTTATCCTTACTACAAGTATTAATTGTTGTTATTACTTACTTTTATTAGTCTACTTATCTTGCATTTCTCCTTTACAAGAAAAATGTAAGAACAAACAACTTGCACCTCTACTTACTAGTAGAGACTACAAACATGGAAGACACCATACCCAAGGTCTTGACAGAAGGAACTGCTCTGATACCACTCAATGTGACACCCCGACTATTATACTAAATAATTATTATCTGATAAAAAGATATGGAATCAAATTTTTTTTTATACGATCATCCTTGAGAGAACATTAATAATAACCTAACTTCATATTCATATATGTAGTTTGCATCTATGTAATTGTTCATGAAATATTACAAAAATATATATTTGTTAAATATTAAGAGTCCTACATCAGAATAGAAGATTCTCTATATTTTTAACATCTCCTAAAGATATTAATAGAAATTATCCATGAGTCAATCTTCAGAAGATCCACCAATAATATCCCGAACAACTCTCACTAAGCAGGTTCCTCTTCTGCTCATGCAACAGGTACATATGAAAGAAAAAATATGAAAGGAGTGAGGTCTTTATAAGCCTTAAATATCAATCTTAATAAACTCAACAAACAATGCAGACACCGGGGGCCTAGATTTGGACCTATAACCACCAAACTTGATCTTGTTTTACCAGACATATGGATCCATATTCACTTTTTGATGATCCAATCTGAACATCAAAAGTTGCTTTGGGAAGTGATTAGGTAGTTGAGTATTTCTCATAAAACATTGGTACAATCATAATTATTTATTTCTCGAGAATATTAGCCATTCATCGGCTCACAAAAGAGATATATACTCACTACCTAACCTTGGCGATGCCGAGCAGGTATCGGATAGTCCCAAGTTTGGCCTATGAATATCCTAGTCCAGGGCGCTATTCTGAACTATCCAGATATTCACCTACTTGGTAAAACTTCCTTAGACCCCACCATGGTCCCTGCCTTTCATCCCGCAGTGTACCAAACTGTGACTTCCCAAATACAAATACTTTGACACTGGTTTAATCTCAACTTATTGAAACCAGACTTAACTCTTACTTAACTGACACACTCTTGGGTATTTTCAAAGGTCATAAAATGTGATGACTATCAATTCATGTCATTGTATAAACAATATACAAGAATATAAAACAACGATAAAATGTATATGCAATTTTCTTCTATCCAAGTTCACTAAATAAATAATATATACTTTCACTTCACATTTATTTATTTTTAATCGTAAAAATAATGATAAAATAAGAATCAAAGCAAGAACTTTAAGTAAATAATTAGATAGGATTAGAACATTATAATTAAATATAAAAATATAAATTAAACGGGACCAGTGCATAACTGGAGATATATTAATTGAAATAAATAAACAGGACCAGTGCATAACTGGAGATAAAAAATAAAATAAATAAATAGGACCAGTGCGTAACTGGAGGTAAATAAAATAAAATAAATAAATAGGACCAGTGCGTAACTGGAGATAAATAAAATAAAATAAATAAATAGGACCAGTGCGTAACTGGAGGTAAATAAAATAAAATAAATAAATAGGACCAGTGCGTAACTGGAGGTAAATAAAATAAAATAGGACCAGTGCGTAACTGGAGATAAATAAAATAAAATAAATAAATAGGACCAGTGCGTAACTGGAGGTAAATAAAATAAAATAGGACCAGTGCGTAACTGGAGATAAATAAAATAAAATAAATAAATAGGACCAATACATATTTGGAGATTAAATAAAATAAATAAATAAACAGGATCAGTATATAATTGGAGATTAAATAAAATAAATATAAGAGGATAATAAATGAAAATAAGTTAAATGAAAGTAAATAGAATAATATATGAGTCAAAATAAATAAAAGATTAATATAAAATCCATGAGCTTATCAAGATTAATATATAAGAGCTTAACCTCACTCCCCCCTTACCTTATTGATTGAAGAGCACACTAATAATATTTGTAGAAGACTAGGATCCCTTGGAATCTTTGCTCTAAACTTTCTTTTCCTATTTTCTTTTTCTTTCTCCTTTCTTTCTTCTCTCTTTCTCTCTCTTCTTTCTTTCTCTTTCTCTTTTTCTTTCTCCTTTCTTTCTCTCTCTTCTTTCTCTCTCTCCTTCCTTTCTCTTTTTCTTTCTCCTTCTTCTTTCACTTTTTACGTAACTTCTTCATTCATATATTTATATATGCATAGGCATGTGCTAAAGTCATCATTGGTTTTATTAATTAAAGAGATAATGTTTATCTCTTTAGTTTTTTTTTTTTTTTTCATATCTTTTCTCATGATCTTATCTTCTTCTTTTTTTTTTTTTTTCTTTTCTTCTTATCTTTTCTTCATTTCTTCTTATCCGTTCTTCTTCTTTTCTATTTTTTTTTTATCTCTTTTAGAAAATTCTTCATATATTATTATTTTTTTTTTTTTACACATACCTATTTAATAATATTTTTAATGCTTAAACTACATCATAATAAAATACAAAACGTTAGTAAAAATAGAATATTTTCTAAATGTTTTATTTAAAATAAATAATATAGTTTATTAAAAAAAAAGGATGTTACAGTCTGGGAGTTTGAAACTCAACTCCTTACAACCCACGGCACACCACGATGCCCAAAAGAAAACTGGATACAGAGTTTAACCAAAAGTATATAAATCTAAGGACGAACAAATACATGGGCCATAGCCCTAAAGAAACTCGTAAAGAAATTAGAAACCAATCCACGCAGACTATGCAGCGAAATCACCACCTCCATGTTGCCCACGGGTGTTCCACGCATCTGCTCACACCAACAAGTTGATGATCATCGCAAAAGAGAGTACCACATAGCAGAACACACAACAATGAAAGTAGGGTAAGCTAGAGCACAAAAGATTTCATCCATACAATCAAAATATATTCACTATACCATATACATATATCAACCAAGCATGTTATGACTTCTCAGACAATACACTAAGACACGACTCGACTCATCCGGATACATATAACCTGGTCGGATTCAGCGAATGCTTGCACCTGTGGTGGATACCTCTGCTCACCCTCAAGCTGCTCACCCCTAAAATAAATCAATTTCCCTCACCACACACTACAAAAAAATTAATATTTAGTGGAGGTTTTTTTTTCGATCTGCGGGGGTTTTTACCCTCCACAAATTAATTTGCGGAGGTTTTTTGGACCTCCACAATTAGAGTCCCCATAAGTTATTTGCATAGGTTTTGAACAACCCCTGATATCCAAATTATATTATGGAGGTTGTTTTGTGGAGGGTTTTAACCTCTTCTATTGCTATCTATTATTTTGTGGAGGTTTGAAACCTCCTTTATTTGTAATTACCCACTAACATTTATAATTTATTAATTTAATGGAATTACTTTTATAATAAAAAATAAATAAAATATATAAATTCGTATATTACACAAAAATTAACCAAAGTTACTTTTATTGATGATCTCATAAAGTATTAACAATTACAATATACATCTAAAAAAAGAAAATACATGATGTTGAACAAAGAGAATACATAGTGTTCTAAATATAAAAACTAAGTGTAGAGTTTAAAGCTACCCAAACAGATAAAACTACTGATCCCTTCGTTGCTCTTCCTCTTATGATTCTTTCTCGAAGTGCTTGGTTGAAGAGAAAGATAACTCTTTCATCAGGATTGGCATTATTGAGTGAAAGTTCTTCGAATGTTTTATCTAATTATGAAACATTGAAAATAACTATATTTAATCATGGGTTAGAGAGTTGAAAATAGAAAGACTTTTTTATACTGAAATTCACATTGAAAACTAAAATACAAAATCATTAATAACAGTTTTAATAGAAACTTCGATCATAGTTTCTGAAATATATAAAATCCATTCAAGGGAACTTTTAGGACAGAAATTATGTAAACATGATGAATGAGCAGGGACCAGACCATGCTGTACACAATGTATTTGAGATGTAAACCCAAGATGTCGAATTATTCTAAGTCGTTCATGTCTGAGTCTGACCAACAAATAATGCAACAGAAAAGAAGAAACATGCAGCGAATCCATAATGGACTATACAGATGGAACATGAATGCGACTTTAAACTTCGTCTTGGTGACATACTTTGTCACATGAAGACCTAAAGAGGAACATTTGCTGACAAAGTATACGAGATTTGGCTCTTGAATGATGTTGATTTCCATTCAGAAAGTATACGAGATTCAGTAGAAGGAATAGTTCAGAATATATTACCTGTCTGCAACCATCTACACCAGAAGCTTGAACTTTCCTTCCCTGGACTCCAAGTGAGTCTGCAGAAATACAAAATAAATAATTAAGATCCTTACTTACCTTAGTCACTAAGATAGATGAAAAAATTTGCTCCTTCTGATCTTTTACATAAGAAACAACTAATAAATTTCATCAAATCCACTAAAAATATTAAGTTAGTTAATTCTAATTAATAATGTCCTAATTATACTGTTAAAACAGAAACACCCTTTGAAGTAATTGGTTTAAGTAGGAGTTACATTAAATCAAGCTATAAGCCTATACCTAATTCAAGAAACAATGTTTCCATCAGTAAGTGAAACTTGTATTGATAATAGACCATTAAAATACATAAAGAATGCGTATCTGTCTCACAGATTCACAATAAATCAAGGGTACAAAACAAATTACTGATTAATACATCTCAAATTTATCCATTTTCTGTAACAAAATAAACACCATTGGCACCACATATAAAGAGTTATGCATTAACTTGGAAACAATAATAGAAAGCAGTAGTACGACCTTGATTAATGGCAATGACTTCTTGATTGCTTAAAATCTCAAGTGTTTCAGCAGTCAAATTTCTGACATCACACCCGATCAATAGCAGTGCCTGCATGCACATGTTCAAAATTTTGAGCATGTGAAAGTTTCAAATATAAAATATGTGTCTCAGTCTTTGAAAGCTTAACTTATGTTTATGCTTTATTCAAAAGAAATCATGGTTAAGCCAAACTGAAAGTGAATTCAGAGTACCCCTATTTTTTATTTTGTTTACACCAGAGAATCAATTTTGCAACTATGCCTGCTATCCTAAGATCTCAAGTTGCCAGTTATTTGAGGGGTAACATGTAGAAAAACATGTGATGAGAGACTAATTTCGAGAGATGACAAATCCTGCGCAGATGAATGCACCTTCGCTAAAGCCCAAATGCTGAAGTGAGCTCGGTATTCCTGGTAAGTCATGCTACCATTTCCAACTTCCAACATATCTGGGTCTGTCCGGTAAAATAATGTAAGTAGGAATGCTTCTGGTTTTTCTAATATTTTCAATAAAATTTCAAGAAAGACAAAATGTGTACCATTCCATCCCCCAGGACCAGCATATGTAGCCCACTTATCGTTAATGGTTGTCATGCTAAACAAACTAAAAACAAAAATTAAGAATTAGACAACCATTTAAACAGATAATTTTAGACAACCATCAAAAAGCTCTACCTGCTGAAGATGGTCCCTGTGTATCAGTGCCTCCTGTAACTCTAGCTTGTATTTCTGTCTAATGTCTCTGATCTCTTCCTCAAACTGTCTCACACGACCTTCTTGAGTGTCAGCTTCCTCCTTTGCTGCAAGATATTCCTGCCTACTTTCAACTGCCCTTTGTCTATCTTTTTCAAGGGTCCTACTTAATTGAGTCTGTTCTGCTCTTAAACAGGAAATCTGTAATTCATTGTTAAAGCAAAAAGTCACATATACAAGAAATTGCCATTAAACATGCGATTTCACTAGAGAAATTACAAAACCTGAGCTTCAAGGACATTAATTCGAGACAAGGTCTGAGATAAGCGTTTCTATAAAAAAATAGTAGAATAATTCTGAATCATGTGTATTAACCTGCATGGCTTCAATTTGCCTTAAAAGTGGCCTTGTGGATTCAGGAACTTGCGTAATCAGTTCCTCACACCGTCTTTCACTTGCCTAGAGAAATCCAACCAAACTATAGTCTGGAGCATGAAAAAAAAATAGCCAGATTCAAGTATATAAGGATTCTAGCTTTTTAGCACTTGCTTGATGCACAACACTGTCAAAGCACGACAAATTATGCACTGTGGGTCCCATTATTTTATTCATACATGTAATTATTTGACTTCTTCAACCATTCTAAATAAGTTCGATTTAAAATTCTTCCACTTTCAACTCAATAATCTATCAGAAAAATTCCTATTCTATAAATTTAATTATAAATAATTTATTTTCACTCTATTTTTCGTCTATTTTCTCTTCTTTACACATTTCTTTTCTTCTCTTCGATTTCCTCCCCCACTATGACATATTGTATAGGAAGCATGGGTTAAATCCTGGAATAAAACATCCAGTGGACTTACTATAGCAACCACATGGGTGACACATAGGTTTTGTTTTAGGAATAGATTTAAGAGGGTGTAAAAACAGATTTAAAATAAAAAAGAGGAGAAAATAGTGTTATTTATATTAAGAAAAGGAGAATTGAAAGCAAAGAAAATGAAAACAAAATATAAAAATTTATGCATAAGTGTATAGATAAAAAAATATTTTATTAAATAAAATTGTAAGATTATTTAGTTTTATATATAAAATTAATTTAAAATACAATATAAATAATTTAAATTTTATTAAAATAAAATATGAGTAATTCTCAATATATTATCATAATTATAAGTAAAAATAAAAATAAGAGATTTTGTTATAAACCTTAAATTTTTTGTCTGAAAAACAGTCTAAGTTTCTCTGCAAGGTTAGTGAGGGACACTCTGGAGAGGCTGAAATTCAAAGTTTGGTCCTCATACATACCTAATCTGCCACCACAGAGCCATTTCCTTGGGAATCAACTAACTTACCTCGTATTCTCTGGTGGCGCGTTTCTTTCAAACTCCGATTCTGTGTGAGCTTTTGTTCTTTTCCATCTTAAATGGCATAACCAGAGCTTTTCTCGGCAAACAAACTGCAAATAGCAATCCCCTTTGCCTAATTACACACTCTACAACTTCTAAATAACTGCCATCAGTTATTCTCTACGAATAACTGTCATCACAGTAGTATCTAATTCTAATAAAGAACTGCTGACGCAATGCGAGTTATTTTCTAGCACATATTCTACCCATAACTTTAACCATAACTATAAATTATCAACCAAGCTTAAGAGAAGGAAGACATGTGAGTCAAAACCTGAGATGCAGCAGAGGAATCAGCATTTTTAGGATCAGCCCAGCTCACTGTTGGAGCATTCTCACCTAGCTTAAATGCTGGGCTCATCATCTTTAGCTTAGAATATTCAGCACACGCATTATTATAATAGTCAATAAAAGCAAAGCCACGATTGTTATTGGTGTTCTTCATATCCTGAAATAAAGGATTGAACAAACAGAAATATAAGAGCAATTAAATAAAAAAAACCACAATGCTAACTCTTATGTACATGCAGCTGGGCATAATGCCAAAGCAGTATAATAAAGCTTGCAAAGCATGACTTTCATGATGATTTAGGAATGACTAGAACAAAAATCCCTAGACAACACTTATAATTTAATGTGGAAATGGAAAGCATAGCACAACAGAAAAGTACATACCTTGACTAGTTCAACACCAGTAACTCCAGGTCCAACCTCAGAAACAATCTTCCTCAGATCTTCCACACCCCAGCTTCTAGGAACATTGCCAATAAAAAGACGGTGTTTGGCTTGAGATGTAGAATATTTTATTTTTTTACCCTTAAAGAATTGATCATTAACACAGTTAGGAACAACAAAAAGGTAATCATTAACCATTACACCATTAACCAGTTAGCTGTTACCTACCTTGCCTGCCCACAAGGCAGGGTTATCAACGCCCCTTCAAAATCAAATGTATCCCATGAAGAATTCTGTCAAATTAAATGGAACTAAGCTCATATGACAAAATACCAAAAATGCTTTATTACCATTCACAGAGTGAGTAGAAAATTTTGCGTCCAGTTGCGTCCAGTTGTGTCCAGAGTGATTGTGACCGTGTTTGTGCAGGAGGTTCTTACAGTTTATTTACGGTGGTGCCTGTACATACACAAACAAATATCAACGACATCCCAAAAAATAAATAAGTACATTCATAAACACTCTCTTCTACACCCTAATCCCTCTACCACTTGGAATTTTTTGACAACCAGAGGCTCAAGAAGGCTCAATAATTTGAGACAGAGGAACCCAATCTTAGACATTGCACAACATTATTAAGTGATGAGCACAACCTAAAAGAACACGGACATTGAAGAACGATGATTACATCCAACTCAGAGTTTGTACCTTGAAGGTCGACGATGACGAGCACAGGCCGACGACAAACGAGCCACGACAGAGACGATTTCACTGAATGTTGCCGCCGACGACGAATACTGACCCACGACGATGACTCCCGACGAGCGACGACTGCCGATGAGCGACGACTACCGACGAGCGACGACTGCCAACGAGTGACGACGGAGACCAATTTCCCTGAACTGAACCCTAATCCAAAGCAAAAATGAAGGGAGAGTGTAACCAAGCTGAAAAAAGATAAAAGGGAAATGAAAAGTATAAAATGATTTGCGGAGGTTACAGACCTCGTCCAAAAATTAAAAAATCCCACTAATTTTAGCATTTAGACAATCCAAGAAAATCATCTTAAATCATATTAATTTGTGGAGGATTTTTATAATCTCCACAAATAAACCTTCACTAAATTTTTTTTTGTAGTGACAAGGTTAGCCCTTAATGGATTTCAGGTCTCCTGCTACTCTCACCACAAGAGTCAGTCCGCTCTAGGTGAGACTAACTGACTCCTTAGAGTGTCAGGATGCAATCTTACCTTGAATCCTTACCTAGTTATACAGATGGGGCACCACCATGGACACCCACTAACAAGGGCCATGGGATTACGTCCCGACTACTGAAGCACGACCCTGAAAATCTCACCTAGAGATTTCCAAGGAATTACGCACTGGCACGGACCAAACATTCTTAATCAATCAAACGGATTCAGCATGCACACCCGTAGATAGATACTTATACATCACATACAGTTCCTCATAAATCACCTCTTTCGTATTCCCAGCCAAACCATACCAACTCATTTATTCTCGAACCTTGGATACGGAACTCCAACTCATATTATTATCATGCCACCTTGGTACCAACTCTTTCATATCTCATGTCGAACTCATACCAAACTCATCATTTCAATTCCATGATTCTTCTCGTACAATTATCATACTCACATCATGTTACAACTCGCAAATCACAACTCATACACCATCCCATTTAGTTCACATGCCAAGTTCCCACAATACCCATCATTCACCATTCATGAATCATATCACGCATATATAACAATCCACTATATATATTTCTCATCATAACAATCATACCCAAACAAATACCAATCATCCAAGAGCAACAAAACAGCCAAACAGCGCATTGTCTCGCCTCGCTCAGGCAAGCCCCCTTCGCCTAGGCGAGGGCTCGAAAAGGGGAACAGTAGCCTCACACGGGATCTCGCTTAGGCGAGACCCCTCTCGCTTGGGCGAGATGCTCGTTCGCTCAGGAGCAACATGAGTCGCCTGAGCGACCACTCGTGTGAAACATCTTGGGCGAGCCTCTAGGCGAGACAGGCTCGCTTGGGCGAGAAAACCATAGCTCACCACTGTTCTCTCATGCATTACCACTCAACAAATCACCAATGGCTCAAAATTATCATACTCAAGTTCATATCAACATACTAAACATATTTAAACGACAAAACAAAGGCGAAAACAATATCACTCAAAAGAAAGGGCGAACCTTAGCTTCCCGTACATGGAAAACAAGCTAGCAGAACGCTCCGACACGCACACAGTGAGCACAACTGTCCCTAGGATGGTCAATAAGCTGGAACGAACGGTAAAAATAGAGAAAAAGGGTGAGTCATCACCAAACCCTAACGATAACAAGGAACATAAACCATGAAAAGGGGGAACATGAGCTGAGTGACTTACGTGGAGTAGGAGCCGATGTGAGTTAGCTCGAAGAAGACCTAAAGCAAACCCTAGCAGAGCGTTCTGTGAGAGGGAAGTAAGGTAACGACTGATTTTTTTTTGAAAGAGTGAAAGTGGAAACGTTAGGGTAGACTAGGGTTCAACTTTATACTTTGGGCCAGCTCTTAGGCCCATCAAATTTCGGGGCAACCCTTCTTGTTAAAGGCATAAAAGAATAGGGCATTACCGTCCTTCTAACCAAATTTTGTTAAGTTTATTCGATGTTTCAAACACATTTTATGATATTATTGAATTGTTTACACTTTTTCGCACATTTTTACTCTAATATTAACTTAAATATTATCATAAAACACATTTTTACTCTAATATTAACTTAAATATTATCATAAAACATATTTGAAATGTCAAATAAATTTAAAAAATTAAATTCATATATTTTTAAATATAAAAAAATAAGTTAATCAAAATTTTGAAGAAAAACTAATATAAAATTTTACGATAAAAAAAAAATTTAACCCTTAAAAAAATAAAATACTGGTACACATATCCTCGAATTATTGCTCTCAGTATAACACAGTTTTGTTGTCGTCACAAATGCTCTGCGCGCGGGTCTGAAGGCTTCATAACGGTGGAGCGTGTGTCGTGGCGTCACCATGGCCAATCTTTTTCTATCTCCCAACTCCTATTCTCCCACTCTAATTCAAAACCGTAACCTCTCTTCTATTAAAATCAAAATCAATCGACGCCACTATCCTTTCCGAACCCTACAACATCATTACATCCGCTTGGTTTGTGCATTAAAGGAAGATTCCAACCCTGAAACTGTCCAAGGTACCCTCCTCTATCTCTCTGCTAAGCTAATTCACTTGTCAGATAATTTAATTTTTACTGTTAAATTTTTCATCAGATGGCGAGGTGAAAAATTTAGGAGTCAAAGTTGCGCTGTCCATGTTGAGATTCTATAAGAGTAACTCTTTTTCTTTCATCATTTCAATTATAATTTTGCAGTGATTATATATTGTATTTTATGTGCCTTTTCATTCTTTGTTGATGAAGTTGGCGTTTGGTTGGTTTTTATTTTTATTTTTATTTTTTATTTATGTAAATCTGGATAGATGATAAAAAAAGAGGAGTGGAGATGATTGCAATGAAATAGATTAGGTTTAATTAAGTTGTAAGTAGCTTTTATTTTAGGTATGTTGAATTAAATGTTTAATATTTTTTTTTTTGGTTTATTAAGTATTCAAAAGTTTTATACTTTTTAACTGAATTTCTGTCGTAAAATTTTAATTGTTAAATTTGTGATATGATTTAGTTGTTATTTCTTTATTTATAATTTGATAAAATAGTATACATGATAATTAAGTAAGATAAAATAACAATTAATTAATTTAATTAAAAAATAGTCATTCAATTAAGAAAAAAATAGACAGTAGTGATTTGGATTGAAAAATTATAAAATGTCTTAATACTCAATTAATCTCAAAAGTTTATTAAAACCTCAAGTAAAACATATTTAAATTTTGTATGAATTTAAAACTTAATTAGATAATAAATTAAAAGTTCCATTTTATTGTATGGATATTTCCTAATAGAATGAAATTAAGATTTCATTCCTTGAAAAAGGAAAAGGACAAAATGAATTATAAGCATCAATAAGCGCAGCCCTACACTTCCTTTAAGGTTAATAATAGTCTCTCAAATTAATATTACTATTCCAGAATCACTTTTATCAATAATTTATTTAATGATTTAGTTTATATTTTTTATTATATATTGAAATATAAAAAATTCATTAATTAAAAAAAGTCTAGTAAGTGTAACACAATATAAAATATTTGTTATAAATTTAAAACAGCGATTTATATGTTTAAAACATTTTTTTTACTTTAATTTTCAATTAATTATAATTATAATATAAACTATATTAACTTTTTTATTTTGTAAAAATTGGTCCTATTGATTAGAGGACTTTTATAAAGCATAACCGTGAAAGCACATGATAGCCTTCTTTGGTTTTTAAAAAGCCATTCAAGTTTCAACCCAAGATAGTTAAAAAAGCTTAACCAAAAGTATTTTTATAAAGGCAACTCAAGTACTTAACCGTATTCTACAAGTGGAGCTGTATCCGACAATAGCCGGATGTATCCTATGTATGGCTATTATATGTGATAGTTTTCTTCATAAAATACAACAATAATAAGTCATGAGCCACCACCTCACATGACATTATTTCCATTCTAGACAACAAGGTTTATGGATCTTCTTTATTATTAAAGTGTTTAACTTTTTCATCTTTATCCAATGTGGTATTTATATTTATATTTGGATTTTCAACAATATATACAGCGTCTTGTTTGGTAGAATAATATTTGAATAAATGCTTGATTAAGCTTAGTTTACCCAAACATGCTATTGTTCATATGTGCAGGGGAAATTTCACCAATTTTGCCTAAGAGCTGTCGCTATGTTCCTACATGCAGTGAATATTCCATGGAGGCTTATAAGCGATATGGAGTAGTGAAGGGTACAGTTTTGACTGCGTGGCGTCTCTGTCGATGCAATCCCCTTGGTAAGTATTGACCAATTACTTTGATAGCTGTTGTGCATACTTATTAATTTTGTTCTGGTTTTAAGTTACATAATTGGTTTTAAATGTGCCGCAAGATAATTCGTTATGTGTTTAGGTGGGCATGGTTATGATCCACCTAGATGGTTTGGTGAGCCTCGTCTACCGGAAGATGTTGACGACTGATTGACATGAATGGCTGATTTTAAGGTGCTCATCACTGCTGACTAAACATTTTAAAGCTTTTTCTGGACTTGCATGTGCCTTTTCTCGACTTTCTTTGTACTAATGCAAAACAACCCCTGTTCTTACCACATCAGAGAAATCGAACATCTTTGTACACCCAAAGAGAAAACAGTGCTGAAGCAAAGAGATTTCTGCACATTGAATACCGTAGATTTGTACTTTATGAAGTATGTTTTTTTAAATCCAACATGGGGGTATACATCTGCATAAGGAATGTGTTAGATTTGTTATGTCAGTGATAATGAGACTCATAGTTGGTGTAGATTATATGTTTTATATATGAGGAATGCCAGTGACAAGTATATTCTCACTTTCCTTTTAACATGGTATCTATTATTAGGTGGAACCTCATGCTCGCCACCGCTAAAAGTACTTGAGTTAGTTCACTATCTACTAGTGTCCACGAAGAATTTCACCTATGATGCTTGGTTGTTTTGGGTTGGGAATTTTTTAAATCTTTCATATTATATACTATTCAGAACAGAGGATTCAATTATAAGTTAGTGTTGGGAATAGTTTAATTGTGAGTCAAAGTCCCACATTGGATAGAATAGACATAGTTAAACACTATATAAGAATAAAGACCCATAACAATATTGCCTTAAGATTTTGGGGTTAAAAGTAGTGTCAAAGGTCTTATATGTGTAAGACTAATGTCATATAACCATATAAAACCACAATCTCTCGATGACTATAACTATAACCAAAACATATGATGAAATATATAACATATTATCATATTTCGATCTTGTGTTTACCAAAGAAGAGCCTTCTGTTTTAGAAAAACAGGATCATAACTGATAAATTGAAGTGTTATTTTTTTGTATGTATGCTTTCCCTGATGGCAAGCATATGGTCAAATATTCCATAGTCTATAATTAACGTTTCTTTGTTTTTTGTTCTCTCTGGGTTAAACATTTATTAGCTTAAATATATATTTTTTTCATTTAACAAAGGAGTTGATAATGCATCTCAGCTCAGTTAACTATTATAACATTAACTTCATCTCTCTAATGATATAATCACTATTTTCAAATGTGATTATTCTCACTAATTATATTTTTACATGTTTATATGTCTTATATATTATGATTTTTTAAATATTTATGAATCCTCTGTCATGATTTATTATGACGATACTACGTAATTTGGATCGTGATTCAACTATCATGAGAAACATAACAAGTGGTGATGTTGTGGAAGTCTTTATTCAGGTATTCTAGACTTGTAATTGGTAATTGAGAATTCTATGCTCTCCACTGTATCGGTTATTTACGTCATTTAATGTGCTTCTGTCCCTGGTTCCTTGTTTATTACTAACACTGTTTTCAATTGAACTTATAGAAAGAAAATAGAAAAGACTATGTGAATTTGTAGGACTCTTCTGGGAATAGTTGAGTCCCAATATGTTATAGGGTTACCAATTTTCAATGAATAACTGATGTACATATAAAATATACTTGAATTTGTTTTGCTTATAGAAAAAGTGCGAAAGAAATTAGAATATATTATTTACGTCATTTAATGTGTTTCAGTCCCTGGTTCCTTGTTTATTACTAACACTGTTTTCAATTGAACTTATAGAAAGAAAATAGAAAAGACTATGTGAATTTGTAGGACTCTTCTGGGAATAGTTGAGTCCCAATATGTTATAGGGTTACCAATTTTCAATGAATAACTGATTACATATAAAATATACTTGAATTTGTTTTGCTAATAGAAAAAGTACGAGAGAAATTAGAATATATATATATATATATATATATGCTGTGTTTAAAGTTGTGAGAGGATAAAGTTTGAAAGGATCATAAATCACTATGTATAAAGGCATCAGGGTATTGACATATTATTGGCAGAACAGGTTCTTTAAGGGAAGATTGAACGAAACTAGCTTATAGAAAGCTAGACTACACCAGACAGACTATTTAGTGAACAAAAAACTAGAATAATATAATGACAGAATTATTGATTTGTCCACTAATTATTTTAATTGATTCAATTTGATCTCCTTTTCTTTTTTCAATTTGGTCTTCTTTCTTTTTTCAATTTGGTCTTCATATTTTTTAAAATGATTCAATTAGTCCCTTTCATTATGTTTGAGTAAATGGCGTTTAGATAGTGATGACCTATCATCGTGGAACAAAAATGTGGCAGAAATGTTGAATTTGGAGGGCAATTAGAGTGGCTTCTACATTTGTGTGTTGTTTCTACATGCTAGAGTTATGTTAAAGGGTCATTCTTCTTCCTCTTGCTCATGTAATTTGTGGGGGATGTGAAATCAAAGCTTTGCCTTTCATAGTGGTGGCTCTTGGGGGTTGGGTGAAACATCCACTTGTAACTGTAGAGAGCTTGCTATGTTGAGAACAACTAGAACTGCTAGGAATGGTGTGACAATTTTGGGGTTGTCCTAACTACAATATTAGGCCATGGAGTTTTTTATGATTAGTTTTTGTTAGGGTTGTATCTAACTACAAAGTTATGTTTTCATCTTATTGTTGTGAATAATAGAGTGGAAGTGAAGCTTTGATTGGGTGTAATTATCTCAAATGGTGCATTGAAGATGGTGATGACAAAATGGATGCTACTATTATGAGGCAAAGAAGGAATATATATAATCTAGAGAAAGAAGTTAAGGTATGGAGAAAGTGGGTGAAGTTGTTAATATGGTTGGTTTGTTTGTTAGGTGTAGTTAACATGGTTGTAGTCTCTTTGTTGATGAAAATTCCATGATTAGGTGTATTGAGTATGGTATGTAGATTAGGTGTTCATGGTTGTAGGATTTCACTTTATGTGAAGGGAAGGTTGAGTTGTATTATGTAATGTTATGAAATGAATGAAAATTTTTAGTTATTGAAAAGTTTGAGTTATTGACATTTGCCAAATTTGTGTATTAATTTTTTGCTATTTTGGAATACAAATTTAGTAGTGTGGGATATGCTTCAAATTAATTGATAACACAATATTATATAGAGAGAACATTGTACTTGATGTTTATTTCACAAAAGACATATACAGAGAACATTGTTTTGGATGTTTAAACTTAAAAGATGAAAAAAGACGTACAAGTCATACACAACAAAAAACTGCATAATACATAAGAAAGATGCAAAACAAGAAGTACAACATCAAAACATGCATAATTAAAGTCATGGTTTCCAAACACATCCTCTCATGTGTTGAAGTTTCTGCCTTGTTTTGGGTCTGCCTCGTGTTGCCTGGGATGCTTCAGCTGCCTGAGTTGTCTGTATTGGTGGCTGACTGGTTTGTGGTGGTTGTTAGTATGATGCTCTAGGTGGCTACCTTGTTTGTGGTGCTGACTAGTTTGTTGCTTCACTTGTATGAGGTAATTCTGCCTGGTATGCTGCTTGAGCCAAGTTAGTTGTAGGTGTTGGTTATGATTGAGTTGGGGCAAGTTTGTGTCTGGTGGCCAAGTTCTTTAGATATGTCACATTTTTTTTTGTAGGCCATATGTTGTTACGTATGCCACATGTTTTTCATTCTTCTTCAACTCCCAAGCTTCAAGTTCTCTTTTCTTTTTCAGTCTTCCAAGTATAATTCTTTTAGATGGAGGCAAAATATTATGAAATTCTGTAACATCCCATAGTTGGTCACCATTGGTAGGGTATATGATTGATTGGTAAGTCTCTTCATATGTTGAGATTCTAAAATAAACTGGGATGAGATCTTCTTCATTTAAATTCATAAATTTCATTGAAGCAAACGAGTGACAACATGGTCATGTGATGCTCCATTTTCTGCAATTGCAGTCTCTATTATCTAAGTCTCTGCTATCTAAGTTCACAACAAACTTCTCCCTTCCGATAGTTGTCCATATTTCACTTTAAAATAAAATCCATTGAAACCAATTATAGGGTGACAAGAGAAAAACTATTTTTGTTGCTTTCAAACACAAAATCTCATGAAATATGTTCCCCCTTCATTTGTATCAACCTTAACATTTTCGATAGATCTTGGATTTAATCTAATAGTCTCATGGGCATAATCATATATTCGTCTAAATTGATTTTTAAAAGAACCTTCAAGGTGCTTATTGGCCAATGTCTTTACTCTACATGCCATTGACTTACTGATAACAACATTTCACTTCCTGGCTATTTTGTTACAAATGTCCATTATCCTTATACTTAGATTATCTCTTGTGTTCTTTAACTATCCACTTAACCAGTTAACATGTCAATAGCAATGCCTACAAAAAGAACACAAATTAAACCTAATACCCCAAAACAAACACTAAAATGTAATCCTCTTTTAGAGGGGACCACCCACTGCATACACAATCGACAATGTACCCGACACTACAAATTCAAATGAATCCACTAACAAATCAAATAAAATACAACACCAATTTATTTTTCCACACAGTTAATCAATATTAAACCCCAAAATGATACCCACAAACCTACGATTTGAAACCGACAAGGAAATTAACAGTTAAAACTCACCTTTGACGAATGCGATAAGTTCTTCTTCTCCAATTAACGAATGTAATAGCTTCTTCTTCTCCAATGAACGAATGCGAATACGATAGCTTCTTATCCAATGAACAAATTAACACTCCAATGACCGAATGTGATAGCTTGTTCTTCTTCAACAATGGAAGAACGAATCCCAAGTTCTTGCCCCAAATTTAGGTGTCGAATTTCAACCAAACAAAGGCCTTTTTTTTTTTTTATTCATTTTCAACCTCAATAAATTTTTTCTACCAAAAGTTCACATTAGTAGACATATAACAAAGCCACATTTCACCCTGTTGCCGCTTAGTCACTCCGGCTCACTTCGCCGTTTTGAAAATTTTAGTATTGTAAACATTTAGGACTAAATTGAATCTTTTAAAAAATGAGGATCAAATTAAATATAAAAATAATTAAAAGATCAAATTGAACCAACTAAAGAAATTAGAATACTAAATTAATAATTATACCTAATATAATACATGTTTATACTCATTCATTATTTGAGTACAAATTATTTATAGGTTATGTATAAATTTGATTTATGAAAACTTTTTATTAAAAATATTGATATAATTATAATTTTTTTTTGAAAACACTAATTATTTATTGTAACGTTCCAAATAAATAGATAAAACCCATCTAATAAAACGCCAGATACAAAATATCCAGAGCGTACGAAGATTTGGAATATGAAGTACTCCGTACCCCAACATATCCATAAAACATAAAAGAGGTCCCACATGGCCTAAAACAAAAAAAAACACTAATGAACTAATAGAACGAGGTCTTGTACAGATAAGAAAAACATAGCAAATAAATTCTTCAGCGATGGGCCCCACAGTGGGCACAATACCCGTCCGGTCCATCAAGCTGTATCATTTTTATCATCATTACCATTGCCAGATGTTCTTCTATTTGCTCACATCAATAAAATTGATGATCATCGCAATAAGAGAAGAGCCACATACAAGACAACCAAACAAGCAAACAGGGTAAGCTAGTGTAAAGAAAACTTATATCACAACCGTCAGCATGTAATCTCAAGTCAAACATGAATAGCAGACATTCACACGTGGATTACCAAAATCATTTAAGACTCCCAAGACTTGACTATCCGGATGCGCATAATGAGGCACCACCACGTGGCAGTGGAATTATGTATTATCAATGAGGCGTCACCACGAGGCCTTCGCGGAATTATACCCTTACAAGAGGCACCACCACGTGGCCTTCGTGGAATTACGTCCTGGCCTTGAGGCACCACCACGATACTCGCGTGGAATTACGTCCTTATGTTGAGGCACCACCAGGGATTCCCCTTAAGAGGACCATGGAATTACGTCCAACAGATGAGGCGCCACCAAGAGCTCTCACCACAAGAGTCATGGAATTACGCCCTACCCACACTTTATACATGTTCCACCCACCAAATCAGGAAATCCCCATAACGCTAATATCATGCATAAGCAACAAATCATACAACTCATGCTTTCCAATTCATACCCAATAAGGTAACATACCATTTCCATCTCAAACTCATAGATTAATCATGGCAACATCCCGCAAGCCTTTTAGTAAAGCATTTAGATCAGACAAGCAAGCCACACATCAATGAACCATTCCACAATAGCACCAAAACCTGCCCGCAGTCTCGCTCAAGCTAACAGGCCTCGCTCAGGCGAGAGAGGCCCTCTCGCTCAGGCGAAACCCTTCTCGCCTAGGCGAGAGCGCGAAAGAGAAACAGTGGGTTCTACGATGTCTCGCTCAAGCGAGCCCCTTCTCGCCTAAACGAGACTGCACCTCGCTAAAAAAGAAACCAAGTCGCTTGAGCGACCATTCGTACAGAAATGCTTGGGCGAGCCTCTGTTAGTCTCGCCTAGGCGAGGCATGCTCGCTTGGGTGAGAAAACCAGTGTCTGCCACTGTTTATCCACACAATAGTCATGCAAACATCAAACCCAAAGGCCACAACGACATTTTCATCAAATCACAGTAGCATGCAGTCCACAAAATCATACAATAATATTAGAGCAAGCTAAAAACGACTTAGACACACGGACCCTAGCTTCCCTTACCTGGAAAGGGCTTATACGGGACCTCGACACCAACTACGGAGTGCAACAGTTCAAGAAGCAGTCTCAGAAACTGGAAGAACAACGGGGCAAAGAAAGAACAAAGTTATTATGGAACCCTAGAAGGAAGAACACGAAAATAAGCTTCAGGGAGTACAGGTACGAGCTTGAGAAACACTTACATGGAGCGAAAAACAAAGCTGAGCTCGAGAAATCTTTGGCCAAGATCGGAGTCAAGCCTTAACAGAGCGTTATGAAAGGAAGGGGGCATCGCTTAAGGTTCTGTTTTGCAAGAATGAATCAGAATTGGAAACCCTAGCAGCTTTAGCACCCTATGGGCCAGCCCTTAGGCCCAACGGATTAAGGTCAGCCCTTAAACATTAGGACAGAAATAAAACTGGGCCATACATTTATCCGTCTACAAAATATACATACATATATATATATATATATATATATATATATATATATATATATATATATATATATATTAACACGGTGGTATATTGTAAATTCGGTTATTCGCCTTTTTCCTTGGACCATAGCCTCTTCCTTTTATCGGGTAGTGTAATAAACCGTGACTTCTCAAACACATACATTCATACATTAGCATGGTCTCAATTCATTGCAATGGAATATAGAACTTTTTCTCAACTAACACGGTCTTTGCCATTTTCAAAGATTAGATAGCAATATGATTATTAAAATGTCAACTTGTCTAACAATAATCTATATGCACCATCCAAACAGATACAGGTCATAATAGAGCATATTGATATTTATTCAAGTTCATTGAATAAAAAAAAAATATTTACTCTTACTTGATCGCTTGTGAATATATGATGCATTCTCTTGTTGAAGCAACATAATGATAGATAGTAGAACTTATTAATCCTTGGTTGCCTTTCCTTAAAATTTATACGAGAACATTTCCAAAATTTAAAAATATAATTGATCCTTAAATTTATAAAATTCTAAAGAAGTGCATTAATTAATTATATACGTTGTCTTTCTTATAGCAATTTAAATAAATCACCTTTTCATTTTATTATAAGAACACAGTTTCCCTCTGTTTAAGAAGAATTAACTAAACTTAGGATAATAAAGAAAGTTAGTTAATTTTATTTATAAAAATATTTATAAAGTGCCTGTATAATTTGGGCCGGGTAGGTAAAAAAGTATTTGAAAATATAATTTCAATTAAATATAAAACATATTTTTGAAAATAGATAAAGATAGTTAAAATGTTTTTTTATTTGAGTTTCACAATGGTCGAGTTTGAGAAAAACATGCATTAATTAAATTACAATAACTTTTTCTTTATGCTTTGAAGTAAATGGAAAGAAGAAAACAAAAGACATAACCCGATTAACTAAAAAGTACAAAAGATTACAAGAACATACGTTAATGCTTTGATCAAAAGAAAACAAATGACCAAACTTAACCAATTATCCAGTACTGTAACCACTAAAACAAAAGATGGGAAACTTCTCCTCTTAGTTCTTTATTTCAGCATTTTTCAACGTAGATTTAACTAAATTTATCACAAAATTCAGAACTAAAAATTGTGATTGATCCTCAAATTTATTGATGATAATTGAAAGGGTGATTCTTGCATGTTCTCAAACTACAAGTGATGTTTCCACCGCAAGCTTCTGAGTCCCAGGGCATGCAATAACTTGTGCCTTTATTTCAGTTTCCCATAGTTCAGGCACTGTCTCCCTAAGCTTGTGAATGCTTTCCATGGCATAATCAGCACCTTTAACTCTCTGGGATTTACCAACCTGGAGGATGTACCAATCAATCACATTTTAGAGCCTCAAACAAATACTTAAATCTTAACCAAACTTCCTCTTACAATCTTTTATATTATCACACTTTCATTTCTTTTAATTAACAATCTTTAATATCTCTCTTGTAAATTAAATGTAAAATACATAAAAATAGGTGTTTTTATAATCTTTTAGTGTTTCTTAAACCCCAAAACTTAATAAATATACCAACTTGATGCTAACATTTGCTTTGTTGCTTCTTTGAATCAAAAGGGGGTAATATGTTAATTCAAAAAGTAATACATAATTGTAGAACCAAATTGGTTTTCCTATGTGAAAATGGTCATTCTTTTTGGAAGGTGCCAATATATCAATTGGGACAAAATTTTAAATTACCAAAAACTTGTCTAATAAAAAAAATTAAAAATAATGTTCCTACCACACTTATAAAGCGACAATTAATTCCTTAAAATTAGTGAATTTCTACTACATAGCAATGTTACCAACAATGACATACCAGCAGAGTGTGAAGACCCACTCGTTTTCCAGCTTGTATGTTGCGGACACTATCCTCGAAGAACAACTGAATGTGGCAAAGAATGTATCAAATGTAAATCCAACCTTGAAAACTTTAAGAAAAAAAGTTCTTGAACACCACAAAGTTTATCAACAATACTTAATTTATATTTATAAAAATAAAAGTGATTGATTTATATCTAATACTATAAGAAGTTAAATAAGTCACTCCATAAACATAAGCAGAAACAAGAAAAGTTTAAAGCTCTTTTGGATACCAATTTGTCTCTTTTCTTTTTCGATTGGTGCGTTTATTATCAATTGCACATTTTCTGCAAATCCTACTTTTGACAGAACATAAAACCAAATTATAATATATAAGTAATTGCAGGTATAATCTTAAAAAAAATTCACTTTTCTACATATTAGTAGAGTCATGATAAAGTCTATTTTATTGTTTAACATAATGATATAAAAAAAACTATGATAGTATAAAATATGTTTTGATTTGACATTATAGAGATACGGACAGCTATTTTTTTTTTTCCTAAAAGAGATAATAAAATCAAAATGTGAGATGTGACTAATAAACATTAAAGCAGTAATTGTTGTGAAAGTTAACAGAATTGTGGTTGATTTTCTTACTGTTCTTTTTGGGTTAATGTTGGCTTTCTTGAGAGCCAATTGAATGGCATGTTCTGATGGTTTGCAGATAACTGGTGTAGTTGGAAGGAGTGCAGTGGGATCAGGTTGAGCAAAATGTTGTATGATGTCAAAGATTTGTGAGCATTTTAGAGCAGTTTTTGGTGTTGAATCAGTGTCCTTTGAACCTTTCTTCTCTTCATCATCATACACACTGCCTTTTTCGATGGGATTCAGGCTCTCAAAGCATATCATTCCTTCAAAACAATCTTCCAATCCAAGTCTTTTCAGTGCCTTAATCGTATGGACTTTGTCTGAGTTTGTAAAAATCTATTCACAAAAACAAACTATTCATTAAGACAAAAAACA
Organism: Vigna unguiculata; assembly: GCF_037176805.1. Lineage (NCBI taxonomy): Eukaryota > Viridiplantae > Streptophyta > Magnoliopsida > Fabales > Fabaceae > Vigna > Vigna unguiculata. The sequence continues at coordinate 19,791,007 of NC_140801.1, forward strand.
AAACCTGTGATCATTTTAGAAACTTTTAAAATATAACTTGAAAAAATTTAGAATGTTGTAAGAAGATTTTTTGAAATATTTTCCCTCAACTTAAAACTTAAATTTTATTCAATTAACCCTTTAAAAAAATAAGAAAAATGAGAGAAGTTTGGAAAAAGCTCAAATGCTAATAAACCCTTTAAAACAACTAATTAAAAAATTAGAGATTTGAATATTGCAGGAAATATTGCCCAACATAACATTATTGTTGGAATCCCATCACCAACTTAAAAGTATAGTTTGAGTGTTGCATGACATGGATGATAACATTTAAATATTCTGAGAAGTTATATTATATGGATATATATATATATATATATATATATATATATATATATATATATATATATATATAAAAGATATTTTCTTGATATAAAGAAAATATAGTGTGTCATCAATAATATAATAATATATATTAATATTTCAAATAAATGCATATTTTTTAATGTCATAAAGATGTTTACGTTTCTTTTTGCAATTTTATACATCTGCTTTCATTTTTGTTATAAATAACTTACAAGCTTCCTATAAGGAAGGCTCAGCAGAAGATTCCTCAGAACTGGATCTGGCTTTAAGTTCTCATAAGGCAATTTTCCATGAACAAAACTGTCAACAAAATTTCAAGAGTCAAATATCACCATTTCAGAGTAAACACACTCATTAACCATTTCAAAGTGATGGTGTGAAAAGAAAGATGAAACAGTACCTGTAATATTCTTCATAATCAAAGTCATATCCAATTGCCTGAATAGAAAAAGAGATGCATGACAAAAAATAAATTAGCAGTATTCTCAGAATTTAACAACTAATTAAACTTATTTAACAGAAAGTGATAAGTAAACAAAAGGAGGAAATCACACCCTTAAACCAGCAAGAGTAGTTCCATAGTTACTATAAAGGAGGTTGGTCATTTCATCAGTTTTACTAGCTTCTATGCCAAGTTTCTCCACCATGTAGTCTAAAAATCAAAGTTTTCATCATGTCAGTACTAATAATGAAACTACTATAACAGTGTCGCACAATCACTCACCCCTGATATTTTGGTGAGTTGCATTTGCAAGACCAGAATTGAGAGGATACAAAGTATCATCTAAATCTGCAAAATAATAATAATAATCACTCAGCATGCACAAATGTGAAAATTTTCTGGATAGTGTTCTGATTACAAAGCTTATCATCTGAGAAATAAGAGTTGATTCGGTGGATTTAGAATGAAGACAGGAGAGATTGTAGGTTCAGTTTCTCTACTAACAACTAACATGTACTGATAAAAGAAAAAAGAAAAAAAAAAAGCTTACCAAATAGAAGACAATCATATTTTGGCCTTGCAGTCTGTTGTTGTGTGAAGCTGTTATCATTCTCCATTTCCATAGGAAAACCAGATCCTTACACATTAAACAGAAAACAACATATAATAATTAAGTTTCATGAACAATGGAAGCCACATATAAAAATAAACATAAAAATAAAAAATATTAACACTTCCTGCAATGAATACAGGACAAACCACATATAAGAAACTTGAAGGAATTTCTAAACAATAAAACTTATGGTTTTACATTAAAATCCCAACATTGTCTTCATGAACAAACATAAAAACAGATAAAAACATAAAAACAGCTTATACAGGTGTAAATCCTGCATCTCTATTACTGAATCAAGAGAAAACACAGCATGCGAGCGATTTATATGCAGAAAAGATCACATTAGATTTACAAACTATTCTGCTATCTATCTGAGATAGCTTCAGCAGATAATGGAAACTCTCTTCAAATGAAAAATACTTTTGCAACAAACTGAGCCAACCTTTCCTCTCCGCTAGCTAGCTTTAACTTTGTTCTCTCAAATTGGAGAACTAACTAAAACTGTAACAAAATGTGAAACCTCAAACTCAATCCTCTCTCACACTCTCATTGTTTGCATTTTCCTTTTCAGACTTGCTAGAATTATATAAGCCTTCAGGTTCATGAGAAATTTTGTCAATGTTCTCTCTCTGTTCATGTTTTTTTCCCATAAGTAACATGCATTGGTTGCACTGGATCTATAGGAAGACACGTGGTCTAAGTTCTTCTTATGTACATTAATATGTATATGCCACTTCACCATTTTCCTTCATGGCGTTTTCATCTCTTCCAAATTCCTTAAAACTTGCAATTGAGTTTCCCAATATATCATTGTGCTTTAATAAATGTTGCATCAAAAGTCGCATTATACTGACATGGGTTTTAGCCTACTTATAATTATTAAAAAAAAATGGATATTTGTTTTTGTTTGTAACTTACAATACAGGACACTCCATTTTCCCAGTTTTCATATTTTTTGTTTTATCTACATTAAGATGCAGGAAACTATAATCTCCTGAAATTTAAAGATTGTGAAATTTATATTTTTCATGGCTGTGCCAATTAATGTACTATTGAATGTGGCCTTTCATCATAATGAACAAAATCAACAATTAAGTTCATAAGTATAGACAATTAAGAGCTATATAACCCAAACTATGAAAAATTCAAAAATATTTTTCTGTAAATAAATCTGTTTAGACAAAAGTGCAAAAACTCTTTGTAAGGCATACTTCCTTACTCATTATCATTAAGGTGTTCTTGGAACAAAAAGCAATGAAAAATAGAAAAAACAAATAATTTATCCAGAAAAAAGATAATTTTCCTAAAAGAAGATTATTCAGTATAATTGATAAAATAAAAGTTTAATTAAAAAAGTTTATACAAAGTAAACAATCATAAATACCCTATCATTGTCAATTGATAATGTATTGGATTTTCTAACTATTCTTTTATTTAAATTTTGTTACATTTTACATTTTATATTTATTTTGATTAAAAATTTAAAAGTATGTAAAAGCATTTTTATCTAGAAAGTTATTTATAAAAAATTAGAAGTGTTTTTTACCATACAATTATATTCATGATTTTTAAAGAAAAATTAAAACATTTTATGAATAACTTTTATTTTAATTTCATTATAATATTATTTTAATGAAATTTTAGTAGTGATTCTATAATATACTTATAACATAATAAAATTTTAATTAAAAAATTATTTTATTATACAACTCTTTATAACTTTAATGTACATTTTAGTAATATTTTTAATTAATTTTATTATAATTATAAATTTTTTAATTTTATTTTTATCTTTCATGATCATAAAAAGTGGAGACAGGCACATGCCTCTTCACAATATTTATAAATAAGTGAGCAATTATAAGATTGAAACATATTTATATATTTTTTTAAGATTTGGCTGTGCATTAAAATTATAATGCAGTTCAATTGCTTATAGTGACCTTAAATATTAATTTTCATTTTGCAACAATACTAATAAGCTGAAACTATTTGCAATTAAATTTTTGTAAAGTATTTTTTTATACCTAACAGTATGCGTATGTTTAGTAGAGTGATAAACAATTTCAAAGAAAAAGAAAAGTGAACTTGGAAAAGACATTTAAAGATATCGATATAGCTGTCCGAGATATCCAGAGTTGATTCTTGTTAATGTTATTTATTAAAATATTTTTTTTATTTTATAAATATTTTCTTTACATCTTTTAGACTATCCTAAATATTTTTTTTTTGTAACAGTTTTTCTTTGTTTTCGTATCTTTTTATACGAAGAATCCTGTGTTAGGAAAGAGGGAAACCATTTGCAGTTGTACAGGGTCATGCACTGGTAGCAGATTACTCTCCACGTGAAACAGCAATACAGGATTGTGGTCCAGCATTTCTCAGTAAATGTGAAAGCTGCTTTAAATGGTTATAGATGCAATCAATTATGTTAGTTTTAAATTTTTTGTCAAATTTGACTTTAAGTTTTTAATTTATAAAGATTTATTTTTTAAACTTTAAATATCTAATTTCTGAAATTTATTGTTTAGGGAATAAAAGTGAATTTAGAAAGATTATTTTAGTGATACTAAGGTAAATAGCCAAGAAAAAAAAAACTAACATTGGTAGTAAGGCCCGTTTCATTTTGTCCCTTTTATTTTAAGGGTTGTCCCAATCTTTTGGGCCTAAAAGGTTGGCCCAAAGAGGAAGGGTCAGACCTAACTTACCAACTCTAACCTTGTGCTCATTTTGGTAACACAGAACTTTCACAATCCTTAGAGCGGCTGCTGTTTTTCCTCTGCTAGGGTTTACTCCTAACCCTAAACCAGTGAGCTCAGTTACGTTTCCTAGCCTTATGTAAGTGCTCTACACCTCAGGTCTTGTTTTCCTTCCACTTTTATGTTTGTACTTCCAGTAGGGGTTCGTCGTAGGCTTACGTATACTCTTCCGCATCTGTCCCGCAGCTCAGTAATCTGCCGCTGGAGCTTCGCGTTCCGCTGTTGGAGACGCACCCCGCTCTTAGCCCTTTTTCAGGTACAGGAAGTTAGGGTTTCGGGTTTAAGTTGATTTTTGGTCTGTTCTTGAGTTTGCTTGATGTTGTATGGTGAAATCATTGTTTTTGGTGCGTGGAATACCCTGTATGGTTGTTTGGATCGGAATGTACATCTGTTGCGGGAGAAACCAGGGTGAGAACTGGTAATCTCGCCCAGGTGATTCGGATTCGCCTAGGCGAGTCTGGCGGAGGCTCGCCCAAACCGTTTTCGCGAAAAGTCGCCTAGACGACCTGCTCGTTATTTTGAGCGAGCGAACCACTCGCCCAAGTGAGAGGGGTCTCGCCTAAGCGAGATCTCGCAGTGGTTCCTGGTTCCTGTTTTGAGCCCTCGCCTAGGCGGAGGGGGACTCGTCTGAGCGAGACTGTCTCGCCTGAGCGAGGCCCTCCCGCCTGAGCGAGGGGCTGGGCGAGACAGTGTGTGGTTTGGTTGCTGTGTTGCCCTTGGATGAGTGGTAATTGCTTGGGTATGCTTGTATGTTAAGATGTATGTATATATATATGATGGATCGCCATGTATGTGTGACATGAGTCTTGAATGGAATGATGGGTAATGTGGAAGTTCGGCATGTGAAACTTATGAGTGAGTTGGAACTTATGGGACATGTTATTGATATGAGATGAGGCCCTATACTCATGGGGTGGTGGTGATCAATGGTAAGGATTCAACATGCGATACGAATGAGGTGTTATTTTGTTGAGGATAACATGGGATTGTGAGCATTGATTAATATTCTCTTATTGTTTATTTATGCCTGTTGGATCCGTGTCAGTGCGTAAGTCCTCGGGGTTCTTTAGGGGAGATTCCCAAGGCCGCGCTTCAGTGGTCGGGACGTAATTCCATGGCCCCTGTTAGTGGGTGTTCATGGTGGTGCCCCATCTGTATAACTAGGTAAGGATTCAAGTTAAGGTTGCATCCTGACACTCTAAGGAGCCCGTTAGTCTCACTTAGAGCGGACTGACTCCTGTGGTGAGAGTAGCTGGAGGCCTGAAATTCAGTAAGGGCTAACCTTGTGGTGAGGGAAATTCAATTCATTGTAACACTTGTAACACATAGCTCAGGGTTGAGCAGCTTGGGGTGAGCAGAGGTATCCACCACAAGTGCAAGCATCCGTTGAATCCGACCAAGTTATACGTATCCGGATGAGTCGAGTCAAGTCGTAGTGTATTGAATGAAGAGTCATAACATGCTTGGTTGTTATATGGATATGGGATGATGAAAATATATTTGACTGTATGATGAATAAGTTGTTGGCTCTAGCTTACCCGTTTTGTTGCATGGTTGTATTGTATGTGGCTGTTCTTTCTTGCGATGATCATCAATTTGATTGATGGGAGCAGATGGGCGAAGTTCTCGTGGTCAACAAGGGAATGGTGATTCCGCTGCTTAGCCATCTGGGCTGGAGTTTTTCTTCATGTTTTCCTTAGGGCTATGGCCCATGTATCTCTTTATGCATTTCGACTCTACACTCTTTGTTAGATTTGTTTTCAGTTTTCCTTTGGCATCGTGGTGTGCCCGATTTTTGTAGGGGTTGCGTTTAGAATCCCAAGACTACGGTACATTGTTATCTCTGTGTGACGTTTCCTTTAATTTTACGCATTAAATTAAATGGGGCGTTACATTTATGGTATCAGAGCGGTCGTTCCTTAGGTCTGTGGACTTGGATATCCGCTTAGCTTTCTCTATGTCTTCTGAGTGTTCTTAGTTAAATTCTTGTCTTTATCGAGCCTAACCAAGTGATTTTCTGTGTGCCAGTGGACTATGGCACCTCCTCGTAGGACTTCACAACCATCCCAGGGAGACGTACCTGATATCGCCAGAGCCATAGAGGCGATGGTAGCAGCTATGGGGCAACAGAGTGCTGCGATGATGCAGCAGCATGAGGCATCCATGCAGCGACAGGTGGCGTTGCTTGAGCAGCAACAGGCGGTGATGCAGCAGATGGAGGCTGCAAGGGTAGCTACTGAGGATGCTCATCGGCAGCACATGGAGGCCCTCCGCCAGCGGGAGGAGAACAGGGAGATTGCCCTTGTGTTTGGTCCCGAACCACGACCTGCAGTCAGGGAGTGGAGCTTAGAGGATTTTCTGAAACACCACCCGAAAAAGTTTGATGGGAAGACCAGTCCTGACGCTGCAGACCAATGGCTGAAGGACCTAGAGCGCATCTACGACGCCAAGATGTGTCCTGCGGAGAAAAGGTTGGCGTTCTCGGTTTATATGCTCACGGGAGAGGCGGAGCATTGGTGGAGCAGCACTAGATCCATCCTGGAGGAGAGGGATGAGGCAGTGACATGGGAGGCTTTCAGGGAGAGATTCCTCTCTGAGTACTTCCTAGACAACATCCGGTACGCCAAGGAGGTGAAGTTCCTCCAATTGATTTAGGGAGGGAAGACTGTGACGGAGTATGCTGAGAGGTTACAACACCTCAATCGCTTTTATACCCTACAACTTGACGAGGAGTGGAGATGCCGTAAGTTCGAGAATGGCCTTCGCGGTGATATCCGCTTGATGGTAACTCCCTTATCCATCAAGGATTTTGCCGCTCTGGTGGAGAAGGCCAGGGTGATGGAGAAGATGAAGCGTGAGGTGGAAGGTCAGCGCCCACAGCAGCCACAGCCGCCTCAGAGGATCGGTGGACCGTCTGGGTCCAAGCCTAGGCATGAGGAGCGGAGGAGACCGTATGATAGACCCCACCATCAGCCTCAGGGGTCTAGGAGCTTTTCTCCTCAGCAGGGCCGAGTTCGGTGTTACACATGTGGAGGACCCCACCCGAGGAGTGCTTGTCCATGTATGGAGGGTTACCGTAGGTGCAACAACTATGGCAAGGAAGGTCACTTTGGGAAGGACTGTCCCAACCTTGCTAGGGCAGCGACACACCCTCCAGTTCAGACTCCCCATCAGCATCAGTGGAGGGACAGAGGCAACAGGCCTCAGGCGACAGGCAGCGTGTATGCTATGACAGGAGTAGAGGCGACTGGTTCAGGTAACTTGGTTATGGGTTGCTGCTTGATAGCTGGTGTGTCTTGCTGTGTGTAGTATGACTCTGGAGCGACACACTCCTTTGTGTCAGATAGTTGTGTGAAACGTCTGGGTTTGCCAGTATGCGAGCTACAATGCGAGCTTGCGGTGTCTACTACGACGTCGGGATTGGTCACGACGTCGTCTTTGTGTGCTAGGTGTCCAGTGGAAGTAGAGGGACGCAGGTACAAGGTAAATCTAATCTACTTGCCTCTACAAGACTTGGAAGTGATCTTAGGGATGGATTGGCTCTCTACCAATCGCGTCCTTATAGACTGCTGGGAGAAGAGGTTATTGTTTCCCGATTCAGAGGAGCTCGAGTTAGTGTCCCCTCAGGTGGTAGTGAGGAAGATTCAGAGGGGTGCGCAATGCTTCATAATCTTCGCCCGTATGGAGGTGGGAGAGAGAGATGTGCCATCAGTCATACCTGTGGTACATGAGTTTGAAGACGTGTTTCTGGATGAAGTACCAGGGTTGCCTCCCAGTAGAGAAGTGGAGTTCTCTATTGACCTGGTACCAGGGACGGGTCCGGTATCGATGGCTTCATATCGCGTGGCTCCGGCAGAGTTAGTAGAACTCAAGAAATAGATAGAAGAGTTGATGGAGAAACAGTTCATCCGACCCAACACTTCGCCTTGGGGAGCACCAGTATTGTTGGTAAAGAAGAAAGATGGGAGTTCACGTCTGTGTGTGGACTACAGGAAACTGAACAAGATGACTATCAAGAACAAGTATCCGCTCCCGAGGATTGATAACTTGATGGATCAGTTGCATGGGTCATCAGTGTTCTCGAAGATAAATCTGCGCTCGGGTTATCATCAGATCTTGGTAAAGGTTGATGATGTGCAGAAGACGACATTCAGATCCAGGTATGGCCACTACGAGTATGTGGTTATGCCTTTTGGCGTGACCAACGCCCCCGCGGTGTTCATGGACTACATGAACAGGATCTTCCGACCCTTCCTAGATAAGTTTATCGTAGTCTTCATAGACGACATCCTTATCTATTCCAGGACTCAGGAAGAGCACGCAGAACACCTGAGGTTGGTGCTTGGTGTTTTGAGAGAGAAGCAAATGTATGCTAAGTTATCCAAGTGTGAGTTCTGGATGGATGAAGTTCAGTTCTTGGGGCACGTGATATCTGCTCAGGGGATTGCGGTGGACCCAGCGAAGGTTGAGGCAGTGGTAAAGTGGGAAAGTCCCAAGTCGGCCACAGAGATTAGAAGCTTTGTGGGGTTAGCATGCTACTATAGGAGGTTCATAGAGGGATTCTCCAAGATAGTGACACCTTTGACCTTGCTTACTCGGAAGGACCAACCCTTCACCTGGACGGATAAGTGTGAAGAGAGTTTCCAGGAACTGAAGAGGAGACTGACCAGTGCACCGATACTAGTGATCCCGGATGTCGGGAAGCCGTTTGAGGTCTACTGTGACGCTTCCCACCTCGGACTTGGATGTGTTTTGATGCAAGAGAAGAAGGCGGTGGCATATGATTCGAGACAACTTAAGGTACATGAGCGTAACTATCCCACTCATGACCTGGAGTTGGCGGCTATGTTTTTGCCTTAAAGATTTGGAGGCACTATCTCTACGGTGCTCAGTTCCGTGTGTTCAGCGATCATAAGAGCCTCAAGTACTTGTTTGATCAGAAGGAGCTGAATAAGAGGCAGAGAAGGTGGATGGAATTCCTGAAGGACTATGATTTCGAGCTCCTATACCACCCAGGGAAGGCGAATGTAGTGGCAGACGCCTTGAGTAGGAAAACAGTGCATACTGCGCACCTTATGATCAAGGAGGTGGAACTACTAGAGAAGTTCAGAGACATGAGGCTACAGGTGGAGTTGGGGTCCGAGTCCATCATGTGTAGTACCCTTACTATATCTAGTGACTTCTTGGACTCGATCGGAGAGAGGCAGTTATTGGATGCCAGTCTGAACAGGGTAAGAGAACAACTTGGGTCAGAGGAGGCTAGGGATTTTGCTTTGGGTGATGATGGTATACTGAGGTTTCAGGGCAGAATCTGTGTACCGAATGATGCAGAGGTGAGGAAGTTGATCCTTGAGGAAGGACATAAAAGTCGTCTTGGCTTGCATCCTAGCATGACTAAGATGTACCAGGACCTCAAGGAGACTTTCTGGTGGCAGGGGATGAAAAAGGACGTGGTACAGTTTGTATCAGCCTGTCTGACTTGTCAGAAGGCGAAGGTGGAACACCAGAGACCCGGGGGAGTTCTACAACCTTTGGAGGTACCGGTGTGAAAATGGGACAGCATCTCGATGGACTTTGTGACCCATTTGCCACGAACTTTTAGAGGACATGACACCATTTGAGTGATCGTAGATCGACTGACCAAGAGCGCACACTTCTTGGCGATGAACTTGAGAATGTCTATGGCCAAGCTGACCCAGTTGTACATTAAGGAGATAGTAAGACTTCATGGGGTGCCCTCGAGCATAGTTTCCGACAGAGACCCGCGGTTCACATCCCGGTTTTGGCAGATGTTACAGAGTGCTATGGGTAGCAAGCTCACCATGAGTTCAGCTTATCACCCTCAAACCGATGGCCAGTCTGAGAGGACGATCCAATCATTAGAGGATTTGTTGAGGACTTTCATATTGGATCATCTGGGTGCTTGGGATGAGGTATTGCTTTTGATAGAGTTCACCTACAACAATAGTTTTCATGCGAGCATTGGCATGGCGCCATATGAGGCTCTTTATGGCAGGAGGTGTATGACTCCTCTTTGTTGGTATCAAGATGGAGAAGCGGTGTTGGTTGGACCTGAGTTGTTAGAGCAAACCACCGAGAAGGTGAGGATGGTGAGAGATAGGATGCAGGCTTCTCAGAGTAGGCAGAAGGCCTATGCAGATCGTAGGAGGAGACCTTTAGAGTTTGCAGCGGGAGGTCATGTATTCTTGAGGGTGACCCAAACCACGGGCGTGGGAAGGGCTCTCCGCTCAAGGAAACTTTCTCCTAAATTCCTTGGCCTATATCAGATCACGAGAAGGATTGGACCAGTGACTTATTTACCCCCGCAATTGGCGAACCTTCATCTAGTGTTTCATGTGTCGCAGCTGAGGAAGTATGTATTCGATCCGGCCCACGTGTTGGAAGTTGAGGATATACAGATCAGGGAAGATCTCACGCTGGAAGTACCACCCATCGCTCTTGAGGATAGCAAGGTTGAGGAACGCCGTGGAAAGACCGTTAGTCTTGTTAAAGTCATCTGGGATCGAAGGACAGGTGACTCGACGTGGGAGTTAGAGGAGGACATGAGAAAATCACATCCACATCTGTTTGTCTGGTGAGTATTTATTTTCGAGGTCAAAAATTTTCTTGTTGGGGAGAATGTAAGGCCCGTTTCATTTTGTCCCTTTTATTTTAAAGGCTGCCCCAATCTTTTAGGCCTAAAGGCTGGCCCAAAGAGGAAGGGTCAGACCTAACCTACCAACCCTAACCTTGTGCTCATTTTGGTAACACAGAACTTTCACAATCCTTAGAGCGGCTGCTGTTTTTCCTCTGCTAGGGTTTACTCCTAACCCTGAACCAGTAAGCTTAGTTACGTTTCCTAGCCTCATGTAAGTGCTCTACACCTCAGGTCTTGTTTTCCTTCCGCTTTTATGTTTATACTTCCAGTAGGGGTTCGTCGTAGGCTTACATATACTCTTCCGCATCTGTCCCGCAGCTCAGTAATCTGCCGCTGGAGCTTCGCGTTCCGCTGTTGGAGACGAACCCCGCTCTTAGCCCTTTTCCAAGTACGAGAAGTTAGGGTTTCGGGTTTAAGTTGATTTTTGGTCTATTCTTGAGTTTGCTTGATGTTGTATGGTGAAATCATTGTTTTTGGTGCGTGGAATACCCTGTATGGTTGTTTGGATCGGAATGTACATCTGTTGCGGGAGAAACCAGGGCGAGAACTGGTAATCTCGCCCAGGCGAGTCGGATTCGCCTAGGCGAGTCTGGCGAAGGCTCGCCCAAACCGTTTTCGCGAAAAGTTGCCCAGGCGACCTGCTCGTCATTTTGAGCGAGCGAACCACTCGCCCAAACGAGAGGGGTCTCGCCTAAGCGAGATCTCGCAGTGGTTCCTGGTTCCTGTTTTGAGCCCTCGCCTAGGCGGAGGGGGACTCGTCTGAGCGAGACTGTCTCGCCTGAGCGAGGCCCTCCCGCCTGAGCGAGGGGTTGGGCGAGACAGTGTGTGGTTTGGTCGCTGTGTTGCCCTTGGATGAGTGGTAATTGCTTGAGTATGCTTGTATGTTAAGATGTATGTATATATATGATGGATCGCCATGTATGTGTGACATGAGTCTTGAATGGAATGATGGGTAATGTGGTAGTTCGGCATGTGAAACTTATGAGTGAGTTGGAACTTATGGGACATGTTATTAATATGAGATGAGGCCCTATACTCATGGGGTGGTGGTGATCAATGGTAAGGATTCAGCATGCGATACGAATGAGGTGTTATTTTGTTGAGGATAACATGGGATTGTGAGCATTGATTAATATTCTCTTATTGTTTATTTATGCTTGTTGGATCCGTGTCAGTGCGTAAGTCCTCGGGGTTCTTTAGGGGAGATTCCCAAAGCCGCGCTTCAGTGGTCGGGACGTAATTCCATGGCCCCTGTTAGTGGGTGTTCATGGTGGTGCCTCATCTGTATAACTAGGTAGGGATTCAAGTTAAGGTTGCATCCTAACACTCTAAGGAGCTAGTTAGTCTCACTTAGAGCGGACTGACTCTTGTGGTGAGAGTAGCAGGAGGCCTGAAATTCAGTACGTGCTAACCTTGTGGTGAGGGAAATTCAATTCATTGTAACTTTTGTAACTCTTGTAACACATAGCTCGGGGTTGAGCAGCTCGGGGTGAGCAGAGGTATCCACCACAAGTGCAAGCATCCGCTGAATCCGACCAAGTTATACGTATCCGGATGAGTCGAGTCGAGTCGTAGTGTATTGAATGAAGAGTCATAACATGCTTGGTTGTTATATGGATATAGGATGATGAAAATATATTTGACTGTATGATGAATAAGTTGTTGGCTCTAGCTTACCCGTTTTGTTGCATGGTTGTATTGTATGTGGCTGTTCTTTCTTGCGATGATCATCAATTTGATTGATGGGAGCAGATGGGCGAAGTTCTCGTGGTCAATAAGGGAATGGTGATTCTGCTGCTTAGCCATCTGGGCTGGAGTTTTTCTTCATGTTTTCCTTAGGGCTATGGCCCATGTATCTCTTTATGCATTTCGACTCTACACTCTTTGTTAGATTTGTTTCCAGTTTTCCTTTGGCATCATGGTGTGCCCGGTTTTTGTAGGGGTTGCGTCTAGAACCCCAGGACTACGCTACATTGTTATCTCTGTGTGACGTTTCCTTTAATTTTACGCATTAAATTAAATGGGCCGTTACATTGGTTAGTATAAATGATAGGTATTTGTGTGTTGCTTGATTTGGACATCTATTATATATACAATGTAATAATTATCATAACATATTTCATAGGATAAATTACTCTTTTATTCCTTGTTTTTTTAAGAGTGTTAAATTGGTCCTGATTTTTTTTTTAAAAGTGATTCAATTTAATTTTTACTGTTACTTTGTCACAAATTGTGTTAAATTCCAAAAATAAAAAATTAACATGTGACACTGACTTTAACACTTTTAAATGACTTTAACACTTTTAAATAACTAATGACAATGACCGAATTAAATCACTTCTAAAAAAACCAGAACCAAATTGTGTCAAAAAAAAATTGGAGAACCAATTTGACACTTATTGATAAAAATGAGGATCAAACGAATAAGGTTAAACTTTTCTTTTAGTCCTTATATTTGTCAAGTAGTGTCAATTTGGTCCTCAAGTTTCTTTTTCTGTCTCAATTTGGTTATTGTTTGTCATTGCTATCAATTTTGACCAAACGATGTTAAATTCAACGCCACATGTCAATTTTTGTTTTTGTTTTTTTTGTTTTTTGTTTTAATTTTTTTTTAATTATTTATACATGTCACTTCACAGTTATGCCACGTGTCAAAATGATCAATTTGGTCCCTGTATTTGTTTTTAGTTTCAATTTGGTTCCAATTTTTGTAATAACGAAGCAATATTGTTCATCCTTAAATTGATACTCAAATTACTTTTTGTATAAATCTTATGATGATATTCTTACTAAAATTGACATTTTTATTAAAAATTTGTAGAAATATTTTTAAACAAACTTTTTGTTTTTAGTTTTATTATTAAACGAAGTTAAACCCCAAATCTCATTTCAATAATTAACCATTATGCCATTATATATAAAGACATCAAGTGTACCATATTTAACAAACTTAGTGAAGATTTAAAATTAAATAACTTGTCACAGATAAGCTAAGGAACTAAATTTCCAGTTCAAAACAAAATCAAAGTTTAAAGTTTTGTATAGAATTTAAAATTAATTTAAAAATATTTCTAAAAGTATTTAATAAAAAGGTTAATTTTTGTAAGACTATCACCATAAGATTTATATAAAAAGTAAATTTAGTCTCAATTTAAGGCGGGAAATATTGTTTCATTTTTACAAAAAATGTGACTAAATTGAAACTAAAAACAAATATAGAGACCAAATTGAATCATTTTGACATGTGACACAATTGTAAAGTGACACATGTAAAAAAAATAAAAATTCAAAAAATTCAAAAAATTCAAAAGATTCAAAAAAAAAAAATTAAAAAAATCAGAAATTAACATGTAGCATTGACTTTAACACTGTTTGGTCAAACTAACGATAATGACCAAATTAAATTATTTTTAAAAAAAATAAGGACCAAATTGAGACAGAAAAAAATTTGAAGACCAAATTAACACAACTTGACAAACACAAAGACTAAAAGTAATTTAAATAAAGAATAATTTAGCCTATTTCATAATAGATACTTATAATATATTTATAATATTTATCCTAAAATGTGGATTGCAGAATTATAAAATTATTTCATATTATATTTTTTATAATATTAGTATTATCTTGATTGTAGTTGGGTATTATTTGGTAAGCCGATACCCTCTAACACAATAAACATCTCATATTACTATTAGTTCATCAAATCTGGAGGATTGTAATACCTAAGCTTCAAGAGTAGGTGGATATTTCTCATTTAAAAAAGATTGATGACAAAATTATAATAATTGACCAAGAGATCACAAGGCTAATCATTAAGCAAAAGCTCGAGCCAATGGTCAAGCAAACTTAGACGGAGAGGTTAGAGTCAAAGTTAAAATGAACACGAAAGCATTAGCAAGAAGCAAAGCTGTTGGGCTCTTGGCAAGTGTACCAAAAGTCAACTGTAGTATAATGATTTGAAGTAAGAGTGTCGAACCCACGAGGAACGGATTCAGTTAAAATAACTAATTATCTTGATCAGCATATATATACAAAGATTTTAAATTTGATTTGACATTTAACTTTTGCATAAAATTAATACAGTAAAAGCGGAAAAGTTTAGAAAATACAGTAAAGAAACTGGGATTGAATTTCATCTATCTCCCTTGTCTGTAATCTGGATGAATATAATATACATAACATCTGAAAATACCAATATTGATGCACACTCAAAATCATTTATACCGATCCCTCGCATATAAAATTCATAAGATTAGTTTCCTGAATATTGATTCCTCACATATTCAACAAACTATCCAGCATTACGATCGAGTGTTAAAAGCAATTGATATATTGAGATCTATTCCTAGCATCACAGTATATCAAGTATCATTGTTCAAATCAGATTTTCAGAAATACTTTCCAGTCAGATCCAAAAATCAAAATCAAAACATCTATTGATCAGATAGAAGTAAGCATTAAGAGTAGAACAATAATACCAATACTGAGTAAAACAGAAATGCTATATATAAATATCACCAGATTAAATCCAAGTTCGAGTAGATTACATTCAATCCCACGGAAAGAGATTAGCCACTCATGGTAGCTATCAAAATCCTAAGAGCTAAAGAAGAAGAAGAAGAAGAAAATGTGAACTCTGTAGCTCGTGGTCACAGCTCCAGCAATTCTGCAGTTTTTCTCTCCACCATTCCAAGCTATTTTCGCAGTTCTGAACCTCCAAATATATATACCCACGAAGTCTCGCTCAAGCTACCAAAGTCTCGCTTGAGCGAGACAACATTCTTCATCCTGAAGAAAGCCTCTCGCTTGGGCGAGATGTGCTGAAGCCAACATCTCGCTTAAGCGAGCAAGAATACTTCAAGCAGAAGAAAGGATCTCGCTTAGGCGAGATGGGCAGCCTCTGAACTCGCCTGGGCGAGAATGGCGGCAAGAGAGGTCTCCAGTCTCGCTTAAGCGAGAATCTGTGTCGCTTAAGCGAGAATGGCGGCAATTGGTTTAGCTTAGGCGAGAATGCTTTGGTTTGAGCAACCTTGACAGCATTCCCTCCCTATTTTCTCTGTTTCTTGCTTTCTCCTTCACTCTTCTTGAGTTCTCTTTGATCTTTCCTGAAAAACACACAAAATAGGATCAAATGATTTCTTTAAATCAAAACTTGGAAGCATGTGATTGAAACTTAGATTTAGGAAGAATCAATATGAAATGAGCATCCATTAAAAGCATAAGTGCCAGATTTTGTCATGAATCTTTACTGAATTTTGGCACTTATCAACTCCCCCCAACCTAGCATCTTGCTTGTCCTCAAGCAAAGTAACAAAATCAACAGCCATTCAAAACTAAAACTGAAATTGGTTATGGAGAAATCATTTTCACAGTTCCTGTCCAGACAACTTTTGCATTCCAAACCACAGATTCAAAATCAGAAGCAAATGGTGAGTCCAATTATCAAACAACAGTAGGATAAGAGTGCAGCCAATTTTTCAGGAAAACTAATTGTAAGAACTAGTGATTATACCCAAGGAAATTCTCTCTTAAGTCTCACAGGCATGTGTCTCTCTCATTTTCCACTGAATTTCAACAAATCAAAATTGCTAGTCATTTTCAATCCAACCACAAACACATAATCAGCATGGATCTTAAGGTCTTTTCAAGGTTGTAATAAGGCTAGGCTTTCAAGAATAATGGTTTTTCAAGATCACAAAAAGCACAACTTAGAAAAGAGAGCATAACTACAATTCAAACCCAATTCTACTCTCCATTCCTCATAATTCAGACCTCAATACACCAAGTTTCTCTTTCATTCATAATTCACTCTTATCTCTTTTTGTTCTCTTTTTTTTTTTTTGAGTAAATATATACATTCCTACACAATACTAAAGAGTGAATTATGATACTCAGCCCTTCTCTTCCTTAAGTTCAATTCTACCAACCAATTACCCTTACAGTTGAAACATGCACCTATGCTCTCTATCCCTAAGTGTGCAAAGGGAAAGGATAATAATTCAAGTTAAGGTTAAGGTGCATAATTCAAACAATTAGGCTCAAATGGGCTATCAACAAAGGATGATTATTTACAGGTTGGCTATTTGGCACTGAGTTATAAATTCAACAAAATTGCCTTAATCATTTCCATGCTTCAAATGTGATGTTATTAAATGAAAACTCAAGCAATATCAATTTGTCAACAAACAGTGGAAACACTCAAACTGTTTAAGGATTCACACACTCACTGGGTTTTCTGGTTTATTTCCTTGGTATCTCACTTGTTGTTACAACTGATTATCTTGACTAACTATGCAGCACTAATATCCTAATTTTGTTTAATTATGAATTCAACCAAAATTTCCCTTTTTCACCTCTGTGTTCAGTTCACTCAGTTGTTCAAGACTCAGGATACTTACTGAAATCAGATTTCTTTTTAACCAACTTCCTATGATTCCCAAAAAAATTTTAGCTGTTTCTAAGTATTATGCACAAAATACTAAGCCAAAAGGTAAAGTTAAACAGTTAATTAACTAGATAATATAACATTCTAGCCAAAACAACTAAAGCAAAATAGTAGTAATTACATAAATACTGCAAAATACTAAAAGAAAAAAGAACAATGAAACCGTATTTATAGAGTTTGAAGGGTGGAATGGTGATGTGGATCAATCTCCTCCAAAATCAATCTCATCCTCAATGTCTGCTCCATCTGTGTCAGCAGCTCCTGATGGTCCCTCACCTGCAACAGGTCCACCTCCCCCTGGGAAAATAGGACTGTCCCCAGGCCACTGTAGATAAGTGAAAAAATCTGGTGGAGTCATGCCTGGGTATGGTCCGCGGACATTGTGATAGAGGTACTCCTGAAGGTGGAGTTGTCCTCTATGAATAGAAGCATTCTGCTGGTGAGTGTGCTCCATCTGCAACCTCAGATATCTCATCTGCTCAAGCAATTCATTATTCATGTTGAGCTGAGGTTGCTGTGTAGGCCCTGTTTGTTGTTCTTCTCTTGCTGGTTGTTCTGCAGCTGGTTGATCTTCAGCTTGTTGGTCCAGCTGGGGCTCTTCTTGCTGCTCCAAGTCCTCTGGGTGAGTACAAAAATGTTCAATGAATGTCTTGGTAATTGCAGGTCTTATCTTTTCAGTTAGGTCTACCTCCACCCCTTGTTCCTGGCAAAGAGCTGTGATCAAGGCCGGAAAACCCAAAGCACCTTTGGCCTTGTCATTCCTACTGTTGACTTCGTATCTCACAAATTTGTGGATCTCTTCAGATATAATTGTGGCGACGTCAACAGTGAGATCCTCCCTCATTATGCAATAAAGGAGATGACATCTAGGCACGTTCAAGTCTGACACATGACCAATGGGCACTATGTTTGCAAGTAGGAATGTGGTCCAGACTTGGGCCAAGGTTTTCATATCCCCTCTTAGAATTCTGAGAGGATTTCCAGTGGGTCCGACTTGATAAGATCGATTTGCAGCGCATATAAGGAGGGCCACTTCATTTTCGTCATAAGGTTCATGACTCCTCCTTTTTGTTGTGAAGTCACAGCGTTGCCCTGGTTGTAAAGGTAGTGGGTTACCAAGAAATTCACTGATGGCTGCTCTATCATAGTTTATCCACCTCCCCCTAACTTTAGATCTTTTTTCACCAGGATTGTCCTCAGAGTAAGCATTTGCATAGAATTCCCTGACAATTTCTGGGTCAAATTTGGGAAGCGGGTCAGCCAACTTCATCCAGTTTCTCCTGATAAGGCCATTCAAGAAAGGATCATATTCATCTGGAAGTAGAACCACCTTTCTTTCCTTGATAAAGACCAGTTCTTTATCTTTTCGTAACGTTCTTCTCTTTCGGGGTGCCTAAAACGGTTGATTATTGGCCTTTCAGGAGAAGAGCTACTTGCACGTCTTCTCCTTTTCCCTTTGCTAGGTTCAGTAGTATGAAGTCTAGCAGTGGTCTTTGTTCTAGCCATGGACCTGCAAGTATGAGAATTAACCCAGCAAAAACATGACCAATTCAGCTTAATTCACTAACCAATCACAAACAAGAACAATTTCAATATGGCATTTTATCAAACACATGGAGTGCATTTTCAAATGGTGAAAATTTTTGAAACAAGTCAACCATAAGCAACCCACATTTTTCAATTTCAACATCAATTCAAACTAAACCCCACAGTATAAACAAAAAACGCATCAAATTATAGCATGGATACTACGTAGGGTTTACAAGAGCACAAAAACGTGATTATGCTTGGTGAAATTGAAGAAAATGAGGAAGAAGAACTTACCTTGAAGTGAAATTAGCAGAAGGAGACAAAATTTGTGAGTTAAAATGCAGAAAATTGAGTGAGTGAAGGCGCGCTCAAATTTGAAGAGAAGAGAAGGTGAGCGAGAGTTTGGAGAGATGAGAAAAGCGAATAAATCTGCCACTGTCCCCCACTTAAACGCGAATTCTCGCTTAAGCGAGATGAGCGTGAGAGGAAAAATTAAAAAGTCTCGCCCAGGCGAGACTTTGTCGCTCAAATCACCCCTGGTGCAGGGCATTCTCGCCCAAGCGAGCCACTACTCGCTTAAGCGAGTATATCAGAAAAATTGGATGGCTCAGGTTCTACATATCTCGCCCAGGCGAGACATGTTTAGCTTGGGCGAGATTTTGTGCAGTTTTGGAAAATTCTGATTTTGCCACTTCTCAAATTTTTGCTCAACTTCTCCTCACTTGATTCATGATCCTTTCAATCCAAATAACTCGAAAACACACATCAAACCATACTTCAAGCAATTCTCTATCTTTCCAAAAGGTTTCACATCAACAAACTCAAAATCAAGCTTTTAAACTCAAATTTCACAATTTGGCCAAAATAAGGCAATTTTTAGCATTTGATGATCTCAATTCTGGCACCAAAACTCATTCCCATGCTTAACATACCAGTTTTGTTTAAAAACAACCAAAATTGCATGGTTTGCCTTATTGAGATGATTGGATGCTAAAATTCACCTTTTTACACATAAACATAGAACTTTAAACACAAACACATACTTACATACACAAACATATTTAATCACACAAGATGAAATTAAAGTGCAAAAACATAATTAAAACACTGGGTTGCCTCCCAGGAAGCGCTTGTTTAACGTCACGAGCCTGACGCCTGTTTCATTTAAGGTTCATCAAGTTGAATGATTGTGGCGAGCCTATCAATCTCACCACCAAGATAGGGCTTCAACCTTTGCCCGTTTACAACCCAGCTCCTTTGAGATTCAGGATCCTCTAGTTCGATGGCTCCATAAGGTCTCACATTCTTGACAAGAAATGGTCCTGACCACTTTGATTTTAGCTTTCCAGGGAATAATCTCAACCTGGAGTTGAACAATAGTACTGATTGACCAGGATAAAATTCTCTTTTGAGAATTTTCTTGTCATGATAAGCTTTCATCTTTTCCTTGTAGAGCTTAGAGGACTCATAAGCGCTGAGTCTCATTTCCTCCAATTCTTGCAGCTGTAGTTTTCTCTTTTCTCCTGCTGCCTTTGGATCAAAATTCAAGAATTTCAAGGCCCAGAATGCCTTGTGTTCCAGTTCAACCGGTAAGTGACATGACTTACCATATACCAGCTGGAATGGGGATAAACCTGTGGGAGATTTATAAGCAGTTCTGTATGCCCAGAGTGCATCATCCAACTTCATTGACCAATCTTTTCTTGAAGATGCCACAGTCTTCTCTAGAATACGCTTGATTTCTCTGTTTGACACCTCCGCTTGTCCATTGGTCTGTGGATGATAAGGTGATGCAATTTTATGCCGCACTCCATAATGTTCCAAACATTTCTGAAGTTGAGCATTGCAAAAGTGTGAACCACCATCACTAATCAACACTCTTGGAGTACCAAACCTGCAAAAGATGTTTCGCTTGAGAAATTTGATTACAGTTTTGGCATCGGCCTTAGGAGCTGCTACTGCTTCAACCCACTTTGTCACATAATCAACTGCCACCAAAATGTATTCATTTGAGAAAGAAGATGGCAGTGGTCCCACAAAATCGATTCCCCAACAATCAAAAGCCTCAACCTCTAAAATGATATTCAGTGGCATTTCATGTCTTTTTGAGATCCCCCCTATTCTCTGACAGCTATTGCAGTGTTGCACATATTTGTGTGCGTCTTTGAATAAGGTGGGCCAATAAAATCCAGATTGGAGGACTTTTGCAGCTGTCCTCTCTCCATTAAAATGCCCTCCATATGGGGAACTATGACAGTGCCACAAAATGCTTTTTGCCTCATCATTGGATACACACCTTCTCAACAATTGATCAGCTCCAATTTTGAACAAATTAGGATCATCCCACACATATTGGTGTGCATCTTTCAGGAATTTCCTCTTCTGGTGCCAATTAAGATCTTCAGGTATAACCCCTGCAGCTTTGAAATTTGCCATGTCAGCAAACCATGGCCTTTCTTGCACCATCATCAATTTTTCATCAGGAAACTCCTCCTGCACCTCTGATTGAGTGTTGGTCACCTCAGAATTCACCAATCTTGACAAATGATCAGCTACAAGGTTTTCACTTCCCTTTTTGTCCTTGATCACCAAATCAAATTCCTGCAACAATAAGATCCATCTAATTAGTCTTGGTTTTGAATCAGATTTGGTTAACAAATATTTAATTGCAGCATGATCAGTATATACAGTGACAGATGAACCAATCAAATATGCTCTAAATTTTTCCAATGCATAAACTATAGCTAGCAATTCCTTTTCAGTTGTTGCATAATTAATTTGAGCTTCATTAAGGACTTTGCTAGCATAGTGTATAGCATGAAAAACTTTGGATTTCCTCTGTCCTAAAACTGCTCCTATGGCATAGTCACTTGCATCACACATTAATTCAAAACCTAAATTCCAATCAGGAGCAATTATCACAGGAGCTGAAACAAATTTCTGTTTTAACAATTCAAATGCATGCAAACATTCAACATCAAAATTAAAAGGTGTATCCTTGTTGAGCAGATTGCTGAGTGGTTTGGCAATTCTGGAGAAATCTTTGATGAATCGTCTGTAGAACCCAGCATGGCCTAGAAAACTCCTGATACCCTTCACATTTTTGGGTGGTGGCAGCTTTTCAATGATCTCCACTTTAGCTTTATCAACTTCAATACCTTTAGCAGAGATTTTGTGACCTAGCACCACACCTTCGGTTACCATAAAATGACACTTTTCCCAATTAAAAACCAGATTGGTATCAACACACCGCTTCAGTACGGTGTTTAAGTTTTCCAAGCATTGATCAAATGAAGCCCCAAATACAGAGAAGTCGTCCATAAAGACTTCTATGCATTTTTCCACCAAGTCCGAGAAAATTGCAAGCATGCATCGTTGAAAGGTTGCTGGTGCGTTACACAATCCAAACGGCATTTTCCTGTAAGCAAACACACCAAAAGGACAAGTAAAAGCAGTTTTTTCTTGGTCTTCTGGATCCACTGCAATTTGATTATAACCAGAATATCCATCCAGAAAACAATAGAAAGCTTGCCTTGCTAACCTTTCTAGCATTTGATCCATGAAAGGTAAAGGAAAATGATCTTTCCTAGTGGCCTGATTTAATTTTCTATAATCTATACACATTCTCCAACCTGTGACTGTTCTAGTAGGAATTAATTCATTTTTATCATTACAAATAACAGTCATACCTCCCTTTTTTGGAACTACCTGGACCGGGCTGACCCAGGCACTGTCGGAGATTGGATAAATCATACCTGCATCAAGTAACTTCATTACTTCTTTCTTGACCACCTCTTTCATGGTTGGATTCAATCGCCGTTGAGGTTGTGCTACAGGCTTGTAGTCTTGTTCCATATGAATTTTGTGCATACAGTAGGATGGACTAATTCCTTTAAGATCAGATAAAGTCCAACCTATTGCACCCTCGTTGGCTTTAAGAACTGAAATCAACTTTTCTTCTTCAGAAGCCGTTAAAGCACTACTGATCACCACTGGTTTGTTACCTCTATCTGCAAGAAAAACATATTTTAAATGAGGAGGTAATACCTTTAGCTCCAGCTTCTGACTTTCAGTTCTTTTTTCTTGCTGCAACTTCTCAAGCTGTATATCATTTGATTCAATTTCTTTTGCTGAATTTAGATGTGTCATGTATTCATCAACTTCCTTTTCTTCATCTTCCTCCAGATCATTACAAGCACCAATCAAAGCTTTTTCTAATGGGCTTGCCTTTGCTAATTGCTTCCTGGATGACAGAAAAATTTCATCTATCACATCCATCCTGAAGCATTGTTGCTTGTCCTTCGGATGCTGCATTGCTTCAAATACATTAAAGTTGACTTCATCATCTTGTACCCTGACCTTCAATTTGCCATCATCAACATCAATAATGACCTTGGCCGTCTTCATGAAAGGTCTTCCCAGTATTAGAGGAACTTCGGTGTCTTCCTCAATATCCATTACTACAAAATCAACTGGGAACATGAATTTGTCAACCTTAACCAAGACATCCTCTGCCACACCATAGGGATACTTCATGGATCTGTCAGCTAGCTGTAATGTCATCCGTGTAGGCCTCACTTCCAGATCTCCTATTCTCTTTAGCATAGACAAAGGCATCAGATTTATACTGGCACCCAGATCAAGCAATGCCTTTCCCACTGGTAATGTCCCGATTGTAACTGGAATAGTGAAGCTCCCAGGGTCTTTAGATTTCTGAGGTAATGATTTCTGAATTATAGCACTACACCCTGCTTCAAGCTCCACTGTCTCTTCAGAGAATCTTCTCTTTTTCGTTAGGAGCTCTTTCATGAATTTTGCATATGTCGGCATATGCTCCATAGCTTCCACGAAAGGGATGTTAATCTGCAGTCGCTTGAAAATGTCCATGAATCTTGCAAACTGCCTTTCCTTGTCTTTTTTGGAGGGATTTTGAGGGTATGGTAGGCTCTTCAACTGAGGCACCTGTTTCTCACCCTTCTCCCTCTTTTTCTCCTCACTTTTATTTTTTTCTTCCTTTTCTTCTCTTTTATTTACAAACTCTCTTTTATTTTGTTCTTCCTCTCCCTCACACTCATTTTTTTCATTCTCTCTCTCTTTTTCCTCCAACACCTCCTCTTCTACACCCAGGTTGTCTCCAATCCCTCTTCCCACAACTTTACCACTTCGGGTGGTAATAGATTTACAATGCTCCTTGGGATTAGTCTGTGTGTTGGCTGAAAATTGACTTGTCTGCTGATCTGATAATTGTTTCGCCAACTGTCCAACCTGTGTTTCAAGATTTCTGATTGAAGCTTCTGTATTTTTCTGATTAGTCAAAGAAGCTTGCATAAACTTTTCTAAAGTATCCTCCAGTTTAGATGTTCTGTCATGCACCGAAGGATAATGTTGTTGCTGTTGTTGATAAGGAGGTTGTCTGTTTGAAGGACCAGCATCTTGCTTCCATCCAAAATTCTGATTTGGATTGTTTCTCCACCCCTGTGAAAAGTTGTTATTGTTGGAGAAATTTCCTGGTCTTCCTTGGTTGCTCACATATTGAACTTCTCCTTGTGAGCTATTCTGATAAGAACAATGACCATTTGGATGATCTCCTCCACAGAAGTCACATCTCATGGGTTGTTGGCTGGGAGAAGATTGCACAACTTGCAACTGCTCTGGTAATTTAGACATCTGCTTCGTCAGTGCTTCAATCTGTTGAGTCAGAATCTTATTCTGAGCTAAAATCGCATCTGTAGTACTAAGATCAAGCACTCCCTTCCTCTGAACAGTCTGCCTATTATGCTGAGCTTGATGATCTGTGGATGCTAATGCCTCAATGATTCTTGTTGCTTGCTCCGCATCTACACTCATCATTGTTCCACCTGCTGCTGCATCTAATATCATCTTGGTGTCAGGCCTCAGACCATTACAGAATATGTTCAACTGAGCAATATCCTCAAATCCGTGATTTGGGCATTTCCTCAATAAGGAATTGAACCGCTCCCAAGCTTCACAGAATGGCTCATCTGGTCCTTGCCTAAACGTTGAAATATCAGCTTTGGCTTTGATGTAGCGAGATGGTGGAAAGAATCTGTTCAAAAATTTCTCCTCAACATCCTTCCAGCTATTCAAACTCTGATTTGGATGTGACTTAAGCCATTCCTTTGCTTTACCTGCCAAAGAAAAAGGAAATAACCGCATGTATACATGCTCAAGATCTCCTTCTTGAAAGCCCATGGTTCCTATCAATTCATAGAATGTAGAAAGGTGAGTGTATGGATCTTCATTATCCATTCCAGTGAATTGATGAGAACTGATCAAGCTGAGGAAAGCTGGCTTCATCTCCAGAGTTTTAGTGGTGGATGGTATTGCTATGCTAGAAAAATATCTTGGTCCTTGTTGCATAGCATAGTCTCCAAGTGTCTTCCTGGTTGGAGCTGGTCTTTGATTCTCCATGTTTTCTGATTGAGGTGTGATGGAAGTACTGGAAGATTCTTCCCTTGTCTTTCCTTGCTTCTTTTTGCTTTTGCCTCTGTTCCTTCTAGCTGTCTTTTCTATCTCCGGGTCAAATGCTAATCGATCTTCAGGAACCTGACCTCTTAAGAGCATAAATCAAACAACTCAAGCAAGGATTAGTACAAAGGGAAAATTAAATAAGCTATCTAATAAGGAAAAATATATATACAAAGCTGTATGAGATAACTAGAAATTTCAAAAGAACACCGTCCCCGGCAACGGCGCCAAAAATACTTGTTGGGCTCTTGGCAAGCGTACCAAAAGTCAACTGTAGTATAATGATTTGAAGTAAGAGTGTCGAACCCACGAGGAACGGATTCAGTTAAAATAACTAATTATCTTGATCAGCATATATATACAAAGATTTTAAATTTGATTTGACATTTAACTTTTGCATAAAATTAATACAGTAAAAGCGGAAAAGTTTAGAAAATACAGTAAAGAAACTGGGATTGAATTTCATCTATCTCCCTTGTCTGTAATCTGGATGAATATAATATACATAACATCTGAAAATACCAATATTGATTCACACTCAAAATCATTTATACCGATCCCTTGCATATAAAATTCATAAGATTAGTTTCCTGAATATTGATTCCTCACATATTCAACAAACTATCCAGCATTACGATCGAGTGTTAAAAGCAATTGATATATTGAGATCTATTCCTAGCATCACAGTATATCAAGTATCATTGTTCAAATCAGATTTTCAGAAATACTTTCCAGTCAGATCCAAAAATCAAAATCAAAACATCTATTGATCAGATAGAAGTAAGCATTAAGAGTAGAACAATAATACCAATACTGAGTAAAACAGAAATGCTATATATAAATATCACCAGATTAAATCCAAGTTCGAGTAGATTACATTCAATCCCACGGAAAGAGATTAGCCACTCATGGTAGCTATCAAAATCCTAAGAGCTAAAGAAGAAGAAGAAGAAGAAAATGTGAACTCTGTAGCTCGTGGTCACAGCTCCAGCAATTCTGCAGTTTTTCTCTCCACCATTCCAAGCTATTTTCGCAGTTCTGAACCTCCAAATATATATACCCACGAAGTCTCGCTCAAGCTACCAAAGTCTCGCTTGAGCGAGACAACATTCTTCATCCTGAAGAAAGCCTCTCGCTTGGGCGAGATGTGCTGAAGCCAACATCTCGCTTAAGCGAGCAAGAATACTTCAAGCAGAAGAAAGGATCTCGCTTAGGCGAGATGGGCAGCCTCTGAACTCGCCTGGGCGAGAATGGCGGCAAGAGAGGTCTCCAGTCTCGCTTAAGCGAGAATCTGTGTCGCTTAAGCGAGAATGGCGGCAATTGGTTTAGCTTAGGCGAGAATGCTTTGGTTTGAGCAACCTTGACAGCATTCCCTCCCTATTTTCTCTGTTTCTTGCTTTCTCCTTCACTCTTCTTGAGTTCTCTTTGATCTTTCCTGAAAAACACACAAAATAGGATCAAATGATTTCTTTAAATCAAAACTTGGAAGCATGTGATTGAAACTTAGATTTAGGAAGAATCAATATGAAATGAGCATCCATTAAAAGCATAAGTGCCAGATTTTGTCATGAATCTTTACTGAATTTTGGCACTTATCAAAAGCCCCAAATAAGGCTCAAGTAACATATGAACTTCAACGAATTATAGTATCACAACCAACACAATCAAATTATGTACCATGGAGCAAGTACCACGAATGTTACAAACTCATGATATAGGTAAGATGAAGATGATAACTACTTTAACGTGAACATATACAATTATACTATACTAGACGGATAGGACCGGTAAGACCGGATACCCGGTCCTAGCTGCCAACTTGTAGTCTTGTTTGGTACATATCATTGATTAGCTATATAAAAAGACAATACATATATGGCGGCTAAAGTTACATACCGGTAAGGGCCGCCTACTCTAAACTTAGGAAATAATAGTTATCACTTCATAGGCTTGATACTTTGGTCCTGATCCGGCCCACACAAGCCCAAAGAAGACCTAGTGAGCTCAATAAGGGCCTAGCCCATGAACCAGGTAATCTGTGATTAATATTCATAAATAAGGTGGACTCAGCAATTAAAGGTACACAATTCATTAATACTGAAAATTGAGATTTAACTATAAGAGCTCTCACTGACTTGATCATCAAAGTCTTTTTTGCAAGTAACCTCCCAAATGTCCCATCCGACAGTTGGATACGAGGACATGCCAAGCAAGATTGTAGAGTATCAGTTTGAGAGGTTCGAGTATTGGGTAAGGCAAGATTTATGTCTAATGGTAATCTGTTATTGTTTTGCAGGAACAACAATAAAACCCATGGACGTTTATTGTTTGACATATTTATTAAAATTAGTTATTTTTATACTAGTGTGAAAGGTTGCCTGAATGAATGGAAGAACATGAACACACACACACACACGCATATATATATATATATATATATATATATATATATATATATATATATATATTATGTGAATGTATATGGTAGATAATATGAGAAATTTGAAAAGGAAATAACAATTCAATTCAAAAATTGAAAGGGAGAAAATGATGGAGCTCCAAGCATGAATGTGGAGAGATGGAACCCCAAGGAGGTAGCGTAGTGGAATGGACTTAAGATGGAGGGCCCTTGCGACACTGAAATGCTTGGCGAAAGTAGAAGTCTAGAATAGGTTCTATCCTAGAGGAATGTGGCTATAAGAGATTAAGGAGTAGCCATGGCTCTTAGTAAGGTAAATGTGTAGAGTGATCTCAACATCAAGGCATCTACCATTAATCAAGAGTAACCTTTACACAAGCATAAGAAGCTCTCATTTATTTTAGAGGAGCCTTCCTTAATGCAATGTAAATGAGAAAGTAAATGAAATGCAAATGCATGGCTTGTTTATGAAGTTGCCCACGAATCTGTTTAATGCAAAGAATGCAAAGATCTCGTGCTAAATGTCTTCCTTCACATGTCTCATGCATTGTCACGCTTGGCACTATGTGGAATGAAACTTGGAGAGCAATTCTCGGCTAAATGCAAAATTGGGCTTGAATTAGCCCAATTTTGTAAGCTAGTCAACAAGTTCAATAGCCCATTATTTAATAAAGCATGGCCTAACAATTGGTCCAAAATTAAAGTTTATACTAATGCTTTCGCATGAAATCTTTCATATTTTAACATCTTTCTTGGCCCAGGAAAAGAAAATTTAAAGCCCATGAAGATTTTGGCCATTTTGATGGAAGCCCATTTGAATCATTCTTAACATGCTTCTTGTTATTGGGCCTTTGATTAGGCTTGGGTCTTGAGGTGCATGTGGACCATGGATTAGACCTAGAGTGGATCCATAAGAAAAGATAATACAAAGATGAAGAACTTATGATTAAAAGGTAGAGGCCATGCCACTTGAAGATTTTTCTAGATAAGTGTTAAATTAAGTAAGCTCTTGATCATATGATTAAGGATATGATACATTTAAGTATAGAAATTTCTCTCTCTTATAAATACCTGGAAACATATGAGTAGATGAATAAAATTGTAATGTATGTATGGATGGTGTAAACCGTGTGGAAGGAAGTGTAACCGACTACTCGGATGTGCAAAAAACCAATCAGTCATTATTAAAATCAGTTAAACATCTAATTAACATAACCATGTCAATAAGAAGGTTTAAATGGAATTGGGTCATAATTAGGTTGCCCCTAATAAAAAATTTCATGAAGAAGACTATAAATTCAAGTCAAATGTAAAATGACCTATGAAAATTTGAGTTAACAACCAAGTTACCTAATGCATGTACCTTCCAAAGTAAGCTAGAGGATACCTTGGTCCACAAACAATGTTCTTGAGCAGAAATAACACTTTAGTTTTCCTAGTCACTCAAGAATTAGTTAAAAAGATCAAAACTATAAATTTGCAAATGTTGCCTGATTTAATTGATTATATTACTGTTGTAATCAATTAAATTGAGGTTGTCACACCTAAAATGGCAAAAATACAAGAGGAAATATACATTTGGCAAAAATACAAAGCTTAAAGGAAAGAATTATTTACATTTTTACAAAGTTAAGAGATGGAAAGAAAAGATAATAAAAATAGAGTAGAGTTCTTTGAAGTCTTTCTTCTTCTACCAATCTCCTAGCCATGGCTCTAGCCAAAGGTCGAATGTGGCTCCCTCAAAATGGTTATTCTTTAGGAACTCTAGCACCAAAATGAAGATAATAAGAGGAAAGTAGGAAAGGCATAAAATGGACAAGAAGCATAGTTGGTTTAAGCATAGTAATATCAAAAGAGGTTATAGGAGGCCCTAAAGACACATGTGAAGTTGTAGTGGTTGAATGAGGGACTGAGTTCATTAGTGGTGGGTTAAAATGGTATACTTCAAAAATTAGTGTAAATTTCGACGATTTTAATATGCAGGTTATTTAAAACTTCCACTTTTACAACATAGTACGACAATTAGAGAATTTCCCTGTTTAACAAGCAAAATATGACAATTTTAACTGCTATTTTTTGAACCTTCATATTTTTCATGTAAAATATGACATTATAACCAACTTTTTAATAAATCTAAACTACCAACTTCCCTCTCTCCAATTTTTCAATTCACTCTAATTTTTGTAATAAAATTTTGACCATTTTCATTCGTTCCCTAACCTCTCACTCTATATCACCTCTCCAAGTCCCTCTTCCAAAATCAAGTTTATCGTTACCAAAACCCCTTTATCTAGCTCTCCTCTCTTGATCTAGCGTGAAAACGAGAATCCAAAAATGCCACCCCAACCCCAAACGTAACCCAAACTCGTCACCCAACCCCAAACTACACATTGACAAAATCCAGATGTTGTGGTTCCTGTTGGTGATCTGGCGTAACAATACTAGTCATAATGCAACCACCGTAGCAATGGTTGGTCTTGAGTTTGGTAGGGGACACTGCCAGCATGATGTACCAGTTGTGTTCGTCGATTGTCTCAATGGGGGCTCAAGATTCAACAATCCTCAGTTGTGTTCCTCAATTGCCTCAACGGGGGCTCAATCTTCGCTAGTGCTCTACCCTAGTATGAAAGGCTCTGGTGTTGTTTCGCGACTTCTTTGGTTGATATCAAATCCAATGGTCATAAGTGGTCACTTTCAAGTTCACCTCTCGAAGAGGATAAGAGAGCCAAGGTCAAGGTTCTACAAGAAAATATTTGGTCTTATAATGATGTTTATGTTGATGAAAAGCCCACTAAGGATGCCATTGTAGAAACCATGATCGTTGAGCAAAAGGTATTTATTAATTGCGGTTTCAATGTCCATTTAAATTTTTACTACAAAAACGAACACAATATATAGAATAATTTAAAAATTGTTGGTAACCTAATGAAGCTAAATTGATTGTGCCTATTTGGATGTTTGGTTTGTGGTGAAAATTGCAAATGATTTGGTGCCAGAGCAAGTTGCACAGTTGTTGTGTTTTGGTCTCATTGTGTATGACCCGCTATCAAATTTTTGGGTTGAAAGGGATGAGGGGTGGAATATTGGGGCTTGGAGGAGTTGGACACATGTGGGTGAAGATAACAAAGGCACTTGGTCCATGTGATTATGATAAGTTCTTCTGACAAGAGGAAGCAAGAGGCACTTGAGCATCTTGGAGATGATCAATATCTTGTTAGCTTTGACGTCATTGCATAGTAGGAAGTTGCTGAATCACTTGACTACATCATTAACATTATGCTTGCTAGTCATCCTCTTGAGCCTTATCTCTCTTTGCTTAAACTGGATGGCAAGTTAATCTTGATTTGGTCATCAACAACCCTCTGCAATTTGTTAGCCCCATGGTAATGCTAGGTACTCATGCCACCTTTTTTTGCTTTATGGTCACTTTTTTGTAACACTCCTTTCAAAATTTAGTAAACAACTAATAATTAGCATTATCATGTTTTTATTATGTTTATTTTTATCTTTTATTCGTATTTGTATTCTTATCTTTTTAAATAATTAAGAGTTTATTAAATAATTTTAGCAAAGATAAGTAATTTATCTTTTATTAGTATTTTGATTATTATCTATCTAGTAAATTAATATTTTATAGATAAATTTATTGGTATTTTGATCATTATCTTTTATTAGATAATTTTGGAAAGATAAGTATTTGATTTATATTTTACAGATAAGTGGAAATCTCATAAGATTTGAATATATCAAAGATATGGAAATCCTAGAAGATTGAAGAATATATCAAAGATATATAATCTTAAAAGGTGAAAGATATATATCAAGGATTATATATTACAATTTATTCAAGTACAAAATTCAGGCTGTCCAGATCTGAAAAATCTATAAATAGAAGGCTTGAGATAGTTAAAAAGTATTCTTAAAATTTTTTAATTCTTTGAAGATTATTTGGTAAAGGCTGATTGTGGAGGTTGAAGGCATTTGAAATTATTATTTTTGTAATGTTTAGAATGTATAGGAGTAATTAACTCCCAAATCCACGAGGTTGGATGTAATGTATCTTAACTCTTTATGATTTCTACTATTCAATATATTTCTTTTCCATACTATTATGTTCTATTATCAATCTTAACTGCATGCTAATTATTGATTGCTTATTTGTGAGTATCTAATCATTGGACACGATATTAAAACCTATATTAGAATAAAACAACTGATTGATTAGGCATCTAGACATAGAGTACATCATTAGTCATTCTTAACATTCAAATTCAATACTTAATGCAAATT
This sequence comes from Vigna unguiculata, assembly GCF_037176805.1. NCBI lineage: Eukaryota > Viridiplantae > Streptophyta > Magnoliopsida > Fabales > Fabaceae > Vigna > Vigna unguiculata. The sequence goes on from NC_140801.1 coordinate 19,823,003, forward strand.
TTTAATATGAAAATGTTTAAGACATTAGGGTTCTGATGTGAATCTCATTGCACAAGGGCTGACTTAGGATTTTTTTTTCTTTTAGAGTTAGAACCAGTTATGACCTCTAGATATTTTGTGGGCAAAATTAGGTATTCTTTTGAAAATTAGGTGAAGAAGAAAGTAATAAGGGGTGAATCTAAAAGTGGAAGGAAAGAATAACTCTTTCCAAAGGAGGCAACACACAAAGGATGGAAAAATCCTTTGATACAGCCAAGGGTTCTTGAATCACTCAAGAACTAGGAGAATCACTCTCACTATTAGATAGAAAATTGAATTTCTGAACAAAACTTAACTTGATTTCATTGATAAGAAATGGTTCAGCTTATATAGAAGCTTTAACCATTAGGATTACAAAAAGACCATTAATTGTCATTATATCCCACTAGTGCTAATAATAAACCAATAAAGCTAATAATTGTCCATTACCTAATGGCTGATTATAACTGAAATTTGGGCAGCCAAAAAGTCTTCCAAAAGTATTCAACAAGGTCTTCTTAGTCTTCAAAGGCTGGTTCTTAAGATGTCAAATGGGCCCGTATTTAAATAAAAGAAATTGCATTAATCTGGCGCGTTAGTCCTCTTCCATTTAGGCCACGATGCAATTTACAACTTTTGTCTTTTCTCCTTCAAACTTGGGCTTGTACTCAAATAATATTGACAACACTTGTTGTAGAGCTTCTTTTGATTTCTTTGCTCTAGAACTTGTCAAAGGTCCTCCAAGTTCTTCAAGTGGATCTTTGTCTTTGGTCATTGTCACACCTCCATCATTCTCTCCCTCTTGAGAAGGATTTGTCCTCAAATCAGATTCTCCCTCTACATAAAAAAGGGATAAGTCAGACACATTGAATGTGGAACTAACATTATACTCACCAGGCATGGCAAGAATAGGTGCATTAGTTAGCTTATGCTTGAGGGCAGCAAAGGCCTCCTCTTGTTTCTCTCCCCATTTAAAACCCTCATTCTTTTTAACAATTTCATTTAGAGGTGCAGCCAGGGTACTAAATCCTTAACAAATCTCCTGTAAAAACTTGCTAAACCATGAAAACCCCTCACCTCACTGATAGTCTTAGGTGTAGGCCATTCTTGGATGGCCTTGACCTTTTCCGCATCAACTTGTACATCTTTAGCACCCACAACAAAACCTAAAAACACCACATGATCAGAATAAAAGATGCATTTTTCCAAATTGGCATACAATTTTTCTTTTCGAAGAACAACCAAAACAGATTGCAAATGCTCAACATGCAACTCAAGACTGGTGCTATAGATCAGAATATCATCAAAGTACACCACAACAAATTTACCAATAAACTTTCTTAAAACATGGTTCATTAACCGCATAAAAGTACTAGGTGCATTTGTCAAACCAAAGGGCATAACCAACCACTCATACAATCCATATTTAGTTTTAAAAGCAGTTTTCCATTCATCACCTTCTCTAATCCTAATATAATTATAGCCACTTTTAAGATCAATTTTAGAAAACACACATGCACCATAAAGTTCATCAAGAAGATCATCTAACCTTGGAATTGGAGGCCTATACTTGATGGTGATGTTGTTTATTACTCTACAATTAGAACACATCCTCCATGAGCCATCCTTTTTGGGCACTAAAATCACAGGTACAACACTTGGACTCATACTATCCCTCACCCAACCTTTACTCATGAGTTCAGTAACTTTTTGTTCAATCTCTTTGGTCTCTTGTGGGTTGCTCCTATAAGCTGGCCTATTGGGCAAAGCAGCTCCTAGAATGAGATCAATGTGATGCTCAATTCCTCTCAAAGGTGGCAAACCATCAGGGACACTTGCTGGAAACACATCTTTATAATCCTGCAAAAGAGACTCAATACTAGATGGCAATTCAAATTTGCCAAATTGGTCAGAATTTGAAATCTGATTTTGACAAAACAATAAGTAGAAGGGTTGTCTTGCGTAAAGCACCCTCCTTACCTCCCTTTCTCTTGCTAAATAAACTTGCTTACCCTCAAATGTTTCATTTTCTCTCATTTTCCTGTCAAGTGTTTCACTCTTTTTCTTTTTCCTTTCAAGTGTTTCACTCTTTCTCTCATTTGCTAACTTTTCTCTCATATTTATTTGATCCTCACACACCTCTTTAGGAGACAAGGGTTTGAGGACCACTTTTTTATCTTGATACATGAAAGAGATTTTGTTAGTGAAGCCATCATGAATGGCTTTGATGTCATACTGCCACGGTCTTCGCAAAAGAATATGGCTAGCCTCCATGGGAACCACATCACATAAGATCTTATCTTCATATTTCCCAATGGAGAAAGAGACTTCAACTTGCTGTTTCACTTGGACTTCTTCTCCTTCACTAAGCCATTGAAGTTTGTATGGCCTAGGATGTGGTTTAGTGTCCATATTTATCTTTGACACTAATCTTGAACTCACCACATTGGTACAACTTCCTCCATCAATGATTACCAAACATACATTACCATTGACCGAACATCTTGTATGAAAAATATTCTCCCTTTGAGATGCATCATCGGCCTTGAGTTGACTTCCCAACATCTTCCTAATCATGTACAACTCTCCTACATTAGCTTTCAACTCGCCATCACTCTCTTCTACCTCTCCATTATTATCATCAGAATCGCTTGTGTACTCCCCATTATCCTTAAGAAGAACGGTCTTCTTTGTTGGACACTCATAGGCATAATGTCCCATGCCCAAACATTTAAAACATTTCACTTCTCTAGTCCTCTTTGGTGGATGTTCAGGTTTCTTTTGAACTATTTTTCCTTCATTAGAAAGCATTGAATTGCTAGAGGAGGCAACACCTTCTTTCTTTACTCTATCTCTCCAATTTGAAGAATTGAAATTGGTAGAACTCTTTCTTGTTGTACTCTTTCTTTTAATTTGTTGTTCTACCTGTATGGCCTTATGCAATAGATCCTCCATCTCCACAAACTCCTGCAACTCAGCAACATCTCTAATATCATGATTTAATCCATTAAGGAAATGTGCCATAGTTACCTCAGGATCTTCTTCAATTTTGGCTTGGATGATAAGAATCTCCATCTCCTTATAATACTCATCCACTCCCTTGCTTGCTTGAGAAAGTCTTTGTAGTTTCAATTTTAAGTCCCTATGGAAGCTTGAAGGTACATACCGCTTCCTCATGACCCTTTTCATCTCATCCCAAGTGTCCACCAAAGGCTCCTCATCTCTAATCCTCTCTCTTTGCAACTTGTTCCACCAAATTAAAGCATAATCAGAAAATTTAGTTGTGCAAGCCTTACCTTTTGCTTCTCACTATAATTATTGCAAGAAAATACATGCTCAATTTTGAGCTCCCACTTCAAGTAAGCTTCAGGATCACTCCTCCCCTTGAAAGGTGGCACATTCAACCTTACTCCTTTTATTCTCCCTTCATTCCTTTGTGGCCCTCCTCCTCCTCCTCTTGGTGGAGTTCTATTCTCTAGTTGGTCCAACCTATCATGAAACTCATCTTGTTATTTCTTCATCAACCTCTCCAAATGTTGAGATAACGCAACAATTTGCATGTGAATATCATTCCTTTCTGCCATGATTAACAAACAGATCAAGGTAACAAGAACAAAATATATATATGGTGTTTGAAAATTTTCTCACCCACTCAAGTGTTTGCACTCACAGATTGGCCTTTACTAAAATAAAACACTCTTGCCTTTTACCACTCAAATTCTCCTTGGGTTCTTAGGCAGTTCAAGAGATTATGGCCATAACAAAGAACAATTCTCCAATATGTGCAAGGAAACGCTTGTAAGTAGACAAAGAAAGGTTAACAAAGAAAAAAAAAGGACAAGAAAAGTAGGTAAAAATAAGGAAATCAATAACAATCCTTCAATAACACCAATATATTACCTTATAAAAATTGTTCAGAGGCATGAATCGGCCCAATTTTTTTTATCACAGTTTCAGTACAATTACGAATTGCTGTAACTATTTTCTTTTTTAATTTTCAGAAGGGCCTAACTTTTGCAATGATTCAGCACTAACATAAATAATACAAGTAATAAGGTAATAAATTGGGAAAATAAGAAAGAAGGAAGGATGTTACCAATTTGACGTTCAAACCCTTAAATAGAAGCTTTGAAAACCAAATTATGTGAATCTCATTGCAAATTTTTAATATGAAAATGTTTAAGATATTAGGGTTTTGATGTGAATCTCATTGCACAAGGGCTGACTTAGGATTTTTTTTTCTTTTAGAGTTAGAACCAGTTATGACCTCCAGATATTTTGTGGGCAGAATTAGGTATTCTTTTGAAAATTAGGTGAAGAAGAAAGTAATAAGGGGTGAATCTAAAAGTGGAAGGAAAGAATCACTCTTTCCAAAGGAGGCAACACACAAAGGATGGCAAAATCCTTTGATACAGCCAAGGGTTCTTGAATCACTCAAGAACTAGGAGAATCACTCTCACTATTAGATAGAAAATTGAATTTCTGAACAAAACTTAACTTGATTTCATTGATAAGAAATGGTTCAGCTTATATAGAAGCTTTAACCATTAGGATTAGTAAAAATCCATTATTTGTCATTATATCCCACTAGTGCTAATAATAAACCAATCAAGCTGATAATTGTCCACTAGCTAATGGCTGATTATAACTGAAATTGGGGCAGCAAAAAAGTCATCCAAAAGTATTCAGCAAGGTCTTATTAGTCTTCCAAGGCTGGTTCTTAAGATGTCAAATGGGCCCTTATTTAAATAAAAGAAACTGCATTAATCTGGCGCGTTAGTCCTCTTCCATTTGGGCAACGATGCAATTTACAACTTTTGTCTTTTCTCCATTAAACTTGGGCATGTACTCAATTATTATTGACAACACTTGTTGTAGAGCTTCATTTCCTTTCTTTGCTCTAGACCTTGTCATAGGTCCTCCAAGTTCTTCAAGTGGATCTTTGTCTTTGGTCATTGTCACACCTCCATCATTCTCTCCCTCTTGAGAAGGATTTGTCCTCAAATCAGATTCTCCCTCTACATCAAAAAGGGATAAGTCAGACACAGTGAATGTGGAACTAACATTATACTCACCAAGCAGATCAATTTTGTAAGCATTGTCATTTATTCTTTCAAGAACTTGGAATGGACCATTCCCCCTTGGTCTTATTAATAAGTTTATTCTTGTCTCTAAGACATTATGATGGACAAAAGCTTTGGGTTCAACTTTTGAGCTTGATCTAACCAGTAAAAGTTCATAAAGTATGCAAACATCCAGGTCTCCATCCTTCAGAGAAGATCGAATAGTAGAAGCGAAAGATTCAAACAATGTCACCAAGTTACATTGATGGAACTTGGAGGGTCACCAATTAGGCAATTCTCGTTTAACTCTCGATGAAGGTGAACTCTAAGATGAGGGAAGATGCAAAGGTGAAAACACTCTTATATTTCTTCAAAGTTACCTTTTACAAATCGTCGCCTACCTTTTATATGAAGAAGAAAGGTAATTAAGCCCTAAAACCTAATGGAATGGGGAAGAAAAGGTAGCCGTCTAAAAGAAATTGAATGACTAGAAACGTTCAGTTATGAAGAAACCCTAGGTGCTAAGAGTTCGTTGTCATGTGAGAAATGAAAACCTAGCTACACCGCTTAGAAGGGAAAACGGTTAAATGATTTGATCCCACCACACTACAAGAAAAACTGATGGTAAAAATATGTCGGTAACAGTAAAAATCTGTCGCTAAACCAGAATTACCAATGGATTGCCGACGGTAAAAAATTTATCGGTAAAATTTTATCGACAGAAATCATGATCCGTCGATAATTATCGACGAAAAATACATCAGTAAAGTCTGTTGAAAATATCCGACGGAAAAATTCGTCAGTAATTATCGACCGAAAAATCTGTGGGTAATTACCGACTGAAAAATCTGTTAGTGATTACCAAAAAATCCATCGGTAAATAATTTGCACTGTTCATCTTCTTCCTCCCTCTTTCATATTTTTTCGTCTTCTTCTTCTCCTTCTCCTTCTCCTTCTCCTTCTCCCTCTCCTTCTCATTCTCCTTCTCCTTATGTCTTTTAAAACACACACACACACACACACACACACATATATATATATATATATATATATATATATATATATATATATATATATATATATATATATATATATATATATACATATGTTTTAAAAGACATACGTTATATAATAATATGAAAATAAAAGTAATTAAGGTTTATACCATATGAAAGGCATGTTCATGAGTGGTAATGGAACCACCTTTGTGTAGGGTCCCACCCTTTTATGAAGCTTTATTCCTCTCAATTGGAGCACATTTATTACGATAAGAAGGAGAATCCCAATGTTCTTGCAATCGATTCCAGATATGGTCCCCCATCCAATAAGCGCGCTCTCTTGCAATCCTGGCATCTCTAAACATCTCAGATATCATATGAGATGCTCTATTGTGGAAATTCTTTTAAATTTGACCTTCGTGCTTTGGTCTCTACTGAACCTTCATAAGTAAAAATAAATCGAGTACAAATCATCTTCACAACACAATATGCATTGTATTTAAAGTCTAATAGCAGTGAACATCTATTTTACATTGAAATAAATACTTAAATAGGGAATGAAAATAAGTTTCATGATGTTTTACCTTAAATAGCCTACATCTATTTTACATTTTTGAACATTTTTATTTATTTTATTATTCAAAGTTTCCGCCTGAATTAGTAAAGAATCATGGGTTCTAAACAATGTAAGTCTCTTGGGATTACAATATTTGGACTTTCCATTTTATTACTAGAACGATTTGGTACGCCCACCACTCTCCTCTCACTCTCGAATTTTCGTTCTCCTCTCAAGCCAAAACAGACCAAAGTTCAGAAAACCCTTCTTTCTCCTAAATTTTACCTTTTATACAAGGTGGTTTTCAGACCCTCTTGGCTGCCCCATTCTGCTAGAATTTTCTCTACCTTTCCACATGCACTCCAAACTGAATTTGGTAAAAATAAAGGTTAATTTCTGTCCATCAAGGTTTAAACTCGTGACCTTCCACTCATAAGGCCAAAGCACCACCACTATGCCAATTCACATTTAGTGATAATTATTATAATTCTATAATTATGATATCACTCCCTATTCACAAATATATTAAAAAAATGATAATAAATCAAATAACACACAACAAGCGTACTTAGGACTCAAACCCAAGTCCTCTCCCACACAATTAAGTACTCTCAACCACTTGAGCTAGTACTTTTCCACGTCACATTAAACAATATCTAATGCCATAAAGGCTCTTTCTACCCACATTTATTAATTAATTAATTAATTTTCATGGGTCTTACACGTGGCGCCTAGTGGTGAAGTGTGTTCCGCCAGGCAATCCGTGCAAGGGCAGAAGGATCAGAGGCACTAGGAGCCTGGCGGCACGTGTCCCCCACCAGGCGGTCTGGAAGTGCGTTTTGCTTGGCAGCTTAGGAGTAGTGCCAGGTGATAATGCAGAGGCAGAGTATGGGCTGTAGCAGGTTTCCCGCACGTACTGTACAAGTTGTGGCTTATAGGTGTGGCAACAAGACAACTTGAGATATTTGTCTAAAGACGTAGACCATGGATGACATGGTGGTGGCCATGTGATATGGAATCCAAGGATGTAATTCCTTTGGTGTGTTTGTATGTATATATGTTTTATGTATATGATGTTTAACTGTTAGCTCACCCTATCTGCTTGTGTTTGACGATGATGGTGTACGCGGTACACGGGACCAGAGGATGTTGCAGGTGTATCTGGTGAGGCCTAGAGCCGGTGCGGGGCTAGTTTAGGAGAAAGATTTATCATAGTTTTTATTATGTTTTTGAATCAGTTGTAAACTTTTATATTATCAGAATGAATATTTTATGTGATTTTTTTATAAGTATGGATTTGAATTTATTTTACAATGAACTAAAGTTTTAATTTTCCCGCGTTATGGGAAAAGTCAGTATAACAAATGATGTTTTAATTATTATCTCTATTTCATTTTATTAAAAATTCGTAATATCCGGATGGGATGTTACAGAAAGGACTTCAAGGATGGAAGAGACACTTCAATAGTTCATGCAAGTTTCCATCTCAAATCATAAAAGTACAAAAGCCTTTATTCACAATATAGTGACCCAATTGGGTCAATTGGCAAAGTAGATGGAGGAAAAATTTAAGAAAAATTTTATTGCTAACACTGAAGTAAATTCAATTGAGCATTGTAAGGCTATCACAACACTAAGTGAAAAGGATTAGAAGAGAGGGAGGAAAAAAGGAAGGTTGCGAAAAGTGAGAAAAATGAGAAGAAAAAAATTGAAAAAAAAGAGAATAAAATGAGATTGAAGAAAAAAGGAGTGTAAAGAATGAAGAGAGAGTTGAAGAAGGAAGTCAAAAGAAGGAAGAGGTGGAAAAATTAAGGAGAAAGGTGTGGAAAAATCTCTTCCTTACCCACTAGTTCCTTCGAAGAGAGACAACGAGAAAGAAGTAACATACTTCATTGATATTTTCAAGATGTTGAAGATCAACCTTCCCCTTCCAGAAGCACTACAACAAATGCCTTTTTTTTTTTGCTAAATTCATGAAGGATTTCCTCATTACAAGGAGTAAGTATATAAAAGTGGAAATTCTTAAACTTTAAGGAATTTGCAGTGTTATTATCTAGAAAACTCTTCCTCCAAAGTTTAAAGACCCCGAGAGTCTTACCATGTCTTGCACCATTGGAGAATAACACATGCAAAAAGTTCTCATTGACTTAGGAGCCATTATTAATCTGATGCCACTTTATGTACTAAAGAGCATTGATGGACTTGATGTCAAGCCAACAAGGATGATGGGTGAGCAGAATGAGCCTTTGTCAAATATTCTTTGAAGAATTGAAGAATTTTAAAAAAGCTTTCTACCAATCTCAAACCTTCTATTTATAGATTTTTCAGAACTGGATTGGGCCTCACTCGTTTGCCCAGCCAACACCACCTCCTCGTCCTTCTTCTCCTCCTCCTCTTTTTCTTATCCTCCTTCTTCTCTTCCATCTCTCCTAAATATAATATAAAACTTCAAGAGATTAGGCGGGAAATTTGTCGCTCAAAGTGCTAACGAATTTAATGATGGAAGTATCCGTTAATAGTTGTGATGATAAGTTAACAATAGAATAAAACCTCCAATTACTATAATTGATAGCAGATTTTACAAACTCATTCCTTTTCGATGGATGTCTCTGCTAGGAAATTTAAATGCCAAATCTACTAATAACATCTGTAATTAAATAAGAATTTACTGATGAATTATAGGTCGTCAGTAATATTATGTCGAAAATAAACAAAATTCGTGTAGTGTTCTTAATATTATGTTGAAAATAAACAAAATTCATCTATATCAACCCATGGTTCCTGTTATAAACATGTATAAATGATCGAAGATTTTCCGTTAGACTTAGACATGTTTTTAAGTTACACCTAAAATTGCTTTGTTTTTCCTTAAAGTTGATCCTTTGATGTCTCTTTGGTGTAAGATTTAACTCCTTAAATTCTTACCGGCCTTAAGGCTTTCAAGCTTAGATTCAATATATTTGAAACAAAGATATTTTGTAAATTACCCAATAAAAACATACTATAGTTAGTTTAGTTTGCTATTTTAAATTTTAATTTAAAAATGTTTATGTAGTTGTCAATGAGTTCTTCACTTTGTTTTAAAAAGTCACTATGTGGAATATGAAAGTTGCTACATCATTATGTGGAATATCATTACTTTTAATCATTGTGTCTAGGGGTGGGCATGGACTGGATATTTAATGATCCAATCCACATCCATTTTATATCCAAATAATTGGATTAGATTTTTGACCCAAATCCATTTTTTTAGCAAAAGTAGTTTGGATTTTTTTAGAATCCAGATCCAAATATTTGGATCAAGTTTAAATTCCAGAATCCATTTTTAATAAAAGAAATTTAAATTGAATTTCTTAAAACTTGTGTCATTAAGGCCCGAATGACTCGGATGAGATCGACGATCCGAACGGACCCGACAGCCCGGACGATCAAGACCGGCCCGATGACCCGAACAGGCTCGACAACCCGAACGGGCCGGACAATCCGAACGGGCCCGAAAACACAAACAGGCTCGACGACGCGAACGGGCCGGACGACCCGAATGGGACCAACGACCCAGACGGGCCAGACGACCCGAACGGACAGGTCCAAATAGTCGGGCCCAATCGGGTAGTCGGGCATGTTCGAATCGTGGGGCCGTCTGGGTCGTCAGGTACGTCAAGGTCGTCAGGTACGTCAAGGTCATCAGGCCTGTCTGAGTCGTCGGGCCCATCCGGGTCGTAGGGCCCGTCCGGGACGTCGAGCCCGTCTAGGTCGTAGGGCTCGTTCGTGTCATCTTGTCATCCGGGTCGTAAGGCCCGTGTAGGTCGTCAAGCTCATCCGGGTCGCCAGGCCCGTCAAGGTCGTCCAAGTTGTCATGTCCGTCCGGATCGTCGGGCCCATTCGGGTCGTTCGGCCCGTTCGTGTCGTCGTGCCCATCCGGGTCGTAAGGCCCATGTAGGTTGTTAGACCCATCCTGGTCGTCGGACCCGTCCGGGTCATCAGGCCGTCTAGGTCGTCGGGCCCGTACGGATCTTCGGGCCCGTTCGGGTCATCGGGCCATATGGGTCGTCAGGTCCATCCGGGTCGTCGGGCCTGTACGAGTCTTCGGGCCCGTTCGGGTCATCAGGCCGTTTGGGTCGTCAGGTCCATCCGGGTCGTCGTGCCCGTCCGGGTTGCCAGGTTGTCCGGCCCATCCGGGTCTTCGGGCCCGTTCAGGTTGTCAGGCCTGTTCAGGTTTTCGGGCCTGCCTGACTCGTTCGAGTCTTTGGGCTGCCTGACCTGTTTTCGTCATTGGTTCTGCCTGGTCCGTTCGGGTTTTCGGGTCCGCATGACTCATCAGGTCATTGGGCCTGATCGACTCGTTCGGTTTGTCGGGCCCGCCTATCTCGTTCATATCTTTAGGCCCGTCCAACCTCTTATGGTTGTCGGGCCTGTTCGATCCGTATAGGTCGTCGAGCAAGGCCCATCCAAGTCTGAATTTAGTATAGTTCCTCTCAACCTTTAGTATAACCCAACTAAAAATTTAAATTGAAAATTTGGATTGGATTTTTTGGATTATCCATATTTAAAAATCTTGATTTATAAAATGGATATCCAATCTATAAGATATATAAAATGTAAATTAGATTAAAATCCATATCCATTAAATGGATTTTAAATGGATTAGATTTTTAATAAAATGGATTATAAATGGAGTGGATTGGAGCAAAAGTGGATTGGATCAAGAAAATTAAATTTTTTGCCCACCCCTAATTGTGTCTCTCTGTCTGAAACTTCTGTTTTCATATAAGAGCAAACTTATATGTCATAACACAGACAAGAACAAAATACCCAAAAGCAAGTGTGTTTATATCTTGACACGATATTAATCATAAAAAGGGAAAAAATTAGAAAAAATAACAACGAGAAAGGAAATACTATAAAGAACTCAAGGCCAACCAATATGGTATATTAATGCGAAGAATGAGAAACATGGTACAATAAAAATTGAATTTCTTAACTATAAACTACTACTCAACATAAACAATGAAATAATGCAAAGAAATAGATTTTGAACAAGGACCGTAATCCATATCTCCAGGGATTCTTATTTGTTCCCAAAGAAAACCAATAACTTACCAGAAATCACACATTACTATTTTCTTAATGAATTTATTCAGACCATTTTCCTCTGGCTCCGGGCAAGGCCCCATTTCCAAGCCATTTGAGTCACCATATATCAAATAGACAATTGTGTTCTTGACCACCAATCCGTGATCAAAAGTCACAAAAATCTCCACCTTATCTCCGGATTCTAAATTTGATATTATGCCATGCCAATCTTCATCATTAAAGGAGATTACTGTACCATGCTTGTGTATATGCAACGTGCACTTTGTGTAATTAACAATTGAGACACTTGCAAGATATTCGGTTGCCACAATTCCATGGGTTGATAAATACACAACACACATAATAATTCCCTTCATGTGACAATCTTGAGGCACAATGAAAGAAACAGAATGCCCCTCACCCATACGGGCCAACCAATAAGGATGGTTGTCACTTGGAAGAGAAACTTTACAAGACCCACTGCTTGCCAATCCCTGTACCAACAGATCAAAGGCTTAGTCATGTATCTATATTTCCTATTCAAATTATTGTTGTTTAATTGGAGAGAATGATTTATGCTTCATTTATTTGCTCATTTTATACCGCTGGAAAGTAATGTATATAAAAAGTAGTATATCACAGTATCTTATATTTCTAGGCATAAATATTGGTAAATAATGATCAGATATTTAAACCCATATGTATAAGAAGCTAGCAATATTGCCAACAATAACAGGTTCAACTATCATAGGGATTTGAAAGGAGTTTCAATTAGTTTATATATACCTTGGAACCATAGGCAAGTGAAACAAATGAATGATGAATCAACCATACAAATTGTAATCGGGGAACTGCTGCAGGCAGGGAGTATAACAATTGAATTTTGGTACGCGTAATGAATATGTTTTCCCTTCCATGCAAAGTGCTAAGACCAACATCGGATGAATGGAGACTAAGAATAATTGTTATTAATGTATATATAGGTCTTTAAACATGAAGTAAGAGATCCAATGACAAAGAACTTTGTACATATTTTTTGTATACGGGTTGGACATCCCCAAATGCTCGAGTATATATAAAATTCTTATACTTTGCTGATTAGATATTTAACAACTAAAAAAACCCAAAGGACTGAATATATACAAAACAAAATTGAATATAAAGACATAAACAAAAAATATCTATAATAGGTCTCCATTTATAAGTTTTTCATTAGTACATGTCCAAAAAAGTTCATCAACATAAACAGAAAATATAACTAAATCACCTCCTATCATTATTTTCACATATAATTTAGCTTTACTTGGACTTTTAATAAATCTAAGTTTTTAAAGACAATGATGAATTATAACATACCAAGCCATTAGAGTCAGTTTAAGACCCTACAAGGCCTTTTCTTCTTTTTTTTTTTTCAACAAAGAATGGATATAATTTAGAAAGAGTACTTAAGGGGTGTTCTAACCCTTATACAAAACAATTTTGTACATATTGATGCTCTAGCTTGGCATCATAGAACCATCAAAACAAAAAGCTAGAACAATAGCATAACGGTGAACAAAAACTATGGAATAGACTTGTGGATCCAAACACAAAGATCTAGTAGATTCTGCATAAAAGAGTTGATCCACCTCCTTTGAATTGTTATTCTAAACCCTAAACCCTAAACCGTACGAGGCCTTATTTAGCTCGTGTATGAAATTTCATTTGTATACTATTTTCCATTGTGAAACCTTATTATTTGCATTCTTCAATCACTTTGATTCTTCACAAATCCATTATATTTATAGAAAATACTAGAAACCTTAATCATTAATAATATTTTAAAAAATTGTTATAATCATAAAAAGAATTATTGCACTATTTATTTTCATTAAAGGACAATACGCTTTGAGGTCTGCCAAGATCTGTATGACCTATACTGACCGGGAAGGCCTAACGATCCTGATGGTACGGATAAGTCCGACGATCAGGATGGACCCGACGACTTGGACGACAATGATGACTCAAACCACCCCGATGACTCGGACAGGCACGACGGGTCGGCTCGACTTGGTCTGACAACTTGGACGCATCTTAGACATGTCGACCCTGCGCTGATGACATAAACCTTAATAATATATTTTAAAAAAATAATATATTTTTTATGTTTAAGAAGAAAGCCTATGGGCTGGCTTTGACCCACAAGGATGTGGATTGTCGTCGGGTCGACCCGGTTTGTCTGGCTCATTGTGTCAGCCCAACACGATCAAGTTGTTGTACCAGACTAGCACGATAGAGTTAGGTCATCGTACCTGCTTGGCCTGTCAATGTCGTCGGGCCTGCTCGCTCCGTACGGGTTGTCGAGCACGACCTGTTCGAGTCGTCGGCTTAACTTAGCTTGTTTGGGTTGTCGAACCCGTCCGAGTTGTTGGGGTCGTCCGAGTCGTTGGGGTCATCCGAGTCGTCAAGCTCGTTTGGGTCGTCGAGCCCATCTAGGTTGTCAGGCCCGTTCGGGTCATCGGGCCCGCCCGTATAGGTTATCGGACATTACCCGTTCGAATTGTCGGGCCGACCCAACCTATTGTGGTCTTCGGGCCCATACATCCCATTTAGGTTGTAGGGCCTACCCAGCTTGTTGAGGTCGTAGGGCTCGACCGACTCCACTGGGTCATTGGGCCACAAAACCCGTTCTGGTTGCTTGGCCCATCCGGGTCATTGGGCCCGTCCGGGTCATTGGGCATGCCCAATCCGTACAAGTCGTATATGGATTTAGCCTACTCCATTTCAACATTTAGCCTACCCAACTAAAAATTTAAATTGAAAATTTGGATTAAATTTTTTGGATTATTCATATTTGAAAAATCTAGATTTAGAGAATGGATATACAATCCATAAAATATATAAAATGTAGATTATATTAAAATCTAGATCCAATAAAATAGATTTTAAATAGATTGAGTCGAAGCAAAAGTGGATCGGATGAAAAATTATGGATTTTTTTGCCTACCCCAATGAAACATCATAATTTGTTTTTCTACTACCTCCAAAAGCCCATTGGTGGTGAACTCCGTGCATATGTATATCTCACTCCATTAGTGTTTCTCTCAACTCATCCGTCAAAATAAAGACTCTTGATACAAATTTGTTTTTTTTTTTCTTGAACAGGAGACAATGATTTGTTTTATTAATTTACTTATTTCATCGAGCTGGAAAGTAATAAGATACGTAAATTGTATATTATAATATATATATATATATATATATATATATATATATATATATATATATATATATTTCTATGAGAAATATTGGTAAATCATGATTACAACATAAAAAATATTCAAACAACTGACAATTTAAAAACAAAACAACTCAATACAATCACAAACTAAATAAAAAGTATCAATATTACAATTATTCCCACTAGTGCAGCACCCCATTTTGGACCCGATTATTTTCGAGATTTTGCCTCGGTAAAAGAACCGAGGCATATTAAAGTGAGGCCAAAAGGCACTCCCTTTTGGCCTCGGTCATTACCTGAAGCCATAGATCTTTTTTCTGCCTCGGTTGCAGAGAGACCGAAGCCATAGAGATTCAATATTTTTTTAAAAGAAAAATAAAATTTGCAGCCTCCACGAAGCTTCCTCGCGCACCAACCATGGCAGTTCACGTTCCACCATTGCTGGCACCCACCGCTTCTCCATCCTCTCTGCAACACGCAGCCATCGCAACACCATACCCCATCGAACCACCATGAGCAAGTTGCCTGCACAACAGCTAAACCATCACCACCGCGCTTGTAGCAACAACAGCGTTCAAAACACCATTAACGCTCCACCATGGAAGCAACGAACCAGAACCATCACGCCGAAACAGTTGCAGCAATGAAACAGCAGCGGAAACGCGAACCTTTCAGATCTGCATTACGTCCAACCTTTCAGCCACGCAGTCGCGCATCATCTTGACGCTGCCATCACCATCGAGAGTTCATCTTCACGCTGCCACCACAACCATTGAAGACGAAGCATCACCACCTTTGCACATCAAACCAGATTCGTGACCACCATTGCAGCAGTGGAGACGTATCCTCCATTGCAGCAGCGAACCAGAATAGCGCCAACAGCAATCACGCGAGCACACACCAGAGACGCGAGTTCAGCCACCACAGTTTCGTTCTTCATCTCGCCGGCAACACCCATCGCGACCCAAGCAGTGACGAGAGAATTGGGGTTCGCTCGCTCAGAGAGAATTGGGGAAGAAGATGAATAGTGATCGAGATTCGCGATTTGGGGATTTTAACAGGCTCAATGGCCTCGGTCGAAGGGGACCCGAATCCAAAGGGGGCGACGCTGATGAAATTTATAAATTAGGGTTTTTGGATAGGGTTATAGGCTTCGCTTCTATTTCAACCGAGGCCTAAATCTGCCCAATATTGCCTCGGTCGAAAAGCAACTGAGGCCAAATGTGTTCTCGCTGGTTCCAATTTTAAAATTTTCATTTTTGAGCTGCTTAATAGGCTTCGGTTCTTAAGGAACCGAGGCTTAAAGCTGCTTACGGCACCAGTTGTTTGTAGAACCGAAACAATATAGGTTGCTGAAATTGCAAAATTGCCACCGCCTCCTTATAGGCTTCGGTTCTGCCATAACCGAGGCCTATAAGGCGAGGTAAATTATCAAATCTACACTAGTGTCCAGGCATAATTTTAACATAAACGATCTCCTACAACCATTATTTATCATTCCAATTTTAATCCAAGAGAAAAATGTAGTCATGGAATTAGTCACCTCAGTAATATTTGATAGTTACGTGAAAATCCCAAATATGAACAAGATGGATATTTAATGTTCCAAACATTCTTGTTTGTTCTAATCCTGATAATGTTGACAAACAAGTTTTTCTACGTAAAACAATGTGTTATATGACTTTGCTATGTGAAACTTTGAGTAATATATGTTCTATTTATAAACCCTTTAACTTGGTCTTTCTCAATCGCATACATTTAATACAACTACTATCAAAATACAATTAATTCATTTATCCAAGTACAACCAAATTACTATTAATGAACTTCTAGTCATAAAGGTAGCTATCCAACTACTACCAAAGTACAATTTAATGAACTCCTTAATTATTACTAAGAAGCACTCATTACATTTTCCCACTATCCTCATTTAAGTTTACCTATCAAAACTCCTTCATAAACTTAAATGGAGCTTTTATTATTTATCTCGTCTTGCCACAAGCACTAGCTCTTTTTCCATTTGTTGATTGGTCACTCTTTGATGATCGAAAAATACCTCAATTTCCCATGGCACACATAAATCATTACAATTGTCAACCTTGTTGCCACCACTGGTCACAATAACTTCAACTCTTTTTTGATTTGTTTTTTCTTCCTTATAGTGATTATCCTCACACTCGTTGCATATCTTTCTTACCACAAAGCCATGGTTTCAGTTTATGTTTCTGCTCACTTCATTCTCCTTCACCTCCTTTGATCTCTAGTTGTTGCTTCCTGAATTCAACTTACTAGGGACAACCCTACCGTGATGCTTGTAAGACCTGAGGAATTTAAATAATTATTTAATAAATGTGGGTAATTATTAGTCTTTATGATGTGGAAAAGTATTATCTCAATTGGTTGAGAGTAGATGATTGTGTTGAGAGGACTTGGGTTCGAGTCCTGTGTATGCGAAATTGTGTGTTAATTTAATTGCTTGTTATTTTAATAATATATTTTATCTTGGTGCGTGATATTAAATTATTAAAGGTGTAGGAGTTATCACAAAACATAAATTGCTTGTGCATTGATTTTGTAATTGAGTGGTTGTGTGTTCAAACCTTCCTAAGAACGAATTAAACTTTCTTTTTGCCAAAATATCTTTTGGCATGAATATGAAAGGGCAGAGAAACCCTAGCTACAAGAAGGGCAGCCTAGTGGATTGGGAAGGTAGCCAATAATGGTCTTTGAATGACCATTAACACCCAATTCAAAGCCATTTTCATTTTCTTGTCATTAACAAGCATTAAAGGTTAGTTAATGGTCTAATTAAGGTGGTTTTTGGAGAAGAAAGAGAGAAAACGTGAGAGAAGACATGAGAAACTGAATTGGGCGTGTGGAAAGGGAATTCCGAAGGTGAATTGAGTGAGAATCCAGAAGATAGAGTTCATTGGAGAGAGACAAAGGCTAGAATAGTGGTGGCATAAGAGAAGTTCTAATTCTTTCAAACAGAGCAAGAATTATTCAGGTTAGGGGAGTTCCTTTATGTGTATACCTACTATGTAATTCTTCTCGTATTGTAATGAATGAATATGATGCCTCTGCATAATCAAAATCCTTTTGTTTTCGCGTTTATTGAAAAATTCCCAAAAATCGCCTGACGATTTTGAATATGCCGCCAGGCGACGCATGAGTGACGAACCCAATTCTGGGTTATCGAGATGAACCACCTTGCGGAAAGGGTGAGCCCGCCAAGCGACGCAAGCTTGGAATATTTTTTGTATTTCTTTGGATTCTATGATTGGTTGGTTTCTCAAGAATCGTTTATGTGCTCGATGTGAATTCATGAAAAGTGTGAAATTCACGAATATTTATGTGTGCATATGAATCTTAGGGGATCGAATGGGAAACATTCATTTGCGGTAACCTTGTTAGGGTTTGAGGAGATGGTTTATTAATTCGATTTCTTGAGTCTAATTAGGATGAAATTACGATTGTATAATTTTAGTGGAAGTGAATGGGAAAAGAAGAGATAAAAATTGGTATGAGTTCATGTAAGAAATTGATTGAAATGCGAATTGGGGATTGGGGATTTTGGATTGTTTTGTTGGCGCGAAAGAAATATGGGCTTGCCCACTATACTTTGTGCCGCCTGGCGGCGAGAATGTGCTGTCAGGCGATAGGTGAGACAGTAGTGCCAATTGTCTTTTTCAATTAATGGTGCACGTTTTTGGTTCTGTGAGGGAAATTGAACATACTACAAATAATAATAATGCTAAGATGAATCAGAGAGTATGAAAGGAGGGTGAAAATAGGTTTGAAAGATGAAAGCATGGGTTAGATGTAATATTTTAATTGGGTGTTGGGAACCACTGTTTTGGTAAACGAATTTGTTGTGTATGTTTGAAGTATTTTAGAATGTTACCACATAAGTATTTTGATTGGGATTGGCTGCTGGAATTAAATTCATGTAGGAAGTGGTTGATGGTAAATTTTTAAAGTGTTAGCATGAGTATAAGTGGCTATGCAATTGTGATCTTATAGTAAGTAAAGGTACAATATCATAGTTGGAACTTTGAGTTAAGTTGCAAAATAAAGACATGTAAATAGTTGGTATGATACACATCGGTGAGCTGTTAAGTACATCAACCAGGCTGAGATGCTAAACCAATGACTAACACATTACTGGTACAATGTTTGGCAACATGGGGAAGGCCGCCAGGCGATAGGAAGGTCAGAGGGGTACCTGGACTGAGGGGTGTCTAGCGACGAGGTTTTCCCGCCAGGCGGGTCTGCGCAAGATTTTTGCCTGGCAACGCTTAGGCTGCGCCAAGTGATAGCGTTGCAGGTAGTGGGTTTTTCTTGTATGTGTTTGTGTGCTATGATGCGAGGCTTGGATAAGGAGATGTGCCATGAGCGGGTAGGTTCATGGATGGTGGTGAACACGTGATGATATGAGTGGGGAGGTTCATATCCTGATACTCTCGTGTGAGGATACAAGCGGGAAGTTTCATAGTTGATGGATCACGTGTGTTGGACTATGGGCGGGGAGGTCCGTAGAGTTGGACTACGAGCGGAAAGGTTCGTAGAGGCAAAACTACGAGCGAAAAGGTTCGTAGAGGCAGGACCACTAGCGGGCAGGTTCGTGGGAACATCATGTATCCTAAGTCCATAGTTGAAAAAACTTGGGGTATTAAGGTCTTGGCCAAGAACTAAGTAGAATAAAATAGTTGTGTCTATATTTATGTTAATAACTTATATGTTAAATGTTATGAGCTCACCCTTTTGTTTGTGTTTGGCAATGATCGTGTGTCTTATCACACATGAGCAGATGATATTTCAGGTGATGTTGTTGATGGATAGCGACAGAGAGAGGGCTAGCTTAGGACTTTGGACCAGAGATTTTAAATTATGTTTTGTTTTAAATTGCTAGTTTATTGGAACTTTTAATACCTTTATGAATTGGTTTCTTTAATTTTAAGCATGTCGGATAATTTTCAATTTTCCCGTGTTTAGGAATAATAAATTATGATGTTTGAATTTCAATTATCTTTTTAATTATTTTATTTAAGTTATTTCCAGTAGGGACGTTACAATGCTAGTTCTCCTTACTAACATGGCAAGTTCTTGTTTCAGATTGTTTTGTGTCAACTCCCTCCGTATCTAATTGTCCACACTGAGACTTTTTACTTGTTCTTGAAGAACCCAATTGAGCTTCCCAAGCACCTAATCTCCTCATATTTTTCTTTGAGTTTCTTCTCCATGGCCTCTTGTATCATCTTCATCAACATTATTGATTGCCTCACTCGTTTCACATCGAGCTTCATCCACACTCTCTCCATGTGTTGAGCGATGAGACGTTCGATCTTCAATATTGTATCATGCTTTAGCTTGAACACGTTTGTCTATGGGTTTGCCACCCTTGACGTTACAACCTCAACAACCTTTGGTGCCTCACGCGACTGCATAATCTCTCGCTGTAACTCCTCAATTTTCTTTCTGCACGCTATCACTTTGCAAACTGTCAAGCTCCTCTTTCAACTAGTTGATCTTTTCCTTTGCAAAACAATGATCTTTATCGTTGATACCTTATTGTATTCATCATTTGAGATTTCAAGTTCGGTATGAGAAGTCCCTGAACTTAGACTGATTTTAGACCTTTCCATCATCAACAACACACCTTCATCTTCAACATCTTTTGTGAGAAGGTTGGACAATTGTTTGTTCTTAATGTCTACTGGTTCTTGGTGGTCGTTATCAACTACATCCCATACTTCTCAGGAACCAAGGAGGGCCTTCATCGATAGACTCCAATTGTTATAACTAACACCTTTTATTAAATTAGGTAGGGGCATATTGTTTGCTAGGTTGGAAATCTCGCTCAAATTCTCTACCTCTCACTTTCTTAACTCCAATTGTTATAACTGAAACCTTTTATTAAATTAGGTAGGGGCATATTGTTTGCTAGGTTGGCAATCTCGCTCAAATTCTCTACCTCTCACTTTCTTAAGCACTAAGACACTCAGGCTCTCAAGCTATGATACCAATTTGTTGATAAACAAGTCTTTCTGGATAAACACTCTCTATATTAAGACTTGTTGTGTGAAACTTTGAGTAGTACATACACTATTTATAGGCCCTTTAACTTGGCCCTTCAACCACATACATTTAATACAACTACTACAAAAATACAATTAATATAGATACCCAACTACTACCAAAAATACAATTAATGTAGATACCCAACTACTACCAAAATACTATTAATGAACTTCTAGTCTTATAAGGCAGCTACCCAACTATTATCGAAGTACAATTTAACGAACTCCATAATTATTACTAAGAAGCACTCCTATCTTTTGTATTTTCCCGACTATCCTCGTTTAAGTTTACCTAATAGATAAGCCATGGAAAACAAAATAGGCTTTGTGATCAAATTACAATGTAATATACACAAATCAAACTTAACAAAATTGTTCTTAGTTTAGTTGTGTTCTATTTAAGTATTATAAGTATTTCAACTATATTTTTATGATCAATGTGAATCTAACAAAATACGATTCAATTGCAGAATGATCACTTGGCTTGTTGATCATTAAAGTTGGGTATTTTTGAATTAAGCATTGCTACTATAGAACAACGTGTTCAAAAGGGTAAGTTTTGTAGTTTCCTTTAGATATTGTATTAGGATCATTTCATGTCGTCTTAACTAATATATAAATGGTGAAGGTCTATGCATAAAGGTAAGAGCTAGAGAACAAACCTCAGAAATTCTATCATTGAGAGTGTTGAGGAATTTAATGTAACTTCCAACTCCAATCAACGAAAACCTCAAGTGATGATTCGAAATTCTTGATTCTGTAAAGTTTACTGGGTATTCGACAAGAATTGTTTTCACTTTCTTAGATAGTTGAAACTCCGTCTTACATTGAACCAAAATACTTCGAAGACTTGCAAGGCTCCTATGCAATAGCGCAAGGACACGCCAATCATTATTCTCCATATCCATGCAAAACGGAGTATTCAAATATTGGTCATTCATTGTTGGTGACATCCAAGATCGAATGATTGATGGAAAAGTATTACGTAACAATCCTTTAAATCCACGTAGGGACATATATGCAATACTTTTTACAATTGAACAGGGCACTTGTTTCACAACTGTATTTTCAGAAACTATAGCTATCAAGGATTCCATCCGCACTATGTCTTCTTCCAATATGTCAATCTTGAAACAACCTGAGAGAATGAAAGTTCTTAAAGATTTTAGCTTATATACCTTTCTGGGGAGACTGCTTAGACTTGTGCAATCCTTCAAATTTATCAGTAGTAGATTGCGGAGATCTCCGATGGATTGGTGTACCTTGCACAAACTTGGGCAATCTTTTAGAATGAGCTGTTCAAGATTTGGTAGTCCTGAAAAGTCAGGTGTTTCTCTCAAGTACTTGGAGTGACTAAGATTAAGGAATTTTAACCCCTCTAGAACCTACAAACATAGTTTTTAGACAAAATTTTAGAAGAGGCACTAATTATAACTTGTAATATGAACCAAGTATTTTAGTTAAGCTATGAGTTTTAAATGAAAACAACATGCAATAAATACCTGGGGTTGCTGCCAGACGAGTTGAAGGTAACTATGTTTTAAATCAATTGCAATTACATTTTCCATATGAAAGTTGTTTGGCATGTATTTTGAAGGAAACCCTTTCCAACAAATCCATCTCAGTTGTTTAGAAAGGTACCCATAATCTCCAGTAAGTTGTACATGATCCAGTTGTAGAAGTCTTAGTCTCTTCATTTCCTTGAAAGCATGAGCTTCAAAGCAATCTTTGCTGGTTGAATGCTGTTTCAGGGACAATCCCTGAGTAGCTTTTGTTCCCTGTGATGAAAATAGGAAAGAGAAACAATTTAGAAAACCCTAAATATATGTTGATCATTAATACTTAACGCTGAGTCTAGCAAGTTAACAACTTATGCATGGCACTAAAAATGGAAATACTTTTAAAAGAATAGTTTCAAAATCTTACAGTATTCCTTTTCAGTACATCTTTTATATCATCTTCAAACAATAGTCGACTCCTTTTCCCTGGTTCCTTTGGGCATCTTTGACGAATAATTTCTCTTCCCATGTCTCTTAACAAAGGATGCATTTCAAGTTTGTTGTTTCTTTCAACTTTTATGAGGCCACGTTCTATCAGAACTGTTATTCCCATATCAGCATACAGTCCACAGCCATTTAGTATTTCTGTAACATAGCCTCTATCTTTACCAATAAAGAAACAACATATATCAAGAAATATATCCTTTTCCATGTGATTTAAACCATCAAAACTTATTTCCAATTTCTCTTGAATTTGATTAAAGGGATTTACATTTAGTTTTGATGATACACTTTCCCACTCTTCCTTTGTCCTATCACATAAGTAGGAACCAAGGAACTGAAGAGCTAAGGGTAGTCCTGCACAATAAGCAACTATGTTTCTTGCAAGTTCATTCAATTCTTTTCTTGGTTTTGCTTCTCCAAAGGCATGCCAACTTAAAAGCTCAAGGGAATCATTTTCGTTCATAACATCCATTTTATACACGTGATTAACTTTTAGTCGGTTCAGCACGGTAACATCTCTAGTTGTGATGATTATCACAGTTCCTTGACCGAACCATTCTCGATTCCCGCATAGGTTTTCTAATTGGCCAAACTCATTCACACCATCAAGCACAATGAGCAACTTTTTTCGTGAAAGTTTAGTCTCGATCATAGTTCTTCCCACCCTATCGCTTTCCACCTCAAACTTGGATTTTAAGACATCATATAGAAGATTTTCTTGCAAATGAACATGCATTCTGTTTACTCTATTCTGAAATTGTCCAATATTTTCAATAAAACTCTTACCGATGAATGGATGATAAATTCGATTATAGATTGCTTTGGCTATGGTAGTTTTACCCGATCCTCCAATTCCCCATATCCCTATCATACAGACTTTAGTGGATTGTTCTTCAATAATTCCAATCACCTTTTCCACGTGGGACTCTAATCCGACAGGAAATCGGGTAATAGACAAGTCTGTATAGTCCAGCAATGTCTGAACGCGTCTAACAATTTCATCCACTAATTCAGCATCGTGCCTTCAATATGAATGGTAATGTATTACGAAAATTTAACCACGAAAAAACTACGAAGAATTCATTTTGTTTACCTGAAATCTCTAAAATCCCAACCAGTGATACCTGCAGCTTTGGTTAGTGCTCTGCTCCACCTGGACATTGCATGCTCCAGTTGTTCTCCTGAATAGCTTCCTGGTGTAGCTTTTTCCAACACCTTTACAACCTTCTGATGGCTTTCATGCAATCGGACAATATCGTAAATTACTGGCAGAACTATTTGTCCAAAAGTTTGGCGGCATTCAATGATTTTTTCAAGCTCAAGACGCCAACAGCTAGATTCAGTGTATGTTTTCGAGAAAACAATTATTGTAATCTTAGAACTTTCTATTGCTCGCATGTGTTCTTCCAGCTTCATTCCCTCTTGCGGATTCTCCTTGCTAATCAAAGTTTTGACTTGAGAAAGTGAAAAGGCAGAATGGAGATGAGAAACGAACTTTCTACAGATATCTTCTCCCCCAAAGTTAATGAACACATCGTATATGAACTGGGGTTCTGATTTTAAGAAGGATGAAGATGACGACGAAGAAGAAGAAGCAAACTCCATCAAAGGAATTGAAGTCAACTCTTCAAAAGCAAAGCAATAACGATAAGAGATGTTAAAATGACAGTTGTTTATAAAAAGGGTTCCGTTGGTTAATTATGCCACGTTGACCTTAGATTGTGAATGCTGTAAGCTATTAAGACATACGACCTTACATAATTTGTGTAACCCACAAGGGTTGCTCCCTGGTCAACCTGTTTGAAAAAAGAAAAAGAAAACAAATTACAGTTGTTTATGGAATTATCGTCGCATCTAAGAATCTGATGATAAGAAGTTTCTGGATAAAAAAACCTGCAAAATTTAAAAGTACTTCACGAATTCAAAGTTGTCATAAAACGAAGAATGCCAATAAAAAGGGTTGAATAGTGGGTGAAGAGATAGACTTTATATACTGTATAAGCAATTCCTACTGGCAAAAGAAAGTGTTCTAGAAAGATCCCAATGACTGTATATTAAATTCCATGTATGTGTTATATTTTCTCTCCTGAAACAACCTCATGTGCATTCTTCATTTTTCCCTGCGACATTCATGTTGAGTGTTTAGAAAGACACTTTTAAAGAAAAAACAATAGATATTGTGTG
Source organism: Vigna unguiculata (assembly GCF_037176805.1). Taxonomy (NCBI): domain Eukaryota; kingdom Viridiplantae; phylum Streptophyta; class Magnoliopsida; order Fabales; family Fabaceae; genus Vigna; species Vigna unguiculata. The sequence goes on from NC_140801.1 coordinate 19,848,198, forward strand.
GAATTCATAGTTTTTCATTCTATCACAAAAAAGGATGACTACCACTGAAAATTGGTTTAATTCATTAAAGTGCTTAGCTCAAGCAAAAATGTATTTCCAGAAGACATATTCGATTTTTAATTGAAGGTTTTATCTCAGGTTTGTTAGGTAACTTTTCATATAATTTTGTTTACGCTTCCTGTGATGCAGTGACAAGGAGTTTAGGATTTTTTTAATTACGTGAAGCTGCCTCTCTTAGATAAAAATTGGTACCTCAAAATCCATCTTTAAGCATGGTTACAATTCATGAATATTTGATAAAGATACTGAAATCTAATGCAAAACAAAAAAATGTATAAATCAAGCGGCATAACACAACTCATTATTAAGAAATAGAGGAGCAGTTTGAGGAACATGTAACATGCGGTGATGAGCTGGAAAAAGAGGGAGAATTACATAGACCCTCGGGACACATGGAGGAGGATCCTTAGTGGGTGGAGAGAGCAAAAGTTTGCGGAAAAAGAAAAGAAATTAATTTGAGGATTTGTTTTTTTATTATTTGTCAACCCCAGTGATGTTTTGATTCTATAAATTTATTAGGAGCTTTTTTTTCCCATGTTATAAGAAACGGAAGCAGAGGGTTTCGGATTTAGTGATTTGGTGTGGATAGTGTGAAGTTTTATTGAGGGCAGTGGATAACCTATAGTATGGATACAACAGAGTAGTAGATTGTACCAGAATTTGGAAATTTTAGTTTTAAATTGTTTTAATATAAATTTTCGAAAGCTAAAGATATCATATAATAATAAAATTAATGTAATTTTATTAGGAATTGGATGTACTATTTTGTTGTATTTTATTTACTTGAAAATACTTTAGGGATACAAACGTTATTTAGTATGATTATGATGATATGCGTTTGTTTGGAAACATGAATGTATGTTTGTGTGTGGTGTAGCGAATCGACGAAAGATAGCTAGGGTAATTTTGCATAGTTGTATTATACGTCAATTTCGTTGAGGTACTCGAGAAGTTCGTCCAGGCTCTTGAGAAGAGTAATAATAAAAAGTTTTATATTTTGCTAGAGTAATGAAAATTTGTATATTTAGTCGGAGCTTGTTAGAAGATTAATGGGAAGTTGAGGGTTTATTAGTAAGTTGTGAGTCACTGTGACTATGTAAGATTTGAGTGAGTAATTATATTATGATTGATGTGTATTCTAGTTATGATATTTTGACGTTGTATGTTTGCTCACTCTTATTTTGTTTGTGTATGATTGTGATGATTGTATTTTTATACAAGAGCATATGATTAAGCATACGTAGATGGATGCACAACGATTAGGAGACGTGTTGATGTTTTAGTGAAATTTTTTTTAAAATAATGTATTAGGGATATTTGAATTCAATGCATCACAAGAATACACTATTTTAGATTCCAAATCATGGCGTTGGACTTGTGTGCATCACAAATTATGTTGGACAAAACGATGAAAACCGACACAAAATCGACGTTAAAAAAAATTTAAATAGCAAAAAAAATCGACTATTTCTGAAAATGTAAAAAATTATAAATTGAAGCTTCACGTCGGCTTAACGCAAACACATCAAATAACTATCGTAATATAGTCGACCCTTAACAATTTGTTTGCATCGGCCGGCCACATATACACTGCACAAGTAAAAAATATATAAATTTTATGTTAAAGTACAGGGGAAAACATCACATTTCACTTTTCCCCCTTAACCTTTTCGCTCTCTTCAGTTTTTCACCCTCGCTTGAGTGAGATGTAGTTTTCCCTCATGCATGGTATTTCTTCCACAATGGGTGAAACTCAACGAGGCGAAACTCCAACCAGCTTCTTCAATGAAGCAACCTGCTGCTACGACACTTGGTTCTACAGCGTCACAAGCTACTCCTGCAAGACGACTACAGTGACGAGCGTAGATGTTTTAGCGAGAGAGGGCGCGTCGACGAGCTCCTTCACCCGGTAACTTCTCGTCAGCAACGTAATGCAAAATCTCTCTTCTTAGTGATGAATAATTTTTCCAGAGGTGCGGTTTAGGGTTTTTGTTCGCATCCAAGTCGATGATCGTACTTTGTTGATTGAACTTTACTACATTGTTGATTGAGTTCAAGTTGACTGAGTAGTTTTTTGGTTGTGGGTCGAAATTAGGTTTGCAGAATAAGCGTTTTGGGTGGATGGGCTTTGAGCTAAAATCTTGAATCCGAGGTGCGTGAGTTACTGCAATTTGAATATGCATTGAATTGTAAATTATTTGATGTTTTGATATTATGATTGAGTATAAGTATTAACTTTTGGGTATTTTCTTAGATGCATAACTGGAAATGATTGAGAGTTGAGTGGCTTATAAAATTGTGTGAAAATATAGATGAGGAAAATTGTTTCTAATGAGGGGAAGAAAGTTTCAGATGTTTGAAACTGAGTTTTGGGATGTTCACTTGTTTAAATTGAAGAGTTTATTTGTCCACTTTGAAGCATGATGGCCATACAAATGTAAAAGCTGGTTGATTTATCCTTGTTCCTTTCGGCCTCGATTAATATTAATTTTTGAAACCAACAGAGCAAATTATTTTCTATATTTAGTATATTAGAGTGCAATGAGCGAAAAGATAAAGTGCATTTTACTTGCTCTATTGTTCACTTTAATCTAATTCTAGACGAGCCTCTTTAAGCTTACTTGTCTCCAACCTTTGGAACCATCTATGAAATCAAAGTCGATGACAATGATGTCAAAGTCATAGCCTTACAAAGGGACAAGGAATTGCTTAGCAATTTGGAGAAATTGTTTAACATGTTAAGGAAGCAGTTCATTCAGGTGGGAGGAAAGGTTGAGTTTAGTGAAACCATTTTGGCATATTTGGTGATTGGCAAGTCAACCTGTCATTTAGGTTGTTCGAGTTCACTAAGCGTTTGAGTTGATAAAGTGTCTGCATAGAGTTCCAAACAATCTTCCCAAGCCAACTTGTATCGCTTATCCTTGAAATTATTGATGTCCATGTTTCAACGTAATTTCTGCACACAAAGGGGTAGGGTGTTTCATTGCATGGAAATGGTTTTCCATGCACAAGCAAGAGAGAATAAAGAAGATAATATCTAATGAAATAGTTGAAAAAGAGGTTTTCCATATGGAAAATGCAATGATCGAAATGGCTTTTGAATTGGTGAGCTTTCTAGGAAACAGAGGAATTTCTTTGAATGTTTGTGAGTTAAAAGTGTAAGGAAAAGGTGTTAAGCCACTAGTTTATGAACTAAGCGTGTGATGCAATTTTTCTGCCACGTAAATTCACTTTCATAAAGTCGAAGTGACAGACGCAATATAACAATAAGATGCACTGTTATGCCTTTTCTATTTCAATGTATGAGTTTAGTCGTCTAACTACAATAGGCATTTAGTTTTTTATATGGACGCAAGTGATGTTGCATATTTTGGGATTATATTTGGGCATGCAAGGAGAAGTTTGCCTCTGCTCTGATTTTTGGTATTTTGATGGAAATGTGATGTTCATGCCATTGTGAAGTGATATACATGTTGATAAAAGTGATTGGTTGTGCTTAATTGGTTGGAGAATACGGTGTTTCCTGTCCATTTTGTTTGAGTATCTTAAAATAATGATGAGTGTTAAAATTTCAAAAGAAGTGGTTGCTTTATGTTTATAAATGGGTCATCAGAACGCCACAAATTTTTGCCATGACTTTTTGAAATTTTGATGACTATTATGTTGGAAATTTTTCATATCCAGAGCTCATTCTTGGCATTTCGTGTGAGGATGTCTTCATTTGGATTGATCACTAGTTTTTCGGAATAAGTTTTTGCTGAGAATTTCTTTTTGTGTTGTGAAGATCAGAATTTAGACCATATCACATGAAATAAATCTTGATCTTGTGAAGCTTGTCTTCAAAGGAGGCTACAAGGGCCTTTCAGAAGACAGTTCAACTCCCTCTTTTAAATGCATTTAGGTCATCTCAAGTGAAAGAAATCTTGAATTTTTTCTTTGTTGTCCCTACTAACCCAATCATATACCATTAAGTTATTGTGTTTCAATTTGTAATGCCTTTATCATTTCATTGATTTATTTGTTATTTGTTGGTTATCATTTCACTTAGCAAATGTTCAATGTCCATGAGATACCCATTTCTAGGTTTATGAAGATGAATCTTATGAAGGTGGATTGTGGCTTGGAGGTGGCTTGGTGGTGGCTGCTACTAGGTTCTATAGGCTAAGTAGGAAAACTTAGAGTGAAAGGCCATTGTGACTATAATGACGATATCAAGACTTGTTTTATTTGGATCTTAGACTCGTGGATTTTATTTGAATAATTCTAAATGAATAAAATGATATCCTGAATTGTGGATTGGATTGCTTGAAATGTGTCTGGATATAGTTGTATTAGATGTGTAGGTTCTACTATTGTGCAGGATCTGGGATGTGCTGGAAACAAATTTTTCATTTCAAATTTAGCACGTATTTGCATTGGTGAAGTCCACGCAAGGCAACGCTAGTGAAAATTGTTTGCGTCGACTAAACCCGCCTATGGTTGACGCCAACGTACGTGGGTTTGACCCATGCATATGAATTTTAATTGTATTTTTTATATGTTTTCGTCAGTTAAGCCGATGATAAGTAAGCAGCAAATGTGCGTCTCTATTTAGACGACGCAAATGAGCTTTGAATCCAGGGAATAGGCATGGTCCATGTGGCCATCGCTGGACCGACGCGATCATCTTCTGATTGTCGATTTTGTGTTTGTGGCATCCATTTTTGGCCAGCGAAAAAAGCCTACATTCTTATAGTGATGTATAGTTACTTTATTTGATGTATTTGATGGATTACATTTTGGATTTTGAGTTTGATTTTGAGATTAAATAAATGATTTTGAAATTTATGAATTTTACTAAGTATCTTAATAGCATCCGAGTCAGAGTGTTACGCGATTCCAAGAATGCAAGGTTTACAAAATTTCATAGCAATACCATTGAGAAAGACTCCATGTCAAGCTAATATAGATTGTTATATAGTTAAATGTTTGCTCCAAATTTAACGAACTTTCACATCTCAAATTCTTCCATGTAACAAGCTGTCCTAAGTTGGAATCTTACCCTCTAGGCGGGTTGCCCATACCCAATCTGCATAAATTTTATGTTGACACATGTGAGAATCTCAAGTGTCTGCCAAAACAAATTAACACCCTCATTGGACTTCAAGAATTGAGTGTTTATGAGAGCTTTCATGTCTGCAAACATTTCTCTTGTAGATGTTGTTGAAACCAAAATCGCAACGAGATGACATTCTAAAAAAAACAAATAAAAAAAGAGGTTTTTGGAGTTATCGTCATAGTTATTATAAGAAACTATGGAAAATCAAAAAAGAGTAAGGTCTACGAAAACAGATTTTGGGTACGGAAGTTGGTTGCGCGTAGGGGAGGTGTTAGCATCCTACAACGTCCGTTCTAAGACGGTACCTTTAATTAAATATAAATATGGATGTGGTTTTCTTTAAAAGTTTATTTTATAAAAAAAACAACTAAATAATAATAAATAAAGAAGACAAAGAAAATTCAAAAGAAACAAAAAAAGATTTTTGTTTTTTGGGCCCGACAAGGATTAATTCTTACTCTTACGTATCTTCGTTCATAATGGAGAATCAAGGTCAGGTAGTTCTTTATGATTATTTTGAGAATGTGTTGATTTGATTGTTTTTGTATGTGAAAGTCTTCTTATGATTTTGGTATTTTGAAATATCGGAAACGAATGTCATGTGGCACGAGTGGCTGGATAGACACTAAAGATAAACAAAAATAAGAAAAGAAATTTATTTTTATTCATTATAGTTCTTTTTTTTATATATAAATTTTTTAGAAAAAGAAAAATTTTAAAATAAGTGTCACGCGGTGCGGACGATCGAATAAACACTTAGAGTAAAAAAAAACTCTTATTTCTTAAATTGTATATTTTCTATTTTTTTATATGTTTTAGCACGTAAATGTGATTATTTTTAATCATCATTTTATTTTATGTAGATTCAGGAAAAAAAAACTACGTATAAAAAAAGAAAACAAATACCTTTTCAAATGGATCTAGAAACTATACACGCATACTAAAAAGTATGCAAACATAATTTATTTATTATCATAATAACATACGTGGAAAACATTAATCCCCAATTAGCTTTGCATTTTTAATATGGAAAATCCATAAGAAAGAAAACGAAAAGTTCCCTCAAATATAAATCAAATGCATGCAAAAAGTGAATTAATCTTGGCATGGCATTATACCATAATTTTATTATGTCATGCGAGAAGGAAAAAAAAAAGAATGGCCCACATGGAAATATCATAACTGCGTAGCTTGGACCACTAATCAAAGCATGATTGCAATAAAGCATTAATCCAGATAATTAATTAAAACACTCATACCCAACAGTAGGACCCACCCACTCATGGCTTTATTCAAAAATCAACTTACGTTCTAAGCCCAAAAAAACATGCACTGGAAGTGAAGCAAAGAAGGCAACCATCAATGTAACCAAAACATCTTCATTTTCTACACATATCTCAACACCGACAACCATAGCCTCAAACAAACAAATAATCAGGCATTGAATGGCGTTAACAATTAAACAACAACAACAACACAAAATATAGCATCACTGATATGGCGTTAACAATAAAAAGGGATAAGGCACAAAAACCTGACTTATGCACTTCGTAACCACTCACAAGCAAAAGAAGATCCACACAAACGATGCACTGTGGTTCCAACTCCTAAATTTGATTTTGAAACACATGAACCAACTTTATTGGAGCTGTCGTAAAAAGTGAAGGTCTTGGCCGAGAGAGAGAGAGAGTCCAGATAATGGATGTGTTTAGGGTTATAAAAGAGGGAATGCCCAAAATCTTTTTTTTTTCTCTCCTTTTGATATGTTTATATATAGTCTTATAAACCTAGCGTAATCTTACAAAAAAAACTCACATTTGAATATTACCAAGAAATTTAAAAGGCAATAATTGGTCTAAATATTATGGGAAGCAAATCATACAGAAAAAAACAGAGTATAAAATCAAAGGTGATCACGAAAATTAATTGTAATTAGAAGAAGATATTCTTGAGAAACATATTATTACTTTTTTTATCTGGAAAAAAAGGTATCATAAAATCAAAGCACGAAATCAAAATAAATGATTCTAAATATTAGAACAAATTTTGTTTCTAATTATTAGATTAACTTCTTGATTTGGAGTAGAAACGACAAAGCATAGAGTAGGGGTGAGAAAATAAAATTTTGGACTGTTGTTAGTTGCAAGAACAAACGGTGTGAGTGTATAGAGTATTTGTGGCTAAAATAGAAACAAAGCCTCAAAAGAAAAAACATAAAAGATTAAAACAGTCTCTTTTTTCTTCTTTTTATTTATTATTATTATTATTATTATTCTATTATTATTATTTAGACAAAGAAAAAATTTATTTATTTATTTTTTGAAAAAATAAATTATTATTATTTATTTAGCCGGACGAAATTGGATGTTGATAAATGCCTTGATGGAAAAGCAAATAATGCTTCCAAGTTCTCTTGTGTCTTTGTGCATCAAAGACATTTCTTTCTTAAATGGTGATGGACAACATCTCATCTCTATTGAAAATATGCAAATTGAAAACTGTTTGAACCTTAGGTTGTTACCACCAAAAGAGTTGCTCCCTCTTTCTCTTTTTGTAGTTAGCATCAATGAATGTCCACTATTTCATTTTTTTTACAACATACCAATTACAACAGAAAAAATATTAGGCCAACTCCATTCGTTTTGTATGAAAGAATGGAATTGGCCTAATATTTTTGCATGTGTAAAAATAAATAAATAAGTAATGATTTGAATAAGCGCAAAGATTTTATCCGAATTTATAACTTATCTTACTCATGTCAACTTATGTTTTGTTCATTTTAATTAATTTTTATTGTTGAACTTTTAGGCCTTGATGCTCAAACGGCCCTTCTTATTCTTATTAATATGTTGTTCTAGGTTTATACATTTATTATTTAGCATTAGACATCAATATCCTCCTTAATTATCATATATTCATTCATTCTAATTGTGCATGCTTAAAGATGATGGATTTAAAATGGCTTTTGGAGTACCATTTTGTCATAAAAGAGAGATAACTTTTTCCGTAATTAAAAAAAGATAAACTTTTTCACTCCATCACAAGAAACATAAACAAAAAATAAATGATAAATAACCTAAAAAACCTAAGACAAACCTTATTGGGTATTGGGCTCCCTTCCTATGTGGAGAAAAGACCTAAAACTTGAGAAGTTCATGTCTCACTTAACCTAGTAGAGAGGGAGCTACAAAATAAAAAGCGAGACACAACAACAAAATCCACTGAAAATCCTAACACATTGAGAGAAAGGTAGATGGAAAGATCTGTTCACGTTTTTCATAGAGTTGCCACCGTAAAATCGGCACTACAGATTCATTAACTGTTGGATCGTGTTGACAATTTTACAATAGGTTCAAAACACATTTTCTTCATGCTAACAGGTTGGATCGTCGATACGAGGTCTAAGTTGTTAGAAATTAATTTCGCACTACAATAGTGATTTTATAGGTTTTTTTCTCTTTGTTCTTCTCTATTTGAAAGCTTTGTTGCTTTGCTATTTGGTTGGGTGTTGACACTAATTTGGGCATTTGATTGAGACTCATTTGTACTCTTGTTGATTATAGTGAAGCTATTTCTTTGGTCTGGACGACCGGTAGTTTTTACCTTTTGTTTGAATAGGTTTTCCACGTTAAAAATCTTAGTGTCTTTATTTGTGATTGTGGTGATTTATTATTGTTGTTCTTTGATAGTTGTTCATCATAGATTCTTGCAAGTTAGGAGAAATCATATTGGCTGCATTATCTAGTAAATTGGTTGTGTTGTTATTTTCCCTATCAGAGTGGCATTAGTTGAAGTGCATAAACCCATAGCTTCCTAGAACAATCATCAATAAAGATAACAAGGTAAAGTGACCAACTAAATGACTTTACCTTCAATGGGCCACAAACATCATAATGCACCAATTGTAACATCTTTGACTTCCTTGAGGTCAAATGCTTCTTGAAGGATACTCTGGTTTGTTTACCATCCATAATATGAGAACATCTCTCCAATTCTGCACTTTTTATCCCTTGAAGAACATTTATTTTAGCTAAACAATTCAACTATTTATTACTTATATGACTAAGCCTCTAGTACCACAAAGATGACTCCATATCCATGGCATTCACAATGTCTTTAGCAACCAAAGCTTTTGTCCAATATAGTTTGGATGATTTTTCTCCACTAGCCACAACCAAGTTACCTTTGGCGAGTTTCCACTTTCTAGAACCAAAGTGACTATATATCAAAAGATAAAAGATTTCAACAACATAAAATATAAGGTGAAAGTTCAATCAATGCCTATTTAAAGAGACCCAAGGGAGCAGAAGGGGGACACTTAGCAACTCTCTAGTTTTGGCAGCTACCGTCCACCAGATCTCTCATTTTTCCATCCTTTTTATTTTTATCTTTTTCTTTCATTCATCATTTATCATGTATTCCATCTAATCCATGGAGGGCAAAGCTTTTAAAGTTAGTTCTACCATAATTTCATTATAGATTCTGAGATTAAATTAAAATAATTTTTTTGTTCTTTTGATTATTGTTGTGGATTTTATTCATCTATGTCCTTTACTTCTTAATCGAATAGAAAAAATGATTTTAAATCTAAATGCGTGCTAATCATGAGTTAAAGTTTTTAAATTCAATTGAAACTTTTCTTTGATTTTATTTAGAATCTTTCATGTGATTAAATACGTTTTTGCCAATAATTGAGACTTTACTTTGATTAAAGTTAACTAAAATTAGTCAAGACTTTACTTTGATTAATTAAGTTTTCTATTTGGTGAGGAAACAAAGGAATAGACATGATTAGGCATAGTAAAATTTAATTGAGACTATACTTTGATTGAATTTACTCTGGATAATCTAAAAATTCTCACTTTTAATTGAGAATGTACTTTGATTAAAACTGAGAATGCAACCAAATGAATTGAGACTTTACATTGATTGATTTGTAATTCAACAACAATAATTAATTTAACAATAATATTTAGGAAACCAATGATGAATCCTATTTTGGGAAAGTAGTGGAATTGACCTATCTTCTATTATTGTGTTTACAATCTTTTATTTGCATGTCACTTATTATTTGCATATCAAAACCCTATATTTTCATAGTTACTAGTTTTAACTACATTAGGATAGACTTTTGTAAGAATCAAATATTAAAAATCAATTTTATTCTTGTTGACATATGACTTAGGGTTAGCTTAACCCTGTCTAGTTGGTTCACTATTAACTTGACAATACTGAAGTTGCTAGAGTTGAGTAGTGTTAATTTGATCACTTAACGACAGTGATATCAAATTTGGCATCGTTACCGAGGAGTACAATTAGTATTTTCTTTATTTTGATTCTTATTCATTCATTTTGTTTTTATTTTTTTTTATTTTTAACGCATATACGTAATAGAATTTTAGTTTTTTTTGTACTCGTTAGTTGTTTTAGATATTTCTAGCAAAATTTCTATTTTTGTTTTGATTAAGAATTTCTTTTGTGAAATATTTTGATATTAGTTAGGAAAACTCTGGCTAGGAAAGACTTAGTATTTAAGTTGTCCACTATAACACGCCTCTATTCCCTAGGAGTGCACCCAACAACATCTTAACCTTTTTCTTTCTTGAAATCTTTCTACAAAAAACTAACAAGAAAGAAAATCAAAAAGAGAAGAACGTCTTTAGGCGGACTACGTATTGCATGCCCCGAGCCAACCTGGGAAAAATCTATCAATTTGATCCGAAACTTGAATGGAACTTGCGCAAAGCACGCAGAAGACTTGAATTCGGGTGTGTTATTGAGGGAACACCTTCTACATTTGAAGCCACTACAAAAACAATACCACTTTCATCCTCTTTATTCACAAACACATCTTCTGATCCAGATCCAAACATAATGGAGGAGAGAACCATCCGATAGTTGGCCACATCCAACAATCCCATCATAAACAACAACCTCCAATACCCAGAAGGGCATTGTGTGCTCAAGACTGGCCTACTGAAGGCCTTGCCACAATTCCATGGGTTATTAGGAGAGAATCCACACAAACACTTGAGACAATTCCTTATGATTTGTGAAAACTTTAGATCTCCCACGATCGTGCTAGAAACCCTCAAAATGAGAGCTTTTCCTTTTTCTCTTCAAGTAACGACAAAGGATTGGTGGTACTACCTTTCGTTAAGAATCGCTAATTGGGCAATTATGGAAAGAATTTTTCTTGAGAAATATTTCCCTACATCTCGAGTAGCCGCCATTCGTAGAGAAATTTAAGGAATTAAGCAACAAGAAGGAGAAACCCTTAGTGAATATTGGGAAAGGTTAACAAACTTTGTGCATCTTGTTCGAAGCATCAAATGCAAGAGAATTCCCTCATTCAATACTTTTATGAAGGAATGAGTTTTTTAGATAAACATTGGGCAGATGCGACAAGCGGAGGATCTCTTCTGGATAAAATGCCACAAGTTGCTAGAGAGTTAATCAAGGATCAAGTCAACTACATGCACAAACTGTGGTCAACCTGCATAATGTAAGTGTTATTACTTTAAGAACATGTAAGTAGGTATGAGGACTTGATGAACAAGCCTCCACAGTAGTTCCTATTAAGCTAGGACATTCATTCTTATAACGGTTTGTTGAAGTACAAATTCCACCTACCTTTGGTATTTTTGGAGTTGAAGTTTTGAACATGCTTGCAATCTCATCAAGATTCTTCTCTAGAAATTTTAATCAAGGATGGAAGTCTCATCCTAGCATGGGACAAGCTAGACCATCTAATAGGCAGCAACAACAACAACCCCCCTTGTACGAAAGGCAAACAAAGTTGGAAGAAACACTCTAAGAATTCATGCAAGTGTCTTTCATATCACAAAAGCCGTAGAAGCTTCACTTCATAATTTGGAAACTCAACTAGGTCAATTGGCAAAGAAAGTAGAAGAGAAATTTGAGAAGAACTTCACAACCAACACTAAAGTAAACCCAAGTGAGCGTTGCAATGCTATTATAACTAGAAATGGGAACGTGTATGAAGAAAAAGAAAAGAAAAAAGAGGAAGAGAAGGATAATGGAGAGAATGCTATGATGCACAAATACGATACGTGTATCGGATACGACACGTATCTGACACGTTGATACGTTTAGTTTAAAAATAATATGATACGATACGTGATAGATGCGCACTATATGAATATTGAAAAGTGTACAATAATTCTTAAAAACATAATAAATATATGATTGTCATTGTAAAAATACCACTATAAGAAAACTTTCAAATAGTGACCAATTTTAGTAACAAAAAATATGTTAGAGACTAATTTTCTAATTAGAGACCAAGTATTTTAGTTGTCCAAATCTTGATAGCTAATGTTAGTGACCAATTTAGACACCAATTATAATTTTTTTGAACTATTTTAGTTGCAAATAATTTTTAGTTTTTAAATTGGTACTTAAATTGATCACTATATAATGACTAATTATTTTTTGTCACTAAAATTTGTCATTATTCAAAGATTTTCTTGTATTGTACTATGACTTTAAAATTAGATACTTCACTACTTCACTGATAAATAACAATAAAGTATCCTAAAGTATCGGACACGAACACGTGTCGGATACGTGACCTAAGGTGAAGTATCGATGCATCATAGAGAGAATGAGAATAGAAAGGAAAAAAAATAGAAAATGAAAAAGAGGAGGAGAAGATAGAGAAAAGAAAAGAAGAAAAAATGGAGAAAATACTTCCATATCCTCTAGTACCATCCAAGAAAGATAAGGAGAGGCAGTTGGCTCGATTCATGGAGATCTTCAAGCAATTGCAAATCAAAATTCCTCTCTTTGAAGCAATACAACAAATGTCGACATATGCTAAATTTTTGAAAAATTTGTTGACAAAGAAGAGGAAATACATAAAAGAAGACACCATTGAGGTTCAAGGGAAGTGCAACACTTTTATCTTTTCCACTTTTATTCAATAAAACCTAAAATATCAAATAAAATCCAAAAATAAAATATAAATAAAATATAAAAATAAATAAAACAAAAATATGATAATGTCAATTATCAACATCAACAAATAAAACACATTTAAATGGACATGCACTTTGAACGTGAAAAAGTTGCTCATGATGAAATTTGTGTTCTTCATGTTTCATCCCGCTATCAAATTGCTTATATTTTCACAAAAAAACTTTTTATGCATACTCTTTGATGATTTTCTGAACAGTCTAAACATTTGTCAACCTCCCACCTTGACTGAGTGAGTCTAATAGATATTATGACTTTAAATAAATTATTATTATTTTGAGAATATCCTATAATATTAATTGTCTAAACATTAGTAAAAAAACATATAGCTTGTCAAAATTGTAGTGACAATCTAAATTTTCTCTTTTATATTTTGTATATATTCCTCGTTAACAGAGACAACTAACGTATAATTTCTTACACTTCACTTGTTCTTAATTCTCTTTCGGACTCCAAAGACCAACCCCTCTTCCGACCAAAGAACCCAAAATGATCAAATATTGGGCTTTATATAAGAATCTATATCTATATACAAATGGGAACTAACAAATAGCAACTTTTTCAATTAAATAATATATATCACACACTTCAATTCAAAAAATTTTATGTACAAAAAGAAAGAAAGCTAACATGTCACATTCTCATCATTTTGACACTTCAAAAAAAAATATAAAAAAAAAATTCAATTCTCTCTCTTAAACTTCTTCTCTCTCTTTTTGACTTTTCGTCTCTCATTCTCAATTTCACACCTTCAAACTCTTCATCTTCTTTTGAATTTCTTTTGATTTTTGTCTCTCTTTCTCAGGCCATCGAAACACCATGGACTCCACATAATGTTCATCTTCAGATCTCTCTGTATTTTTGCTTTTTTTTCGATTCTTGATCTCAATGTGTTTCTGTAACATCTTCAAATATGTTATTTACTTTGTTTTATTTCTATTCTTTCATTTTTTGCAGGTTTCTGAAGGAAATAGTTGATCTTTTTTTACGCATGTTTCGTTGTATTGTTTCAGCTTCTTCTTTGTCTTCCTATTTTTCTAACCTTTTATCTTTTTTGGAATTTTTTTCAGATGCATGAACGAAGTAGAATATTGTTCACGGCCAGATTTCAATTGATTGAACTAAACATTTGATGTTTTCTTTTATTTTTACCCAGGTTTCGTTGTACGGTTTCAACTTCTTCTCTATCATCCGATTTTTCTTCGCGGCAAAGTTTCGTGTGATTACCTAGATTTTGTTTTTGGTTCAGCGTCATATTCTTCTTATATTTTAACCAAGATTTCGTTGATGCTATTTTTTAGAACTTACAGGCTTGAAATGAAGAGTTCCAAAACATGCAAGAGTCTTAAAGACCAAAAAGTGGTCAGTCTTTTCTGTAGATCTCTTTGGATTTTTGCTTTTTTTCCGATTCTTCATCTCACTGTGTTTCTCTAACATCTTCGCATATGTTATTTTTTTTGTTTTATGTGTTCTTGAATTTTTTGGTGATCAATGAACTGACTCTTCATTCTTCTTATATTTTAACCTAGATTTCGTTGATGCTATTTTTTAGAACTTAGAGGCTTGAAATGAAGAGTTCCAAAACATGCAAGAGTCTTAAAGACCAAAAAACGGTTAGTCTTTTTCTCTACAAATCTCTTTGGAGTTTTGCTTTTTTTCTATTCTTCATCTCACTGTGTTTCTCTAACATCTTCGCATTTGTTATTTTTTTGTTTTATGTGTGTTCTTGAATTTTTTGGTGATCAATGAACTGAGTATAACATTGGTCACGACCAGATTTCAGATTTTCGAAGGAAATAGTTAATCTTGCTCAAATTTTTTGATCATATTATCTTCTTCTTCTACCTTTACCTAGATTTCTTCTTTTTAAATCTTTGATTCTCTTTTTTTTGTGTTTTAAATGTTTTTATTCAAGCCTCTTGAAGACCAAAAAACCGTCAGTCTTCATGTCAATGTGTGTTCTTTAATTTTTTCTTCATGAATGAACTGCGTATAACATTAGTCACTGCCAGATTTCAGTTTTTCGAAGCAAACAGTTGATGTTTCTCAATGTGTTTCATCTTATTCTTCTATCTTTACCCAAATTTTTATTTTGTTTATCTTCTTCTTCTATCTTCATTATCCAAATTTATTTTTGTTAAAGCTTTGATTTTTTTTTGGTTTAAATTTTTTTATTCAAGAGGTGGAATTTTATTTCTTCTTATTCTTATTAACCTCTTAAAAGTTAATTATGATTTTACGAATTATCATTTTATAATTATCATTTTATAATTAATATTTTGTTATATTTTAAATTCTTTTTAACATTTTTTTAATTCGTACTTCATTTTAACTTTTTTATTCCCAAGCGACTGCATTAATTATGAAGCAGTATGTCCAGTAAGTACGGACGCTTCGAACATGTATGACTTATCCTATTCTCTTTATATATATATATATATATATATATATATATATATATATATATATATATATATATATATATATATATATATATATATATATATATATATATATATATATATATATATATATATATATATATATATATATATATATATATATTCCCAACCTGTGTTATGCACTACCAACTACCGAGTGACAAATCTTCTTTTTCTTCTCTTAATTATTATCTTCTCTTACTAATCTTCTTCCTCACCAATCTATTATCGTGCAATGGCATTCATCGCCACCCCACAATCTATACTTTCTGCAAAACTTATTGGCAGATTCCTTACCATGTTTCTAAAGGACCAGGTTTCTTTTTTATTCCTTCACATTTATTTTTTATCTTTATTTTGATTTCCTTATTTTGACCTTGCTAATCTGTGAAGGCTTTTGGATGTCGACCGATTGTTCATAATACGATATGGGAAGGACATCGTTTCATAGTGGATCATTATTGATTATGAAAGTAATGTTCACAATGTTACCTACAACATGGATATTCACAGTCCAATGATTACCGAAGGCTGGAGTGATTTAATATCTTTCTATGCAGATAAGTCTGACAAATTGGTTTTGCAGATAGTTCTTTTTTTTGGGTTAATTATTTTTTTACATGCCTTCTTAATAAGTAATATGACTTCACATTATGTTTCCAGTATTTGAAAAAAGAATTTGCGAGTTATTTTCAAAACAGTGGACTTTCATCTGTTGTTCTACACGGGCCTAGGGGCGAAGTTGAATGTAAATTGATCATAAGACGCCGGTTTGTAAAGTTAGGAGCTGGCTGGAAGAATGTTTGTGCTCTTCATGAACTATTTGCAGAGGATCACAGTGAACTCCTTTTTGAAGTTGAAAGCGAAAAACCAAGCATTCATATCAAAGTTCATTATCCTTTAATTTGGTTTAAAAGTTGAACATTTACTATGTTATTTTTTTTGGAACTTCTTATATATATTTTGCAGTTATGTGTTGTTAAATTTAAACTGAACTTTAATATTTGATTTGGTTATTATTATGTTTATGTATGGGAATGTCTATTTTGTAATTTAAACTTGATATATCAAGTTATGTGTTTTTTCTTTTTGTCGTTATATAGTTATGTTACTGTAATTATTTTAATTTGGAAGTTCTTTGATAAAAATATGAAAATCACATTTTCGAAATAACTCTAAATAAATGATAATTATATTTTGAATTAATCAATTTAATTATCATTTCATCTAAATTCAAAATTAAAACGGCAGACCAAACATTAAATATTATTTATTATTTTTTTAAAAAGAGTTTAACGTAAACATTAATTAATTTTGAGAACATTCGGTGGCCTAGATCATTCAAATTTAACCTAATCATTTAATATTTAATTATTTTTATATAAATATTACATAAAGATTTACTTAAATGATCAAATAAAAATCCAGTATCTGTTAATCTATCAATTTAAATAATATTAGTGTCAATCAATATTCAGAGTCATTAATATTTGCACTGTTCGAAATAATGATTATTAAATCAGTGCTTTATGTATTTAAACTGCTGCTTCATCTTCCACACGTTTTCATTATTGAACTGATTCAGATTCTTGATCACGGTGCAGGTTTTCTTTCATTATGGTGTTCAATTCTCAAGAAAATCATGATTGCAATGTCAAGACTTCTCAACTACTCTCTTTCATATTTTAATCAGCACACTCTTTGATCACCATTACGTCTTTTCACATTTCAAAAGACATTTACTTATCTCATCTACCTCTTATCTTCTCCATTTCTGCATCCTCTTCTCTTCTCTGATCATCATCTATTACAACCTTTAAATTATCTACTAATGAATAATAATTCTGATTCTTGATCATTGTGCAGGTTTTACTTCTCAATAAAATCATCATTCTAATGTCAAGATTTCTCAACTGCTCTCTTTCATTTTTAATCAGAAAACTCTTTGATCACCATTACGTCTTTTTAGATTTCAAAAGACATTCACTTCTCTCATCTGGCTCTTATCTTCTCCGTTTCTACATCATCTTCTTTGATCATCATCTACAACAAGATTTTATCTTCTACATTTTAGAAAGGTATGTATGTTCTTATTCAAGATTTCTTTCACCAACACTCTTTTTATCTTCTCTGTTTCATGATCATCGTTTCTCATCATCATATTCAACATTTCACTTTACACTAAGTCTTTTTTCAACTTCTTCACCATTACAGAAAGGTACGCATGTTCTAATCACCAAATATAAGAATACATTATCATCTACAATCTTCTTCTCCATTTCATTTTTGTTTTAATAGATGACCACTAAACAATGCATACTTGGTCAAAGTTCCATTCTTTCTACAAAGTGGAAGGGTGGATTCTTTTCTATTTTCCTCGAAGAACAGGTTTGTCTAATATTTCACACATTCAAATCTTGACTACCATTCTTATATGATTTTCTTTTATTGTTTTTATGGTCTTCCTGTTTTGAAAAGGATTTTGGGTTCGTGAACCGTTTGCTTTTCATAAGATTACACCATGAACTCGGTCCACGTTGGACTATTTTCGATAACAAGGGTAATGTTCACCATGTTACCTTCAACATGGATATTTATAATCCAAGGATTATTGAAGGGTGGTCTGATCTAAGAAATTTTTATCATTTACAACCACCCAAACTTTGTCATTTAAGGCACACTGGAAATTTGGCTTTTGAAATATACCATTACGAACATTATTCAGAGTCAAATGTTCAAAAATTTTTAAGTCATGTTTGAACAAATGCTCCTCTGACAAGGTCCAAGTTAATTCATTTTGAGTTCAGGCTATCTAAAACAAACTGCAAATCAAGTTTTTTGGTAAGGTTTCATGACCAAACTTGTTGTTTTCTCTTCTATTATTCTCTATTAATACCTTATTTTGATTTCATATTAATTCTTCTTATTTTTTTCTGCAGGATTTGAATTCAGACTTATGTAAATATTTTTGCAATAGTCAATTGTCAGATATTGTGCTTTATGGTCCAAAAGCACAAGTTCAATGCAAGCTGTTGATAAGGGCTAAGTCTGTCAAGATAGGCAGTGGATGGAAAAAATTTTGTCATGTTCATGGACTAGAGGAAAGAGACATAGTTATCTTCGAGGTTGACGGTGAAAACAGAAACCAGGATGTCAATGTTTTGTTTAATATAGATGAATATGATCATTGCGAC
This sequence comes from Vigna unguiculata, assembly GCF_037176805.1. NCBI lineage: Eukaryota > Viridiplantae > Streptophyta > Magnoliopsida > Fabales > Fabaceae > Vigna > Vigna unguiculata. The sequence continues at coordinate 19,866,989 of NC_140801.1, forward strand.
TGAATAATCGTTTAATGTTCGTATGAATTTTTATTTTATTTGATGATATTATATATATATATATATATATATATATATGTTTAAGTTTGTTCATTTTCAACTATATTATTGCCATTTTAAAAAGTTGTCATTTAATTCAACATTGCTCCATATCTTTTTGCACAATTAAATATCTTTGCCATTTATTTAATGTCAGACACCAAAATGTCTTATCAGTCAGTATTTTAAGATTTTGTAATTTAAAATTTGATTTTTTAACTGTTGATTAAAATGACTTTTAAGATTTTTTTCATATTTTGCGCTATTCAAGACACTTTTTCTATTACTTAATGCCATACTCAACCGTCAAAACTCTCTCATGTGTTTTCAATTTTAATAATTTGTAAACTCTGGTTTTGAAACTGTGTAATGTTATTATTGTTTGTACTTCTCAATATATTTTGTATATATTCGACCAGATTTTTCACTGCTCATAATTAATGCATATCAACACGTCATATAATTATAATAAAATAAAGTATTAAATTTATTCCATCAGATATTTACTTTACTTCTCCATGAAGTTTTTATCAGTATTGAAATTGAAATCTAATATGTTTTGTTGACCCTAATCTTTGTATGTACAAGTTTTCTACCAAATTTCTTAACACTCGCAAGGTACGCACTTCATCTTCCTATGACTTCATCTACATATGAGCCTTAAGTTTGTCAAAAATTTCGAAATCCATGTTATGCATTGTTTGACAAAACAAATTTCGAAACTCGTGTTATTATTCTAATAAATTAAATGAATTGGAGCACATTTGTAGTTTGCTTCTCCAGCAAGTTTGTATCAGTATTGAAATCTTATTTTCTTTTTTGACGTCAAATCGTATGTGCACAAGTTTTCAGCCAGATTACTTATCACTAGCTAAGGTATTGACTTCATCTGTTGTTCATTATTAGGGTTTGTCCTTCTTTTGTTCAATTATGAGATAACATCTTCTCTCGTCAATATGTATTTGCAGATATGCATTGTTTCCCATTAGTGTTACAATTAATGTTTGTCTATGGAATAGATTGACTTGAAATGATGTATATACTTTTAAATAATCTATTACATGCTTTCTATTCAGCATTATTTTTTTGTATTACTTTTGGCGAATTACAGATCTGCACTGGTTCTGACATGAATACCTGATATTTCGAGTTTTCACCAAAACATGTTAGTATGAAATCTGCATTTCTAGATGAAAAGTATATATTTCTATTAACATCATATGCCTATGACTTTTTCAATAGCTTACAAGTCAATGAAATCTGCATTTGTTCTTTATTGATTCTTCTACCATTGAAAATTAATACCCAACAAAGATATGAGCGTTAAGTTTTTCGAGAATTGCCAAATCCATGTTATCTTACAATTTTGTATGCATTGTTTGACCAAAAGAAAAAGCTGAATGTTTAGGCATGTGAAAAAAGGTGTTTTTTCTTTTCCCTATTTTGACTTAATTTGTGAAACCAAAACCACAACATGCATCTAGTTTTAGTTTTGATGTATGATCTCTACAAATACGTGAGACCATTATTATGTTTTTAAGTTCTTTACAAATACATCTATCCACACCTTCCTTTTTTCATTATTGTGTAATTTCCTGTTTTCCTTACACCATGTCTGCTTTGCAAAAACAAACCCAGTCATTACAAGAACTGAACCCAGAGAAAGAAAGCTGAAATATCGTTGCAAGAGTTGTAAGGTTATGGTTTGTTGAAGATTACACAAAAGGAAAATTTCTATTTTCCATGGAGATTGTTCTTCAAGACAAAGAGGTACTATCCAATGCACGTTATTTTCTTACTTTTCCTTATTGTTTTAGTTACAATATCATATTGTTATGTGATATATGGAACTGTTTCTGCAGGGTGTCCTAATTCATGCATCTGTTAGACGCACATTGATATACAAATTCCAATATGAAATCAAAGAGGATAAGGTTTACGCCATTCAATCTTTTAGTGTTTCATGTAATGGTGGTTCTTATAGAACTACAAATCACACCTATAAGATCAACTTCCAAATTGGAACCAAGGTCAATTTGGTCGAATGTAACTTAGTTCCGAAAAGTAGTACTGCATACACCCCTTTTTCAACCATCACTGCTCCTGGTTTTGACACATATTACTTAGTTAGTAAGTATCTTCTTTTCTTTTTCTTCTTCTTTTTGTTTAACTTTTCATTAATGCTTTATTTTGTTATTATTTTATTTTTCTGTAGATGTCATTGGAATGTTTACTAGTGTTGGAACAGAAAGAGAGTTAGAGAAAGGTGGTAAGAAGACCAAGATGAATGTCATCCTTATTGAATCTATGGGTAAGAGAATTGTTCTTCTTTTATATGATGTTTAATATTAGTCTTATCTAACGAATTTTTACATCATTCAATAGTTATCGACTGGAATGTACTTTATTTGGTCAATATGTTGATATGTTAAATGCATTTCTTGCCTCTGGAGAGGATCAATATCTTGTCATTGCTTTACATTATTGCAAAGTGAAGACCTTCCAAGGTAACCAATTTGGTTCATTTATAAAGTTATAGTAATTTTATAAATAATGTTCTATTTTTCTGTAGAATTGTTGTAGTCAAATATGTTCTCATATTTTATAGATAAAGTTTCTATTCAAAACTGTATGAACTGTACGAGGATAATCTTTAACTATGATGGTGAAGATGCTACAAAGTTGAAAAAATTGTAAGTACATTTTACATGCTATTTATTTTGGTTTATATATACATACATATATATATATATATATATATATATATATATATATATATATATATATATATATACATACTAATATATATATATATATATATATATATTTTATTTTTTTTTTCTTTTTTTTGTAGGATGTGGGATAATACTGAATCTCCTTCTCAACCTCTTACCCAACTGTGTCAAGCTTCAAAAGTTAGCTTAAAAGAAGATTTCATTAAGCTGCATCCTAGATGCTCAATTGAAGGTCTTAAAGATTTTAAACAGGTTGAATTATTTACTCTATCTTGCAGTTAAATTGTTTTGGTTGAATATCGTGCATATGCTTTAATTTAATTTTTTTTTGCTCTACCCAGGAAAGTACTTTTGTAGTTAAAGCTACTATTAAACATGTTCTAGATCATGATGATTGGTGGTACATAGCATGTATTTGCAACAAAGCTGTCTATCCTCATTCCAAAATGTTTTTTGTGAAAAATGTAACAAGCATGTCATTAAGGTTACACCTAGGTAATATTATTAATCTTCAAAATTGTGATTTTAAATTTATTTTATACTTAACTTTAATTTAATTTAAATTTAAATAATATACAAATATCAATAAATGAATAATTTTCCTAATATTTATTTTTAGGTACAAACTTAGACTTCGTGTAATTGATGCTACTGATTCTACAACTTTTGTTGTATTTGATCGTGATGCAAGTGCAATGTTGAAGAAAACATGCTCTGATATTCTTGACTTACAAGACAAGGTTAAGTTTCCTATGTAGTGAAACAAATTCTTAATCATTCTATATTGTTGACTTCTTTTCAAATTATTTAAATCATTTATATTTGTACTTATTTTAATAGAACACTGCTTATGGGAACTTGCCTAAAGAGTTTAAAGTCCTCATTGATAAGACCTATATGTTCAAAGTTGAGTGCAAGAATGATTATAATAGCAAATTTGATCAATCATTCAGAGTTAAAAAAGTATGCATGGATGAAAAAGTCATTGAAAGCTTTAGTGATTTTGAAGTTAAGTCTTTGGTAAGATCTGATTTATTTCTTTTAACGTCTTATCATATATATAATTTTAATTTTTCTCTTTTTGTACTTCAATATCTTTGTTATGATCTATACTCTGCAAATGAAGAAGAAAGCAAACTTAAGCAGATTACAAATGAGATCTCATCTGATACCATTGTAGAGGTATGTGAAGATTAGAACTATTAGAACTATACTTTTTTTTCTGTAAAACTTGGTATATTCTTACTTTTTCAAGTTTATTTATAGGATTTGCTGATCAAATTCACTGAAGAATCAAATGATGTGGATACTCTAACTGATGATTTGAACACTATAACATCAAAAAATGTTTCTACAAAGGAGGCGTTGATCAGTAAATCAGTAATTGATGTTGAAATTGATGAGTTAACGTGCAAAGAGTCAGCACATCTGGACAATCTTAGCTTTGACTTGGCTACCCAAGCACGTCTCCGGACAACTAAAAGGCAGAATCGATCTTTGGTTCAAGAAAAAAGAAGATCCCAGTGAAGATGTTGAAGAAGAACATCAAGATTGAAAAGTGATTTGTGTTATTTCAATCTCAAAACTGTACCAGACTTTCTTTGTGTTTTTATTTGGTGATGTTATTTTTTTGGAAAACATTTGCTGCTTTTAACTGCATGTACTGATGACCAATATTTTTTGTTGGCTTTAATTTGTTTTTTTTTCAAAACATTAACTTTAAGTTTCTGTTTATGAACTATATTAGTTATTGCTCAACATTATTTCGTGGTTATTTTTGCAGTGAAAAATTGCTAGCAGAATCAAATTGTATTGATATTATTTTATATTCTCAACATCATAATCATGCTAGCTACATGAATGATGATGCAAATAGTTCACTGAAGAGAAAATCTGAGAACAAGACTGTATTACTTGAATCCATCGAAGAAGACAATGTTCCATTGAAGCTTTTGAAGAGAAATATTAAAAAGAAGAAATTATTGATTTTATAGATAATGTTGCTTTTTATATTTCAAGTAATTTTTTTTGATGGTATTTTGAGATTATAATATGTGTACTAATCTGTCTGTGTGTAATTTGTATTAAACTACTTCTGCTTTTGCTAATGATTTTATGCGTTTATGTTTGTTTAATTATTTTTTATTTCCAATTTAATCTCCGCTGGTTTACCAAAAATTGTTAACATTTATGAAGTTGTGTCAACAAAAGAAACTACCACCTACATCAAGTTTCTACAAATTGTTTATTACTTACACTTATATATTTCAAATATTTGTTAACATGAATTTCTACAAATATAATGAAATATTTTTTATGAACAACGAATTTGCAAAAATGTTTTGAATATCTCATCATTTTCCAAAAAAATTTATATTGGCTAACCAAATAACTGTTGACCTTTTTGAAGTTGTCTCAACAAAATTGGATGCCATTTACAATTTTGACTCATTTTGCTTTGTGTACTCACTTTAACCTTCAAAAAATAGATATGAATATAAATAACTATATATTTATCATTCTGTTAAGTTTATAATTTATTATTTATCATATTTTATGAATTACTTAGATGATGATATAAAAATACAGTATTTGTAATGTATCAATTTAAATAATTTAATTGAATTATATCAATTTAAATAATTATATTGTTACCATAATTTCAATCAAATTCTTAATTAATTTGTTTATATTCTTTTTTATCGTATATTTTTATTGATATTTTTTTAATGACATAATATATGCGTAGGTGTATATGTTATTTGACTACTATAGTTATTAATATATATATATATACTATATATATTATATACCAGAGTTTACGTATATTATATATTATATTATAAGTATAAATATTATATACCAGAGTTTATGTATATTATATATTATATTATACGATTATTAATATAGTTAATATTCTAAAGTAACTATACTCATAATTTTAATTGTTTGTACGTTTTCTAAAAAGATCAATAATGACAATACTGTTGTCAAATTTAATTGCAATTGTTTCGTCTTTTGATGTGCCTTTTTCTGCTATTCATATCCATGTCCAGTCCATCGCAACCATCAGTTGAAACAAATTCTCCATTCTTCCAACCCTCTTTCTACTGTCATTGATCAAGTCCAAGCAAATGGAAAATGACTTCAATGAAGATGAACTTTTTTTTTTCAGAATGACTAGGTACCAGTTCTCTATTATTCACCTTAAGGACGAGGTACGTTTTTTAAAATACTTCTACTGTCTTTATTTCTATCACCGTTTTCATATCAATAACAACTTTCTTCTTTCAACTAATTAATTTTTTTTCTTTTCAAATGTTTATATTTTGAGGTCGTTGGGTTCGTTGATCGTACATTCGCCATTCTTTATGATCATGGTCTTGAGCGCCAGTGGACTTTAACGGATGTTGTAGGTAATAGGCATGTTGTGACTTATAACAAGAATTTAGAGAAACTATTGCTAATTGGAGGACGGTCTGATTTAAGGGACCTTTATGAACTACAAGATGACCACAATATTTATTTTGGATATGTTGGTCATTCTTGCTTCCAAATCACTATTTTTCCCAGTAAATGCAAACCTTTGTCTATTGAACGTTTTTTAAAAAGAGTTGCGTCAGATGAACCCCTTTTCAGACGACTGAAGTTGCATTTTTGCATATTTCTCAATCCATACCAATGTCAGGCTAGCCATCTAGTGAAATTCATTTAAATTTGATATTTATATTTATGTTTTTCTTTATTTATATCTATATTTCATATATTTTATTATTTTGTAGCTTATATTTATTTTATTATTTGATTTAATTTGTTAGGATTTGCCAACTAATTTTGGCAATTATCATCGTCAAGGAAGATTTAAAAACATTATTCTTCATGGACCGCGCAAGATAGTGAAGTGCAAGCTACTGTTGAGAAATCATCCAAAGAAGTCTAACAAAATTGGAAGTGGCTGGAAGGAATTGTGTACTGCTCATGGATTTGATGCAACTACAGACCTGGTGTTTAAAGTTGACGAGATGACAAACAATCAGAATGTCAAAGTGCTGACATATTGTAATTTTTAATTCATAGTTAGTTTTCTTTTCTTTTTTTAATTGCTGAGTAGCAATAGTTTAGTTTTTATATATGCTACTTAGGTAGTTCATGAAGACAAACTTTTTTATATTTGCAGCAATGCTTATGTATAGTTTTATTTTCTATTAATGAAATTAGTTTGAAATTAGGATGGAAGTTTAATTAAAATTTGACAGCTTATTTTGTTAATGGAAATAAAAAATGTATTAATAACACATTTGTTGTATTCAGAGAATGTTTTTTGGTGTGCTTTATAGAATTATTGTATGATTTTTTTGCAAATTTGTTTCATTCATATAGTATCAACAAAGTCATTTCAATTTAACTTTTTGTAATCCAACATTTGAATTCGTCTGCCATTTATGTTGCCGTAGTCTGCAATCATATTTTTCATACTTATGTCTCATATGCATACAAGTATATTGTTTTAAGATGTGTATACAAATAATATGTACTCAGATTGCAAATCACAGAATTCATCAAATTAAAATTTCTTAATGTTTGACCACAGATTTTTTAACTAATTTTCTATTCACCTATTCTCATTGGTGTACTATAGATAGTACTTGCATAAAAAATACATGTGTTGTTGTACCTACAAAAAAAGAAATGTGTTTTTAGCTACAAAAATAAAAAAAAAACTATGAAAGAATTCCTATTTCTATCATTGTTTCTGATATATTAACATTCCACACTGCATGTTCTTTCTATTTTTAATTATTGTCGACTGAAAACAACTTTTTGTACTCTTACAACTGCTTTCTATTACAATTACAAATATTTGTCTTTCCACAATAGTGATTAGAGGTACAATGCAGCAAAAAAGTTTAACAAATACATTCATCAATATAGTAATAAAATAGTATACACTTTTGCAGCCTTAGAGTAAACTATTTGTGAAAAATGCTATATAGAGGAAACCATTACAATAGTTGGATCTTAGTACGTGTTTTGTTTATAACTTTATTTTTTACAATTCTTCTTATATCAATGAATGAAGTTTTTTTGTTTATTCTGTTACATTCAATTCTTTTACAATAATCATATTACAGATGTACAGAACAACATGAACGACCTTCAAAATCTGAATGCAATATTTCAGACAACATATGGTCAATGATATTTGTTTTTGTTGTTCGATAATATGTTGAAGTCTCATTTTAATAAATAATAACATCACATTCATTTCAATGTAGTGCTTGGAAACAATATATCAAGTTCTTGCAGTACTGTATTTCACAATCAAAGCAAATACAACTTAATCACTTCACAATCTCCAGCTTCTACTATAACATACAACCGTACTTTCTGTATATTCCTGCATTCATCCTATTCTTTTATTTACCTATTTTTATTGTATGAACATTTTAAAATTGATATGAAATTGTTTTTTTTAGTGAGTACAATTATTAACAATAACATACAGAGAAATAATGGACGGAATAATTACATTGGCAGTTCAGGTAAGTTGGTTTGATTGATATAAAACATTCTTCATAATGACAATGGTAGTGCATGTAAGTAAACACAACAGTTCCTATTTTAATAATTATTTTCCATAGGTGGCACATCTGAAGTTGTAAATGATTCCTATTTTGTCTCTAAGAATAAGGTAGTCAAATATCTTTTTGAAGTCATACAATCACTTCAAAACAGATTCTGTCTTGATGATGAAACAGCAACAGAACAAAATTGTTTAGACACAAACAATGATTCTTCATCAACAATAACACATGAAGGTAAAATTAATGCCCAACTTAGTCTGAACCAGATAATTTGAAGCATTAATTTAATGTATGTCATTGGAGTAAAGTTGAACCAAATACTACAAGTACAAACGAATTATATTGCAAAGCAGATTTTCAAGGTAAACAAACACCAATTGTACATAATTTGACAGTAAATATATGCATTTTATGGAATGCCAATACTGTAAAGCTCAACTTTGGTATGAAGAAAGAGCAGAAAAATGTAACACTTCAAAGGAAGTTCAATTCTCATTGTGTTGCCAAAAGGGAAAAGTGAAACTTCCACTATTAAAAAAACCACCTGATCTGCTTGAAGCTTTGTTAAATGGTGAAGATCATAGAAGCAAAATATTTTTACAAAATACAAGAATATACAATAGTATGTTCTCATTTACTTCTATTGGTGGAAAAATGCTATGACCATTTGTAAAAAAATTGGATATCTTGATTTGTTCATTACTATAATATGCAATGTGAATTGGAGTGAAATCAGAGAGTTTGTTTTGGCCAAAGGGTTATCTGCTTCAGACATACCTGATATTGTATGTAGAGTCTTCAAAATGAAGCTTGATTAAATGATGACAGATTTTAAGAAGAAGGATTTCTTTGGAAAAACCACTGCAGGTATGCTTTGTATCAAATAATATACATTATATACATATTGATTAAATGAAATTGTTACAACTAAATTCACTTTTTTATATATCTAGGGATGTACACAGTAGAATTCCAAAAAAGAGGATTACCTAATGCCCATATACTTTTGTGGTTGGATGGAGAATGCAAATTGAAAAATGTAGCTGATATTGATAAAGTAATATCAGCTGAATTGCCCAATGCGAATTTGTACTCCAAATTGGAAAAAGTTGTTTCAAGTTACATGATTCATGGGCCATGCGGACCTGCAAGATATAATTCTCCGTGCATGAAAGAAGGTAGATTTTTCTAAATTTTATCCAAAAAATTTCACATCTTCAACTTCAATTGATGAAGAAGGATATCCTTCCCACAAAAGACTTGATAATGGTAGATTTGTTGAGAAGAATGGAATTAAGCTTGACAATAGAAGTGTTGTTCCTTACAATCCACCTCTTCTAATGAGGTATCAAGCTCATGTAAATACAGAGTATTGCAACAAGACCAATTCAATCAAGTATTTCTTCAAATATGTCAGCAAAGGTCCTGACAAAGCTACCCTTAAAATAAACAACAACTCTGCAGAATCTGACAAATCAATCATTATTGATGAGATTAAGAGGTATTACGATTGTAGGTATTTATCACCATGTGAAGCAGCTTGGCGAATATTTGCTTTTGACATCCATCACAGATGGCCTCCTGTTCAAAGATTGACATTCCATCTTCCTGGCCAACAATCTGCTTTGTTTAAAGATGATGATGATATTAATGTGGTGTTCAACAGATACGAAAATGCTAACACAATGTTTCTAGCTTGGTTTGAGGCTAACAAAATTTATACAGAAGGAAAAGAATTGACTTATTCTAAATTTCCAAGCAAATTTGTGTGGTTTGCTAAAGAAAAAAAATGGAAACCAAGGAAGAAAGGCTACAACATTGGTAGACTTACTAATATTCCTCCTGGGTCTGGAGACCTTTATTATTTGAGGATCGTATTGACCATTCAAAAGGTTGTATTGATTATGACAGCATAAAGACCATTGATGGTAAATTTTATGAAACCTACCAAGAAGCTTGCTATGCGTTGGGATTGTTGGCTGACGACAAAGAATATATTGATGCAATCAAAGAAGCGAGCGAATTTGCTTCTGCCTATCAACTTAGAAGATTATTTGTCACTTTGTTGTCCATGAATACAATTTCTAAACCTGATGTAGTTTGGAATTCTACTTGGAGACTCTTATGTAATGGAATTTTGTACCAAAAAAGAAAGGAAATGAACTTATCAGCTATTGTATATTGTAATTTCTTAAAATGAATAGAAATATAATTTCTGATTCCATAAACTTTTTCATGCAGGTCTTCAAATTGCAGATGCTGAATTACAGAAAATTTGTCTGCTTGAAATAAAAGAAATGCTAATGTCAAATGGTAGATATTTGAAAGATTATCCTTCATTACTGCAACTTGATATTTCAGATCTAAATACATTTCAGAATAGATTTATTGTTGATGAGCTGCAATATAATAAAGAAGACATGGCCAAAGAACATGACATTTTCTTTAAAGAACTCAATGATGAACAAGTATAGGTGTATAAGGATATCATGACAACAATTCTTTTGAAAAAGGGAGGATTCTTCTTTTTATATGGCTATGGTGGTACAGGGAAAACATTTATATGGAAGACATTGTCAGCTACTCTAAGAAGCAAGAGCATGATTGTTTTGAACGTAGCATCAAGTGGAATTGCTTCTTGACAACTTCCTGGTGGAGAAACAACACACTCAACCTTCTGCATCCCACTGTTAATTAATGATGATTCAACTTGCAACATACCTCAAGGTAGTCTACATGCTAAACTTTTGATGGCAACCAATCTTATTATCTGGGATGAAGCACCAATGATGAATAAAATGTGCTTTGAGGCATTTGATAGAACACTAAGAGATATTATGAAAAATGTTGATGATGCCAATAATACAAAACCCTTTGGTGGTAAAGCCGTGGTGTTGGGAGGTGACTTCAGGCAAATTTTACCTGTTATCAATAAAGGATCTAGGTTTGATATCATCAAAGCAGCAATCAATTATTCTGAGTTACCTTTAATGTCATTGGCTGAATTTGTCTATCCTAAATTTGTGGTTAACATGATGAAGCTTGGTTATTTTGATGATGGAGCAATCTTATGTCCAACAAATGATTCTGTAGAGGAAGTCAATGAATTCATGTTGCCTTTATTAGGTGGTGAAGATGTCACTTATTTAAGTTCTGATAAACCTTGCCAATCTGATGTACAAGATGAAGTTCAATCTGAATGGTTTACATCTGAATTCTTAAATGATATCAAATGTTCAAGGATACCAAATCATGAACTGAAGTTGAAAACAGGTGTCCCAATCATGCTCTTGAGAAATATTGATCAAGCGAAAGGTCTTTGCAATGGCACAAGATTGCAAGTTAACCATTTAGGAAAAAAAGTAATCTCTGCAACTGTAATTATTGGACAAAATATTGGTGACAAAGATTTTATACCAAGAGTGGATTTAGTTCCATCTGATTCAAGATTGCCTTTCAAATTTTAAAGAAGACAATTTCCGAAATCCTTATGCTTTGCCATGACGATTAACAAAAGTCAAGGACAAACGCTTTCTAGAGTCGGAGTTTATCTTCCACGTCTTGTATTCACACATGGCTAGCTATATGTTGCTATTTCTAGAGTAAAAACCAAAAGAGGATTGAAAATACTTATACTGGATGAAGATGGAAATGTCACGAACACAACAAAAAACATTGTGTACAAAATGTTTTTTGAAACTCTTTGACAAATAAGAGATTAAGGTATGTAATTTAGTATTTTTCATTTCGAATTTAACTTATTAGTTTGTAAAAACATATATGAACTTATTTATGTTTTTGCTTCTTCTTCAATTGTTATCTTTCAAAGTATTGCATGTTCTGTTGTCTATTGGAGGAAAATCATTATCTTTTAAAGAAATCATATTTTCAGCATAACTTAACATTTTTATCTTTTTTGTGTTTGTTGTTGCAGATAAAAAAATAGGCAACCAAAGACAAAATAAAATACAACAACAATGTTTCTCAAAGCAACAACAATATGTTTTTTATTATGTGTTTAATTCATTTCTACACTTCACAATTTTTTTAAGATATCATATTTTCATATAGATTATTGCATAGCACTCATTGTTCATTGCCATTTAAAAAAAAAAATCTAAAAAACTCCAAAAACTAGTAAGAAACTCATTTGTCCTTCGAGGTGCCACCCACGTCTTACTCTTCTTTTTAACATAATTTCAATTAATTGCATGATGGCGCGAAAACGTGAATGGTGAGTATTAGATTTTGTTGGATGGATATGGAAAATGTGTATGCCACATCAAAAAAGGGATTGGAGAGGATTTTGGAAGGTAATTAAGATATGCAAAGAGCTAAAAACATCCTGATCAATATGTTTCAAAAGTAAAAATGAAAATAAGATAAAATTGAAATTTTAAAATATCTGAAATTATTCCGGATTTAAACATCTGAAACAAATTCTACGATTCGAAATACAAAATGAAAGATATATTTTAAATTATATAATCATGAATACATTTTTTATTTTTATATTTCATATTATATAATTTAGAACCCAAAATTTTATATTTTAAATTATACCATCTTAATTTAAAAAAGCACATTCTTACCGTATAATTCAGATTATATATATAAAATTTATATTTCGAATTTTAGATTTCATTTCTTATTTTACATTCTGGAGTGTGAAATTTAGAATATAAATTTTTATTCCAAATTTTATATTCCAAAATATCTAAATTATGTGTTCCAGAATTTAAAATGAAAAGAAGGTTAAATTGAAGTTTTAAAATATATGAAGTAAAGGGGCAAGAAGAAATTATGTAAATGTAGGAAGCAATGGCCATATGTATAGGGTGCATAAAAAATGCCTTGGGCTGACACAAAAAAATTAAAATGGGCCAAACTCGATAAAAAGCGTTTTATATTCTTTTTCCAATTTGTTCTCTTTCTTTATTTTTAAATTCTTATATTTTTACTTTTTTTAATTAATTTTTTTATTTTTACTTTTTTTATCCTTTTAATATTTTTTATTTTTTATATTATATTTTTAATTATTATTATTTAAAAACTATTTAATAGATATTATTAAATAAGTTAAGATATCAAAATTAAAATTTAAAAGTATTTAAGAGTCAACATAATAGAAGATACAAATTAGAAATAAATATTTTCTTTAGAATCTTAAATCGAAATTTTATAATTTATTGGGAACTTAATTGAAATAAGATATTGATGTAATGTCCCATTTAAATATTAAGCGAAATTAAAAGAAACGTCACATAAAATAGCAATGTAGAGTAGTCCTGGGGTCCTAACACAACCCCTACAAACTGGGCACACCACGATGCCAACGGAAACCAGATAAAGGTCTAACAAAAAGAGAGTGGAATCGTAAGGCATAGAGCAATACATGGGCCGTAGCCCTAAAGAAGACCCATGAAGAAAAGAAAACATAAAGTCTCGCCCCGATAGCTAAGCAGCGAAATCGCCATTTCCTTGCTGACCGCGGAAACCTCGCCCATCTGCTCCCATCAATTAAATTCGTGATCATCGCAAGAAAGAATAGCCACATACAAGACAATCATACAACAAACAGGGTAAGCTAGAGCCAACAACATTCTCATCATACAGTCAAATATATTTTCACCATTCAATGTCCATACAACAACCAAGCATGTTATGACTTTCAATCGATACACTACGACTCGACTCGACTCATCCAGATACGTATAACTTGGTCGAATTTAGCGGATGCCCGCATTTGTGGTGGATACCTCTGCTCACCCCCGAGCTATGTGTTACAAGTGTTACGATGAATCCATTTCCCTCACCACAAGGTTAGCCCTTAATGAATTTCAGGCCTCCTGCTACTCTCACCACAGGAGTCAGTCCGCTCTAGGAGAGACTAACTAACTCCTTAGAGCGTCAGGATGCAACCTTACCTTGAATCCTTACCTAGTTATACAAATGGGGCACCACCATGGACACCCACTAACAGGGGCCATGAAATTACGTCCCGACCACTGAAGCGCGACCCTGAAAGTCTCACCTAGAGACTCCAAGGAATTATGCACTGACACAGATCAACCATATTCACACAGCCAAAGAATATTCACCATGCATAGATATACATTAATCGTACCAACCTTTAAAGCCAATGCCCTTTTCATGTTTCAGGCCCAACCCATTTCAACTTATCATAAACCATCCATGCATAAAGGATTTCCGTCTCATCTCATTATCATGCCTCTTTGATACCAACCATGTCATTAGAATCACATGCTAAACTCATAACAACCCAATATTCACAATTTATGACTTGCACCACTCATTCATACTCATTCATCTCAAACTTTCAGCATAATACTTAAAATCAAGCAAGCATTATCCATACAAAGCCAAGAAAACAATCACACCTCGCACTGCCTCGCCCAGCACCTTGCTCAGGCGAGACGTTCTCGCCCAGGCTAGCCCCCTTCGCCTAGGCGAGGGCTCGAAAAAGGAAGCAAGAGCACACGCGGGATCTCGCTTAGGCGAGACCCCTCTCGCCTGGGCGAGATGCTCGCTCGCTCAAAAAGTCGAGCTGGTCAACTGGGCGACCTTTTGCGCAGACTGGTTTGGGCGAATCTCTGTTTGTCTCGCCTAGGCGAGACTGGCTCGCTTGGGCGAGATTAACAGGTCTCGCCACCGTTTCACTTGCAGCATTCACCTGTTCGCACCCAAAAGACAGTACATGGCAGTTCACGCATTCAACACAATCATATAGTGCATGCAACGTCTAACAAACTATAACTTAGCCATAAAATAATCAGGACTCAGACTTTAACTTCCCCTTACCTGGAAAAAGCTTAGCGAAGACCCTGACTACACGACCACGAGCACGACAACTCTAAGGATGAACTACAGGGCTGAGATGAGAGTGGAACATAACTAGAAAAACGGGGTTAACCAAGGCTCTTACGACAGATTACGAAAAGGTCATAAAAAGGGAACTAGCATGAACTCGAAGGTCACTTACATGGAGTAACGGAACTTCCTAGCTCAATGTAACAGCGGAGGCAGAAACCCTAGCAGAGGGGTTGACGACTGCAATCTTAGGTTTTCTAAAAAAGAGTGAAAAGTGAGACTTAGGGCAACCAAGGGTAGTTTTATCTACTGGGCCAACTCTTAGGCCCATTCGCAAGGGCAGCCCCTTACATTTTTGGGCCAGAAGAAATGGAACATTTTTAATGGGCCTTACAATTGAGGTCTTCAAAAAATAAATCATGAATTAAGAATTTGCAATTTATTTAAACTAAATATTACATTAGTTTCACCAGAAATTGAAATTAGCTTATAAATAAGCTAATACGTAACATTCTCCCATAATTTTTAATTTATGCTTAAAAGATCATCATTAATTTATGAAAATATTTATTTCATTTTCTTTTTAATTTTCTTTTGTTGTACGCATATGTTTCTCCAATCATGAATGTCTAAGTAATTCACTGCTCCGTATATAGTATTAGTAAGGAAAAAGATTTTTTCAGCAAACTTTGACAAAATTTTAACAATCCACATGTCACCACTCACTTAAATCAATATTTTCTTTTAAAATAATTTATAATGATTTAGAAAGAGAAGAGAAAGATTTTGTGAACACTTTTTCAAAGTTTGTTAAGAAAAACTTTGACAACATATCAAAATCCTATTAGTAATTACGTAAGAGGTGACCATTTCTGAGGAGTGTGCCACGTACGTGGCAATGTATGATAAAGATAAGATTCAAGTCAACCATCACAAGTATTTCATTCATACCACAGATCATAGGTTCCAACTCAAGAGAGAAAGAAGAGAAAGAACTGATGGCTTTGGTTGGAGAAGCATTGATTTCTGCTTCAGTGCATATTCTGGTCGAGAAGATTATGTCCCCAGAATTTAGACATTTGTTCTGCAGCAAGGAACTCGATCCTTTAATTATGAATAAGCTAAAAACAACACTGTTGACCCTCCAAGCTGTGTTAAATGATGCTGAGGAGAAGCAAATCACGAATCCTGCAGTCCAAGACTGGCTTCATGAACTCAGAGATGTTGTTTATGATGCGGACAACTTGGTGGATGTAATCAACACAAGGGTCTTGCAACAAAAGGTAGAAGCTGACTCACAAACTTTTAGTTACCACATGATGAACTTCCTTTCTTCCTCTTTCATACCATTCAGTGGGGGTATAAATTCTGAAGTACAAAACTTGCTTCAAAGACTAGAACAATTTGTTAAGGAAAAGGATATTCTTGGTCTGAAAGAAGGTGTTTCTGGGGCTTTATGGATTGGAAAAACTACAACATCAGTAGTTGATCAATCTACAATATATGGTAGAGATGGTGACGTTGAAAAACTTAAGAAGTATTTGCTGTCGGATGATGTTTGTAACGATCATGTGGAAGTGATTACTATTGTGGGCATGGGAGGGCTAGGGAAAACGACACTTGCTCAACTCCTTTACAATGACATAGAAGTGAAGGAGCACTTTAATTTGAATGCTTGGAGCTGTGTAACGAAGGATTTTGATGTGATCAAGACGACTAAAACGCTACTTGAATCTGTTAATTCAAAAGCAGTTACCACTAATAATCTTGATGCTCTACAAGTTGAACTGCAACAAAGTTTACATGGAAGGAAGTTCTTGTTTGTATTAGATGATTTGTGGGAAACCTATAATGATTGGAATAGACTAAAAGCCATTCTTAAGTGTGGGGATGTGGGAAGTAAGGTAATCATCACTACTCGTCAGGAAAATGTTGCCTTGGCCATGCATACCTTTCCCATTCACAATATGATGCCACTTTCAAACCAAGATTGTTGGGATATAGCTGCTAAACATGCTTTTGGATCCAACCAATCCAACAAAGATCCAAAACTTGAAAAGATTGGCAGGGAAATCGCAGCCAAATGTAATGGATTATCCCTAGCTGCTGAGGCTCTTGGAGGTCTTCTTCGAATCAAATTATCCCACAAAGATTGGAATAAAATTTTAAAAAGCAACATCTGGGATTTGCCTGGCAATAAGGTACTTCCACCCTTACTATTGAGCTATCACTATTTGCCTGTTCCGTTGAAAGGATGCTTTGCCTTTTGTTCAATTTTTCCTAAGAATTATGAATTACATAAGGAGACGGTAGTTAGACTGTGGATGGCAGAAGGATTAATTCAGTTCAACAGAAATAAAAGTTTGGAAGAGACAGGTGACGAATACTTTGATGAACTGGTATCAAGGTCATTGATTCAAAAAAGCACTACATATTACCAATACAAGTTCAAAATGCATGATCTCATCAATGATTTGGCCACAGTTGTATCAGGCAAGTATTGTTATTTATTGGTATGAAGATCCAAAACCAAGTGAGTGTCTTGATAAAGTTCGCCATGTGTCTTACAGCAGGGGAGAGTATGATTTTGGTCATAAATTTGATGCGATTCCAAGAATGCAGGGTTTACGAACATTCATAGCATTACCATTCAGAAAGAGTCCATATCAAGCTAATATAGATTGCTACTTAGCTAAAGGTTTGCTCCATGATAATTTGCTGAAGCTAAGGTACTTACGAGTTCTATCTTTGTCACACTACGACAATATCAACCAGTTGCCTGATTCTCTTGAAAAGTTTATTCATTTGAGATATTTGGATGTCTCTCACACTAAAATCAATAGGTTACCAGATGGGACTTGCAAACTGTACAATTTGCAAACCTTGTTGCTGTCATGTTGTTCATATCTACTTGAATTGCCTCAAGACATAGACAAATTGATCAGTCTGCGCCATATGGATCTAAGTGGAACCAAGTTGAAGGAAATGCCCACAAATTTGAGTAAGCTAAAGTGTCTCCAAACTTTGACTTCCTTTGCTGTCAGCAAACAGGAGGATGGATTAAAGGTTGGAGCATTGAAAAATTTTCCACATCTACAAGGAAAACTTTCCATATTAAACCTACAACATGTTGTCAATGCCAATGATGCTTTTCAAGCTAATTTGAAAAAGAAGGAGCTAATTGAGGAGTTAGAATTGGAATGGGCCTGCAACACTGAAGATTCACGTATGGAGAGAGAGGTACTTGAGCAGTTGGAACCATCATCACACTTAAAACAACTAATCATCAAATTTTATGGTGGCACCACATTCCCAAATTGGTTGGGGAATTCTTCCTTTTGCAACATGGTATCCCTTAGAATAAGTGATTGTGATCATTGTTGGTCACTTCCACCACTTGGACAATTACCTTCTTTGAAGCTACTCTCGATTGCTAGGCTCAAATCATTAAAGCATGTTGGAGTTGATTTCTATGGCACAGGCTCTTCTTCTTTTCAACCATTTGCAAGTCTGAAGTATCTAAAATTTATGGAACTGTCATGCTGGGAGGAATGGTCTTCTGCAAGTGATAAAAATACCGAATTTCCTTCTCTTGAAGAGTTGCATATATTACACTGTCCCAAACTAGGAGGAAAATTACCTAGTAATCTTCCATCATTAAGAAGACTTTGGGTAGTTGAATGTGATGTGCTCGAGTTACAAAATTCAAATGTCGTGGATAACACCACTCCTCTGGAAGACACTAAGATTCCTCGGAAAAGTTCATCTGATATTAAGTGGCTCTCTTCTCTTCACTCCATACACATTTTTGGGTCGCCAGGTGTATTGTCATTGCTTAACTACTTTATTTTTGGGAATCAACATTCTCTTAAGCTATTTCCTAGGATTCGGACCAACAATAATTGTCTTCAATTTTTGGATATCAAAAGATTTTCAAATCTCATGTACTTTCAAAACGATGCTCTTCCGTTTTCATTGATGCACCTTCATCTCCAAAATTGTGAGAAGTTAGAATTTCTAAGTCCTGCATTGATACCTAATTTTTCATCACTTGTGTACCTAACTTTAAGTGACAGTTGTCATTCACTGGAATCCTTTCCCTTAGGCAGTTTCCCTGTCCTGGAGAGTCTCTTTATTGACAATTGTCCAAACCTTAAATTCTTCTCCATCTCAGATGACGATTCATCTCAGAACCTGTCACATCTCAAAATCTTTCATGTAACAAATTGTCCTAGGTTGGAATCTTTCCCTTTAGGTGGGTTGCCCACACCCAATCTTCAGAAATTTTATGTTCACAAATGTAAGAACCTCAAGTGTTTGCCAGAACAGATTAACACCCTCACTGGCCTTCAAGAATTGAGCGTTCAAGAGCTTCCAATGCTTCAGTCATTAGCAGAACAGGGTTTGCCTTTCAATTTACGAAAACTTGAGGTCTTTCATTGTTGGGCACTCACAGTAGCATCCATCACTCAGTGGGGTACTCAGTTTCTTAATTTTCTTTTAGAAGTAACAATTGGAGGAGATGATCTTGTAGATGCCTTGATGGAAAAGCAACTGCTTCCAACTTCTCTTGTGTCACTGTGCATCAGAGACATTTCTTTCTTGAATGGTGTGGGTCTTAAGCATCTCATCTCTCTTGAATATCTGCATATTGCAAACTGTATGAACCTTAAGTTGTTGCCCCAAAAGGAATTGCTCCCTCTTTCTCTTTCTGTACTTAGTATCAGTGAATGTCCTCTGTTACAAGACAGCTATCAAAGGAATGGAGGGACGAATTGGCCTAATGTTTCCCATCTTCCATGTGTAAAGATCAATCAAGAAGTAATAATTTGAACAAATGGAAGGATTTTATCAAAAATTTTAGCTTCTCTTACTCGTGCTAATATGTGTTGTATTATGCTGCTTACATTTTACATTTATTGTTTATCATTAGATTTCTCTATCTTTAACTATTCATTATTTGTAATCATGCTTAAAGATGCAGAACTGGTGGATTTTGGTGTACCATAATTTCATCTAAAAGATGTAGTTCTTCACGTAATTGAAGAAATGATAAACTCCTTGTCATTGCGTTACAAGAAACATAATTAAAAAATATACGAAAAAGGACCTAACTGAGATGGACCTTGCAATAAAAACCTGATGTCTTATGGAAATATATTTTTCTTTAGCTAAGCACTTTAATTATTAATAAACCAAAGGAATAAGCCAAAGGAATAGAAAAACTATGAATTCTGCATAATATCTACTGTTTTCCTTTAAAATCTCCATCAAATACCCATTACGTTTGTTGTTTTCTAAAATGATTTTTATGACAGAATCTGAATCGAATATCATCAATTTTTTTATTAAAAAAAGTTATTTAAGAGACTTAGTGTTGGAGCGAGGCATCTTCAGGATTTTATTTCTACATTTATTTTTATTATGTTGTAATCTAGATTTGAAATTGGATTTGAATTTGGATATGTAAGGTTGAATTAAATTTTATGTTTTGAACATTTTTATGTAAGGTTGAATTAAATTTTATGTAAGGTTGAATTAAATTTGGTTTTATTTCCTGTGTTTTTAGAAATGTGTTGTATAAATGTTATCTTTTCAATTATTTATTAATAAATTTATTTAAATTAGTAATATCCGGCCAGGATGTTACAGAAATCCTTGCAATTCACAAATTATGCAAAGTTTTACCACTTTAAATTAGAACTGTCAAAACGGGTCACCCGACCCAACCCGGCTCGGCCCGCGATGGGTTGGCCACTTAGTGGGTTAACTCAACCTGGCTCACTTATTAGCGAGCCAACAAAATTAGAACTTGACCTGACCCACCACGGGTTGGCGGGTTAAACGGGTTGGCTTACTGGCTCACTTAATTAAAAAAAACACAATTTTTTTTCTTCAATCTCAAGAAAACTAAATTCTAATTCTGATTAAAATCTAAATAAACTTCAATACAATCCAAATAAAATCTCAAATTATGTTAAACTCCAAATACAAATCAACATCACAAAAATATAAATTACTATCTAACATCAAATCATTCTTGTCACTTATTTTTTTAATATTATATAAATCATGCTTGCTTTTTGCTATTCCATGAGATTAGGCTTGATCCAAGTAGATGGCATGTACCACTTGTGCTTTTCCTATCTAATTTGCACTCTGCAAAGTCCGAATCTGAAAAACCACTAAGAACAATGTTAGGCTCATTAAGATACCATAATCTAACATTAGTTGTCCCTTTCAGATACTTGAGAATTCTTTTTGCAGCTTTGAAGTGTGATTCCTTTGGATTGGATTGAAACCTTGCACACAATAAAACACCAAATTGGATATCCAGCCTACTAGTGATTAGATATAGCAAAGAACCAATTAACCCTCTATATTTCGTTGAATCAACTTGTTGTCCAGCTTCCTCTACATCCATAAGGCAGTTTGTAGCAATTGGAGTGGCAGCTTCTTTGCAATCCTCCATTTTGAACTTTTTCAATAGGTCAAAATAGTATTTTGATTGGCTTAAATATGTCCCATGCTTGAGTTGCTTCACTTGCAGCCCTAGGAAGTAGGTTAGCTCACCCATGATAGATATCTCAAATTCTCCCTGCATAGTTGTGTAAAACCCGAGAAATTTAAATAATTAAATAAATAATTATTTAATAAATGCAAGTAGTAAGATCTTTTATGACATTTAATGTGGATTATTATATGTGGAAAAGTATTAGCTCAAGAGGTTGAGAGTACTTGGTTATGTGAGAGGACTTGGGTTTGAATCTTATGTATGCCAATTGTGTATTATTTTAATATGTGTATTATTTTAATATTATATTTGAATGTGATTAGTGATAATGTAATCCTAAAATTTTAGGAATTATCACGACACATGAATTGGTTGAATTCGTTGTGCACTTGATTTGTGATTAAATGGTTGTGGGTTCAAACCTTGCTAAGAACGAATTAAACTTTTTTTTTTGTCAAATTTTCTTTTTGGCATGAATGAGAAGAGTTAGAAAACCCTAGCCATTAGTGGGAGAAATCAGAAGGGTTGAGAAACCACCATGTTAATGAGAATTGATGCTCATTAACTCCCATTCTTAATAATTTCGTTTTTGTATTTATCCCACGAATTTAAGCTGGAAAAAGTTTGGTTAGGAGGGTTCTAGAATAGTCATTGAGCAGAGAAAATTGAGAGTGAGTGAGGAAGTGGTTTTTGCACGTGACAAGGAAGAGTGAGAGCTGAAATTTGTGGAGCAAGAAAGGTAGGCTCTTGGGCATCATAAAGAAAGGGTTAGAAGACCATTTGGAGCAAGGATTTCCAGGTAAGGGGAGTTGTTCCTTGTGTTTTTATTCGTGTATGAATGATTAGGCTTTATTATGTACCATTGCATGAAATCCCCATCCCTTTTACGTTGATTTTTGTAGTTTCTAAGTTTTTGCCCAGAAACCGCCTGATGGTAAGGACCAAGCCGCCAGGTGACGCATCAGACTTTGCCTATTTTTTCTGGATTCTGGCATGAACCCCTTGGTGACGATGAATATCTACCAAGCGGGGCGACACTGTCTGTGTTTATTTTGGCATGTTGTTTGGTGCAGGAGTCATTGCGACTTCTCAGTGTGACTTTGTGAATAATACGGTGTGATAAATATTATAATACATATAGAATTAGGGTATGATGGTGCTTGGAGGAAGTCATGTAAGATTAATCATGAGTAGAGTTTGGATTCTTGGAAGGGAAAAAGTGATGAATTGATTTTCCATGGATCAATGATCATATGACGCGTAAGGAATAATATTGAGGTGTGTTGTTTTGACAAATTTTATGAGAATTGGTGTGGTTTGGTGTAATCGGACCGTGTCAAATTATGGGGAATTTGGATTCCTCGTAGGTGCAGAAACCTAGGTTTGTGGCGAGGTACTGATGTACCGCCTGGCAGTACCTTGCTTGCCGCCAGGCAATGACTGGTACAGAGGCAGTTTATGTGCCTTGAATTAGATGGTTGCGAGAGATGTTATTGGAGCGAATTGAATAGAAAAATTGGTCAATAAAATTGGAAGAATTGGTGCACAAGAATTTATTGTGATTAATGCAAGAGGAGAAGTTGGATGATATGTTATGTTATAAGTGGTTTGGTGATGAGTGTGGAAATTTGTCTTGGTGGTTTAATTAGTTGGGAGATAAGAAGAAAAGATATAGAGTACATACTAAGAGGGGTTGAGAACTTAGATACCTTAATGTGGAAATTGGTGACTTTTGGCCTATAAGTAGAAGGATGGATAAAAAGGTTAGATAGAGAGGATAGATATATATTGCTTAAATGCGCTGAATTGTCATTAGGAATTGTGAACAAAACTGGTGTTGTTGAGTGTTGTGTGTGGAGAGGACTTGGTGAGGTTACTTTGGCATTTTGGAAGTAATTGGATGAAAGTGAGGTGTAGGTGAGTAAGATTGAAGGACAATAGAGGTGTTTATGTGTCAGGAGTTAGGCAATCCTTTGAGGATATGTGACAAGATATTGGGATGAATTGTATCAATTATGGTTTGTTATAGGTGCTAAAAATTAGCTGGTGCGCTACTGATATAGCACCTGGCGGCACGTGAACGGTCGCTAGGCGATAGGCTATCAAGGATGTTCCCTGCAACGAGTTGCGCCTGGCGGCTAGGTGTGCTCCGCCAGGCGATAGACCCTAAGTAGTGGGTTTGGGAGAGGGTTGGCACCTAGCGGCAATGGTGTCCCGCTAGGCGGTTTGCATAGTAATTTTGCCAGGCGGTGCTTAGGCTACGCCAGGCAATAACGCTACAAGTAATGGGTTGCGTGTGTTGCTTGTACGCAATGATGCGAGACTTGGATCAGGAGATGTTGTGCCATAAGTGGGTAGGTTCATGGATGGTGGTGAACACATGATGATCTGAGCGAGGAGGTTCATATCCTGTTACTCTCGTGTGGAGATACGAGCGGGTAGGTTCGTATGTTCCATGCTCACTGTAAGACCCACTAAATTTAAATAATTAAATAAATAATTATTTAATAAATGCGGGTAGGAGAAGCCTTTATAGTATTAAATGTTAACCCTCATGACGTGAAAAAGTACTAGCTCATGTGGTTGAGAGTACTTTCATTGGGTGAGAGGACTTGGGTTTGATTCCTATGTATGCCAATTATGTGTTATTTTTGTGATTTAATATATATATATATATATATATATATATAATCATGTTGGGGAATGATATAGTAATTAAATTATATTAGTTAGCATGAAGAAGAGCAAGTTAGGGGAGTTCCTATTCCATGTTTTAATTTTTGCTATCTTATAATGATGTGTCCTGGACCATGTTTGAATTGTGAAAGCTTTGAATCCTGGTTCTCTTTGCGTTTTTCTGGAATTTTCCAGAAACCGCCTAGCGGCACATGAACTGTCAGGCGGCACATGTGGTTGCACCCAGTTTCTGGGTTTTCGTATGATCCACCTGGCGGCCGGGAGTGACCCGCCAGACGCTGCTGTCGTTGTTGTTATTTCTCTCTCGTTTTGATGTGTTGTCAGTGATGTTGTGGTAGTAAGTGGTATTCTTATTACACATATATGAATTGTATGACGAATTGTGGTCTACAGTTCCTAAATTGATGGAAGTTGCATAAACTCGCGAAGGAAATTGGGGGTTAGGGTTTATGCTGGGATTGGGGACAATGAACATAAACTATCTCAATAATTAGTACACAGATTTTACAGATTTGAGAATAATATGGATGATGTCTGATCTGGTATGATGTGTGCACTAGAATTTATGTCAATATGATGGTGTGCTGTAAGTGGGATGTTTGAGTCATGGTTGGGCAAGAGCAATCTGGGCAAGATCCAGAATTTTTATACACCGCCTGGCGGCATCTGGGTTAACGCCAGGCAACAACGCAGTGATGTGTTCGGGAGTGGAAGGGAATGAAACCTTGGCATGTATAATTTATGTAAGGGACCGAAGTGTGAGAATAAAACCTTACATGTGAGATGATGAAATTTGGGTGCTAGAAGTTGTGAAGTGAATTGTGTACAAGAATGTGCGTTATAGTTAATTAAAATATATGCTAATAACTGAGTAAGATGGTAGGTACAGGGTGAGTAGGAGTGCTTACTGTAATTATATTCATAAATGAATAAAGGTGTGTAATGCCAAGAATGATTGAGTTTGTACACCACCATGTATGTGTAGTTCAAAATTAAATGTATATTATTGAAAATCTTGATAGCATGATGTGTATGAATATTGATTAGTATGAGTATAAGATTTGGACCATATTGAGTGGGAAGAGATAGGTTTCAATTCAGTACCTGAAAAACAACATGGTGCGTATAAATGAAAAGAATTGTCTTGTTGATGTGACTTAAATGTGTGTATTGTAATTGAGCTGCGTAGTATAAATGAATAACTGTGAATGTGATTGGAATTTGGTTAATGTGTGATTTGAGGTCCAATAGGATTTGTTTGAGTGCCAAAAACCAGTAGCATTGCGCTGTTGGTATGACGCCTGGCGGTGCGAGCGAGCCGCCAGGCGCATAGGACACAAATCTGTGATAGGGGTCATAGTGCGAGCAGGGCGCCTAGCAATAGGGAGGGTTTCGCCAAGCGGAATGGTACAGCAGAGACCCTGAAAGGCAGTGGCGCCTGGTGGCGCCAGGCGGATAAGCCAGGCGGTGGTGGCGAGTGGCGCCTGATGGCATGGTGGAGTCCGCCCAGCGGTGACGGTGCAGTGATGATGCTGCAAGCGTGTGGCGCTTGGCGGTGTGTGATGCCCGCCAGGCGGTTTGGACCCAGTGTCCACCTAGCGATGTGGGATGCATGCTAGGCGGTTTTGGTTCAGTGATGGTGCGCGAGGAAACGTTTCTACACAGCTTTAGGTGATGTTTATGATGCGAGGCTTTGGCTGGGGGTCCAGTTACGAGTGTAACCCATATTGGAATAACGCGTGACCACTTTAGGTTGTAGCCTGGTGGTTTAGGAAGTCCAGTGGAGTGTGCGAGTTGTGGCTCGTACGGCGAGGTTCGGGTGATTGCGCTCTTCAGAGTATGCTGATAGAGTATTGGTAGTTTGGAACAACTACAAACTTTATGTTTGTTTTAGGGAGCTCCACTTGGTGTCACGGTGAGATGCTGTGGCAAGGTTATTCCCACGTGTGGACTATCAGGTGGTGGCCTTTAGTCGGAGGGGCGAGTAGACACTCGTGCAGCGAAGATCGATCAATGTTCTCACCTAAAGGGTATAGAAATGTTAGACATCTAATGAAAGTATTGGAAGTAGAGAAGTAAGGAAAAAGGGAGAAGAATACTAACCCGGGTTTAATTGTTTTGTTGTTGCATTTAATATTTTATTGGTTGGTTTATTTAAATGAGTTCACCCTATCTGTGTGTGTGTGGCGATGATCATGTAACTTGTTAAATGGGAGCAGATGTTGATGCAGGTGAGCGGACGGATGCATAGAGACGGAGTGGGGAACTCTTGGGGATTTTCTCACTAGTTTATTTTATTGGACTATGGTGTTATTGTAATAATTTTATAGACCATTTTAATTGTATTACAGTATTAACGCGAATTATTTTATCTATTTTGGCGCGTTGAGCTTAAGGTTTTAAATATTTCCCGCGTTTTGGGAAATTGTTGAATAATAAATGAGGTTGTTTTATTAAATTTTATTTTTGTTTTATTTTATTAAGTAATTTCCGGCTAGGACGTTACATTTGGTATCAGAGCCGTGATTTCAATGATTTCATGGGGTCTTTGGGGAGTGAGCCTATCCTGATTAACGTGTGTATGTGTTGTTTTGCCTTGTTATGAAATTGAAATATGAATTGTTTGATTTATCAGTAATATGTGGCACATTCAGGCTATGGCAAATAGGAGAAGAAGAAACAATGCAAGTGCCGATGAGATTGCACAAGCGATCCATAGGATGGTTGATGCCATGCAGCCTGTTGCGGCACAGCCTAGAGCCATAGTACCACCCACTAGAGCGGTGACTACGGAGGATGTTCTGAAACACAAGCCCTCCAAGTTCAACGGCAAAGCTACCCCTGATGAGGCCGATGCTTGGCTTAGGGAGTGTGAGAAGATATTCCGAGTATTGCAGTGCACAGAGGCACAACGGTTGAATTTTGCCACTTTCTTGCTTGTTGGCGATGCTGAGTATTGGTGGACAGGAATGCAGCAACAAATGCAGACCCGTCAAGAAGAGGTGAACTGGGTAAACTTCAGGAAGAGGTTCCTGGAGAAGTATTTTCCAGACTCGGCGAAACATGCACTAGAGGCGGAGTTTCTGACACTACAACAAGGTAGTAAACCAGTGCATACTTACATCGACCGGTTCGAGTACTTAGCGAGATTCTACTCGTAGGAGATCACAAAGGAATGGCGCTGTCGCAACTTTGAGGGAGGCTTAAGGCACGAGCTGGGCAGATTCCTAGTGCCACTACGGATCAGAGAGTTTCCAATTCGGGTGGAGCAGGCCAGGACCGTGGAGGAGTTAGAGTTTGGATCCAGTCGGGTCGCGAGGACACAGAAGAATACCTCTAAGACTAGACATCAGAAGGCGCCATACAAAAGGTCTTCATCGCCATCTTCAGGCCTGAGATGCTATAATTGCAGTGGGCCGCACCTTCGCAGGAACTGTACTAAAGCTGCGGGCAGTTCAGGTGCTAGTACTGAACATGTGAAGTGCTATAAGTGCGAGAAGATGGGACATTATGCAAGTCAATGTCCAGACAAGAAGGTGACCAGAGAAACACCATCACCGCAGAAGCAGTAGAGGGTGATAGTTGATCGACCTCGAGCAACGGGGAAAGTGTTTGGATTAACCAGTACTGAGGCCACTCAGGCAGGTAATCTCATACTTGACCGATGTTTATTGTTTGATAACAATGTTTTGGTGTTGTTTGACTCTAGAGCTACTCACTCATTCATCTCACAAGAATGTGTGAGTAGACTGGGACTAGTAGTCCGGGATTTGGGGTACGAACTGGCAGTCTCGACACCTGCCTCGGGACAAGTCTTGATCAACTTAGTCTGTGCTGGATGTTCTATTGAAGTGGCAGGACACAGGTTCAAACTGAATCTCATTTGTTTTGCCGTTGAAGGGCCTGGACGTAATACTTGGTATGGACTGGATGTCGGACAATCACGTCATTATTGATTGTAAACGACGTAGTGTAGTATTTCATGAAGCAGATGGGTGAAGACGACATTCTGTAATTTAGAGGAAGGACATGTGTTCCCAGGGGTCAAGTATTACGAAAATACATTGCAGATCCTTCGCATGTGTTGGAAGTTGACGAGATCTAGGTTCAGGAGGATCTGGCCATGGAGATGGAGGACTTAATGAGATAGTCTTACCCGCAATTAATTCCGGTAAGCACAAATTTTCGAGGACGAAAATTTTATAAGGTGGGGGGAATGTAAGACCCACTAAATTTAAATAATTAAATAAATAATTATTTAATAAATGCGGGTAGGAGAAGCCTTTATGGTATTAAATGTTAACCCTCATGACGTGAAAAAGTACTAGCTCATGTGGATGAGAGTACTTTGATTGGGTGAGAGGACTTGGGTTCGAGTCCTATGTATGCCAATTATGTATTATTTTTGTGATTTAATATTTATATATATATATATATATATATATATATATATATATTTATATATATATATATATATATATATATATATATATATATATATATATATATATATAATCATGTTGGGGAATGATATAGTAATTAAATTATATTAGTTAGCATGAAACATGATTTGACATGATGGTTTGGTATTGACTTGGCATTTCAGGGTTGTGGGTTCAAGAAGCCTTGGGGAACCCAAATTGAACTTCATTTTTGGCTATTTTGGCTTTGGATTGGAATTTGAAGGGTTAAAGGAAAACTCTAATGGACATGGCAGCCAAGAGTGGCTGAAAAACAGAAGTTAATTAGGATACTGAATAGTAATTAACTTAGGATTAATGCCATTTTCGTTTTCTCAGATTAAACCCACTTTAAGACCATTTTAAAAGGGTATTTTGAGGTAGGAGAGAAGGTTTTGGTTGGGCTGTAATTCTGGTTGCAGAAGAGAGCACGAAATTGTGAGTTTTGGTGAGTGTTGAGTGAGGTTGGGGGGTGAGTTGGAAGAATGGCAAGAAGGCTATTGGCGATCAAGGAGGAAATAGAGAATTTATCAAATTAAGCAAGGAATACAAGTTAGGGGAGTTCTTATTCCGTGTTTTAATTTTTGCTATCTTATAATGATGTGTCCTGGATCATGTTTGAATTGTGAAAGCTTTGAATCTTGGTTATGTTTGCATTTTTCTGGAATTTTCCAGAAACCGCCTGGCGGCGCATGAACTGTCAGGCGGCACATGTGGTTGCACCCAGTTTCTGGGTTTTCGTATGATCCGCCTGGCGGCCGGGAGTGACCCGCCAGACGCTGCTGTCGTTGTTGTTATTTCTCTCTCATTTTGATGTATTGTCAGTGATGTTGTGGTAGTAGGTGGTATTCTTATTGCACATATATGAATTGTATGATGAATTGTGGTCTACAGTTCCTAAATTGATGGAAGTTGCATGAACTCGCGAAGGGAATTGGGGGTTAAGGTTTATGCTGGGATTGGGGACAATGAACATAAACTATCTCAATAATTAGTACACAGATTTTACAGATTTGAGAATAATATGGATGATGTCTAATCTGGTATGATGTGTGCACTAGAATTTATGTCAATATGATGGTGTGCTGTAAGTGGGATGTTTGAGTCATGGCTGGGCGAGAGCAATCTGGGCAAGATCTCGAATTTTTATACACTGCCTGGCGGCACCTGATTTGTCTCATGTTGGGTTCGAGAGTGGAAGGGAATGAAACCTTGGCATGTAAAATTTATGTAAGGGACCGAATTGTGAGAATAAAACCTTACATGTGAGATGATGAACTTTGGGTGCTAGAAGTTGTGAAGTAACTTGTGTACAAGAATGTGCATTATAGTTAATAAAAATATATGCTAATAACTGAGTAAGATGGTAGGTACAGGGTGAGTAGGAGTGCTTACTGTAATTATATTCATAAATGAATAAAGGTGTGTAATGCCAAGAATGATTGAGTTTGTACGCATCCATGTATGTGTAGTTCAAAATTAAATGTATATTATTGAAAATCTTGATAGCATGATGTGTATGAATATTGATTAGTATGAGTATAAGATTTGGACCATATTGAGTGGGATGAGATAGGTTTCAATTCAGTACCTGAAAAACAACATGGTGCGTATAAATGAAAAGAATTGTCTTGTTGATGTGACTTAAATGTGTGTATTGTAATTGAGCTACGTAGTATAAATGAATAATTGTGAATGTGATTGGAGTTTGGTTAATGTGTGATTTGAGGTCCAATAGGATCTGTTTGAGTGCCAAAAACCAGTAGGATTGCGCTACTGGTATGGTGCTTGGCGGTGCGAGCGAGCCGCTAGGCGCACAGGACACAAATCTGTGATAGGGGTCACAGTGCGAGCAGGGCGCCTGGCAGTAGGGAGGGTTTCGCCAGGCGGAATGGTACAACAGAGACTCTGAAGGGCAGTGGCGCCTGGCGACGCCAGGCGGATGCGCCAGGCGGTGGCGGCGAGTGGCTCCCGACGACATGGTGGAGTCCGCCCAGCGGTGACGGTGTAGTGATGATGCTGCAGGCGCGTAGAGCTTGGCGATGTGTGATGCCCGCCAGGCAGTTTAGACCCAGTGTCCACCTAGCGATGTGGGATGCGCGCTAGGCGGTTTTGGTTCAGTGATGGTGCGCGAGGAAACGTTTCTGCACAGCTTTAGGTGATGTTTATGATGCAAGGCTTTGGCTGGGGGGTCCAGTTACGAGTGTAACCCGTATTGGAATAATGCGTGACCACTTTAGGTTGTAGCCTGGTGGTTTAGGAAGTCCAGTGGAGTGTGCGAGTTGTGGCTCGTACGGCGAGGTTTAGGTGATTGCCCTCTTCAAAGTATTTTGATAGAGTTTTGGTAGTCTGGAACAACTCCAAACTTTATGTATGTTTCGGGGAGCTCCACTTGGTGTCACGGTGAGATGCTGTGGCAAGGTTATTCCCACGTGTGGACTATCAGGTGGTGGCCTTTAGTCGAAGGGGTGAAGATCGATCATTGTTCTCACCTAAAGGGTATAGAAATGTTAGACGTCTAATGAAAGTATTGGAAGTAGAGAAGTAAGGAAAAAGGGAGAAGAATACTAAGCCGGGTTTAATTGTTTTGTTGTTGCATTTAATATTTTATTGGTTGGTTTATTTAAATGAGCTCACCCTATCTGTGTGTGTGTGGCGATGATCATGTAACTTGTTACATGGGAGCAAATGTTGATGCAGGTGAGCGGACGGATGCATAGAGACGGAGTGGGGAACTCTTGGGGATTTTCTCACTAGTTTATTTTATTGGACTATGGTGTTATTGTAATAATTTTATAGACCAATTTAGTTGTATTACAATATTAACGCGAATTATTTTATCTGTTTTGGCGCGTTGAGCTTAAGGTTTTAAATATTTCCCGCGTTTTGGGAAATTGTTGAATAATAAATGAGGTTGTTTTATTATATTTTATTTTTGTTTTATTTTATTAAGAAATTTCCAGCTAGGACGTTACACTCAGACTAGAGTTGCTGCGAGAGGGGAGGTTCGTAGCTGGTGGATCACGTGTGTTGGACTACGAGCGGGGAGGTTCGTAGAGCAGGACTACGAGCGGGGAGGTTCTAGAGGCAAGACCACGAGCGGTTAGGTTCGTGTGAGCATCATAAATCCTGAGTCCAAGACTAACTATTTGTGTGAAATGAAGGTTGAAAAGCCTTGGGGTATTAAGGTCTTGGCCAAGAACTAACTAGCATAGAGGTGATCTTCAAAGTCAGGGGGTTGTGATACATACACTTCTTCATTTAAGAAACCATTCACGAATGCACTTTTCAGATCCATTTGAGAAAGTTTGAAATTACACATGCAAGCATATGGTAACAATAACCTCACAGCTTCTAGCCTAGCTATAGGTGCATATGTTTCATCAAAATCAATGCCTTCTTCTTGATTATAACATTTAGCAACTAACCTAGCCTTATTCTTAAGAATGTTATTATTTTCATCAATTTTATTTCGAAACACCCATTTAGTACCAATCATATTCATTGCATCAGTTTCAGGAACAAGAGACCACACATAATTTCTATTGAATTGATTAAGCTCATCTTGCATAGCAATAACCCAATTATTATCACCTAATGCATCATTCACATTCTTAGGTTCAATTTGAGACACAAATGCAACATGTTCAAAGAATACAAGCTTGCGTCTAGTGGATACTCCCTATTTTATATCACCAATTATGTTGTCCTATGATAATCCCCTAGGTTCAATCCACTCCTTGGGTAAGTTGTTGTCTGCAGCTTGTTCAATCGACTAAATTTTCTTTTCAACTGGCTGATTTCCTGTAGCAGATTCCAATTCTACAATAGTTTGCTTTTCCTGCAATATGTCTTCTTCATCTGCAATCTTAGACCTTTGATCTCGTTGCACTGGTTAGTTTCATCAAATACAACATGTACATATTCTTCAACAATAATTAATCTTTTGTTGTAAACCCTATATGCATGGCTATTTATAGCATAGCCTAGAAACATACCTTCATCCGCTTTTGAGTCAACTTTGCCAAGTTGCTCTTTTCCATTATTTAAAACAAAACACTTGCAACCAAATACTTTTAGGTGATTTAGGGCAGGCCTTCTACCTTTGAATAGCTCATAAGGTATTTTCTTTAAAATTGGTCTTATCAACACAGTTTAAAATATATGAAGATATGTTGATTGCATCAACCCAAAAGTACTTAGGCAATCAGGTTTCATTAAGCATGGTTCTAGCTAGTTCTTCTAATGATCTGTTCTTTTTCTCAACCACTCCATTTTGTTGTGGAGTTCTAGGAGCTGAAACGTTATGCTTAATAGCATGTTTTTCACAAAAGTGCTCAAATTTTCATTTTGAAACTCTCCACCATGATCACTCCTTAGAGAGACTATTTTAGAATCCTTTTCATTTTCTAAAACATATGCAAGTTTCTTAAGAGCATAAAAGGTTTCATTCTTGGCAACTAGAAATAAAGTCCATGTAAATATAGAGAAATCATCAACAATAACCAATGCATAATAGTTTCCACCAATACTCAGTTCTAGAAGGACCAAATAGATCCATGTGAAGCAATTCTAAGGGTCTTTCAATTGAAATACAATTTTGGGTTTAAAGGAAATCTTGATTTGCTTTCCCTTTTGGCATGCTTCACATATCTTATCCTTCTCAAACTTAAGTTTTGGTAACCCTTCAACCAATTGTTTTCTATTTAGCCGATTTAAATGGTGCATATGTATGAGACAAAGCCCTCTATACCATAACCAAGTATCATCCTCTTTTGTAAGCAAACAATGAATGCTAAATGATGCATGATGCAGATTAAGCAAGTATATATTGTTAACTCTCTTTCCTACCAACACAATGCTACCATATACATCATATATAAGGCAATGGTTTGGTTCAAACACAACTTTAAAACCTTTGTCACACAATTGGCTTATACTTATCGAATTGTGCTTTAGCCCTTCAACTAGAATCACATTGTGGATGTTGAATGAGGCTTCATTGCTTATGACACCACTTCTAAGTATCCTTCCTTTGTTATTGTCACTATAAGTCACAAAGCCTTCTTCCTTTAGTTCCAACTTTGCAAACTTGGACTTATCACCAATCATGTACCTCGAGCAGCCACTACCAAGGTACCATAGGTGTTTCTTTTCCTGTTTTATGATCTGCAAAACAACATAGCATTAGATGGTACCCTTTGATAGTTTGGGTCCAACATGGTTATGCCTTTCTAGATTCTTTTGGGATCCATTTCATAAATCCTTTAGGTACATCATATTTTTTAGCATAGCAATTCTTAAGAACATGACCTTTCTTCATACAATAGTTGCAAGAAATGAATGGCATAATATTTGGCTCACTCTTGGAAAAGAAACTAGATAACTTCTTGGCTTTCTTTTCATGGATAGGTGTATAACCAAGTCCAGCCTTCCAAAAAACACAATTTGGAGAGCCAAGAGCAACTTCTAGGTTTGCTTTTCCTCTTGTGAACTTTGCATATGTTTTCAAAAGATATTTCACTTGATTTTTAAAAATAGTGCAGTTTTCACAAGGTTTTACAGCCAGTTGTTTTTCATAACAATCGACTGAATTACTGTAAATCATTTCTAAATGTTCAAAATCATTTTTTAAGTCGGTTGTTTCTGATTCTAGTTGGCTAATTCTATTTTCTAGCTAGCTATTTAATCTTTTTAGCCGATTGTTCATGACAACAATTTTGTTAGCCTCACTATGCAATTCTTCAAAGTCATGCAACAATTGGTAATAATCATTTTTATCTTTAGATGACAAGGAACTCACTTGGCTTGATGAGGATGATTTATATACGGCCTTGAGACATATATTTGCTTCCTCACTTCCTTCTTGAGATGAAGTACTTGTTAAATCATCATTGTCCTCCCAAGCTATGTAGGCACGTCTTTCCTTGGCCTTTTTCTCCTTTTTCTTGTCACCAAACTTCTCCTTCTCTTTGTTAAGATTAGGACATTCAATCTTGATATGTCCTTACTTTCCACAATTATAACATGAGAATTTAGAAGTACTACTTGAATCATTATGTTTAGAAATGTACCTCCTTTGATTACCTTTGTTGTCTTTCCTCTTGAGATACTTCCCAAACCTCTTGACTAGTAGATTCAAGTTCTCATTATCACTTGATTCAGCAGCCTCTTCTTTGGTTTCACCATTCTTCTTGGAGCTAGCCTTCAAGGCTATGGTTTTTACCTTTTTCTCACTTAACTCAAGCTCACTTAGCCTTTGCATTTCAATCTCATGCTCTCTTAGTTTGTCAAACAATGCAATTATAGTGATAATGCATAAATCCTTAGATTCAGATATGGCAGTTACCTTTGGTTTCCAATTTCTATCAAGACACTTTAGCACTTTGATTTTTAGCTCCTCTTTGTCAAATTATTTGCCTAGATCCATGAGATGGTTGACTATGTGAGTGAACCTCTTTTGAACTTCACCTATGAACTCTCCTTTTTGCATCTTGAAAAGCTCATACTTTTGAATCAAGGCATGCTTCCTTGCCATCTTCACTTCATTCGTCCCCTCATGTGTAACTTCTAGGACATCCCACATTTCCTTTGCACTCTTACATTAGGAGACACTAAAAAATTCATCAAAGATTAAGTGATGATATTCTTGGCATTGCAATCATATTGAGCTTTTCTCCTTTCTTCATTCGTCCATTCAGTCCAAGGCTTGTCCACCTGCTTATTTTCAACAAGACATTTAGGAGTATATGGTCCATTAACTATTGAATCCCAAATCCCTTTATCTATAGATTCAATGAAAATTTGCATCTTTATTTTCTAAAATTGATAGTTTAGGCCACAAAACATAGGTGGTCTATGAATAGAGGCACCTTCAGCAAAAGAGAGTTTATTTTCAGTCATTTCAAAATATTTTTTTATCAAACTTGAATATCTTTCAAGAACCTTGCTCTAAATACCAATTGTTAGTTTTGAAATGACAATTTAAGCCAAGAAGGGGGGAGGGGGTTGAATTGGCTATTTAAAACTTTTTCGAAAGCTTAAAACTCTTTTCAATTGAATCAATTAGACTGGAAAGTTAGGATGTAAAAGCAATAGACCAGTACACTTTTAATCGGTTGAAAAATAAAAACAGCAGACTAATTTGTTCTTGAGCTATAAAATAGTCGATTAAAAAGACAAACCAATCGGCTAAAATTCTAGGAATTTATGCAGAATACAGAATTCACTGATTCAAATCAAACAATAATCCTTTACATACAAGACTTGTTACAATTAATATATTTATCTCTTATACAGTCTCAAATCACACAAGAACGCATTAAAACACAACAAAGAGTGGATTACTTGATTTTCTTGAGATTTTAAGTGATTCAAAGTGAGTAAGAAAAGGGAAAGAGAATTGCACAGTTGTTTTTATACTAGTTCACTCAATCACAGAGCTACATCCAGTTTTCCAGGACAACCTGAGCTTGGTTTCCACTTGTCGCAACCGAAATCATGACGGGACGACGAACCAAAAAAATAAAATTTGCAAAAAATAGAGTTTGGAGTCGCCACCGTAGTTATTATAGGAAACTATGGAAAACCATAAAAAAGAGCAAGGTCTGCGAAAAACCAGATTTTGGATCCGAGAGTCGGTTACGTGTGGGGAAGGTATTAGCACCCCACAACGTCCGTCCTAAGACGATACCTTTAATTAAATGTGCAAAAGTTGTGTGGTTTTTTCAAAATATTTAATTTTCCCCAAAAATATTAATAAAAGAATGTACAAAAAATAACAAAACTATTTTTTTGATTTTTTGGGCCCGACGAGGATTAATCCTCGCTCCTACGTATCTCCATGTGAATGGAGAATCAGGGTTACGTAGTTCTTTTTGAAAAAGCTATTTGAACAAATATTTGAAAAATGAAATTAATTTTTTTTAATAATTTTGAAAATTTTCCATTCAAATTTTTCGTATTATTTTATTATTGGTGTCATGCGACGTGAGCGGCCGGACCGACAATAAAAATATGTTTTTTATCTTTGATTTTTTTATCTTTTTAATCTTTTATAATTATTCATATTTTTTTAAAGTTATTTAAAAGTGGAGGTGGATGTCACTGCGACATGAGCAACTAGATAGATATTATAAAGTAAACAAAGAAAGCTTTTTTTTATTCTTAGATTTGTATATATTATATATTTTTTAGAAAAAAGAAAAAGAACGAAAGTCTAATGCGGTCGAGCAGACACCAAAGAAATAGGAATGTTTTTTCTATGATTTAAAAAAAATAATGAAAATTAAAAAAAAATAAATAAATCAAAAGAAAAAGAAACTAAGAATGACGTTCCTTTTGCCTTTTCTTTTTTTTTTTTCTGGCCTCCTTTTATAATATTTTTGTATTTTTTCCAAGAGAGATAAGAATGAGATGCGTTTGTGTGAGTGGCAATAAGAGAGAAAGAGGGAGTATAGAGAATCTTCTTCTCTCTCTTTTTTTTTACCTCCTTCAATATTTTTTTTTTTAAAGAGAGATGAGAGAGGAGATGTGTATGTGGGAGTGATGATGGGAAAGAATTAGAGAAGTGTAGAGAATCTTTTTTTTTCGATCCCTTTTTCATATGACAGAGTACGTAATTATATTCACATATTTCAATCTCAATGCAATCTCAGCCTTAATTGTAATAAATAATATAAGGAAGGAATTGGTTATGATAGCAACACATTATGGGAATCAAATCATAATAAATCAGAGTACAAAATCAATCCCAAATTAGTAATATTAATTCTAACGATTAACAAATCAGAGCACAAAAATCAATCCCAATTAGTAATATTGATTATAACCATTTGAAGAAATATTTCTTCTAATTATTAGAATCATATCACTAATTTCTCTTCCAGGAACAAGGGTAGAAAGCAGGTTGAGTTGTTGGGCTCATGAGAAGAAGTGCAATAATTAATAACAAATTGGACTCTTCCCTCTTTATTCCTTTTTTTTTCATCTCTTTTTTTCTTTTTTTTTTCTTTCTAAAATTAAAGTTTGAAAATCTTTGAAGAAAATTTTGTTTCACATTTTCTTTTATTTTCCATTAAAAAACTTTTTTTTTTTACTTTTTATTTTTTATTTCTTTTTTATTTTTTCGAAAATAAATTTATTCACCTGGACGAAATTGGGTGTTGACACCACTATATTCAAAAAATTTACAAATCAAACACCAAGATTAGACTTTTGAACAAAGAACCATACAAGATTTTTGACTCACACAAAAATCTAGAAACTACCCTACAAGAATCACACTTACAGATTGAAAACACAACATATAATTGAATTTTCCTTACAGTCAACTGATTTCACTTGACTTAAGTGAAATCAGTCGATTGAAAAATAATTCAGCTAACTGAATGCAGTCATACCAAAAACTATATACTGCAAGCTTTTTAACTTGTTAAAACCCATTTTTAACAGATTAAAAGAGACACACTAAGGCTAACAAGAAATCTAACTCATGTCATATAGCCTACCAATATTATATAACACTAAAACATTACATTTAACATATTATTTTCATATTTAACACACTAAAAACTTAATTTTCAAGTGGATTCTCATCAATCTTTATCAAACACATATGATCTTCATGAACTTGGTTTTATCAATTCTTTGCTTCAAAGCTTGCTTATGCCAACAGTAGAGACTTGAAGCGGTGGTTGTATGCAAGAACGGTGCAGTGGAAAAGTGGTAGAGCATGGACTTGAAACGGTGGTACATTGGTGTTATAAAATGAGACTATGAGCAGAACTTCAGAAGAATAGGAAAGATTATAACATCTTTAAACACATTTCAAGTTCTCAAAATTATCGAGAACCCATACCACACACTACCACCAACACAAAAGAAACTAACCTGGCTTGAAGAAAATGTGTAGACCGAAATTTATGGCCCTAAGTTATCATTTTTTTTCTCTTTGTGAAGGAACATGAGTGTGGCAGTCATGCACCACCGAGGTGATCTGGCGGTGGGGGTGAACACCAGTTCTAAAATTTCTTTGAACAACAACTAAGGATTGAAAGGCAGCTGGGATCGAAGAGCCTCAAAAAAGGGAAAATAAGTTTAAAACATGAAAAATATTAAAAAAAGAGAGAAAATTAAATTTTGCAAAGGGAAAATAAATTTTAGACACAATTTGTTAAAGTTATTCGTGTTTATTTCTTTTAATAATATCATAACTGTCAAACAAACACAATTTTTAATTTTTAATAAAAAATTAATTGTTTGTATCGTTTAAACCCATGCAAAATTATTTTGAATTTCATTAATGATTACCATTCACTTGTTTCGATTCTGTAGTCGCTCATGAATATTATTCGATTCCTAATATTATATTAGCATTTTTATTTTTGTTTTCTCGTAAGAGATGTTATCTTAAGATCCGTTTAGCGTCCATTTAGGTGATTTTAATTTTTTATTTACTTTATATCATACTAGTATATTGACCGTGCATACGCACGGGGCGTATTTGTTTTATTTTGTATTTTAAAATAATAAAATAGTAAAGTATGATGTAATGAAATATTATGAAAATTAATTTATATTGTTGTAAATGTTATTCTTAAAGTAATTAGTAAATCTAAGTGATGCAATAATTATTTCAATTTTAAATACAATAAATAATATTGATATCACAATATAATACAATTAACTAATTTTAAAAAATAATTATAATAACCTATGATTCGTGCAAACATTTTTTTCTGTTTTTTTTATTTTAATTTTTTTAGAATAATACTATAATTATTATTATCTTTATTTAACAATTAAAAATACAAATAATAATATTAATATAAATTATAAATTATAAAAATTTTAAAAGATTAAAACTCTATTTAGCAAAAGTATTTAGTATAACAACATTTTTTATAATTAAAAAAAACACTTATAATAATAACACCATTATGAATAGTAAAAAAAAAATAATGATACCAATAATAATAATAATAAAAATAATTATGCTATAAATATTAATATTAATGCTAACACTAAGGCTAATGTCAACTATAATAATTTATAATTATATATAAAGATATACATTAACAACAAAACAAATAAAAATGACAAGTAATTGAAATACTATCCCATAGTAAATTAATTTAATATTTGTGTCTAACTATAATAATAATAATAATAATAATAATAATAATAATAATAATAATAATAATAATAATAATAATAATATCTCGTAGTGATAAAAATAATAATAATACAATAACTACATATATAAAGTGATATACATTTGTTGTGTCCTCTTTTGTTTATACAATTTTATCCTCTTAATTATTATTTTTTAAATTAAAATAATTATTCATAATAAAAATTATTTGTCCATTTTATCATTTTAATAATCTTAGTAACTATTTTTTTAATTCAAATAATTACACAAATATAAACATAAAATGAACAACAAAACAAATAAAAAGTGCAAGTAATTGATATATGATTCCAAAGTAAATAAATGTAAAATGTGTGTGTAAATATAATAATAATAATAATAAGGGTTTAATATGTTTTTGGTCCCTCAAGTTTCAGTGAATTTTGAAATTAATTCCTTTTCAAATTTTTATACAAATTTAGTCCTTCATTTCTAGAAATGCGTGCATTTAGTCATTCTTACCAAATTTTGTTAAGTTTATTTGACATTTTAAACGCATTTTA
Organism: Vigna unguiculata; assembly: GCF_037176805.1. Lineage (NCBI taxonomy): Eukaryota > Viridiplantae > Streptophyta > Magnoliopsida > Fabales > Fabaceae > Vigna > Vigna unguiculata. Next base: position 19,907,547 of record NC_140801.1, read on the forward strand.
TGATAATATTTGAGTTAACATGAAGGACTAAATGTGTTCAACGGTGTAAACAATTCAAATATTGTGATGAAATGGGCTTAAAAAGTCAGATAAAGTTAACAAAATTTGATTAAAAGGACTAAATCCACGCATTTTTAAAAATGAAGGACTAAATTGGTCAAAAGTTTTGAAGAGGGACTGATGAGTGCGTATTTTTGCCCTCATTTAATGTTTAATTATGAGTATTTAATTAAATTTGTGTGCTTAAAGATTGATTTAATTGGGATTTCCTATAATTGGGTTTATTGAGCTTGAGATACAAAAACATGTTAAAAATAGTTTTTTAGTTGCATAAATGTTCGTTGGATATTTTGAGGTGTGTTAGTGCAGCTGCAGCTAAGTTGAACTCATGGAGGTGTGGAAATAAATTGATTAAAGCTTTATGACACCTTAAAGATAAATCGAAGAATAAGAAATTATCAAAAGCACAAAAATCCAAGCCAAGCATTGCATGAAGACGACAAGAAAAGCTTGAAAAAGTGAAGAAGTTTGGCTAAACCAAGAAAAGAGGAACAGAAAATTGGACCTTGCGGTTTTCTTTATCTTTATGATAGAAGATAATTTGGGAAAAATATATCTTTAGATATTTTATTTGATATTTTTAAATAATTATCTCATTTAATTATATCATAAAATATTAAAAGATAATAACTACCAAATCTTTTTAAATATGACAAGATCTTCTTGAATCTTTTTAGTTCCACAACAAACAAATATATCTTGAAGATATTGGATTATTTAGAAGATAATTTAAGGACATTGCAAAGGGTTGATTTGGAAAATTAATACAAATACTAATTGGTGATAATTTATCATATACCTTTAATTAATTAATTTATTTAATTATATTAGATATTGATATTATCAACCAATTATATTTGTCAAATAGTCTATATCTCTCCAAATATTTTTAAATATTTATATTTATCTTTATCTTAAAAGATATTTGAGAGATTTTAAGAACAAAAAAGCCTAGTCCAATTCCTATATAAAGAGATCAAGGGAGAAGCAAGAAGAACAAGCTCGGGACTTCGGAGTTTTGGAACCCTTAGGGGTGCCTAGTTTCGTTTCCTTTCTCTTTCTTTTCTTCTCTCTATTCTTCTTTTATTTTTATTTTGTATTCCGTGGAATTCTAAACTTCTTGGGTTGACTCCATTATGGATTTTGAGGTTAGAATGAATTAATTTCTTTGTTCTTTTTATTATTGTTGAGGTTTTAATTCATCTATTTCTTTTATCTTTGAATCACGTAAAAAGTAATGATTTTAAATCTATATGCATGTTGATCATATGAGTTCAAGGGTTTTTAAATTTAATTGAGACTTTACTTTGATTTTATTTAGAAACTTTCATGTGATTGAATAAGTTTTTACCAATAATTGAGACTTTACTTTGGTTAAAGGTATTTACTCTAACGAAAATTAATCGAGACTTTACTTTGATTAATTAAGTTTTTTTATTTTGTGAGGAGATAAAAGAATTGACATGATTAGGCATAGTAAAATTTGATTGAGACTGTACGTTGGTTGAATTTACTGTGGATAATCTGAAAGTTCTCACTTTTAATTGAGACTGTACTTTGGTTAAAAGTGAGAACGCCAACAAATTAATTGGGACTTTATATTAATTAATTTGTAAATCTACAATAATAATTAATTGAGCAATAATCTTTAGATAACCGATGATGAATCTATTTTGAAAAAGCAATGGAATCAATCTATTTTCTTTACTATTGTTTTTATCTCTTTTTATCTTTCCTATTTCTTTCTTCTTTATCTTAATCCTCCCATATTTTTATTATTTTATTTGACTAACTCTTTTGTATAAATTTTATCAGAACTAACTTGTTAAAAATCAATTCCGTGTTCGTTGGGAGACGACTTTGGGTTACTTTACCCTTACTATTTTGTTGACTACTTTCTTAACAATACTGAAGTTGTTATAGATAAGTAGTATTAATTTGATCGCGTCAGCGACAACGTTATCAAATTTGGCGCCGTTTCTGGGGAACACGGTTAGAATTTTTATCATTTTACTTCTTATTTTATTTATTTTATTTTATTTTTTATCTTTTGATTTTATTTTTTTTATTTTTTTTGTTTATCACTAACATTTTTTTTTCTTACATTTATTTTATTTTCTTTAGTTATTTTTTTTAGTTACTTTATTTTATTTTATTTTTACTTTTTTTAAGCATAATTTTTGTTTGAGGATTTTTGTTAGGAAATTTGTGAAACTAGTTGGGAAACACTTTGGCTAAGGAAAGACAAGGTACTTAAGTGTTTCATTGAGACGCACCTCTCTTTTCTGGAAGTCTACTCAACAAGCTTTAAACTTATTTCTTTTCAGAAAACCTCTTTCAAAAATGCAAAATAATTTTTCATACGAAAATAATCAACATTATAGTTTTCAAGTGGATTACAATTGCTATCCGCGGCAACCACGTGATTTTTAGCAACAAATTGTCACACCTACTTCTGCACCTGATATAAGTGGGTTAACTTTACGACAATTTAATGATCTATATCCTAGATCATCTTTTTTGGGATATGAGCAACAACCATATTCTGAGTGTCCACCTCAGCAACCATATGTTCCAAATAGTTTTCAACAACAATATGTACCACCATAACAATTTGAAGCAACCAATGGACCATCCTACAGGGAAGTTATGATATTAATGGGTGAAGTTATAGAGAAATTAGAGTCCATGGATGAAAGGTTGCGAGTTGATGAACGATGCAGAAATATTGAGCAAGAGTGGTATGAAAATAAGAAAATATTGTATGATATGTTGAGGGATGCAAGTAAGAACAACTTCATAGAATTACTTGTAACTATTAATACCACCCCTCAACCCCATCAGAGATTTCTTGAAAATCCAGATTTTAGCGAACTTCGTCATGAAATCAAAGATGTGCTTCTGAAGTTGGCCATCAAAGCTGAACAAATGTCTGAAGATTTGAGTCAGCTAATGAATGATGTAGTGAGAAAGGTCACTTTGGAAGATATGATGAAAATGATGACTAAAATGATGAAGTTGAATCAGATAGATCAAAAAGAGATGATGAATGCCGCCACACAAAGCTTGCAGAGTCAGTTTGAAAAAACAATAGCGAAATCACATCACATTGATATATCTACTGATGGATATAATGATGCTCATAGTAATATGTCTACTGATGCACATATCAATTTTGCTAAAGATGTTGCTGATGAAGAAATTAAAGATTCTCACACAAACATATCTAGTGATGGATATGTTGACGATGCTCAATGTGAATATAAAGTTTTACCCGTTGATGAGGATATGAGTACAAATGATAATTTTCAAGAGCAAAGTTGTGAGAACAATACAATGGAGGAACCAAGTGCAGTTGAAGAGCCAACAATATTCGAAGATGTAGCTGAAGCATCTACTATTGCAACTGACTTGGTTAATGATGACGCAGCAAAGTCAACAACACCAGGTGAAAATTTTTACTCAAAAGATGAGATTATGAGGATTACTGATGATCCGCTTAACCATCCGAATGCACCTGATGATGCTCAAGTTGAGTTGAAGCCACACACTCCACACATAAAGTTTGTTGATGTGAATGATGCAAATAAGTTTTCAGTGGTTATCTTTGTTGACATGGCTGCAGAAAAAGAAGAAAGGTTGCTGCAACAGGTAAAAAACTTAGATTCAAATTCTTTTGAAATCATTGTTGATAGAAAAGTTAAATTGCATGCATATTTGTTTTTTGTTTTTGATTTTAATAAAAAATATAAAACAATTTCAAAAATATGTTTTTTTGTTTTTAGTTTTCATCAACTTCAAAAAGTAAAAAATAAAAAAATGGTACAAGCTGATTTGTACTTTGTAAAATTAAAGAAAATAAATTTTGACATATGGCCAGATTGAGCCAGAAGTCATAAATTTTTTCTTTTCTTCCCCAAAATAAGTCCATCAAGGACATTTTTTTTTGAAATAAGTGAGGGGGAGACAAACTGTAGATAGGAGTTTTTGTTTTCATTTAAAAAAAATTGTGATTTCTTTTTTGAGAAAATTGTGAAAGTATTAACTTTTTACTAAGTGAAACTTTTAAACAATATGTCTCATAAGGAATCCACCAAAAATATTTCCCTGTTTTCAATAAAACATATTGACATTGGATTTTTAGGATTTGATTCAGTAATTGGGATTATCATAATTCTGGAAAAATAAAAGTCATGTTGATATGAGTGGATTGTTTCTATGATTTGCTAATTGAGTTGATTTGAGAATTTTTTTATTAAATCTTTTGTGAAAGAATTTGACCTTGTGAGTCTTGAGCCTTAATGTACGGAATGAACTGCCATATGCCATTCCTTTTTTTTTTCTTGAGTGACTTGCTCATGTTTGTTTATACTCAAATGTTTAGCTTGACTCTTTTGTTTTGCATCTTAGGTGAATATGCATGATTTGATATGATTGAGGCAATTCTTGTTTCTAGCTACTTGGCCAAGTAGGCCCACCTTAATATTAATCCATTGGTAGCCCCTTTGAGCTTTAAACCTCTTTTTCTTGTTTTAAGCCTATTGCATAACCTTGAAAAGAAAAAGACCATACTCTACCTTAGGAAGAAAGAAGGAGCTAATGGATTATGTTCAGGAATGGGTGAGGAATAAAGTGTGTGGGTGAGTACCTCACCCACAAATTAATAAAAATGGCAAAAGAAAAAATTGTTGATGAAAAAATGTTGAAATGAGAAAACATAATTGCTTTCTAAAAAAAAGAGAGAGCAATAAAGCAATCAACGAAAAAGAGTTGTTATTGAAATTATGTTCCATTATTCTTCCTACATTACTATTTCAAAAACCCAAAAATCCTAAAATTTTTTCTACCTTTGCCTTTGCCGCATTATAACATGTGAAAAGTCCTCATGATCTTTGAATGCATGTTTTCTAAAAGTTTGTGAATATTAGAGTTTTGTTAAGTATTAGGAGTGTTTACTTGCATGAGTATTTTAAGTGAAAACACAAGCCAAAACACTTGTGAGAATTTTGGTGAGAAAATACACATTTAACTTGAGTGCTTTCTTTCATAATTAATTGTCTTGTGAATTCAAAAGATTAACTCAAGTGTGAAAAATAGAACTTTTCCGTTTGTGTATGCATGATAACTTGATTTCAAGAATATTGATTTGTCTTAAGTAAGGTTCATTCCTTTAATCCAGTGTTGATGTGAAATAAAATACCTCAGAAGAAGTTTTGAAATTGCTTGATTTTGCCCAGGAGTGCAAAAGGATAAGTGTGTGGGTATGATGAGTGCGTATTTTTGCCCTCATTTAATGTTTAATTATGGGTATTTAATTGAATTTGTGTGCTTAAAGATGAATTTAATTGGGATTTCCTAAAATTGGGTTTATTGAGCTTGAGATACAAAAACATGTTAAAAATAGTTTTTTAGTTGCATAAATGTCCGTTGGATATTTTGAGGTGTGTTAGTGCAGTTGCAGCTAAGTTGAACTCATGGAGGTGTGGAAATAAATTGATTAAAGCTTCATGACACCTTAAAGATAAATCCAAGAATAAGAAATTATCAAAAGCACAAAAATCCAAGCCAAACATTGCATGAAGACGACAAGAAAAGCTTGAAAAAATGAAGAAGTTTGGCTAAACCAAGAAGAGAGGAATAGAAAATTGGACCTTGCGGTTTTCTTTATCTTTATGATAGAAGATAATTTGGGAAAAATATATCTTTAGATATTTTATTTGATATTTTCAAATAATTATCTTATTTAATTATATCATAAAATATTAAAAGATAATAACTACCAAATCTTTTTAAATATGATAAGATCTTCTTGAATCTTTTTAGTTCCACAACAAACAAATATATCTTGAAGATATTGGATTATTTAGAAGATAATTTAAGGAGATTGCAAAGGGTTGATTTGGAAAATTAATACAAATACTAATTGGTTATAATTTATCATATATCTTTAATTAATTTATTTATTTAATTATATTAGATATTGATATTATCAACCAATTATATTTGTCAAATAGTCTATATCTCTCCAAATATTTTTAAATATTTATCTTTATCTTTATTTTAAAAGATATTTGAGAGATTTTAGCAACAAAAAAGCCTAGTCCAATTCCTATATAAAGAGACCAAGGGAGAAGCAAGAAGAACAAGCTCGGGACTTCGGAGCTTTGGAACCCTTAGGGGTGCCTAATTTCGTTTCCTTTCTCTTTCTTTTCTTCTCTTTATTCTTCTTTTATTTTTATTTTGTATTCCATGGATTGCTAAACTTCTTGGGTTGATTCCATTGTATTTTCATTATGGATTTTGAGGTTAGAATGAATTAATTTCTTTGTTCTTTTTATTATTGTTGAGGTTTTAATTCATCTATGTCTTTTATCTTTGAATCACGTAAAAAGTAATGATTTTAAATCTATATGCGTGTTGATCATATGAGTTCAAGGGTTTTTAAGTTTAATTGAGACTTTACTTTGATTTTATTTAGAAACTTTCATGTGATTGAATGAGTTTTTACCAATAATTGAGACTTTACTTTGGTTAAAGGTATTCACTCTAACGAAAATTAATCGAGACTTTACTTTGATTAATTAAGCTTTTTATTTTGTGAGCAGATAAAAGAATAGACATGATTATGCATAGTAAAATTTGATTGAGACTGTACTTTGGTTGAATTTACTGTGGATAATCTAAAAGTTCTCACTTTTAATTGAGACTGTACTTTGGTTAAAAGTGAGAACGCCAACAAATTAATTGAGACTTTACATTGATTAATTTGTTAATCTACAACAATAATTAATTCAGCAATAATCTTTAGATAACCGATGATGAATTTATTTTGAAAAAGCAATGGAATTAATCTATTTTCTTTACTATTGTTTTTATCTCTTTTTATCTTTCCTATTTTTTTCTTCTTTATCTTAATCCTCCCATATTTGTATTATTTTATTTGACTAACTCTTTTGTATATATTTTATAAGAACTAACTTGTTAAAAATCAATTCCGTGTTCGTTGGGAGACGACTTTGGGTTACTTTACCCTTACTATTTTGTTGACTACTTTCTTAACAATATTGAAGTTGTTATAGATAAGTAGTATTAGTTTGATCGCGTCAGCGACAGCATTATCAGGTACTAATTCCAAAATTCACTAAAACTTAAGGGATCAAAAACATATTTAACCCTAATAATAATAATATAATAATAATAATAATAGATAATATTAATAACACTAAAATAATATCGCGTAGTGATAAATATAATAATAATAATAATAATAATAATAATAATAATAATACAACTACATATATAAAGAGATAAACATCTTTGGTGTCCTTTTTTGTTTTTTCAATTTTATCCTCTTAATTGTTATATTTTAAACTTAAATAATTATTTAAAATAAAAAAAATATTTTTCAGTTTTATTATTTTACTAATTTAGTAACTATTTTTTTGAATGGAAATGATTATTCAAATGTAAAGATAAATAAACAACGAAACAAATAAAAGGGTCAAGTAATTGAAACATGATTCATAGAGAGTAAGTAGCTGATAACAAAAATAGATAGTAAGTAAAAGTAAAATGGGTATGTAACCATAATAATAAAAACAATAATAATAATAATAATAACTATTATAATAATTATAGTTCTAACTAATAATAGTAGTAATAATAATAATAATAATAATAATAATAATAATAATACTACTATAATAATAGAAATAATTGTAGTTAATAATTATAATAATAATACTTATAGTTGGTAGTATTACTGATCATAATAATTATAGTTCATAACAACAATTATAGTTAATAATAATAGTAATTATTATTATTATTATTAGAGCGGATAATAATCATAAAAATAATTAGAGTTATAATTGATAATAATAACAATAATATAAAAATAAAATAATAAATATCATGAAAATTATAGGTTATACTGTTTTAAATTTTATTATTAATAAAATGAAGTTGTAAATTCAGTTTTGAAATATAATAAATAAAATTAATATCACAATATGGTGTAGTTAATTAATTTTATAAAATAATTATAATAGTATATGACACGTGTGTGTACGCACATTTTTTTTTATATATTTCAAATGTGTTTAGAATAATAATATTATTGTTATTATATTTATTTAACCATTAAAAATAATAATATTAATATTAATATTAATATTAATTATAAATTATAAAATTTTTAAAAGATTAAAAATCTATTTAGCAAAAATATTTAGTATAATAACGTTTTTTATAATTAAAAAAAACACTTATACTAATAACATCACTGTGAATAGTAATAATAATAATAAAAATAATAATGGTACTAATAATAACAAACAAATGATAATAATAATAATTTTTATGTTATAAATATTAATGTCAATGCAAATACCAAGGCTAATGTTGACATACTAATAATCTATAATTATATATATACATCAGCAACAAAACAATTAAGAATGACAACTAATTGAAATATGATCTTGTAATAAATAAAATTAAGATGTGTGTCTTACTATAATAGTAATGATAATATTATTATTGTTATAAAACAAAAGAGAGAAAGAGAATAGAGAGTAGAAACTGATTCTTTTGTGTGTAATTATCAATAGGAGAAGTCCCTATTTAGAGATACAGAAGACAACCCAAGGGATACAACTCAATTGTTACAACACTAATGATAACATCAATAGCAAGCAATCATAGGTAACTGCTAGCAACTCAATGGACATCTATACATTTCATAACACTCCTCCTTAGGTTTCCATTGATTAGAGAATGTGCCTCGTTAAAACCTTACTAGGAAAAACCCTTTGGGATAAAAACCTAGTTAAGGAAAAAGAGTATATCATTCTTCATTCTTCGATATAATATTATTCATCACATCTTCTTCATTTCCACCTCTCATGTAAACTTTCATCTTTAAGATGTCGGAGCCCAAACTTATGAAAAAATATCTTGTTTGTGATCAATTGTTGTGAGGATCAGATAAATAACCTGCATCTACATAACTCATTTGATTTTGAATCATTTGGATAAAATAAGGTTATATTCAAAATACCCTTAAGGTAACAAAATATATGTTTTACACTAATTAAATGTCTTATTGTAGGTGAATAATTATATCTTGCTTAACAAATTTATAACAAATACTATATCAGATCGAGTATAATAAGCAAAATACATTAGTGCTCCTATAACATTAAAAATATGGTATTTCTTAACCAAGAAGTTCTTCATCATTGTTAGGTCTAAAAGGACATTTATTAACATCTAACAACTTCACAATTGAAGTGTGAAAATGTATAACTTGTCCATATAGAACTTTTTAAGCACCTTCAGTATATAAACCTCTTGATGTACAAAAACAATTGTATTTAAATACTCAATTTGTAATCTTAAACAAAACTTTGTACATCCAAAATCTTTCATCTCAAATTATTTCTTTAAGCAATCAATTGCCTTTGTGAACTCATTAGGAGTTTCAACGACGTTTATGTTATATGCATAAACAACAATTATGACAAATTCATTTTTCGATATTTTCACATAAATACAACCATAAGTTGATGAAGGATTATCTTGTTCCTTTTTAAGATTATTGAATATGGTGTGAGTTGATTAAGAAAGTTAAGTGAAATCCCCACTGGACATTAAGATAGCATGTTATCTAGATGTGAAGGTTCCTTTCACAAAGCTCAAAAGAAGAAGATGATGGATTGATTCAAAACAAAAAGGAAATGGAAGGCACATAAACCATAGAAAACCAAGAACAATTAAAGGAAGAAGAGAACATAAAATGAAAAGGAAAGAAATGGTAAAAATGTGAGAAGCACGCCACTACAAGGCTAGGCTAGAAGCCATGGCAACCTTGAAGATGAGTGGATTTGTGCCGCCACTTGCTATGCAAGATAAGGCTTAAAAGTATTCACTGCCAAGGGAGGAAACTCTCACAAATGGTTGAGACACAAGAGTGTTTTTACTTCAAAATGTTCAACCCTTTTACATGTCTAGGAGCACCCCTTATATAGAAGAGTTTAGGGGCCTCTAAGCAAATAAAAGATACTTAAGGATGTCTCTACAAAAACCTAACCCTAGCTTCTAAAAACTAGGTCAAATAAGGTTACAAAAATGAGAGACAAAAGAGCCAACTATGGTGTGTGCAAGGCTAATTTCGTTCTAGCACAAAAGGAGACAAAGAATGTGTATCATATGTCTCCAAAAAGTGGCCAAAGTGTGCTAAAAACAAAGGAGACCAAAGGTACATAGGTACACTTGCTTCATGCCTTTTACTTTATGTTTTATGCCTTTACTTTACTCTCTCCTCCACATCATTTATGCTCCCCAATCACCATGCGCCACCTAGCATTGCTTTCTTACTCCTAATTAACCTATAAAGCAAATAAACATAGATTAGCATGTTGGCTTAAGTCAAGTCAACTATATTCAACAAGTCAAACCTAGTCAAAGGTCAACAAGATAACTAAAGTTGATTCAACTAAGTCAACTTTGGGAATCAAAATTAACAAACACAAATGAAAGGGATGAATGATTAGTGAACTTCCTTTCTAAACATGCTTAGTCTTCTTAAGCATATGCCTCCATCCTTGGTTGGGGTCAATCCTTCATCATAAGTACCTTTCTTTTAACAAGTACTTACAAGGACAATTATACATCTTGATTGCTTTAATCCATAAAAGGGACTTGTTAAATTTTATTGAATAATCCACTTTAAAATTTGCATTGTTGGGTAAATTAAATCCTTCAGGGATTTTCATATAATTATCATGCTTTATAATATTGTTTTACGCAAAAATTCATTTGTACTCAATGAGTTTTACACCTTCAGGTGTGCAGACTACAGGTCCGAAAACCTTTTATTTAACAAGCAAATCTAATTTTGCTTCTATTTCATCTTTCCATTTGGCCAATCATTTATTTGTCAACAATCTTGATCCTCATTTTTACTCATAACATTCATCGTTATATTATATGCTAAAACATCGTCAACGTTGACTTTGGTTCCATATTGTCTTATTCATGAAATAATTTATTGAGATCTCATCATTTTCAACAATTTCATGTACATATGGTTCTTCTGGAACCAAGGTTCTTCTAGAACCAAATTATTAATTATGTCAAATGAATCTTTTGTGATTTACACCTCCTCGATTAGGTCATCTTGTCTTTTTAGCTCCTTTTCTCATTCGAGAATTTTTATCTTTGGAACCAATAGGCTTACCACGCTTCAATCATGTTATGAATAAATATCAATTATATTTGGAGCATTTAGCAATTGGTATATGTGATTTAATTACCCTATTTGTGTCAGTAAAAAACATCTGATAATTGATTGACTAATTTATGAATGAATTATCATTTGAATTTCGAGTTCACATTCTTTTGTATGAGGATCAAGAGAGATAATGCTAATTCATTCTAACCAATATCCTTATCCAAATGTTTTCTTTCTCCCCCTAATGTTGGAAAAAATTATTCATCAAAAAGAACAGTTGATAAATCAAACTGTAAATATGTCTCCTATCCAACATATATTCTGAATCGTCTCTAAAGACTCATCATAGTCCCTTTTGGCGGGGAAATTCGATCATATACAAAAATTCTTAAATGAGACAATTAGGTTACTGACCAAAAACCAACTATATAATAGAATAATTATCATACTTGTTGGTTTGATGCAAATCAATCTTGTAGCATGTAAAATTACATATCTCCAAGTAGTCATTGGAAGATTAGCTCTCATAAGTAATGATCTTGCAACTAACTTTAGACATTTTATTCATAATTCTACAAGTCCATTTTGAGCATGAATATATGTTCTACTGGATGTTCAACAACAATTCCCATTGACATACAATACTCATGAAAAACATAAGATGTAAATTCACCAACATTATCAAGACAAATTTTCTGAAACGGGTAATCTGGGAAGTGATCTCTTAACTTAACTAATTGTGCTAATACTTTGCAAATGCTTGATTGCAAGTTGATAATAAACAAACATGTGACCATTTAGTTGATGCATAAATTAAACCTTGAAATATTTAAATGATCCACATGATGGGTGGATTGGACCACAAAATCACCCTGTATTCATTCCAAAAGATGAGATTGACTCATTTCTAAAGTTTTCTGGTGATTGTCTTATTATCAACTTTCCTTGTAAACATGTATTACATGAGAAAACATTGGATTGATGAAATTTTTGACTCTTAAGTGGGTGTCCACAAGAGTTTTCAACTATTTTTTCGCATCATGATAGATCTAGGATGACCTAATTGATCATCCCAAACAAAGAATTCCTTTTGGATTCATAAACTTCTGGTTTACAATGATATGCATTTCAATTGTACTAATACATGTGTCATACAGGCCATAAGAGAAGATTGATAATTTCTCCAATACACATTTTTTTTATTCAACCCAAGTCCATTGATATAAAGATATTTCATATCTCCTTCATTGTTTGTCTCAATATGATATCTATTTAGACAAATATCTTTAGAACTTAATAAGTTTCTATTAGACTTCTTTGTAGAAGTGTAGTAGCTCTTCTGGAGACTTTAAAACATTATTTATGATATAAAAATAATGCTAATATTGACTTCTCAAATAACCAAACATGAGAAAAATAAATTAATAATCTTCAGAATTTAATTCTTGCACTATCAGCAAAATACAATATATTTAGTCTATCTAATATTACTACATATCAAAATGATCATATATATATATATATATATATATATATATATATATATATATATATATATATATATATATATATATATATATATATATATATATATATATATATATATATATATATATATATATATATATAAATTAAATTTTAAATTTTAAATTTTAATGAACTTAATAACCTCAATTTGTTGCAGGTACCATCCAAAATTAATCAACTTCGCAAATCATATATTATCAAATAATATTAAATAAAAATAAAAGTATAAAGTATCATATCCAAAATCTTTGAACCTTTATATATGTATAGTATAATAAAATTAGAACCACAAATCCATATCAAAACTTTTCACATTCTTACAAAAAAAATGTATTTTATTTTAATATATCATTTAATGCAATCTTAATTTACCCGTTATATTTTAATACTAATCAAGTTCAAATTTTTTACCTTCCAAAACCTAAATTTTCTGCACCCAAAAATGCATGGTCCTTTTTATTTACTTTTATTTAAAAGTTACTTCATTGCCTCTTGTTACGTCAATTTACTGTACAAATCCAGTTACATCCTCTAATTCAATTTCAATCAATTAATGCACCATAAATCTTTTTTTTTTCATTTAATTTGTGCACGTAAATGCACAAATGATGACTTTTTGTATTCAACATTTAAAAATATGCAATTAATAAAATTCAACATTTCTATTTCTATCATGGGACATTATATATTTTTTGTTTAGGAAAGACTTTTCAATTATCATGCATATTCCCTACATAATACCAATTCAAGTTTAATAATGTTGTTCATGTGTCATCCAATATTAGAAATTATCAATTTTATACATCCACACTTTTATAACAATTACTATATATAATAATAAATGTTCATTATACACTCATTTCACATATACATTTCATAATATAAAAGAAAATATTGATTCTTACTTATAGATAACCAACATCAAATATGTATATTTTATAAAGTAATAATGCCATAGAGAATTCACCTTCAATTAAATTATAACAAAAATAATTTAATATATAAAACTACATTTTGTACTATCACATAAAAACTTCTTTTGCAATTTTATAAAATAAAGTTCTTAATATTTCCATCTAGTTTAGATAAGAAAAACAACAATATCAAGATGAGCGACATCCATATTTTTATAGACACAATGTGTTTCTATGTTCTTATCCCTGTTTTTTTATGATGCTTTTATGTAAGACAAGTATGACCCAAATGGTCTTTACCACCATAGTGATAAATTATATTTTCATATTATTCATCATTGTTTTAATCTTCTTCTTTTCTCATTTTCATACTATTGTTCCACTTTTGATGACAAAATTTCTCTTTGAAATTTCCTTTATGATCACAAAAATATGGATCAAATGTTGCTGCATTCACTTGAGAATGAAGCATAACCAATTTAGTCTCATGGATGTTGCTTCATTCACTTCTGGGAATGAAGCATAACCAATTTGATCTCATGATTTTTCATCAAAAACTCAGTGTTTTGTTTAGCCATAAAAAGGCATAAATAATTTGAGAATGTTTGTGAAATAATTTTTTCACGATATTGTTGTTATAAGAGCAAATTATTGCTCAGATGCTTTATTTCTTTCTTCCCTTCTTTTAGAGCATCATCAAGACTCATCGCATCTAGATTATTTCTTTCTTCCCTTCTTTTAGAGCATCATCAAGAATCATCGCATCTAGATGTATTTCAGTCTCTAATACTCAAGAATATGAGTAATTTTTTCTTATAATATCAAAATTCATAAATTCAAATTTTTTAAGGTTTGATTTTTTTTAAACTACCTCATGAAATATTGATAATAATCAAATTTTATTTATGAAACTATAAAATTAATATAGACAATAATTAAAATAGTCAACATCACAATAAAAATAATAATAATAATAATAAGACAGATGAAAACTAATAAAGTCAAATAATTTTTTTATCACAAAAATATAAGAATATAAGACAAAATTGTGAATAAGTAAAGGGTTAGAAAGAGCCTGGATTGAGGCACGTAGAGCATTGTCCTTAAAGAGAAAACATCTTCACTAACGCAGTTGGATAGCCTTCGTGCTGAGAACGTGTTATAAAACAAAAGAGAGAAAGAGAATAGAGAGTAGAAACTGATTTTTTGTGTGTAATTATCAATAGGAGAAGTCCCTATTTATAGATACAGAAGACAACCCAATGGATACAACTCAATTGTTACAACACTAATGATAACATCAATAGCAATCAATCATAGGTAACTGTTAGCAACTCAATGGACATCTATACATTTCATAACAATAATAATAATATCTCGTAGTGATAATAATAATAATACCATTATAATAATATCTTGTAGTAATAATAATAATAATAATAATGGTAATAACAATAATAATCCACTAACTAAATATATAAAGAGATACACTTTTTTATGACCTTTTTTATATTTACAATTTTATCCTCTTAATTATTATTTATTAAACTTAAATAATTATTTATGATAAAAAATTATTTGTCAGTTTTATCATTCTTCTAATTTTAGTAACTATTTTTTTCAATTCAAAAAATACCAAGATATAGAGATAAAATGAATAACAAAACAAATACAAAGAACAAGTAACTGAAATATGATCCCGTAGTAAATAAAATTAAAATATGTGTCTAACTATAATAAGAATAATAATAACAATAATAATAATAATAATACTATTATAATAATATTGCGTAGTGATAAAAAAATACTACTACTACTAATAATAATAATATTAATATTAATACAACTACATATATAAAGAGATAAACATTATTATATTTTGGTGTCCCTTTTATATTATCAATTTTATCCTCTTATTATTATATTTTGAATTTAAATAATTATTTATAATAAAAAAATTATTTTTCAGTTTTATTATTTTATTAATTTTAGTAACTATTTTTTTAAATTTAAATAATTGTTCAAATGGAAAGATACATGAACAACAAAACAAATAAAAATGACAAGTAATTGAAACATGATTCCTACCTAGTAAAAAAAAGTAAAATGTGTATATAACAATAATAAGAAAAACAACAACAACAACAACAATAATAATAATAATAACTATTATAATAATTATATTTCTTATTAATAATAATGGTAATATAATAATAGAAATAATTATAATTAATAATAATTATAATAATATTTAAAGTTGATAGTAATAATGATTATTAATTATAGTTAATAATAGTAACCCATGACGAATCTTGACCAATAATTTTGGAGGAGCCAAAATAATTTATAATAAAAAATCTCCAGTTATTTCGTTTTGAATGTAAATAACCATATTGTGTTTAAGAAATTCATCTTTCATCTTATTCCGAATTTTGTTTTGATAATCATCGTTGTAGAAAATGAAACATTAAGAGTTAAATAAAATGAATTAGAAAATCAATCAAGTAAAAATATCATTAATTTGTTTGTTTTTGTCAAAGATTGACATAATTAAATAATGGTCAACAAATCCTTCAAATTTGAATGGGTATGAACATCAACAATGAAATATTGGAGTGAAATTTTAAACTAATAATATATTTATCAATATACCTATTTTTTTTTAAGTTTAAGACAAAAAAATAATTTATCATAATCTAATAAAAATTGAGACATAATTACTAACAAAAATATATAATAATAATAATAATAATAATATTATATATTACAAATAAGAGTAATAACTTTACTAGTAATAATGTCAATAATACTAATAATAATAATATATAATAGTAACATATAATAATAATAACAATTATTATTGTAAGGCCCACTTTCTATGTTTCCCTAAATTGTAAAGGGTTGCCCCAAATCATTTGGGCCTACGGTTGGCCCAAAGGGAGTCCAGACCTAATATGCCCTCACACTCTCACTTTCACTCATTTCACAGAAACACAGTCGTCTCCCTCTCTATCTTTCCAAAAGAGCTCTGCTAGGGTTTGCTCATCCGTCCCGTTCAAGTTAGTTCGACTCTGTTCTTCCCTCACGTAAGTTGATTCGCTAACCACACTTTCCTTATTTCTGACTCTATTGTCGTGATTCTAGCTAGGGTTCACCTTAGTAACCCGATTTGAATCTATTCTGCCATATTTTTAGTTCGCGAATCTGCTCCGAGGTCTGTCGTATTCACTAGCTTGGGGGTCAGGGTTTTCTGCTAGCTATTTCCAGGTAAGGGAAGCTAGAACCCTTTTATCTGGTGTGATTATGGTTTGTACTATTCTTGGTTTCATGATTTTGAGTAGTGTACTGGTGTGGATGCCTGGATTTGTCTGGTTATTTTGTTTCGCATGTGTGTGGCTGATGCAGGTGCGAACAATGGCGAGGGCTGATAATCTCGCCCAAGCGAGCTTACCTCGCCTAGGCGAGATGAGCAGAGACTCACTTAGGCCTTTTCACGCGAGTGGTCGCTCAAGCAACCAACTCAGTTTTGAGCGAGCGTCTCGCTCAGGCGAGGGGAGTCTTGCCTAAGCGAGAATGCGCAGAGGCCACTGTTCCTATGTGTCGAGCTCTCGCTTAGGCGAAGGGAGCTTGCCTGAGCAAGACCCTTCGGCCTGAGCAAAGAGCTAGGCGAGAGTGCGTCAGGGTTTTATACTTTCTCTGTTCTTGGATGCTTGACATGTATTTGATTGGATTATTATATAATGGCATAAGGTGAATGAATATGCATGAGTGGGAGGGTGTATGAGTTGTGAATGATGAAGTTGGATAATTCTTGGCATGTAATGAACATGAAATGGTTGGTTATGAAAGTGGCATGGTATTGATATGAGATAAAATTCTAAATTCATGGATGGAGAATGATGAGTTGGTATGAGTTTGATATGGAATATAAAAAGGGGTTGGTTATAAAGGTTGACATGAGATGTACATGCATGGTAATTATTACTTGGTTGTTTGAATATGATTGGTATGTGGTCAGTACGTAATTCCTTGAAACCTGTAGGTGGGATTTCAAGGTCATGCTTTAGTAGTCGGGACATAATTCCATGACCCTTCTTAGTGGGAGTTCATGGTGGTGTTGTAACATCCCTAAGGAATATTACTGATTTAAATAAATACATAAAGAAAAGATAAAAAAAACATCATGATATTATTATTCCCAAAACGCGGGAAATTAGATTGTTTAAACATCGTGCCACATTTATTAAAATTGTAGCATTTAAAACCTTACAATTTTCTAAAAGAAATAAAAACATAAGTTTTAACATAAATAAAATCCTAGCTTAAACCCAGCTAGCCCTCACTCCGTCGCCTGAGCGTTCTCGGCATCACTTGAAATACCATCTGCTCCCGTGTAAAGAATTACACGATCATCGCCATGCACAAACAGAAAGGGTGAGCTTATAAAAGATTAAATAACATATAATAACACAGAAATAACAATAGCACACCCTTTTATTCTATTCCAATTAATTCTTAGACCAATCCCTAACTTCTTAAGGATTTACAACCTTCAATTCACTTAACATTGTTAGCCTTGGACTCAGGGTTTATGATGCTCGCACGAACCTGCCCGTTCGTGGTCCTGCTTCTACGAACCTCCCCGCTCGTAGTCCTACTCTACGGACCTGCCTGCCCGTAGTCCAACACACGTGATCCACCAGCTACGTACCTCCCCGCACGCAGCATCTCTCGAGTGTGAGTCCACTAGTGCAGGGAAGGGAAATGACAGCGGTTATTTTCAGCTTTTGGCTTCGGGTCCGCAACCGCTGCATATACGACCGAGGTAAAAAACTAGTATTTTATGCCTCGGTTACAACCCGAGGCATATTTAATTTTTACTGCCTCGGTTCTCGCAGAACCGACGCCTAATGAGCATCAGAAATTCAAAAAAAAAACACGCAGCGGCACCGGAAGAACCTCCTGTTACACACTGAAACCTTCCACCGTCCGCGGCCATGGCTGCGCTGTCCTCCGTCATTGCTTCCGTCGCCAAACCCTTCTCGTTGCCACAAACGCGCCGAGCTAGAGTGGCGGCGGTCCACTTTCCCAAACCTTACTTCAAGAAAACGGAATTCAACTTCGTCGAAGTTTCACACACACTCCGTTCCCTTCCCCGTCTTCATGTTTCCTCCAACGACGCTCACTTTCCTCCACGCAGTGCACGACTCCTCAAAGGTGCAGCGACGGTGGTGGTGGGTCGAAGAAGAAGAAGAAGCCGCGGCGGTGCGGTGCTGCGACGAAACGATGCCCTGGAACGTCGGAGGTGTGCGGGACGGTGCGCAGAGCTGCGCTGGAGCGTCGGAGGTGCGCCGGAGGTGCGCCGGACGATGGGACCTGTGCGTGAAGGTGGTGCTGGTCGTCGGAGAACTGAAGGTTGGCCGGAGAAGACGAATTCGCAGAAAAACGGAGAAGATGAAATCGCAGAACAACGAAGGAATTGGGGTTTTTTAACCCTACGAAGGGATACTGCCTCGGTTATTCGAAACCGAGGCATATTCTACACTTACTGCCTCGGGTAGGTGCTGAACCGAGGCATATATTACACTTACTGCCTCGGTTATTACAGAACCGAGGCATATTCCTTAAGTAAAAAAAAAAATAAAAAATTCAAATTAGGGGTCAACGCAGTGGTCAAATTTTTTTAGCACTATATGCCTCGGTTATTACAGAACCGAGGCATATTCCTTCAGTAAAAAAAAATAAAAAATTCAAATTAGGGGTCAACGCAGTGGTCAAATTTTTTTAGCACTATATGCCTCGGTTATTATGACAACCGAGGCATAAAAGTTCAATTTAATTACAAAACTGCCACCGCGTGCTTTTATGCAGCGGGTCCGCATGAACCGAGGCATATACAGCGCTGTAAAAGCTCTAAAATACACTAGTGGTCGAACCATACGAACCTACCTCGCCTGTATCCTCACACGACAGTAACTGAATATGAACCTCCCCGCTCATATCATCACGTGTTACCTCCATCCATGAACCTACCCGCTCAAGGCACAGCATCCCCTGATCTAAGTTTTGCCTCAATTGCATCCAAACAACACACACACAAACCATACATCTCGCTTAGGCAAGAAGCTCTAGCTCAAGCGATCAGGCCTGACTCGCTTAAGCTAGGCTCCCTCGCCTGGGCGAGCCTGTGACAGCAACAAAATACGCGAACTCGCTTAGGCGAGACCTTACTCGCTTAGGCGAGTCCCCCCCATTCGCCTAACATCAACTCCCTCGCCTAGGCGGCGAGTTAAACACTCCACCAAAAACAAACGCGAGTTCTCGCTTAGGCGGAAACCCCTCGCCTGGGCGAGATGCACTAACTCGAACACCACAACGCTCGATTTCTCGCTTAGGCGAGATGCACTCGCTTGAGCGAGATAAATTGTCGCCCAAAACTCTGAGCCCTCGCCTGGGTGAGAGGTCGACGTACCAATATTCTCACGTCCCTGGTTTTCTAGCCTGAGCGAGCCTATCTCGCTTGGGTGAGAAAACCAGACATTTTCACTGTTACACACACAGAACGCAATTCCTAACCATAAAACCATGCCAATACACAATTTGCTCATTACCAATTCACCCAATGTTACATTATTTACAACTCATCACAATTTGCTCCCCTAACCTGGTTCATTAGACTTTAAACAAGAAAGGATGATGGTTCTTCTTGCCCCAAAATTGACTTCTCTTGGTGCCCTTTAATTCCAGCCCTCTTGGTTCCCTTTTTGCACTCTTCACTCCCAAACCCGTGCTCCTCACTACCTTCTAGGTTTTAGACTCCAAAAACCCTCCCACTTGCTTGAATTTGCCCTTTTATATGGTCATTCAATTATGGTAATTAGTAAAAACGAAATTCTGATTCTTTTAAGTGTCTCTAAATTTCAGACCACCATTTCATTAGCAAAAATAAAGAGAGCAATTTCGTTTTTGAACACACACCCTTGAATTTCCAAAGTTAAGACACAACCAATTCAACCAAGGCATGTTTGTGTTAAATCCTCTAGTTATATAATTATGTTAGTATCCCACATAACCATGCAATTTAATGAAATTAATAATCAATCAAATCACACAATTGGCATACATAGGACTTGAACCCAAGTCCTGTCACACAAAGAAAGTACTCTCAACCACATAAGCTAGCACTTTTCCACGTCATGTCCCTCTGCATTAAATGCCTTAAAGGCTTCCATTACCCGCATTTATTAAATAACTTCCTAATTAACTCTTTAATTTTCCCGGGTCTTACATTACCCCCACCTTTAAAGATTTTTGTCCCCGAAAATAAGACTTACTAGGAAACAAGTGAGGATAGGATTGCCTCATGAGATCCTCCATTTCCCAGGTCATCTCCTGAGTATCCTCGTCCCAAAGCACTTTTACGATTTTGATCTCCTTCCCCAGCAGCTTTTTCACTTGCGAGTCAAGGATCCGCACTGGTGCAGTGTTCACCGTCAAGTCTTCCCGGATCTAAATATCGTTTGACTCTAGCACGTGAGATGGATCTGCTATGTATTTCCTCAGCTGAGAGACATGAAACATATTGTGCAGATTCGCCAAGTGCGGCGGCAGGGCGATCTCATTAGCTGTAGCGCCAATTCTCCTCAAAATCTGATAAGGCCCAACAAACCTCGGAGTTAACTTCCTTGATTTGATGGCCCTACCAATACCTGCCATCGGTGTCACTCTGAGGAATACATGGTCCCCAACTTCAAACTCTAGTGGCCGCCTCCTTTTATCTGCGTATGACTTCTGTTTGCTCTGAGTAGCCCTCATTCTCTCCTGAATTGTCTTGACTTTCTCAGAAGTCTGTTGCAGAAATTCTGGACCCAATACCAGGGATTCACCATCCTGGTTCTAACATAGCGGTGTACTGCATCGTCGCCCATACAAGGCCTCATATGGTGCCATACCTATACTAGAGTGGTAGTTGTTATTGTAGTGAATTCTACCAACGGAAGCACTTCACTCCGGCCCCCCATATGATCCAACACACAAGCTCTCAGTAAATCCTCCAATGACTGGGTCGTCCGCTCTGACTGCCCGTCAGCCTGTGGATGGTATGCAGAACTCATCCTCAACTAGGTCCCCAACGCTGCCTGCAAGGACTGCAGAAAACGAGATGTGAATCTCAGATCTCTATCTGATACTATGTTAGTTGGCACACCATGCAACCGGACCACTTCTCGAACATACAACTCTGCCAGCTTATCCAAGGACCACTTCTGATTAATGGCGAGAAAATGGGCACATTTCGTCAACTTGTCCACTATTACCCAGATTGAGTCATACCCTTTCGCAGATCTCGGTAAATGAGTCACAAAATCCATGACAATACTATCCCACTTCCACTGCAGAATATCTAACGGTTCTAGTGTACCCCTCGGTCGTTGGTGTTCAATCTTGGCTTTCTAACATACCAAACATGATGCCACGAAATCGGCCACATCAGTTTTCATCCCATTCCACCAAAAGGATTGCTTCAAGTCTTGATACATCTTAGTCATACCTAGGTGTATGCTAAGACGGCTTTTATGTCCTTCTTCCATAATTTGTTTCCTCAGCCTTCAATTTCCAGGTACACAAATTCTGTCGCGAAATCTCAGGATACCATCTGATCCCATCCTGTATTCCTTCCCTTTCTCAATCCCTATCTAGCTCACGAACTGTTGCAGCTCGGCATCATTCTTTTGCTGATCGCATATAGTCTCCAACACATCACTGGTTAGTGTCAGAACACTACACCTGATAGAATCTTCACTCAACTGCATACCTAGGTTCATATCCCTGAGCTTCTCAATAAATTCTAGCTCCTTCACCATCATTCCCGAGATATGCATGCTTTTCCGACTCAAGGCGTCCGCAACCACATTTGCTTTACCAGGGTGATAAAGCAACTCAAAATCATAGTCCTTGAGATACTCCATCCATCGCCGCTGCCTCATATTCAGCTCCTTCTGATCAAATAGGTATTTCAGGCTTTTATGATCACTGAAAACCTAAAACTGGGAGCCATACAAGTAGTGTCTCCATTTCTTAAGAGCAAACACTACAACGGCCAACTCCAAATCGTGGGTAGGGTAGTTCTTCTCATGCACCTTTAATTGCCTAGAGGCATAGGCCACTGACCTCTTGTCTTGCATCAATACACAACCCAAACCCTGATAAGATGTATCGCAGTATACTTCAAACTTTTTACTGGTATCTGGTATGGCGAGTACTGGGCTGTGGTCAACCTCCTCTTCATCTCTTCGAAGCACTCTTCGCATTTTTTAGTCCAAGAAAAGGGTTGGTCTTTTCTAGTGAGCTGAGTTAATGGACTCACCATCTTAGAAAACCCCTCCACAAATCTCCTGTAATACCCAGCCAGCCCCAAGAAGCTTATGACTTCTGTCACTGTGTGAGGCCTCTCCCACTTCAACATAGCCTCGATCTTACTCAGGTCTACTACAATGCCCTGTGAAGAGATAACGTGCCCCAAAAACTGTACCTCTTCTAACCAGAATTCACATTTGGACAGTTTGTCGTAGAGTTGATGTCCCCTCAACACTTCCAGTACAATCCTCAAGTGACCTGCATGCTCCTCCTTAGTCTGAGAGTAATGAGGATGTCATCTATAAACACCACCACAAATTTATCCAGATAGGGGCGAAAGATTCGATTCATATAATCCATAAAGATAGCTGGGGCATTAGTCACTCCGAAGGGCATCACAACATATTCATAATGCCCATACCTCGATCGGAAAGCTGTCTTCTGCACATCCTCTGGCTTGACCAAAATCTGATGATATCCAGACCTTAAGTCAATCTTAGAGAACACACCTGCCCCTCTCAGCTGATCGAGCAAGTCATCGATCCTCGACAATGGATACGTCTTCTTTATTGTTAGTTTGTTCAACTGCCGGTAATCCACACAAAGCCGAGAACTTCCATCCTTCTTTTTCACTAACAATACTGGAGCTCCCCACGGTGATGCACTGGGTCAGATGAATTTCTTCTCTAGCAAATCCTCGATTTACTTTTTCAACTCTGCTAATTCTGCCGGTGCCATTCTGTATGGAGCTGTTGACACTAGACCCGCTTCAGGGATTATATCAATGGAAAAGTCTACATCCCTGCTGGGTGGCAACTCAGGTATCTCATCTGGAAATACGTCGGCATATTCATCTACCACTAGTATCCGACTGATCTGCTCTTTAGTGCTTATCTTCTTCTCTTGGGCCACTAACACAAAACAAGTAGATCTTTTCTTCATCTCTTTTTTGGCCTCATGTGAGGTCACCAATTCTAACCCCTCAGTTTCTGGAAATACAATTCTGCGCCGTCCACAATCAATCACCACATGGTTAATAGACAGTCAGTCAATTCCCAGTATAACTTCCAATCCCTCCAAGGGCAAGCAAACGAGGTTCACCTTGAAGCGTCTGCCCTCTACCTCCATCAGACGATGGTGTCGAAACTATCAACTCGCATCCCATGTCATGAGGAGACAGTCCTAGTCTCTTCACACACTCAAGGGATATAAAGGAGTGTGAAGATCCTGAATCAAAAAGCACCAAAACACTGTTACCAAATAACAACAAATAGTCCAAGATAAGATTACCTGACCGGGTGACCTCAGTGGTGGTCATGGCAAAAACCCGGTCTGCTACTCTCGGCCTATCAGTCAAAGGTGGCTGAGACCGTGCTCCGGGTGTGGTCTTCTTATTAGGACATTTGTTAGCAAAATGTCCTGGCTGATCACAAGCATAGAACTTGCGAGTGCTCATGCTACTACCTCCACTGCTAGCTGGTCTAGTGTAGTCTCTCCTAAGCTGCTCTCCTCCACAGTTATAACACCTTAGTTTCTATGAGGATGTTGCTGGTCTATTGTAGGGATTCTTCTGTTGTCTACCCTCAGTGCTGCTCCTCTGTGTGCGGCTGACCCAATTGGGCCTCATCTCTAGTTGTTCCACACTTTTGGCCTGCTCGACCAAAACCGGAAACTCACGTACAGAAAGGGTGAGCTTATAAAAGATTAAATAACATATAATAACACAAAAATAACAATAGCACACCCTTTTATTCTATTCCAATTAATTCTTAGACCTCTCCCTAACTTCTTAAGGATTTACAACCTTCAATTCACTTAACATTGTTAGCCTTGGACTCAGGGTTTATGATGCTCGCACGAACCTGCCCGTTCATGGTCCTACTTCTACGAACCTCCCCACTCGTAGTCCTACTCTACGGACCTGCCTGCCCGTAGTCCAACACACGTGATCCATTAGTTACGTACCTCCCCGCACACAGCATCTCTCGAATGTGAGCCGAACCATATGAACCTACCTCGCCCATATCCTCACACATGAGTAACTGAATATGAACCTCCTCACTCATATCATCACGTGTTACATCAATCCATGAACCTACCCGCTCATGGCACAGCATCCCCTGATCCAAGTTTCGCCTCAATTACATCCAAACAACACACACACACAAACCATACATCTCGCTTAGGCAAGAAGCTCTAGCTTAAGCGATCATGCCTGACTCGCTTAAGCTAGCCTCCCTCGCCTGGGCGAGCCTGTGACAACAACAGAATACGCGAACTCGCTTAGGCGAGACCTTACTCGCTTAGGCGAGACCTTACTCGCTTAGGCGAGTCCCCCGCCCCCCATTCGCCTAACATCAACGCCCTCGCCTAGGCGGCGAGTTAAACACTCCACCAAAAACAAACGCGAGTTCTCGCTTAGGCGGAAACCCCTCACCTGGGCGAGATGCACCAACTCGAACACCACAACGCTCGATTTCTCGCTTAGGCGAGATGCACTCGCTTGAGCGAGATAAACTGTCACCCAAAACTCTAAGCCCTCGCCTGGGCGAGAGGTCGACGTACCAATATTCTCACGTCCCTGGTTTTCTAGCCTGAGCGAGCCTATCTCGCTTGGGCGAGAAAACCAGACATTTTCACTGTTACACACACAGAACGCAATTCCTAACCATAAAACCATGCCAATACACAATTTGCTCATTACCAATTCACCCAATGTTACATTATTTACAACTCATTCACTAGAACAGATTATAATTCCCCAATCCGACTCTCAAACCTGAGATGAGACCATACCCAATCATACATTAAAAAGAAACCCTTACCTTAAACATACTCCATTCAAGGGGTTAATCATACAGTGCACAAAAACCACAAGATTCCAAACCCAAACACATAGAGCACGAAAATTCAGGCACACCAGCAACATTTCACACAGTTTATTCGTGAAGATTAAAAATCAAAACAGAGAGCAATTTCGTTATGAACGGGATTTGAACACACACCCTTGAATTTCCAAAGTTAGGACACAACCAATTCAACCAAGGCATGTTTGTATTAAATCCTCTAATTAAATAATTATGTTAGTATCCCACATAACCATGCAATTTAATAAAATTAATAATCAATAAAATCACACAATTGGCATACACAGGACTCGAACCCAAGTCCTCTCACACAAACAAAGTATTGTCAACCACATGAGCTAGCACTTTTTCACGTCATGTCCTTCTGCATTAAATGCCTTAAAGGCTTCCATTACCCGCATTTATTAAATAAATTCCTCATTAACTCTTTAATTTTCCCGGGTCTTACAGGTGCCCCTGATATCGCTGTCGTTAGGCGATCAAATTACCACTACTTTAGCAACTTCAGTATTGCCAGTTTGTAGTGAACAAAATAGTTAGGGTTAAGATAACCCTGAGTCGTCTCACAACGAATACGGAATTGATCTCAAATATTTGATTCTTAAAAATGCAATTAAAACTAGCAACTATAAAAATAGGGGGGTTTTGATATGCAAAGAAAATGACACGGAAGATTGTAAACACAGTAATAGTAAATAGGTCAATTCCACTGCTTTTTCTAAATCAAATTCTTCATTGGTTATGTAGAGATTATTGTTAAATTAATTATTATTGTTGATTTACAAATAAATCAATGTAAAGACTCAATTCATTTGTTGGCATCCTCACTTTTAATCAAAGTACAGTCTCAATTAAAAGTGAGAATTGTTAGATTGTCCATAGTAAATTTAATCAAAGTACAGTCTCAATTAATTTTACTATGCCTAATCATGTCTATTCCTTTGTTTCTTTACCAAATAGAAAACTTAATTAATCAAAGTAAAGTCTTGACTAATTTTAGTTAAAGTAATTACCTCTAATTAAATTAAAGTCTCAATTATTGGCAAAAACTTATTTAATCAAATGAAAGTTTCTAAACAAAATCAAAGTAAAGTCTCAATTTAATTTAAAAACCTTTTAACTCATATGATTAGCATGCATGTAGATTTAAAATCATTATTTTCTATTCAATTAAGAAGCAAAGGACATAGATAAACAAAAACCACAACAATAATCAAAATAACAAAACATATAAATTCATCTAACCTCAGAATCCATTTAAGAAATTACAGTGGAATCAACCCTAAAAGCTTAGCCCTCCATGGCTTTGATGGAATACATGATAATATGATGAAAAGAAAATAAAAGAAAGAATGAGAGATGTGGTGGAGACGGTATCTGCCAAAACTAGAGAGTTCTAAGTGTCTAAGCTGTAAGTTCTAAATTGTCAGTCCCCCCGCTTCTGCTCCCTTAAGTCTCTTTATATAGGCTTCCACTGGACTTTGGGCTTTATCTGTCAGTTGCTAAAATCTTTTATTTTTATTTAATTAATTAGCAACTTAATTGCTGTCCAATTTCCAATTCTGCCCCTCTCATTTAACCATATTTGCAGTTTTGACCAGAGTTGACTGCTGACTTTGACCAGTTGACCAGAGTTGACCAGTTGACCAGAGTTGACCAGTTTGACTGTCCTATCAGATGCTGACACGTGGCAGTGTAGATTCTCTCTCCAGAATTAGGGTTTCACTCTCACACTCTTCTCCCTCCCTCGTGATGGCGGCTGTTGCCGTTTTCTGATGAGTGTGGTGGCTGCCATGGTTCGTTCTCGCTCATGGTGGCATGGACGGCGCTGCAATGCGTGAAGGAAGAAGATGTGCGGTGGTGTTCGCTGCTGTTGCGGACGGAGTTGCGTGTTCTGGCTCGCAGGTGGTGTGCGATGGCTGCGGAAGCTGCTGCCATGGTTGTGCGCGAGGAAGAAGAACTCGCTGGTGGCTCGCGCGTTTGCAGGTGCATTGGTGAAGATGGTGGTGGCGCCGCTGTGCGAACGAAGATGGTTGACAATGGAAGAAGATGGCGTCGCGATGATGGTGGCGCTGCGATGGTTCGCGCGACGGTGTGCGACGCGAAACGGTGAGGAAGATGGTGGCGCAAGGTGCAGAGATGGTGGAGGTTGGATGCGTGACGGAGCTGTTGGACGCGAGAAGAAGATGGCGTTGCTGTTCGTGGTGGCCGGCGAGTTGCAGTGGTGGCCGGCGAGGTTGGCGGCGGCGGCTGCCGTGAAGGGTGGAAGGAAAATTAGGGTTAGGGTTTCATGTGTGAGATGGAGGAGATGATGACGTGGCAAGATCTGAGTGGTCAATTTGGTGAGTGGAGGATTATGACACGTGGCAGCTTATGGTTGGCTAATTTTAAAAGGTGGGGATTGCCACATGGCATGATCTGGTTGAGTGGAGTTTAAATGGTAGGAGGGGTGCAACTTAGTGAAAACTGGGGGTGCAGAACAGGTTTTTGTGGTCCACTTGAGGGAGGAGTGTGCAAATAAAATATGGGGGTGCATTTAGCTCCTGATTTATTCTTTTCCAGAATTTCTTGATTTTGGATTTATTTTGTAACTTTGAATATTTTAAATCCACACTATTAATGACCAAAAATAAATTCCAGCTGCATTAACAAACGTTAGAATATCCAATAATATTTTATGCAACTAAAATCAATTTTTACGCCACTTTTACCAAACTTACTCAATAAATCCAATAATCATAAATCCTAATTAAATCAATCTTTAAGCACAGAAAATTCAATTAAATCCCCAAATTTAAATATTAAATGAGGGCAAAAATTTGAACTCATCAGCCCCATCTATATAATTTGGTAAGGATTCAAGGTAAGGTTGCATCCTGACGCTCTAAGGAGTCAGTTAGTCTCACGTAGAGCAGACTAACTCTTGTGGTGACAGTAGCAGGAGGCCGGAAACTTACTAAGGGTTAACCTTGTGTGTGGGGGATTGAGACATTGTAACACTTGTAACACTTAGCTCAGGGGTGAGCAGAGAAATCCACCACAAGTGCAAGCATTTGTTGAATCCGACTAAATTACATATATCCGAATGAGTCGAGTCGAGTCTTAGTGTATTGTTTGGAAGGTCATAACACGTTTGCATGATGTATGTATATTTGACTGTGAAAGTATATCTGATTGCATGATAAAACTACTTTTGGCTCTAGCTTACCCTTTTGTTTGTTTGTTGTGTGTTTTATATGTGCGATTCTTCTCTTTTTGCAATGATCATCAACTTGTTGATGTGAGTAGATACGAGAACTACCCATGGTCATCAGGGTGATGGAGGTTCCGCTGCTTAGTCGACTGGACTTGGGCTCTGCTCTTTATGTCTTTTGTTAGGGCTATGACCCATGTATTTTATGGATTAGTACTATGTTTCTAGTTACATTAGACCTTGTACCTTGTCTTGTATTGGCATCATGGTGCGCCTCAAGATCATGGTCAGTCTAGTGAAAGTTATCTAGGATCGGAGGACAAGTGACTCTACGTGGGAGTTAGAGGAGGATATGAGAAAATCACACCCGCATCTTTTTACCTGGTAAGTTTTTATTTTCGAGGTCGAAAATTTTGTTGTTGGGGAGAATGTAAGGTCCACTTTCTACTATGCCCTAAATTGTAAAGGGCTGCCCCAAATCGTTTGGGCCTAGGGCTGGCCCAAAGCAAGTCCAAACCTAATCTGCCCTAACACTCTCACCTTTACTCATTTCACATAAACAAAGCCGTCTTTCTCTCAATCTTTCCAAAAGAGCTCTACTAGGGTTTGCTCCTCCGTCCCGTTCAAGTTAGTTCAACTCTGTTCTTCCCTCACGTAAGTTGATTCGCTAACCACACTTTCCTTATTTCTGACTCTATTATCGTTATTCTAGCTAGGATGCACCTTAGTAACCCGATTTGAATCTATTATGCCATATTTCTAGTTCGCGAATCTGCTCCGAGGTCTGTCGTATTCACTAGCTTGGTGGTCGGGGTTTTCTGCTAGCTATTTCCAGGTAAGGGAAGCTAGAACCCTTTTGTCTTGTGTGATTTTGGTTTGTACTATTCTTGGTTTCATGATTTTGAGTTGTGTACTGGTGTGGATACCTAGATTTGTTTGGTTATTTTGTTTGGCATATGTATGTGGCTGATGTAGGTGCGAACAGTGGCGAGGGCTGATAATCTCGCCCAAGCGAGCTTGCCTTGCCTAGGCGAGATGAGCAGAGACTCGCCCAGGCCTTTTCACGCGAGTGGTCGCCCAGGCGACCAACTCAGTTTTGAGCGAGTGAGCGTCTCGCTCAAGCGAGAGGAGTCTCACTTAAGCTAGAATGCGCAGAGGCCATTGTTCCTGTGTGTCGAGCTCTCGCCTAGGTGATGGGAGCTCGCCTGAGCGAGCGACCCTCTCGCTTGAGCAAGACCCTTCGGCCTAAGCGAAGAGCTAGGCGAGAGTGTGTCCTGGTTTGATACTTTCTCTGTTCTTGGATGCTTGACATGTATTTGATTGGATTATTATATAATGGCATGAGGTGAATGAATATGCATGAGCGAGGGGTGTATGAGTTGTGAATGATGAATTTGGATAATTCTTGGCATGTAATGAACATGAAATGGTTGGTTATGAAAGTGGCATGGTATTGATATGAGATAAAATTCTAAATTCATGGATGGAGGATGATGAGTTGGTATGAGTTTGATCTGGAATATAAAAAGGGGTTGGTTATAAAGGTTGACATGAGATGTACATGCATGGTAATTATTACTTGGTTGTTTGAATATGATTGGTATGTGGTTAGTACGTAATTCCTTGAAACCTCTAGGTGGGATTTTAGGGTCGTGCTTCAGTAGTCGGGACATAATTCCATGACCTCTATTAGTTGGAGTTCATGGTGGTGCCCCATCTATATAATTTGGTAAGGATTCAAAGTAAGGTTACATCCTGACGCTCTAAGGAGTCAGTTAGTCTCACGTAGAGCGGACTAACTCTTGTGATGAGAGTAGCAAGAGGCCCGAAACTCACTAAGGGCTAACCTTGTGTGTTGGGGATTGAGATATTGTAATCTTTGTAACACTTAGCTCGGGGGTGAGCAGGGAAATCCACCACAAGTGCAAGCATTTGTTGAATCCGACTAAATTATACATAACTGGATGAGTCGAGTCGAGTCTTAGTGTATTGTTTGGAAGGTCATAACATGCTTGGATGATGTATGTATATTTGACTGTGAAAGTATATCTGATTGCATGATAAAACTACTTTTGGCTCTAACTTACCCTTCTGTTTGTTTGCTGTGTGTTCTATATGTGCGGTTCTTCTCTTTTTGCAATGATCATCAACTTGTTGATGTGAGCATATACGAGAACTACCCGTGGTCATCAGGGTGATGGAGGTTCCGCTGCTTAGTCGACTGGACTTGGGCTCTGCTCTTTATGTCTTTTGTTAGGGCTATGGCCCATGTATTTTATTGATTAGTACTGTGTTTCTGGTTACATTAGACCTTGTACCTTGTCTTGCATTGACATCATGGTGTGCCTCAGGATTTACCTTTTATAACTTTTGGACATCTTTAAGGAGTGGGTCTTTACTCCGTATCTTTGCTCGTATTATTATATTGTATGACATGTCATTTAAGTAAGTTTATTTATTAAATGAGACGTTATAATTATTATTATTATAATACTAATATTTGTTATAATTTTACTACTATCATTATAAATAATATTTATAATAATAATATTATAGTTGAAATCATAAATAAATTAAAAAATAAAAACAAATTGACTTTTGTAGGATTTGAACCCGGGTTCTTTTGTACTAGAGTTTTAAAATGACGAAAAAACTCATTTTTATGACACGTGTCAATGAAAGAAATTGGGTAATGTAGTAATTTTGATAGTATCTTCTTTATGTAATAGATAAAGTTGGTTTAAGGGACATTTTTTACTGACAATTGTTTATGGCAGCTAATCATTGTAATTCTTGTAGTGAGACAAATTAGTATAGAAAATCAATATATTATTCTCATCCTCTCTATATTTATATATTGCATGCTACTTACATTGGCACTAGCATTAAAAGAGAGTTGTTAAGTAAACATTTACTTAAAATATCTATACAACCAGTTAAGTGTTAAAGTTCCAACATGAGGCTAAACCATAATTTAACTTATCGCTCAGTCTTTTCGTTAAACTATCGTCTAAATATCATTAATAAGATGATATTTAGGAAAAATGGCAGAAAGTTTTCAAAACATAATTCAATTTCTTTAAACTTGTTTTTCCTTCTTTTTACAAAAACAAAAATATAATCAGATATTTAATAAAGAATGAAAGTCAATATGGTCGGCAAGGACCTTTAATCCTTGACGGCAAATGATGCTGAATGATGCAAATATTCTACGTACTTCAGTCATAATATATTAAAATAATAAGAGAAAATAGAAAACTATGCCTAATTTCAAAATCAGTGCAACTATTAATTCATTATCTTAAATACAGATTGAAAATAATTGAAGCCTAGTATTGTGTCTTCGAATATTTTAATTATTAATTTAATTTAACATATGCATCATTGAGTCTTACGAAGAAAATAAGCAAACGGAAAACTGAAGGCAAAAAAGAGAGGGGAGTAGGTAGTTTTGCTCAAATGATGTGTGAAAAAATAGAAGATATTATTGGTTACACTCATAATTTAAGCTCTCACAAATGAGTGCCGAAGATAGTAGAAACAAGTTTGCATGAATTATCTTATCCAGAAAAATTACATTTTCTAGTTATTCTAATTCCATAGTCGATTATTTAATTTTTATTATTAGTTTAATGATGAAAATTATTACTACTAAATAATTATTAATAAAAAGTAAAACTATTTATTACCATTTTTTGGGTTAAATATGTTTTTGGTCCCTTAACTTTCAGTGAATTTTGTAATTAGTCCATTTTGAAACTTTGAACCAATTTAGTCCTTCATCTTTTGAAATACGTGGATTTAGTCCTTTTAATCAAATTTTGTTAAGTTTAGTTGACATTTCAAGCGCGTTTCACAATTGTATTTGACTTAACATTAAAGCAAAAATGTGTCAAACAGTATAAACAACTCAAATACAATTCTAAAATGCGTACGAAACATCAAATAAACCTAACAAAATTTGATTAAAAGGACTAAATCCACATATTCCGAGAGATGAAGGACTAAATTGGTCCAAAGTTTCAAAATAGACTAATTCCAAAATTCATCGAAAGTTAAGGGACCAAAAACATATTTAACCCCCATTTTTTTAATTAAAAAACTACGTTATTTTTTTTTTCTTTTCTTCTCTTTTACATCTCCTGTATTTCCTTCCTATTTACCAATAAACAAAAATTGAAATTAATGTTTTTTGCATAAATAAAAACTTATTTTCCAAATGTAGTTTTCATATATTTATTATATTTTTATACTATTCTTTTTAACCTTTCCTCCAATACTTTCTAATTTATGATTTCTATCTATTGGTTGTTTAAAAAATGTGAAAATGTATAAAATTGAATTTTACAAAAAAGAAACCACTAATTTTATGTATTTCTTAAAAGATTTATCTTAAACTTCTGACATAAAGATGTTATATTAAAACTATTCCATATTAATTATTATTATTGTATCAGGACGTGGGTTAGGCTGTGGGGTGGGGTTGGCGATGGTGGCTGCATAGTCGTTGCAGAATTTGGTGTGGAGGGTTTGCATTTCCTCCATGCGGACATAGTCAGCTGCATGTAACTTGAGTTCGTGCATGGAGGCGGGTGGGTGGAGATAGACGTTGTTGGCGAAGGGGCCGGGTTGTAAGGTAAGGGCCATGCACTGGAGGATCATCTCCTGATTGAGGTGTGGTGTACGAAGAGCTGCCTTACTGAAGCGATCTATGAACACTTTGAGTGGTTCATTTTGTTCTTGTCTGATGCCAAGGAGGGATATGGTGGTAGTTTGGTGCGGGCGGCTGCCGGCAAAATAGGTGGAGAACATGTGGGAGAGGACGTCGAAACTATCGATGGAGTAAGGCGGAAGGGTTGTGAACCATTCTAGGGCAGGGCCCTTGAGGGTGGTGGGGAAGGCTTTGCAGAAGACTGCGTCTTGGGATGTGTACAGGGCAACATGGGTGATGTAGACTTTAAGGTGCTCGTCAGGGTCAGTTTCGCCAGTATAGCGATCCAGGGTGAAAGGTTCCCACTGGGACGAAAGAGGGGTGTTGGCGATAAAGTCAGTGAAGGGGTGACGACGTCTGGACTGGTGGGGGGGAGCAGGTGAGGTGGGATGGGATGGTTGATCATAGTGGGGAAAGTGGAGGTTAGGTTGTGAGGGGGGATGTGGGTTGTCGGAAGGTATTGTGGGTTGTATGGTGGAATATGTGTGGTGTGTAGGGTGGTGGGTATGTTGTAGGGGATCTGGGTGGTAGGGAGGGAGCGGCAGGGGTTGGGGGTGCAGTGAGCCCCGGTTGAGTAGATGGGAAGTGAGGGGGATGGGTAGAGGGAATGGGTGTTTGTTGAGTGGTGGTGAAGGTGTGAGGGGTGGGGTTGTACTCGCTTTCTTCCTCTGTGGGCTGGAAGGCCGGAGACTTCGCAGCTTCAGAGGTTTCCTTGGCTTTTCCCTTCAGATTGGGATCAGCTTCGATCCTTCGCCTCAGGCGAGAGTTCTCTTGTCGTAGTGCCTCCATTTCGTCAGCGCTGCGTTTCTTCAAATCTGCAAGTTCTTGTTGCATCTTTCCTTGACCGTCTAGGATGGCGGCCAGATCATGGGTGATGCCTGGAGGTCCAGAGGGACCAACATCCGCCTGCTTGTTCACTCCAGCTTTGCTATGGGTGGAAACCATTTTCAGAGAAAAACGGGTACTAAAGGTGTTCGTCTCGTGCCCCACGGTGGGCGCCAATTGTTCCTACAGAGAACAAATAAGATGAGCACAAGCGTCACCTTACCATGTAGTCCGCTATCTCCTCAGTTGGCCTCTCCCCGGTTGATGCATGTCAGCTTGAACCCAGGAGGGGTTACCTGCAGAAGAGTCTCCGAAGCTCAAGTAAGTCAAAGCTCTCAAAAGGTCAAATAAGTGATTAATGAATGCGTACCTTTAATTATTGGGGTCCACGTGTATTTATAGAGCATTAATGATGCATGATTACCTCATGGGCCAGGCCTTGACTTGGGCTCTAGCTTGGGCCATGAGTGGGCTTGGGCCCTTAAGACCTATTGAATGCGGGGGCTTCTATTTTCGCTAAGTTTATTGGAGTTGTCGGCCTGGGCTTTAATCTTATCGGGTCCGCTAGAGTAGCCAGCCTGGACCGGCTACCTATCTAAGGTTACATGAGGTGTAGGTCATTCTTTTAGATGCATAGGTTAAAACCGGTACAAGTTAGGCTGACTCGGCCTAGGCTGAATACTTGGCTGCCTTGATACATTGTTTACTTATTTGGTCGAGTTTGGTTAGGTGTGGTACACCAGTCCCCCAGCCTTGTCCGATATGAGTTGTCGGTCAAGGATGATATGTGTTGGTATGCTAGTGGAACCGGCTAGGTGTGATACACCTAATATATAACATTATCACGTTTTTTAAGAAGTGATAAAAAAATGTTATTACTTTGAGTATGTCCATGTTGATATTGCTATCTATTTAATGCACCCTTCATAATAACATCACAATGACACTATTTTAGATCAATACATTACCCTCAAATATTTATTGCATAAATACAGATAAAAAAAAAAGAATGTTGACCATCATGATAAAAAAATGTTCCTCTATATCCAATAATTTGGTTGCATTGAAAAATTTTACGAGATTCGAGCCTTATAGAATAAAAAACTATTTAACAAAAATAAAGTCTACAACATAATTTAAATTTTATTTCTATTCTCATCCACTCCTAGTGATGCCGTAAAGTAACAGGTATTATTTATTTGTGGTAGGAAATTTCAGTTTGTACCATTTGCGTGCTTAGTTTGACCTTTCAGCATAGTCGTTGACTTCAATTATGGAATGTGTGGTTTGTGCTTCTTCTGCTGATTCTGCTTGTTCTTCTTCATCAAAATCGAAAACCCATTGGAGATACGATGTGTTTCTCAACTTCAGAGGAGGAGACACTCGCAGCACCTTCGTATCTCATCTCCACAGCGGGCTCTCGAACGCGGGAGTCCACACTTTCATCGATGTGGGACTTTAGAAGGGACAGAACCTTGGGCCAGAGCTTCTGCGAGCAATTGAAGGCTCTCAGATAGCAATAGTTGTTTTCTCAAAAAATTACGCGGAATCAAGTTGGTGCCTTGAGGAGTTGGCAAAAATTTCAGAATGTCACAGAACTCATGGGCAAGTGGTTGTGCCGATATTTTACGACGTTGATCCATCGGTTGTGCGCAGACAAACGGGTGATTTTGGAAAAGCGATGGAAGCAGTTGCTGTCAGAACGTTCTCTGGTAAGACGTTGCTAGACTCGTTGGTAAGATGGAGCGATTCACTCAACCAGGTTGCAAATATTACTGGTTGGGATATGAGGCAATGCAGGTAACTCAAATTTTTTTTTTCATTTTCTTCTATGAGATGTTCTCATATTATTAATATGATAAATTATAGTATATATAATATATAACTGTATGTAAATTTAAATTTTATTTTCCAAAATTGTATCGTGTTATGCTGTATTAATATATAGGCTTGATTAATTTCAATTCTCACATAATTTTTTTCTATTTTTAAATAAGTATTTATTGGGCTTTTTCTTTATTTGTTAAATATTTCAAATTTTTATATTTTTCGATTTAATCCCTAAAGTTTTATCTTTTTAATTAAATGAATGATTTGACTGTTTTTCCATTTGATTATCTTGCTAAATCGTCTTTTGTTTCAGATATGAAAGTAGCGCTAAACTGATAATTTAAGGTTTAATTAGTCGGATATTACCCACTTTTATTTGAATGTGTCAATTTGATATATGTTTCTAAAAATGTGTCAACTGAGTCACAACTTTTGAAAAGATGTTAATTGAAAATGTTTTATATCTTGCTCTTCATAATACTCCATGAACTTTGCTGATGTGAATTCTCCTCCCTTGTTAGACCGCACTGCTTTAATTTATTCATCGGTCTCTTTCTCCACCATCAACCTGAACTTGTTGAATGCCTCAAATGCTTTTGATTTCTTCAATAAGAAATGCATCCAGGCCTTTCATAAAGCCTTTTTGTCGCCAAAAATACTTAGTCAAATTCAATTTTCCCTTAAAAACGCAATATAGGGAGAACTTTGGGAATCAATTTATGGACATGGCTTAAGTCAAGTGCAATGTTTGTACTTGAATTGTGGTGGAAAAAATTATTCAAAATCAACACTTAAAAACAAAAAGCTCAAAATCATCAAATGCAAAAAATGCTATGAACTATGCATGAATATGAGACATGTAAGGCACAAAATGGTAGGAAATGATGAATTAGCTAATCATAAATGCTCAAAACATGTTTAATGATCAAAACTAGGCTAATGCAATGGTTAAATTGGTCCAAATTCATCAAACTCGAAATATGCCCAAAATCAAGAACATGTTCATTAACAAAGTGCATGGTAGCTCAAAATGGGATCTTTTGATGATATTATTGAAAATTTAATGATGCAGAATGATTATAAATTATCTCAATTGAATCTAGAAACTAGAATTACTCAATTTGGTGCACTACCAACAAAGTTCCCAATTTCATGAACCCTAATTCCCAATTTCAATTTACACCAACAATGACTGCAATCACAAAACCACGAAATTATGCAGAAACGAAATTGAAGAAGATGTAGAAATTCAAATTTGGCGATCCATGGAAGGAAACGCAAAATTGACGATTTGAATAGCTTGGGGAACATTAAAGGATGGTGAATGAAGTTCAAGAACAAATCAAGAAGCTTAAATCACGTGAAATTCGAATGAAATCGTGTTTCTGTGTTGAACATGAACGAGAAAAATCCAGAAAAATGTGAATTGATGAAATGGTGATGGAATTGGGTGTGTGATGGTTCGAATAGCTTGGAAATCATCCCAGGAGTGTCCACAAATTTACGGAACTCAAGATGATTACGAAACAAGTGAGAAATTCAATGGAATAGTAACTAGAGGTATGTGTGTAAAGTGGTGGATTGAGAAGAACTCGAAATTGTAGCAAAAGTGCAATGAAGTAGAGAAACATGAGTGAAATCAGCTTGGGTACTACCATTGGTATTAAACCCAACCCATTCATCTTGTTTTCTCTGAAACAATGATGTATAGAGGTCTTTTTGACACACCAATTCATAGGCTTGGTTCTAGAACCTAAATTCGGTAAGATAGGGTGGAGTTCAAGCTCAAAAAGTGGTAGCCAAATTGGTGGTTTAATGGAAAATGATGATGAACATTATGAAACCATAGACCAAATGAATATTACTGAAATTTTCATTCATTGAAGCTCAAATCCATATTACAATACCAAAAAATGAGTATAAGGAGTTGCCTCAACCTTCCTCTCACTAAGATTTGAGCTATCCAAGCTTCCAAAGGCAAAAATGGAGTGAAAATGGGTATTGGAAGCTTCCTCTCACTAAGATTTGACTCTTAACACTAGGTTTGACTAACCTAAGACCCTAGGACACCAA
This sequence comes from Vigna unguiculata, assembly GCF_037176805.1. Classification (NCBI taxonomy): domain Eukaryota; kingdom Viridiplantae; phylum Streptophyta; class Magnoliopsida; order Fabales; family Fabaceae; genus Vigna; species Vigna unguiculata. The sequence continues at coordinate 19,946,137 of NC_140801.1, forward strand.
TAATGATGCAACCACACTCAAATGATGTTTAAAAATACTCTACAAACACTAATTCTATGAAAATACGAAAATGGCCTTGAGTGAGGAATCTAACCTAATATGCTCAAATTACTATTCTAGAATGGAACAATGAACACTTTTACTAATGAAAACTAACAAAATTCAAGACACATCAGCAATTTTAGAGAAATCGTCTTTGAATGAAATGAAATATTTCTTACCACTAAACTAAGTAGGAGAAATTGGTCCCCACAGGTTGGTATGAATTAGGCCAAGCTACTCTTCTACCCTTACCCAAGGGAGTTTGGAAATCTAGTCCTCATATGTTTTCCGAGTACACACTCTTCACAAAAATTCTTCTCAAACTCTACGCCATGCCAATTCTACTGCCTAGTTTGATTTGTGCTATCTTCAACATCTCCTCGACCACATCAACCTCGTCCTCGGCCACCTCAACCCTGAGTATTCCAAGTTTCATTCAAATCAAGTTGCCCCTATAGTGCTTGGTAAAGAGGTTTCTTCTTCTTCCTTCTCCTTTGTTCATGAGCCTCATGTGACCCAACAAGTTCTTCCACTTAGAGAACTGACATGTCCTTTGACTCCTCGATGGCGCATATGATGCTCTCTAAATCATCTTTTAGTGATCTCAAGATTTTCTCCACATGCATCACTCTTCATCCCTGCCGAGTTGGTTGGCTACCTTCTCTACTTGAGTTATGTACTCGGTTACCTGCTCTTTGTCCTCCATCTTCAGGTATTCAAACTCTCCTCTGAGCTTGTAGCTAGACTTGTTTGACGCAATCATTCCCTCTGTATGCAACCTCCGGAATATCCCATGCTTCTTCTAAAGATGCAACACTTGCAATCTTCTCGAATAAGACTCGTCCACGCATTGTACAAGAAGTACAAGGCTGATTTGTCTTTCATTCACGTCTTTTTCAATGCGGTAATCTGGGCCACCGCCTGATTTGTGTCCTCCACAAGTTCTTGGTACTCGCTCTCCACTATATCTCTTATGTCTTGGGATCCTAGAAGGGTCTTCATTTGTAGACACCAATTATCATAATTGGTTTTCGTCGACAATTGTGACACAGTCATACCATTAACAACTTTTGCCATCTCTTTTTTTTCTCCCATAGCGGTCAAGCACAAACTTTTTTCTCATGCTATTTCACTCTCTCTCATTTCCACTCGGTACTTAGAACATGAGGCTCTGATACAACTTCATTGAAATAAACTCACACACCCGAGAACGAGAAGATGAGAATGAGACGCACACCATACAATATAAACTTTAACTTTAGTGCGTCATTTTTATTCAACTCGTGAGACCTTTAAATAGCCACTCACGGTGCACCAAAATAAGCACTTTTGCGTGAATATTACTTGAAATATTCAGCTATTTTAAAATAAAACAAATCTGATTTTGAATCTGATTTAATCTATTAAAATAAACTGCAACTAACTAAAATAAAAACTAACTGCCTATTATATTGCAAATAAAAACAATCTACTCAATTATCGAACAGTTTTCCACAGTCAATTAGTTTTTCTCCTGTTTTTGAACAGTGACTCGGTTTCCTTATTTGTTAAACTAGTCCTTCTACCCGTGCAACGCACGGGTATTTTTTATATGTAATAATTTTGGTCATAGCAATGGTTTTTTGGATATTTAATAATCTATATGATGATAATCTAATGTTTTAAAAACATGTTGACGTTTATCAATGGAATAGATCAATTTAGAATGTAATTAAAGTTGTATGTCAACTTAAGATTTGATTTCATTGAATATTGTCGTCAAGCACCAACAACAAAAATATACTAATACACTACTTTGTTAATATAAGAATTAAAAAAGAATAAATTACATACCTAGAATGTATCCTTTGGTATTGAAGTTCATAACTTCCTTTTGTACACAATGACTTCTTTGTTCAACTTTTTCAGTACAATGATTTTCCTACATGGCAGAAAATAACATAAATCAATTGATATATATTTATAACAGTTTTGAAATGAAGAATAAAATTGTAAATGACATACCTATAATTGATTTCTTTTCAAAGAGTTTCAAAAATTTCTTTGTACACAACGTTTTTACTTGTGTTTGTTACCTTTCCATCTTCATCCAATATAAGTATTTTCAATCCTCTCTTGGTTTTGACTCTAGAAATAGCAACATATAGTTGGCCATGTGTGAATACAGGTTGTGGAAGATAAAGGCCAACTCTAGAAAGCGTTTGTCCTTGACTTTTGTTAATCGTCATTGCAAAGCATAAAGATATCGGAAATTGTCTTCTTTGAAATTTGAAAGGCAACCCTGAATCAGATGGCACTAAATCCATTCTTGGTATAAAAATGCTGTCACCAATGTTTTTTCCAGTAATTACAGTTGCACATATTACATTCTTGCCTAAATGTTTGACTTGCAATCTTGTGCCATTGCATAAACCTTTTGCTTGATCAATGTTTCTCAAGAGCATAATTGGAACACCTGTTTTCAACTTCAGTTTATGATTTGGTATCCCTGAACATTTGATATCATTTAAAAATTCAGATGTAAACCATTCAGATTGCACTTCATCTTGTTCATCAGATTGGCAAGGTGTATCTGAACTTAAATAAGTCACCTCATCACCACCAATTAATGACAACATGAAATCATTTACTTGCTCTACAGAATCATTTGTTGGGCACAAAATTGCTCCATCATCAAAATAATTAGGATTCAACATGTTAACCACAAATTCAGGATAGACAAATTCAACCAATGACAATAAAGGTAAATCTGTGTTTGTAATCAGGATCTGTTCGGGAATTTCAACAATGCACTCACCATTCTCATTTAGATCCATTTTTGCGTCTCCAATCTTCAAAATCCAATCAGCAAATTCTTGAATATCATTGGCTGTTTCAGTACTTGATGTAGTACTTAATCTCATGTTCTTGGATAACTTTAGCACTTTACAACAATTCCATAACTCTGAATAGTTGATTGATGATTTTATGATATCAAATTTAGATCCTTTTTTGATAACTGGTAGAATTTGTCTAAAGTCACCTCCTAACACAACTGCTTTGCCACCAAATGGTTTGTCTTTATTGGCATCATCAACATTTCGCATAATATCTCTTAGTGTTCTATCAAATGCCTCAAAACACATTCTATTCATCATTGGTGCTTCATCCCAGATAATCAAACTGGTAGCCATAAGAAGTTTTGCCCTAAGACTACCTTGTGCTATGTTGCAAGTTGATTCTTCATTAATTAACAGTGGGATGCAAAAGGTAGAGTGTGCTGTTTTTCCACCAGGAAGTAATAAAGAAGCAATTCCACTTGATGCTACGTTCAAAACAATCATGCCTTTGCTTCTTAGACCAGCCGACAATGTCTTCCACATAAAAGTCTTACCTGTACCACCATAGCCATATAAGAAAAAGAATCCTCCCTTCTTTGAAAGAACTGCTGTCATGATATGCTGATATACATCAATTTGTTCATCATTGAGTGCTTTAAACAAACTGTCATGTTCTCTCGCCATATCTTGTTTATTATATTGCAGCTCATCAACAATAAATCTATTATTGAATGTATGTACATCTGAAAGATCAAGTTGAGGTAATGAAGGATAATCTTTCAAACTTCTACCATTTGACATTAGCATTTCCTCTATTTCCAGAAGACATAGTTTTTGTAATTCAGCAGTCTCAATTTGAAGACCTGCAAATACAGATATATAATAATCATATACATATATATAATATAATAATAAACAACTAAACTTGAGAAGATTTGTAAATAAGTAAAGAACAGAAAATACAGATTATCAATCTGTAAATTAATATTGTTTATAGTTTGAGAAGACCTGCAATAAGTGAATAAAACAATTAAAATTTATATGTATACGAAATTAAAAGAAAAATATGAAGTACCTGGTAAGTTCATCTCCTTCCTTTTTTGGTACAAAATTCCATCACATAAGATACTCCAAGTAGAATTCCAAACTATATCTGGTTTAGAAATTGTATTCATGGACAACAAAGTAACAAATAATCTTCTAAGTTGATACCCACAAGCAAATTCACTTGCTTCTTTGATTGCATCAATATATTCTTTGTCATCAGCCAACAATCCCAAAACATAGCAAGCTTCTTGGTACGTTTCATAATACTTTCCATCAATTGTCTTAATGCTTTCATAATCAATACAACCTTTTTGAATGGTCAGTAATATCCTCAAATAATAAAGTTCTCCAGACCCAGGAGGAATATAAGTAAGTCTACCAATGTTGTAGCCTTTCTTCCTTGGTTTCCATTCTTTTTCTTTGGCAAACCACACAAATTTACTTGGAAATTCTGAATAAGTCAATTGTTTTCCTTCCTGATAGACTTTGTTAGCCTCAAACCAAGCTAGAAACATTGTGTTAGCATTTTCGTATCTGTTGAACACCACATTAATATCATCATCATCTTTAAACAAAGCTGATTGTTGGCCAGGAAGATGAAAGGTCAATCTCTGAACAGGAGGCCATCTGTGATGGATGTCAAAAGCAAATATTCTCCAAGCAGCTTCACATGGTGATAGATACCTACAGTCGTAATACCTTTTGATCTCATCAATAATGGTTGATTTTTCAGACTGTGCAGAGTTGTTGCTTATTTTAAGAGTAGCTCTGTCCGGACCTTTGTTCACATATTTGAACAAATATTTGATTGAATTGGTCTTGTTGCAATACTCTGTATTGACGTGTGCTTGATACCTCATTAGAAGTGGTGGATTGTAGGGAACAACACTTCTATTGTCCAGCTTAATTCCATTCTTCTCAACAAATCTACCATTCTCAAGTCTTCTATAGCATGGATATCCGTCTTCGTCAATTGAAGTGGAAGATGTGAATTTTTTTGGATAAAATTTAGAACATCTTCCTTCCTTCATGCAAGGTGAATTATGTCTTGCAGGTCCGCATGGTCCATGAATCATGTAACTTGAGACAACTTTTTCCAATTTGGGGTACAGATCAGAATTTGGCAATTCAGCTGATATTACTTTATCAATATCAGTTGAATTCTTCAACTTGCTTTCTCCATCCAACCATAAAAGTATATGTGCATGAGGTAGACCTCTTTTTTGGAATTCTACTGTGTACATTCCTGCATATATAAATAAAAAGTAAATAGAGTTGTTAGAATTAAATTTAAGAGAAAATTATATAATGTATATAACTTCATATATAACATACCTGCAGTGCTTTTTCGAAAGAAGTCCTTTTTCTTAAAATCTGTCATCATTTCATCCAGCTTCATTTTGAACACTCTACATACAATATCAGGTCTATCCGAAGCTGATAAGCCTTTTGCTAAGACAAATTCTTTTATTTCACTCCAATTGACATTGCATGTTATAGTAATGAACAAATCAGGATATCCAAATTTTTTACAAATTGCCATAGCATCTTGACAATTGTTGAACATGTATCTGGTACCACCAGTGAAAGAAGCAGGCAAGACAATACGTCTTCCAATTAAAGAAGGATCTGTCTCTCCTCTATTAACAGCTTCTTGTAATCCATTAAGAATATCACAGCGAATTAACTTCTGATTCGCTCTGATGAATGACAACCTTTGCGCTTCAACCATTGTATAGCAATCCACCAGAAACTGTTGGAACAATCTGCATGCATTCACAATATTTCCTGCTTCTACAGCTCTTTGTTGTATTCTAAAGGCAATAAATTCTCGCAAAGAAATTCTAACTCTTACCCTGGATTTTGTTTTTGAATGACATTCTCTTATTGGTATATCCTCTTGATAACCATCTTCTCCATAGGGAAACATTAGAGGATATTGCAGTGGAATGAAAGCGGTGTGAGTTTCGTGCAGTCTGGTTAATTCACCAGAACATTTTTTGACCACTATATCTCTGCCTACATCCATATTGCCAAAATCACCAACTATAAGTGCAGCTATTTCATCACATGAAGGTGTATTGTAGACTCTAGGGTCTTTGTTTCTGCCTCTAAATAGTCTTAGCGTGAAATCTGATTCCATATGTTCCAGTGACAAATCTCTTACTCTTCTAAAAGTTTTCGCAAGAACATTGTGATTGTCAATCATTTGAATCAAATCAGCAACCAATGATTCATCTATTACAGATTCCTTTGTGTTTGAACTAAAAAATAATAAAGAGAAAGCATGTCAACACATATATTTAAATATTTCATATAATGAAATTATTTAATATATTGACTGACCTGAAATGGTTGACTCTGTTAGTCATTTCATTTCCGGTATCATATATGTAGAGCTGTGCAAACTTTGGCTTTGATCCATGCTCTGGCAATAAACTGCCAATACGGTGATAGTTCTGTCCATTCAGAATAAATTGTGGAGGAGCAGAACCATTGTTCATTGAATTATCAATCTTACCACCAATTGAAGTAAATGCAAACATGCTATTGTATACTCTTATGTTTTGTAAAAATGATTTGCTTCTCTGATCTTCACCATTTAACAAACCTTCAAGAAGATTAGGTGGTCTTTTTAATAGTGGAATTTGTACTTTTCCCTTTTGACAACACAATGAGAATTCAACTCCCTTAGATGTGTTACATTTTTCTGCTCTTTCTTCATACCAAAGTTGAGCTTTACAGTATTGGCATTCCAAGCAAGGTTCTCCAATATTGAGCAATTCTGAAAATCAATATAAAACATTAGAATGAAGCTGCGAAAATTTTAATCTGCAGTTATATACAATTGTGTTGGACATTATGTACCTTGTAACTCTCCTTTGCAATACAATTCGTTTGTAGTTGTAGTACTTGTATGATGTTCTTCAATATTAGTAACATGAAAACTAATTAATGATTTTAAAGGAATTTATATTAAAATCAAAAAGTTTAAAATCAGAATTACCATCATCTGTTATTGTTGCTGAATCATCGTTTGTTGTGTCTGAATTATTATGTTGTCTTGTTGTTTCATCATCAAGATTGAATCTGTTTTGAAGTGATTGTATGACTTGAAAAGGATATTTCACAGCTTTATTCTTAGAAACAGAATGCGACCCAGTTACAACATCTGATCTCCAACCTATGAAAAACAACAAAAAACAATTGTCCTACCTGCATTGGCATTGTGAGTATCAATCCAAATGTAATTACCTGCACTGGAATCGTTCTTATTTTGTCCATAATTTCTCTGACTGTTATTGTTAAAAGCTGGAGTCATTCAAAAACATTGATATAAAATCTAAAATTGTCATTTCAACATGTATATAACAAATTAAGAATAATGTACAAATATACCGAAAGGACTATGGTAAGTTAAAGTAGAAGTTGCAGATTGTGAAGTGATTTGTTGTTGAACTAAAGTACTTGAAAAACTTGAGAATTTGTTCACAGTTTCTGCATTGAAACCAAGGTTAGTTTAAAGTGGTACGGAATTAATATTGTTCATAAACAATGTTAATGTTAAGCATTGGAAGAACTTCACAACTGACCAATTTGACTGTGAAATAATGAATTCATATTGTGAAGGTTGTTGTTGTTGTTGTCAACATCTGGAAAAGGATTATTGTAGAAGCATTGATATTAAAGAAATGAAAAAAAAAACATCATTGATTAAGTTAAAAACATTCTTTAAAGATATAGATTAGAAAGAAAAGAACTTACTAATATCCAACTGTTGTAATGGATTCCTGTCTATATTTTGGTGAAATGATGTTTGTGATACAGTTGGTTTATCTGTGAGTCAAACAACAAAGATGATTGAGTATGCATCTGTGTTGTGAAGTTAAAATCCAAAACATAGCTATGGTTTGAGACGTATATATATATAAAAAGAAATTGTGAGATTTATTTACTTTGAGACGTATGGTTTGCAAATCTAGTTTTCTTTCTTGCATTCTCTTCTTTGTCATCTGCAACATAAAAAGACAAAGAAACATACAAATGCATCATTTCAAAATAAATGATTGATGAAGAATTAGAAAACATAAATGGATTAAGTATGATGTTAATGACTTACATGAATGTTGATGATTTTTTGTTTTCAACCTCTGTTGTAGCAGCAGTTTCCTTCTCAGCCTTGCATTTTTACAATCGTTATGCTCCATTACAGTACAGAAATGTTATGGAATAGTTTCAAAGGTTACAATGGAAGAAGCAAAAATAAAGGTAAGTTGACTCAATGGATGAAAAAGTGTTTACTGTTTTATTCCTATATTGGTGAATGTTTTTGTTAAACTTTTGGGTGTAGCTTGTACCTCTAATCACAATTGTGGAAACAGAAATATCTATAATTATAGTACGAAGCAGTTTTTTGAGAAGAGAAAAAGATAAAAATAGAAGACAAACATAAAAAACAGAAAGAGCATGCAGTACTGAGTGTTACTATATCAGAATCATTCATATATATAGCACTTATTTCAGAGTTGATTTGTTCTTGCAACTAAGAAAACATTTCCCTTTTATGTAGGTACAATCAGACGTTTTTTTGAGTCAGTACTATATATAGTAAAACAAAGACAACTTTTTCAAAGGAATTATGTACAATCTTAACATCATTATGTATAAAAATGATAACATACAGTTAGTGTACGCACATACTAAAGCAACATACATCCATACATATGATTATATACATTATAACTTTTCATTATTCCTCCAACTATATAGGTTTCAATTTCATCATATATATCTCATTTGAATTATAGAACAAAATAATTTTATTTCTGAATATGATACCATAACAGAGAAGCTTCAAAGAGATTTCATTGATAAGAAGGTAGAACTATACATATGCATTGCTGAAAATAAAAGAACTTGTAGGTTGAAAACTACATAAGTGGCAGAAATAAAAAAATAACTACTTATTGTAACTGTAAATTAAAAATTACAATATGTTAGCACTTTGACATTCTGATTGCTTTTGATGTGGTCCACCTCAAACACCAAGTCAATAGTTTGATGAAATCCATGAGCAGTACAAAATTCCTTCCAGCCACTTCCAATTTTGCTAGACTTCTTAGGATGATTTCTCAACAGTAGTTTGCACTTCACTGTTTTACGCGGTCCATAAAGATAAATGTATTTAAAACTTCCTTGACAAAGATAATTGCCAAAATCAGCTGGCAAATCCTAAAAAAGACATAAAGTATTAATGAAATTAGTATATGGATTAAATTTTAAAAATAATATCGAAATATGAATCAAAATATGATACAAACATCCATTTAGTAAATATTTAGTCTCACCAGATGGCTAGCATTGCATTGATTTGGATTCAGAAATATTTTGAAATGCAACTTCGGTCCATTGAAAAGGGGTTGATCTGCCTGAATTCTTTTAAGAAAACGTGCAATAGACAAAGGTTTGCATTTACTGGGAAAAATAGTGATGTGGAAGCAAGAATCACCAACATATCCAAAATAAATAGTGTGAAAATCGTGAAGATCATATATGTGCCTTAATTCAGTCCATCCTCCAATTAGCATTGGTTTTTGTAAATTCTTGTTATAAGCAACCACATGTCTATTGCCTTCTTCATCTCTTAAAGTCCATTGACGCTGAAGATCGTCATCATAAAGAATGGCGAATGCACGATCAACAAAACCAACAACCTCGAAAGACAGAATTTGTTTAACAAAAAATTGGATTAGTTAACGTTAAAAAGAGGATATTGTAAAAGAGAAGAAGAAATCCTTCTATGCAATAGAAAGAGTAGAAGAAATCTTGTAAAAGAAAATATGTCTGAAAAGTTTGACAATTAACTTACCTCGTCCTGAAGGTGAATAATAGAGAACTGGTACCTACTCATTGTATTAATAACATCATCTTCATTGAAGTTGTTTTCCATTTGGTTGGACTTTGAGAAAGATAGTACAGAAAAAGTTTGAAGAATGTATAATATCCTTGAACTGATCTTGCCGTGTAATGTTCATGGTAGAATGGAGATGAATATTTATTTATAGAAGACAAATGACAGATGAAAAGACCGGACGATTCCAAATAGATTCTTGAACAGTAATGTAATTATTACTGCATTGGAAAACTGGAAGAAGATAATAACAGAATAAAATATTAAAAATATATAACGTTATTAAAAATATATTAAATTATTCTATTACGCTACAAATATAACAATATAATATATGTAATATAAACCAATAACAAAATTCCAAAAATAAACTTCTGTAATGTATAATATTATACGTATAAATTTAATATTTCATTCCTACTTGTTGTATAAAAAAATATCCAATATATCGTCGAAGGTTTAAAACTTACTAATTAACAGAAGATAAGACAAAAAAAGTATTGAATAAAAAATGTATATGGCATCCAATTCTGTTGTCAAAACTTAAAATCTGTCAACAGATAATTCCTTTGCCATATTTATATTATTTATGAAAAGTAAATATTATGAAAAATAGACATTTAGAAATAATTTTATGAGAATAAATATAGATATGTTATTTATGAGTGGCTTCTTTTACACAAAAAAGAGGTTATTTACGACTTCCATTAAATGATGCTACAAAATGAAATCAATTTCAGCAAGTTTTGATGTAGCTGGTAGTAATCTTTGTTGACAAAAATTGAAAAATGTCAACAATATCTTCTGCACCAGCATATAAAATTATTTAAATTCTAAATAATTAAACTCAAAACCGCATAATATTGTTATCATGAAATTGAACATAGAAGTTGAGGTTCAGATGAAATTAAAGATAAAATTTAACATAGTAGTGGATGTTCAGAGGAATTTAAAGACAACAAATAACGTAGACATATTACATCCCCAAAATGAAAGTCATAAAAATAATAGTCTTGGAATAGAATAACTAAAAGTGGATCTCAAATCGCTGATTTTTCCTTCTTAATATTTCTTTTTAAAAGCTTCAATGGAACATTGTCTTCTTCGATGGATTCAAGTGATGCAGTCTTCTTTCCAGATTCTCTCTTATGTGAACTGCTAGCATCATCGTTGGTTGGATTATCTTGGATTAGTTCAGGTGATTGGGATCCAGCCTCAATTGTTTCTTTAGTAAATCGGACTAATAAATCCTACAGTATTAAAAGTAAATTTATTAAAACAAAATCGACATACCAAAATGAACACACTATTACAATTAATAAAGAAATCATTGATTTTAAAAACATTAATATCAGTTGTATACCTCTGAAATATTAACGGTGGACTCATTCACTATACGCAATTTTTCCCTGCTAAACTCACCATTCCCAGCATAAACATCCTTCAAATAGGTACAAATAATGAGATGATAGTAAAGAAAAAGATGACTACATTATAAGATATTATAATGTAATTAATATTATCTTAAATTACATCTTACCACAGATTTCAACGAAGAATCATTGAATTTGTCAATGATATCATCATCAACACATATTTTCTTCACTCTGAAAGACTGTTCAAGTTTGAAATTCTGATCGTTCCTACTTTCCACTTTAAAAAGCAGACTTCTATCAACTAACTCATCAAACTGCTTAGGCAAATTTCCAGAAGAATTCATCTACAAAAAAATAATAATTAAACATTGTGTAATTAAATATATAAGTGGACATATTGAAGAGTATACCTTATCATGAGCGTCTAACATATCAGCACAAGTTTTTTTGAAAAGGGTAGTTGCATCCCTATCAAAGAGGACAAATGTGGTTGAATCGGAAGAGTCCATAACTCGGATCTTAATCCTATATCTGAAAATTGATAAATAAATTTCATCAACTTGATAAATAAATGTTACCATGTTTGAAATTGACATTAATATTAAAAAACAATTCGTTAACCTTGGAAAGACTTTTATAACATGCTTGTTACACTTTTCACAAAAGAACATCTTGGAATCTGGATAAACAGCTTTGTTGCACACACAAGCAGTATACCACCAGTCATCGTCAACCAAGATATGCTTAATTGTTCCAAACAATATGAAAGTGGAGACCTTTCAATATAAAAAACATTAATGAATGTATTATTGTGAATAAGAAAAATTGCACAATGATACAAAAATATATTCTAACCTCTTTACAATCTTTTAGACCTTGAATGTTGGTTCTAGGTGTAAGTGTTAAAAAGTCCTCTTCCACAGTATTTTTTGAAGTCTGAGAAAGTTGCGTTAATCCTTGAGAGGGAGATTCATTGTTCTCAAACATTCTGTGCAAAAGGAAATATAGTTATACTCATAAAAATTAAATATATCATTGAATGTATGTATATCTGAAATATCAAGTTCACGCAATCAAGGATAATTTGCATTACAAAGTAAAGAAAATATAGTGTATGTCATATATGAAATATCAGATACACTATATTTTGAAATATAAAATTCCAATCAAAATTACCTTGATTTAAGTTCAGATGCTTCCTTGAAGTTAACATTGTACTTAATACGGGTGCAGAACTTACAATTTTGAACTTGAACCTTATCTATATTTAAAAATATAGTCTATGTGAGAGTAACATGGAATAAGTAGTAGAAACTACTTTGTAAAAGTAATAAGTAAATTTTACCTTGAAAAGTTTTGACTTTGGCAAATTCTATACTTACAGCAGTATTTTGAACTTCTCCACTCGAAAGAAATACATTCAGTTCATCCACATAAATACCAAACAAAGTACACTCTATTCGAAACCTAAAAATTAAAGTGCAATATAATGTGATGTAGTTATTTGGAAAGAAATATAAAAGGAATTTAATATAGTATAGATATACAATACCCATCGGCTTCTAGTGCTATGACATTTAATTTTGTTGTCTTTCCATCAACTTGCAATTCTCTTTCAGTCCCCACTCCGACCAGTAATCCCAAAATATCTATAATCCATTGTATGTGTTAAATCAGATACTTTAACAAAAAATGTTTATTAAGAAATAAATTAATAGTTACAGAACTAAAAAGATTTACTTACCAACCAAATAATCAGTATCAAATGCAGAGGTTGTCAATAAAGACAAAGGTGTGTATTGTGGTTTAATATCAGGAACCAAATCAACATTAACCAAAGAAACTTTTGTACCAAACTGGAAATTTATCTTATAAGGGTGGTGTGTTGTTCTGTAAATTCCAGAATTCGGAGCAACACTGAAGTTTTGTATGGCATAAACATGGCCTTCAGAAATGTCATTTTGAAATTTGTAAATTAGAGTACGTCTAATTGAAGCATGTATTTTAGAACCCTGAAACACATAAAATGAACATTTAGCAGGTGTAATGGAAAGTAGGTGTAATGGAAGAATTTAAAGAATAACAATAATAATAACCTCTTTGTCTTGAATAACGAACTCCATGGAAAAAGGACACCTCTGTTTAGTGAAATCAGGAACAAACCATGAACGAATGACCCTAGCGATAATATTCCAATTTTCCTTCTGGGGGCTTACTTGGCTTATGCTCTGGCTTTGGTTTGGAACTTCACAGAGAGACATGTTGAACTCAGAAGAACAATATTGAAAAGTGAAAAGTAAAAAAGACCGGATTAGATTGGAGACATATTTATAAGGAACTAATAAGACAAAATTGTTATGCATACAACTAAAGTAAATAAATACCAAAAAAAGGTTGAAATAATACCTTACTTATCAGATTGTATTTTTTATTAGTGAAAGGAGAGTAAAAGAAGTTAAACGATTAATCAAGACGTGGATATGGAAATTTTTGAAATGGTAGAAGAAAGCAAAAAGTAGAATATATTCAAATAAGGACTCTTGAAACATGGTGTACAAACGTTTAGACAGAAGTCATGGGAATATATATTGGTCAACCCTGCAAATAACATCTATTGATGTTAGAAGGAATAAAGTATTGATATTCATTTATTGAAAGGTTTCATAGTAAAGGAAAATTCAGAGAAAAGCATTCTGATGAAAATAAAGCATGAAGCACATTAGCTGAAAGTGAATAAAAAAAGGGTTGCCGTGATGGAGTAACCAAAAAACAATTAAGCAAAAAACTGCATATACATGCATACATGCTGGTTTGTTATGCATTCACGAAAGAGGAAATGTAGAGAAAAGTGATACCAAACGATAATGTCTTAGACGAAATTTCAGAACTGCAAATGTCATATCATTTCGTCTGTAAAGCAAGACTACTATATTTGTACATAAAACAAATGAAGTACATACCTGTCATGACTGGAAACGTTAATGGCTTGTAAGAATACGTTAATGTATGTGAAACGTCTTGTGGATGAAGAAACTGTGTTCGATCTGTACAAAAAGACAAATAAAAGTATGGTGCAGAAGAGAAACAATCTTCTAAGAGAAGGAACTTTGTTTGAATCTTCTAGGAGAAGGCACTCGTCTGGATTAGTTAAGTTAATAAAGTGGAAAAATAAAAAGAAATATATATGAATAGTACAATTAAATATTTTATCAAATGACGGATGCTTACAGCAGAAGAAATGTCAAAGAAGGTGGAAGATAAAGAAACATAATGAAGCAGTGCAATATGTCATATGAATAGACATTGAAATGAAATAGTTAAAAAGTATTATAAGGGATGTGTATGAAAAATGTTCTGGAAAGTTATATATTTAAATATATATAAAAAAAAATTAAAAAGCAGAGACATGATATGATTTGTGTCTGACAGTAATTAAATGCCACAGATTTACGTATATGGAAGAAGATATGGAGCAGGTATGAGTAAATAACTTAGGAGTTCTTCAAAATAAACCGACTAAAACATATACATATATCTAATATAATAATAAACAACTAAACTTCATACAAAACATACAGATTAGAAATCTGTTAAGAAATATTGTTTATAGATTGATCATAGCGGATGATAATAATCATTTATATTAAGAAGAACATTGACATCATTGCTTGCTTGTTGACCGTCAACCTCAAAAAGAATTAAATCTTTTTCCTCGAGTCCATGCACTTCACGAAAACGTTTCCATCCACTTCCTATCTTGACTGATCTAGGTCTAATCAACAACTTGCATTCAACTCGTGCCTTTGGACCGTAAAGAACAATGTGTGAGAACTGAGTGTTGGCAAAATATTGGCGTAAGTCTGAATTTAAGCCCTGGAAAAAAAATTAAAAATAATATGGAAAAAAATTACTTTTTTAGGTGTCAAGGTTAAAGAAAATAAATGATGGACAAAGAACATAAAAAAAATCACCAGAAAGCTTGATTTGCAGTTGTACTTAGAAAGCCGGAACTCAAAATGAATTAACTTGGTCCTTATGAGAGGAGCATTTGTTCTAACATGACTTAGGAATTTATGGACAGTTGATTCTGAACAATGATCGTAAAAGTGTATTTCAAAAACAGAATTCCCGATATGCCTTAAATAACATAGTTTCGGTGGTTTAATTTGATAAAAGTTTCTTATATCAACCCAGCCATCAGTAATTCGCGGACCATAGAAATTCATGTTGAAGGTAACATGGTGAGCATGGCCTTTTTTATCACAAATAGTCCAACGTGGTCCCAGTTCAATGCCTAATTGAATGACAAACAAACGATTGACGAACGCAAAATCCTTCATAAGAAAACCAACATAAAAACCGAATTAGTAAAGGATGTCGGAGAACAGTGATGGTAAATTTCTTATAATAAGCAAGTTCGCAAAAACCTGGTCTTCCATGAAAATAGTAAAGAATCCACCCTTCCATTTTGAGCCAAGTATGGATTGTTCACCAAGGATGCATTGCTTAGTTGTCATCTGTCAAATTGGAAAAATAAGTTTTTTTTGGGAAATATAAATTAAACGGACTCTAACAGTGTTGAACAAATTGTTGAACATGATGAAAATAACAGCTTCTAAGAACGTCTGTTTTAAAAAATGACAGAAAAATAATGAACAGAACCTAATATCAAAATCACTGCTTAAAAAAATCAGAGAAAGATGAAGAAAAAATATTATAAATACCACTGCTTATAGAAAGGTCTTTTTAGAAAAATGAAAGGAAGATGAAGATCAAAATGGATTATAAAAAAGGCTGCTTATAAAAACATGCATACAATATGGCGAGTTTGATGAACAGAAAATAATATAAAAACCTAAAAAAGGCTGCTTATAGACACGTCTGGTTAGAAAAATGAAACGAAGATGAAGATGAAAACCGAATATAAAAAATGCTGTTTGTAAAAACATGCATAGAATATGGCGAGAAAGAAATATGTTGAGAAGATATAGGAGATGAAGAGAAGTAGAGTTGATAAAAGGGTTTAACAGTCATACCTTTTTGTAATGAAGTGGAAGAGGAAGGCTTGTTATCGCAGTGTAATGGTGTTAATGTCAAGCAGAGAAGATAAGTTAATTACTTTGATCCTGCAAAAAAAATTAATGAAACAAATATATACCAGACAGTGGAAGAGTCTGGAGAATGAGATAAGTATGACACGGCATCAGACACTGCAATCATCATTCTCGTGAGAGGTGAAAAAAATAATGAGAAAAACGTTTCAAATTTCTAAACGTCTCTTGGAAAAATAAATGGTCATTAATTTAATCGGCTGGATGATTTGAAATAATGAAAGAGTGTTGCAGATGATCGAGGAGTTCAATCATCATTACCTCGAGCAGTGGAGTAATTAATGCGGGGAAACCTGATAGACTGCGTGATTTGAAATTAATAAAAAGGAATATTTATTGTAATATTAAAAAAAATGATTTTAACTAATTAAAAATATAAATATTGAGATGTTGCTCAGCAAATATATAATGATTCAAATTTAATGTCTTTTAATGACGTGTATGATTAAAATTATAATTGAAATACACATTAATATATATTTTGTTTAAAGTAATGATTTAAATGTAATAGTTTAAATTTATAAGAATATCATAAAAGCATTAATGTCTTTCATAAAAATGTACAAAACTCGTAAACATAAGAAAAAAAAAATATCATACAGACTAAATGTATAAAAGCAAACACATAGACTAATATATGTTATAAGTGCATACAAAATATAATTGACCTAAAAATATTCTTATATATAGATATATATATATATATATATATATATATATATATATATATATATATATATATATATATATATATATATATATATATATATAAAAGAAGATTAACAAAAAGACTATACAACATGTTATAACTTAAAACCAGACTAACGGATAAAACACTTTGATATGGTTGGTTGTTGTGTGTCCTTCAACTTCAAAAAAAACCTGACGATGATCATCTGCAGAAAGTTGATGAAGATTACAAAAACTTTTCCAGCCAGTTCCAATCTTAACACAATTACGTCTTATGATCAGTTTACATTCGACTTGTCCCCGTGGTCCGTGTAGAACAATAGATCTAAGACCACTGTTTTTTAAATAAGTGGCAAATTCTTTTTTCAAATACTGCAACAAAAAGGAGAAAATATCTTACTTATTCAGAATCCATGTAAATAAATAATCAAAGAAAAACAAACTAACCAAGTCGCTGGATCGACAGTAATATGTTGATAGTTGAACTTCAAAATGCTTTAAGTATGAAGTATGTAGAGGACGACGAATAGAAAGATGGTTGAAGAAGTTGGCTTTCAATGTTGAGTCGCAAACACGTTTAGAGACGTGTAGTTGGAAGGACGAATTTCCAAAATATTTGAAGACAACCAATTTGTCAGACTCATCTGCATAAAAAGATATTAAATCATTCCAGCCTTGGGTGATCATTGGAGTGTGAATATTCATGTTGTACGTAACAGTATGAACATTCCTTTCGTAATCAACAATGGTCCACTGTGAACCAAGGTCCTTCAAATTACGTATTATGAAGAGACGGTCGACGTACCCAAAATCCTTCAAAATAAGGAAGGTTAGAATAAAGAAATACAAACCAAAAATAAAAAGGAATGTGAATGAATAAAGAAAAAACCTGGTGTTTCAAAAACATAGTGACGAAACCACCAAGCATTTTGCCAGAAAGTATTGCTTGTTGTGTGCGCACGGATTCCATTGTTTCAGTAAATAGTGGGTATGAAGAATAATTGGAAGAGAAGATAATGGGTCAAACAAAAGAAATAAGTTTTGTCAGTATGTAGACGCCAATATATAGAAAGAGAAAACGAAAGGTCATTACTGTTGCAAATATATAGAAAGAGAAAAGGAAAAGTCATTCCTTTTGGTAGGGTCCGTACTTACACGTGAAGCGTGCATCAGAATTTATTCAATTATTTGTGAATTTAAAAGTGAAATAAAAGGACGACTTAAAAGAGAATAGGGTTGGATTATTTAAGTTAATAACGTGAAAAAATAAAAAGAAATATATATCAATAGTACAATGAAATATTTTATGAAATGACGGATGCTTAAAGCAGAAGAAATGTCGTGGAAGGTGGAAGATAAAGAAACATAATGAAGCGTGCATCACAATTTATTCAATTAATTGAGAATATAAAAGTGAAAAAAAAGAACGACTTAAAAGAGAATAGGGTTGAAATAATAAAAAAAATTTATGTGAAATAATAAAAAAAATTCAAAAAAATTAAACTTAACATGAAGCAATATCGAGAAAAGAAGAACAGAAGAATATGATCTGCAGAAAGCTCAGAAAAATAGATAAAGAATCGCCATACTCGATTTTTTGGTGGTTCAAAAAGATGTATGTGGTTGTACTCTTCATTTCAACCTTGTATATACCTGGAAAATAAGATGAACAAAACAAACCATGAGATCTTTGCAAAAAACATAGGGAACCATAACAAATAAATAAAAGGTTTCGACAAAAACAAATAAATCTGAAGAGAAGCGAGTCTTGATGTTGAACGTGTTTGTAGTCGTCATGTTGAAGACAAACCCATTCAAGGAAGATGACGAAGAGAAGAAGATGAACAGATGAAATTTAAGAAAGATATAAATAGCCTCGCCAGAGTCGAGTTTTTGCTGCTTTAAACAGAAGATTGTGCTTGTACTCTTCATTTGAAGGATTTAAACACTGAAAAATAAGATCAAGCAAAGAACCAATAGATATTTGAAAGAAACATAAACAAAAATACCAGTTAGGTTCAGAAACCAAAAAGTTAAGACATGAACAACAAAAATGGACAGATGAACGGGAAATCTCAGATGTCTGTGGTTGTACTCTTGATTTCAACCATTTATATAACTGAAAAATAAGATGAACAAAAAAAAAACATTAGATCTTTGTAAAAAAATTGAAGAAAAATACCAGTTAGGTTGAAAAACCAAAAAAATAAGATATCCACAACAAAAATGGACAGATGAACGGGAAATCTCAGGTGCATGTCTTTTTAACCTTGAGTTGAAGCCTGAAAACAAAACAAACATGATGAACAGAAGAAGATGAAACGATGAAATGTAAGAAAAATAGAAAAAACATCTCCATAATCTTATTTTTGGTGGAAAAAAAAGACGTCTGTGGTTGTAATCTTCATTTCAACCATTTATATACCTGAAAAATAAGATAAACAAAAAAAAAATTAGATCTTTGTAAACAAATTCAAGAAAAATAACAGTTAGGTTGAAAAACCCAAAAAATCAGATATCCACAACAAAAATGGACAGGTGAACGGGAAATCTCAGATGCATGTCTTTTTAACCTTGAGTTGAAGCCTGAAAAGAAAACAAACATGATGAACAGAGAAGATGAAACGATGAAATGTAAGAAAAATAGAAAAAACATCTCCATAATCGGTTTTTTGGTGGTTAAAAAAGATGTCTGTGGTTGTACTCTTGATTTCAACCATTTATATACCTGACAAATAAGATGAACAAAAGAAACCATCAGATCTTTGCAAAAAACATCAAGAAAAATACCAGTTAGCTTGACAAACCCAAAAAATTAAACATCAACAACAAAAATGGATAGATCAACGGGAAATCTGAGATGCATGTCTTTATAAGCGACAGTTGAAGCCTGTAAACAAACCAAACATGATCAACATAAGAAGATGAACAGATAAAATGTAAGAAAAATAAAAAGGAAGCATCTCCAGAATGGTTTTTTTGCTGGGTCGGTCCGAGAGAATGAGAAGATAGAGAAAGAAGAAAGAAGCCGCTGCCAGAGAGAATGAGAAAGATAGAGAAAGAAGAGAGAAGGCGGTCGCAGAGAAAATGAGGAAGAGAGAGAAAGCATTGGTGACAGCAGAAGCTGAGAAGACTCGGAAGAGAGAGAAAGAAAATTTAAACTTCAGCTTTTCAGAAGTTTTAGAATTTTTTTTAAAAATGTGAAAACGCTGAGAGACTGACACGTAAGCTATTATACCTTTTGTAGATAAAAATTTGAATTATGAAGAAGATCAGATATATTATTTAATGTAAAAACTTGCCTTTTGTTAGTTCAGAATTGTATATAGTATTAGATGCAATACGACACTAACTCCTGCAATATAACAAGGTTTAGTTACTTACTTTGTCCTTCAATTTATTATTAAAGTTCAATTTAATCCTTTTTATCAAAAGAAAGTTTAATTATACGTCTTCTAAATTTTAAGGATAGTTCAATTGTATGAGTCTCATTTAAAACAAAATTTATTCTTAATTTTCATAAAATTTGGAGTGGATGAAAGAAAAATGGTATGAAATTGAACTTTTAAGAAAATAAAATATCTAATTGTAACTTATAAACTAGAAGGATTTGTTGAAGCACTTTAACCATTATAACATCTAATTGAACTTTTTAATATAGAGGAACAAATTGAACATAGTAAATAAATAAAAAGATCCAAATAGTAATTAAACCATAGCATTAATCTATTAACAAAGCCACCCACCATCTGTTTGAGACAGATATAAATGATAGAGAAATATCGGAAAGATTGGTGATACATATTTTTGGGTATGCAATTTTCTGAAAATGGTTTTACTGTTCATTCTGTCTTTGTTTTTATTGTTGAAGGGATGAAGCTGAACAAGTTAAGAAAATTGTGAAGGGAGTTTTGACAGAGCTAGACAACACATCATTATCTATCACCCAATTTCCAGTTGGCTTAGAATCTCGTGTAAAAGAAGTGATTAGATTTATTGAAAATCAATCAAGCAAAGGTTGCAAGATAGGGATATGGGGAATGGGAGGATCAGGTAAGACAACAACAGCGAAAGCCATCTACAATCAAATTCGTCGTACATATCTCTATAGAAGTTTCATCGAAAACATTAGACAAGTTTGTGAACAGGACAGTAAAGAGTATATTCATTTGCAAGAACAACTTCTTTTAGATGTCCTAAAAACAGAAGTAAAGGTACATAGTACAGCAGCAGGGACCACTTTGATTGAGGAAAGACTTCGTGGAAAAAGCACACTCGTTGTACTTGATGATGTGACTAAGTTCGAGCAAGTGAATGCCTTATGTGGAAATCGTAAATGGATAAGCTCAGGAAGTGTGTTTATTGTTACATCTAGAGACATACGATTACTTCATTTACTTGAAGTTGGTTACATTTATAAAGTGGAGGAAATGAATGAAAATGAGTCTCTTGAGCTTTTTAGTTGGCATGCTTTTAGGGAAGTAACTCCGACAGATGACTTCATTGAACTCTCAAGAAATGTAGTTTCTTATTGTGGAGGACTACCTCTAGCTCTTGAAGTTCTTGGTTCTTACTTGCAGAAGAGAACCAAACAGGAGTGGAAAAGTGTATTATCAAAGCTAAGAATAATTCCCAATGATCAAGTTCAGAAGATATTGAGAATAAGCTTTGATGGTTTAGAGGATCAGATGGAAAGGGATATATTTCTTCACATTTGCTGTTTCTTTATTGGAAAAGAGAGAGGCTATGTTACGGAAATACTGAATGGCTGTGGACTGCATGCTGATATTGGAATAACAGTTCTTATAGAGCGTAGTCTGGTGAGAGTTGAAGAGAATAATAAACTTGGAATGCATGATTTGGTACGAGACATGGGAAGAGAGATTATTCGTCACAGTTCACCAAACAATCCTGGGAAGCGCAGCCGATTGTGGTTTCATGAGGATGTACTAGATGTATTGACAAATAATACTGTAAGAACTTTCTCTACATACAGATTTTAAACTTTCCTTTCCTTTCGTAAGAACGTTTTACTTTGACTATCATTTCCCTGCTAACAAACCTTTTTCATCTCAGGGAACAGAAGCCATTGAGGGATTGGCATTGAAATCGCATGGAATTGGTGGAGATTGCTTTGAAACAAATGCGCTTACCTTGTGTTTGGATGGAGCATTTTAACAATGCTTAGAAATTAAAATGCTTTGTATTTGAATTGCTTGTAATTAAATTCCATTCATTTTTTAAATAACTTGTTTGGATAAGGAAATTAAAATACCTTACATTTCAATTTCTTGTTTGGAAAAAAAAAATTGAATTTATTGTGAGATAAAATTTAATTTTAACAATATTTACTTTACGCTTAATTATGTTTTGAGTTCATGATAAATTTGGAAACATACTCGACAACTCAGATGGGTCGGGCAGACCCAACTACGCAACCGGATTGGTTAGACCCAATGACCCACCCGATGATCTAGAGGCCTGACGGCCCATACTGCACGATTGTGCTGTCAAGTTCGTCAATATGGCCCGGTCCAACCTGTCTAGGTCATTGGCCTAATGCTTTAGACGGGTCCGATGACCCGAACGGGCCCAACGATCAAGACCGGCTCGACGACCTGGACGGACCGAAGACCTGCACGGGCCCGATGACCTGGACAGGCCTGACGACCTGGACGAGCCCGACAATCCGGACGGGCCGAATACCCGGACGAGTCCGAATACTCAGACGGGTTCGACGACCTGGACGGGCCCGTACACCCAAACGAGTCCGAAGACCCGAACGGGTCCAACAACTAGGATGGGCCCGACGACTTGGACACGTCTAACGACCCGGACAGGCCCGACGACCTAGACGAGCCCGAGACTAGAACGGGCACCGACAACTCGTACGGGCCCTTTAAAACCATCAAGCCGGTCCGGAT
The DNA here is from genome assembly GCF_037176805.1 of Vigna unguiculata. Classification (NCBI taxonomy): domain Eukaryota; kingdom Viridiplantae; phylum Streptophyta; class Magnoliopsida; order Fabales; family Fabaceae; genus Vigna; species Vigna unguiculata. The sequence goes on from NC_140801.1 coordinate 19,969,057, forward strand.
AGTCTGGCTCGTACGACTCGTCGGGCCCGTCTGGATCGTCGGGATCGTCCGTGTCATCGGGCCTGTCTAGGTCATCGTTCCTGTCCAGGTTGTTAGGCTTGTCCGAGTTGTCGGGCCTGTCCGGGTCGTCGGGCCTGTCTGGGTCGTCGCACCCGTCCAGGTTGTCAGGTCCGTCTAGGTTGTCGGGCCCGTCCAGGTCGTCAGGCTCGTCTGGGTTGTCGGGCTTGTCCGCATCGTCCCGCACTTCCGAGTCATCGGGCACGTCCGAGTCGTCGGGCTCATCCGGGTCGTCAGGCTTGTCCGCATCGTCCCGCACTTCCGAGTCATCGGGCTCGTCCGGGTTGTCTGGCACATCTAGGTCGTCAGGCATGTCCGGGTCATCGGGCCTGTCTGGATCGTCGGGTCCGTTTGGATCGTCAGACCTGTCTGGGTCATCAGGCACGTCCGAATCGTCTAGAATGTGAGGTTGAGTGAAAAGAATTTCCAATTCCACTTATTTTGAAGGTATTTGAATTTCTACTAATTTAGCTAATTGAAATCCTTCAAAAAAAATGCTTGATTTGAAATGCTTTTTAATTTCTCTATCCAAACAAAGCATTTCATTACAAAGAAATCTAAATTCTTCAAAAAAATGAATTGCTTCATTAAAATACTCTATCCAAACACACTCTTAAGGAAATGAAAAGATTGAAACTGTTGAAACTTGATTCTGTACAACTCACTGGGTCTTTTCGGCATCTTTCTAAGCAGTTGAGATGGATCTGTTGGCAAGGATTTCCTCTGAAATACATACCTGTAAACTTTTATCAAGGAAGTGTAGTTGTGATAAACTTAAAACACAGTAATCTTACACTAGTCTGGAAGGAAACTCAGGTATATATATATATTACATGCCAATACTAATTATTTATTGCCACTAGTCACAACAATTCATATTCCATTTTCTTCTCTGACTTCCGTATGAAAATGTTTGTTTTCTGTAGTTGTTGGAGTGGCTAAAAATCCTCAATCTTAGTCATTCCAAAAACTTGACCACCACCCCAGACTTTTCTAAGCTACCTAATCTTGAAAAGCTAATTCTCAAAGATTGTCCACGTTTGTGCAAGCTGCACCAGTCCATTGGAGATCTCTGCAAACTTCTGCTGCTAAATTTGAAGGACTGTACAAGCCTTCGCAATCTACCAAGGAGGACCTATAAGCTGAAATCTGTGAAAACTCTAATCCTCTCTGGTTGTTTGAAGATGGCCAAGTTGGATGAAGACATAATGCAGATGGAATCCTTGACAACTTTAATTGCAGAAAATATTGCTGTGAAACAAATTCCCTTTTCGATAGTAAGATCAAAGAGCATTGGATATATATCCCTGTGTGGACATAAAGGATTGTCACGTAATGTTTTTCCATCTATCATTTGGTCTTGGATGTCACCAAAAATAAATCCCCTATCCGGTATTTACCCATGTTGGAGCATGTCATCATCTCTAACCTCCATAGATGTGCAGAGTAACAATTTGGGTGATCTAGCATCAACGCTTACAAGCCTTTCAAAACTTCGTAGTGTTTTGCTGCATTGTGACACGGAGTTTCAGCTATCTAAAGAATTAAGAACAATTCTGGGTGATATATATGACGTAAGTTCTTTTAAATTAGATACAAGGTCAAATGAATCGCAGATAACAAACCATTCGTTGAGGCCTTATTTCATTGGAATAGGAAGCTACCATGAAGTCTTCAATACTCTAAACAAGAGCATATCAGAGGTTCTTTCTGTCAATTTTCTTTTGATATAATATTCATCTTTACAATTGATTAAGAGACATGGAATTATCTTGGTTAAAATATCTATAGGAGATCCAATGTGTGCTTCTAGAGTTAGTAATAAATTTTTTTTCTGGACACTATATTTTCTGTTTGCTCTGTTTTGTTAGGTTGTAAATTTACTGATAATTCTTTTCTAACGGAAGACCTGGTTGCTGGTTGTATCGTCAGTTTGATTTGGTAGAATTGACTACTGGTCTTCATTTTGTGCTGATTTACATCCTTTTGTAATATATATATATATATATATATATATATATATATATATATATATATATATATATATATATATATTACCCAAAATACTCAATAATGATATGAGTTTTCCTCCCTTCTTACTCCGGCACCTAAAAACTAAAGCTCTCTTATTTCTTTTTTCTGTTTTTCATCCTTTCTTTTACTGTCTTTGATTTTGTAACACTACCCAATGAAGCCTTTTAGCCTTACCTATAAAAGCCCACTTTGTATTACTTTGTAAACGTTTCATATATAAAGTCCATTTTTGCATAATTAGTTGACTATTCCTTATATAATGTCTCAATAAAATGGACTGAGTGAAAAGAAAAACAGATTAGTACATGCTTTTTTTCCCTTCTGCATTATATAATTACAACATGAAGTGTTTTTTCCTCCACATGCAATTGTACCCGATAAGTAACAAAATTTTAATCGAATTACACAAGAATCCCTACTTATGAATTTGTTCTCTATGTAATAATACATCAAGTTTTCCTTTCTGTAATTTGGTATTAACATACATCAGCTTATAAGCCAATTTGAATAGCATGATTAGGTCATGACTTTGGTTTTTGTATGTGGTACAGGGATTCGCTATCAATGAGTCTTGTGATGTTTGTCTTCCGGGTGACAACCGTCCACTTTGGTTGACTCATACAGGTGAAGGACATTCAGTGTTTTTCAAGGTGCCTGAGGATCGTAATTGTCTAATGAAAGGAATGTTTTTGTGTGTTGTTTATTCATCACCCCCTGAAAAAGTGGCAAATAAATGCCTTCTTAGTGTCTTGATAGTTAATTACACAAAGTGCACCATTCAAATATACAAACGAGACACAGTAATTTCTTTCAATGAAGAAGATTGGAAGGACATAACATCACAGCTAGGATTTGGTGACCAAGTGGAGATTTTCGTAACTTTTGGGCATGGATTGATTGTCATCAAGATGGCTATCTATCTGTTATATACTGAATCAACTGACATGCAAATGAATGCTTCTTTGGAACCAAAGGAAAATTCCCTCCTTAGATTCCTAAAGAGAATTCTAATATGTGACTTCTGGTGAGCCATATCTCTTTTTCAGGAACAAATCAGGATTCCTTGTGGAATGGAATTAAATCTTAGTTTCCTTTATTCACAAACCTCAACATCCTAATCATGCGAGTAGAAATTAAAATCTTCCCGCAACATTTTTACAGGCCAAGTTTCTAACTTCTGACAAATTTAATGATAAGGTGATAAGGTTTATCGATAGTACTGGGTAGACCTTGTTTTTTTTTAATGGGCGTGACAGAGTTTCAGTTTTCGCTTCCTGAGTTTCGAGACTCAATTTTGCTTTAACATATGGCTTCCTCACATAAGGGTATTTGATTCAAACGTAAAGTGAAATGAAATAAAAAATAAAATCAAGACATTAATGCCATAATCCAGAATGTAAAAGCTATTTTTCAAACTATGACTAAGACAAACAAAATGAAATATCAAGCAATAAATTATTGTTTAATCCACTACTAGATATATAATGTACACTAACACTAAAAAATTGTTATTAAATCATGAAAAATGTTATTAATAGAATTTAGTAACATTTTATCACATGTTACGTATTCCCCATGTTACTATTGATTTTTTGTAACATTTATACTTATTAATAGAGAAATTTACATAAATATTACTAAATATTTTAAGTAACATTTTTTTAATAAAAGTGTAACATTTTTAAAATGTTACTAAAAGATTATAGTAACATTTTTTTATAGAAAAGTGACATTATAAAAATGTTACTAGAAAGTTTTAGTAACTTTTTTTTAATAAAAAGGCTACATGTTAAAAATGTTACTAAAAATAACAAAAATTTTACACGTGATTGAGCAGGGCAGAAAATTTCACACGTGATTATAATAACAGATAGCAAGATAAATGAATATATACACACATGAAGCTATTTGATATATCCACAAATTCACAAGCTAGATACACGTTCACACAAACAAATATATTGATCACTTGAAAGTATTAGCATTTCAAGGAAAAAATCCAAAATTTTAAAATATGCTGAAGGACTATCATATTAGCCGATACATATTACATTTATGGGTTAAGTATCTTTTTAGTCCCTGAACTTTGGTCAAAAATTGGAATTCGTCCCTGGTCGAAACTTTGATAAATTTTGGTCCCCAAACTTTACAAATGAATGAATATAGTCCTTTTAACTCAATTACGTTGACTTTTTTCAACATGTCGAATGTGTTTCATGTTAATATTGGAGTTGTTTATGCCGTTTGACACATTCTCGACTCAATATTTACTGAGAAATCCATTCAAAATCTAAAAAAAAGTTAACAAAATTGAGTTAAAAGGACTATATTCATTCATTTTTTAAAGTTTAGGGACCAAAATTTATCAAAGTTTTGGCCAGGGACGAATTTCAATTTTGGGTCAAAATTCAGGGACTAAAAACATACTTAACCCTACATTTATTTAAGCAACCAAAGCTAAATGATCAGAATCCAGAAACCAAAAGATTAACCAAAAACATCTAAAAGAAAGGGGAGGATAACCCTAGAAAGAACAAACAAGTCCTTAATCTCCTATATGCAACAAGTGAACCCTTGTTTAGGCAAAGGCCTTCCACCTTTGGCACACGAAAGAACACAGCTAGAACCTGTTGAATAATAAAAAAGAAACAAAGCTCACGAACAATGCCAATTTCAATTTCAACCACATAAACCAACACAAAGGCACACTTATAAAGAGTGTGTGGACTCATTAAGTGGTTTTGAACTACTTTATACAACTTATTTAAATTTTAAAATTAACAAAGGTAAAGTCTATTCATGCAAGTTTAAAATAACTAAAGAAAGCTAAAAATTAACTCAAAACCAGAATTCTACAAGAAACTAAAAACTTCACTAATCAAGACCTAAAAAGGACTCTAAAAGTAGGCTAATACTAAGGACTGTATTAAAACAGAAAGTAAATAAGTAAAAAAATTATCTAAACAAGTTTTAATGGACTAAAAATAACTAAAAACTAACTCAAAAACTGATTCCTAATAGAACTCTAAAAATTCACAACTCAAATCTAAAAAATTCTACTAGAGCATATCTTCATAAAGCCCTCCCAAACTAAAAACTAACACCAGTACTAAGTAAACACAATACATGGCAACTACATAGATGCTCAATAATGTCAAGTACTAAACACAATACACAATAATAAGCACACATAAGAAAATCTCTAAAAGGATGTCAAGTTCAAAGCTCTAAAAGATTTAGACTAGAAAGTGAACCAACGTGTTAAACAACTGCATTGTGAATAGACTAGCATGTGACGTGAGAAACCAACATGAATCTTTTCACCAGAGTCACAAGAGCATCATACCTCAGTTTTTTATGTCATAGTTGATTGAGCTGGTTTTTCTTTAGAACCAATTGGAATCTTTTCACTAGGATAATGGATTCTACATGTTTTTCCCTCTCTGATAGTTCAGAAACAGTGTACATATAGGTTTATTCCTACAAAAGTAAAACATACACAAAAAATTGATTTAATCCAAACATATTTTGACTAGTACTCAGAAAGTGAAAGAAACAACGAAACAAAGCATAGGGGATTAGTACTGAACACTATATTAAAATATACAGGGCTGATTTCAAATATAAAATTTATTTGAATAAGCATAAGTAGTATCTGAAAGCTAATAGCTTGGACATAAGTGTGTGAAATGGAAAAAGAACTGTAAGTGGCTCTGCAATTTGTTTATCATAAAATCGAAAACATAAATACAGAGTTTAAGAAGAATGGTAAAAAATTTCAAGTCTTCCATGCAAATCCAAACAAAATATCTGCATATCCATCAAAATAATAAATCATAAATGCTACTGCCAACAAATTGTAGTAGAATGTAAAAGTCAAAGTAAAGCAAAAATGAAATTTGATTTGCCTGAGGATGGCAATTACTGTTATATGTATAATCTTAATAAAAATATAAAATCCTAGACAAAAGACTTCAATTTATCCAGACATTCCAGCCTTCTCTCTACTAGTTTCCACTTATCATGAACTTTAAGTATCATCTTATATCAATCTTAAATATTGGAAAAAAAATATATATGTAAAGCTGGAACATGCCTGATTTGAATTCCCCTTCATTTGAATCTTCCTCCACATAATCTTCCCTTATCTCCACGAGGCCCTCTTGTGCCAAATTAAACCACATTCATCTTGTGTCAATTGTTGTTCCCGGCACATCATCCCTAAACCAACTAACATCTTCACATTCATCTTCATCAATCACAGGTTGATACAAAAGTGGACTCTTTAATTCATCTCCCAAGTATTTTTCCAAATCATTATTCTCTAAATCTCCATATACATCAAACAAATCTCTAGGGGTAGTTTTAGTCACAACTTGCCAATTATCCCTTGGATCTTCTGTATAATATACTTGCTTTACTTGGGTTGCAAATACGAAAGGGTCACTTTTGTAAATCAACTTCCCAAAATGAACAAGTGTTAACCCAAAATGATCTTGCTTACTTTCAAACCAATCACATTTAAATAACACAAATTCAAAGTGTCCATAATAATCTAATTGTATTATATCTTTCCAAACTCCATAGTAGGTAACATTTTCTACTTCAGGATTTTCATCTTCTTTATTTCTAAACCTCACAGTAGATAAAGTAACCATTACTTCAAAGTTTTGTGTTTGTCTCTCACAACCCTCAATAATGAACTTGTAACCATTTATCACAAAAGTTGAAAATCTTCTAGCAACAGTATTAGGCCCTTTAGCCAACCATTTAACCTCCTCACTCACAACCAAATTTTTGACATGGTATTCAAACTAGAGATGTCAAAATGGGTTTCAACCCGTGAGCCAACCCGGCTCACCACGGGTTCGAGCCGGGTTGAGTTGAGAAAAATTCAACTTTTTTAAAAGTGGGTTGAACTCAACCCGGCTCACTTAACCCACGGGTTAAACGGGTTCGAGCCGGGTTGAAGGTGGGTTGGCCCACTTAACCCACCAACATTTTTTTACAATTTTCTTTTTATTTTTTTTAAATTTTCTTTTATTTTTTTTTTAATTATTTACTACTCCAATTATATTTGTTCACAATTTCATATTTTTAAATGCTAGAATGTTGCTTAATTATATTTGAATTATTTGAATGTTTAATTAATTTGATTGTCAAGTTATATATATGTTGATACTTTAATCTCTAACTATAATCTTTATAGTAAATTACTCAAGTAACCGTCTTATAAATAATTTTTTCTAAATTAGCATGAAAAAAATGTATAGTTTTTTTTATTTATATTTTGTTGAATAGCATGACAGAAAATTTGTAATATTAGTTATGCTTTCTTAGACTAATGGATACTTTCTTGGAAATAATTCTTCATATATTGGTGGTGAGCATGATCAAAACACTGGTTCTTGATTTTACTGTGATTGTCATCTCATGGGTTACTTAAAAGTTTATTTAAATATTTGAATAATAAAAAAATAATAATAATTTTTTTAGGTGGGTTGGTGAGCCAACCCACTTAACCCACCAACCCGTGGTGGGTTGAGCCGGGTTACAAAATTTCTGGCTCACCAGAAAGTGAGCCGGGTTGGGTTCACTCATTTTGAACCCGGCTCGTGGTGAGCCAACCCGTGTGAGCCGGGTTGGCTCACTTTGACATGTCTAATTCAAACCACTTGTGAAATGTAAGAGATTGATCTTTTGCCATATTCCAAGTTCTTGTTGAATTTTCATAAACATTACTAGAGAGGAATTCCTCATGTTCTCTACAAAAAAAAATTGAATAAGTTCACAAAATTTTGAAATCTCACACAAAAGACAAAAATATGAATATTTTCTTACTTGACAAATGACTTGGTGAGCTCACAATTAAACAAGACACAACGATGAGCTGGCTCCCACTCAAGAGGTTGCAAAGTAGTCATCACTCCATTACCTATTGGACCATCTAAATTCCTTGGCAGCTTGTTGAACTTTGTTTGCACATCATCTTTCAAATATCTTAAGCAAAATGTCAAACAATTATCCGCTAAATATCCCTCTGCAATTGAACCTTCTGGATAATTTCTATTACGCACATAAGATTTTAACCTATGAAGAAATCTACAAGAATATAAAACTATGATTAGGAATACAAGTGGAGGAAATAAATTTACCAAAAAAGATTTCCTTAGAAAAAGAATTACCTTTCAATTGGATACATCCATCGGTAATGTACAGGCCCGGCAATTCTAGCCTCATATGCTAGATGTATGGATAGATGAACCATTATGACAAAAAAAGATGGAGGAAAAATCCTCTCTAATTCACATAGAATTAATGCAATTTCTACATCCAATGATTCAAAATCTTCAACTATGATGACTTTAGAACATAACATTTTGAAGAAAGAACTTAACTTCATTAGAACTCTCGCAACTTCCTTTGGCAACACTTTTCGAATAGCTACTTTTAGCAAGTCTTACATCAATATATGAAAATCATGACTTTTTAGTCCAAGAATATTGTGTTGTTCAAGATTAACACATCTAGAAACATTGGAACCATAACTTTCTAGAACTTTCACTTCTTTTAAAACACGACAAAAGATGCCTTTTTCTTTTAATGAAAGTGAAAATCTTGCATGTGGAAGGACTACCTTGTTTGGTCCTATATTTATAGGATGAAGGTCTTTCCTTATACCCATCTCAACCAAGTCAAGTCGGGCTTTGAGATGCTCCTTTGGTTTCCTTTCTATATTTAGTATTGTTCTTATTACATTTTCACATATATTCTTTTCAATATGCATCACATCAAGATTGTGACGAAGCAAATTAGTCTTCCAATATGGCAAGTTAAAGAATATACTCAATTTTGACCAAGGATCACCCTTCTTTCTTTTCTGTTTTTTTAGCATTGCCAAATGAATTTTTTCTATCACCTAATATATCCAATATGTTAGACCCTGCTAACGGAGTAGGTGCTCCTCTCAATTCTTGGATACCATCAAAACATTTTTTATCCTTTCGCCACCTATGTTTTAAGTCTAACCACCTTTGATGACACATATAACACATCTTTTTACTATTGTTTAAGTACCTTGAGCATGTGTGGTAGTTACATACAGGACATGCCAATTTTCCACTTATAGTCCAACCTGATAACATAGAATAAGCAGGCAAGTCATTAATAGTCCAAAGTAATGCAACATGTGCCTGGAAAAATTCTTTATTAGAAGCATCATAAGTTTCAAACCCTTTCTCCCACAACTCCTTCAACTCGTCAATACGAGGTTCCAAATAAACATCAATACTACTTTTAGGGGAAGAAGGACCAGGAATTAGTAGTAACAACATCAAGTAAGGTTGTTTCATACAATCCCATGGAGCTAAATTATATGTCATCATAACTACAGGCCAAATACTATGTCCTTTGGCCATCATCTTAAATGGAGTAAATCCATCACTTGCTAACCCAAGCCTCACATTTCGAGGATCTGATGCAAAGTTAGGATGGAGAGAATCGAAGGTTTTCCAAGCAAGTGAATCAGCTGGGTGTCTTAGCTTTCCATCTTTGGTGCGGCCTTCATCATGCCATTTCATTGATTTAGCAGTTTTTGATGACATGAATAGCCTTTTGATCCTTTGTTTTAAAGGAAGGTACCTCAAAACTTTGGCTGGAATTGGAAGTGAAGCTACCTTAGAAGAAACTTTTCTTCTAAATCTTTGATGTTTCATTTCTTTATATCTAGAAGCATGACATTTAGGACATCTAACTTCATTCTCATACTCCTTTCGAAATAAGACACAATCATTAGGACAAGAATCAATTTTTTCATAACTAAAACCTAAGTCCTTAATGATCAACTTGCAATCTTGATACGATGATGGCAAACAAGAGTTTTCAGGAAGTAACTCTTCTAAAACTTTTAGCAACATATCAAATGACACATTGCTCCATCCATGGAGATTCTTAATATGTAGCAATCGAACAATGATTGATAACTTGGAGAAATTTTTACTTCCAGGATATACTTCTTGGTGAGCATCACGTATTAACTTGGAAAACCTAGTTGTTTCAGTGTCAAACTCACCATTATCTTCATCTATAGTGTCATCAAAATCATTTTCTCCTAAATTTGGGGGCATCATGAACGTTTCCTCTAACAAACTATCCAAATCATTATGCATACTAAATTTCTCTCGTTCATCACTGTACATCTTATTTGAAGAGCCAGATTCTCCATGAAAAACCCACTTTGTATAGTTTCTATCAAATCCGACACACATTAAATGCTCATGCACTTCCTTTCGACTACCCTAACTACAATTGTTACACTCCTTGCAAGGACATAGAATTTGATCTCCTTGAGCACTATTCTCAAATGCGAAATTTAGAAAAAAATCCAATCCATCCAAATACCTAGTAGATGATCTAGGTGCTACCATCCACTTTTTTTCCATGTTTATATATTCTTAGATCGCCCTGTATGGCTTGAATCCATCAATTACCTAAATGAAAATGATACGAAAATAAAACTGAGAAGGTTATATACAAACATCGTTTAGGTAAAGCTCGTGGTTTAACAAATTTGTAGAAGCTAAAGATAATATAGTAAAAGATACAACAATTGAACAAAACAGAAGTAATAGGTGAATAAAGAGAAAAATTTAACTTTTGTAATGTATCTATCAAACGGTTAATAAAGAGAAGAAAAAAAACGAAGGATGTAATAATGTTTACATATCCAAAAGAAAATGGATAATACAAACATCATGAGGGATGAAGGATTAACAAAACATTAATAGCAAAACATTCATTTGTCTTATACCATTCCCTTAATTTTCTTTAAAGTATGTGATTGTGAAGATATCAGATGCAAACATGGTTGAGTAAACAGGGCATTGGACAGTCCATAAACTAAGGAAATCAAATAAGTGCAATGATACTCTATCAGCTTATGCAGTTATAGCAGTGAGAGCATAATTTAGGAAAACTCGAAAAACTCAATGGATGCTATATTCATATAAGGATTACCTTGTACCAAGTCAAGGGTTGATTTATAGGCAAATCAGATTGTGAATTCCACTATCCAGAACTTCCACTTGATGGACCTAAATCTTCATATTTAAGGCCAACCTGAATTTACAAAAATATAGATGGTGTATTTGGTCTATGCATGACTTCATTAAAGAAAGGAAAACTGAAGTTCAATTTACTAGTTCTACTGTATCTGTTCAGTTAATTGAACAAAACTCAAAATGGGAAAGAAAATAAGTGGCTTTAGTTAAGCTGAGACTAACCTAATATGTCTACTGTTGGGAGGAGAGATCAACTGTGCTTCCATTCTTCAAACCTTTCAATATCACTAGACCAGTAATCCCCGCACCCCATGTGTCAAAAAATGCTCCATAGTTCTGATGGTAAAGTGAAATGATGTGAGGAAGGATTAACAAGCCAATGCATATATAAACCAATATTTCCTCAGCCTTCTATTCTTATATACAACATAAGAAGTAAAGCCAAACCTGAAGTCCCACTGTTAAACTCAGGAGATCAATTATGTTCTTCCCAGCAACTAGTTTGATGGGGATGTCTACTGCAACCTTAGCTTTGTTACTATTGCCACATCCACTCACTAAAAAAGTTGTCCATAATGTCACATATAAGTATTATTGGATAGATCAAGGAATATTTTACGATGTAGTGAAATAAAAACATTGTCATCAGATGTCGTTGTTTTTAATTTCATTTTACGTGCAAGCTTTCCATTTATGAAAGCATGTAGAGCTTGACTAAGTGACTCAATGTGAAGGACAATTTGAGAACCAACATCATCTTCAATATCAATACTGCAGAAAAATACTGCAGAAAACGAATAATACCATGAGGGATGAAGGATTAACAAAACATTCATAGCATAACCATAACCATAAGTTTTCCTAGAGAAAGCTAGGGAATGGAATAATGAGACAGAATAGAAGATGATACCTTATAACGATGGTAATGGTCATCAACAATGTCACCATTACTTCCATCAGTGACAATTCCTGAAATGTACAACCATATATACCATTGGATTTTTTTCCCCAATATAAACAATAAATGTTTTAGAAAATAATGAGTAAGAAATGTGAGCCTAGCTTGTGAGAGAAAACATCCCAGTTATCTAGCCCCTTTCCATCAACTAAGTAAGTTTCTTCAATCTGCGAAATCGTTCATTGTTTGGCAAAATCACTGGAGAAAATAAGAAGAATAACCAATCACAGTGTTTCATAGAGAAAGAACCTGAAACGAAGAAGATGCAGTTCCGAAAAGAAAGTTTGGTGGAAATGGAGATGAAGATGAATCCTCTTTGAGAGACAAACCTAACCTTCTAATGTATGAAATGGAGAAGAAACTAACCTTTTTATGGAAGCTATGCAAAAATCTAACTTCCTTCTAATCCGAACTCCAGTGCAGCGGTGCGGCAGTGAGGCGCGGTGCTAGAATGTTGATGTGGAGCGTAGGGTTTAGAACAAAGAACGAAGAGAAAGAGGGAAAAGAAAAAAAAAGTAGAGGAAAAAAATAAAATAAAAATTATTTGTTTGTATTTATTTATTGAGGTCTAAAATAAAACTAAAGACATTTTCTGAAGTTTACAACTAAACTTTTGAAATTTAACCAAAGTTAAAAAAACCTCCCTTAAACCAATTACTGATAAATAACTTCTATTAAATATGATTTTTTTAGTGTTAAATAAATTCATAAATCAAGGGCAAGAACAAAACAATATATTCTTTTAAAAAATGTTAAATAATTTACAATAATATTTATTTAAAAAAATTACTACAATCTATAAAATTATGTATATTAACATTTTTAATAATTATAATATAAAAAATGTTACTAAAAGTATAAAAAAATTAATAATCTATAGTGACATTTTTAAAAATGTTACATTTCATTTTGTTAATATTCTCTATAGTAACAATTTTAAGAAAATGCAGCTATAATATATATATAGTAACATTTCTAATAAATGTCACTAAGAAAACGTTACTATAACCCGTAAATGCTATAGTGAATCAATGATTGTTTTAGAATGTGTTGAATGAAATGCTTTTCTTGAGAAGTTGATGTACTATCTAGACGATATAAAATTTATTAATTACATTTTTTAATAAGGTTTACATCAGTAGAATAAGTTTCTATAACTTTCCATATGTTAGTTTATGAATTTGATATATATATATATATATATATATATATATATATATATATATATATATATTAATGATCAAGGTCGAATTAAAATGATCATCGAGCAAATTATGGTTTGCAATGATCATTTTGAATTCTTCCAAAGTTGTATTGTTACAATTAAGGACTTATTCATGGTGTGTTGCACAAGTCCCCTAAGACACAAGAAGCTTTCCAAATTTTTTGAGAGTCTCATAATTAGCAAGAAACTCTACAATGTTTTACAACCACCAATACCTTTAGAGACGAGAGAAAAATGGAGAGAATTACTAACGGATGAAGCAGTCGGTAATTACGGATGGGCATAATCCGTTGGTAAATATTACCTATGCCACATTTACCGACAGATTATTACTCATCGATAATCCGTCAAAAAAGAATGTTTACGACAAATTTTGATTAATTTCGACGAATTTTCATTGTTTTGCTTCTCAAAGGCACTGAACTACAAAGCTAAGGTGACTCATTTTTGTTCATAACATCCATTTTATAAACATAATCAAATTTTAGTAGATTCAATACTCAAACATCTCTAGTTGTAATTATTAAAGTGTAATGCAAATTCTAGAAGAATCTAGAAAATCCTAAGATAATGAAATGCAATAAAAGTTCTAGTATAAAGTAGAAAAGCCTAAGATAGGAGGAAATTATCAAGAACGTTCTACATAGGCAAAAATGCAGAACATTCCACACAAGTTATGGCTAACACTTTCTAGAATAATCTATAGGTCTATAAATACCCATGTATTCTACCATTTTACGTATGAAGACCAGACAATTAAGACAACATCCAATACAACCACGCACAACTACCTAACATACTACTTCCAACTACTACTGCCACATTCTATTATCTCTACCATTTTTCACTATCAGTAATGATTACCATAGTTCCTTGGCCGAATCATTCATGAGTCTCGCATAAGTTTTCTAATTGGCCAAATCCATTAACATCATCAAGCACAATGAGCAACTTTTTTCAACAAAGTTCGTTTTCGATCATAGTTCTTCCAATCCAAGTGCATTTCAACCTGAATAAGAATTTTAGGATATCAGAAAGAATAATTTCTAGCAAATCAACATACCTTTTCTATTTTTTGATCCAAATCTTCTCTAATATTTCGAATAAATGTCTTACCAATGAATGGATGATAAATTCGATTATAGAGAGCTTTAGTCATGATAGTTTTCCTCGATACTCCCATTTCCCATATCCCGTTGGACTCTAATACATCAAATCACCTTTTCCATGTTGGACTCTAATCCAAGAAGAATCAGATAATATACAACTCTGCACAGTCCAACAATGTTTGATCACGGTTAACACAAGTACAACATCATGCCTTCAAGATAAATGGTAATGTATTACGAAAAATAAATCACAAGCTCAACATATGCTTCATTCACTCTCAAACAATAAAAGTACGAATAATTCATTTGTTTACCTGAAATATTTGACATCCCAACTAGTGATAGCTATAGTTGTGGTTAGTGCACAATGTTAGTATTATGGAGCTTGATTTTGTCTCACGTTTTTTATTATTGTGAGATGTTGTTCTCTATTTTGCTATATAAGCAACCCTTTGTAAAGCTTGAAATACACATTGAAATAAAAAACACTTCCTAGTGTAGTCGTGGACATATGAAAGCATACAGATTGTATGCTGAACCAATTTGAATTTTGGTGTCACTTATTTTTCTCTCCTTTTATTGTCATGTTCCTAACAATATAAGATTAGTGGAATCTTCTAGTTCAACATTGAGTACTGAAACTAGAGGAAAAAGTAGCCAGAAAGGTTGTAACAAAAGTCCAAAATAATATCACTTGTTGGAATTGTCAGAAAAAAAGGGTGACTTTACAAATCAATGTTGGTTTACAAGGAAGAACAACAAAAAGAAGCAACATAATGATCATTCATGAAATGTAAGGAAATTCTACCTTGTAGATGAAAAATCTCTTAAGGAGTGTACTAATGTGATGGGGACTCACCCTTGAGGAGAGATTGTTGGGAAACCAAGCGTGAGTCTAAGTCCCATATTGGGTAGAAATGAGAAAGTAGAGTATTATATAAGGATGAAGACCCATAAAACCATTGTCTTAAGGTTTTGGGTTAAAAGTAATGTCAATCCCTTATTTTGATGAGAATGCTATGAAGACCCATAAATCAAAGAATCCTATTAAAAAAAAGTTGAAATGCGATAGAATAAACTTCAATTCTTTTATCAAGAACGTAAATAGTTGGTGAAAAGATAGTAGGCTCAGCCTGCATACTTCTTTTTTTCCTCTGAACTTAACGTTAAACTTTTATAAAGACACTTTAAAAGCTACAATTATTCACTTAGAATTTCAGACTAACATCTTCTGCAACATCAACTGCTCCCCTAACGAGTTACATGATCATCACCAATCAAAAACAAATAGGGCGAGCTTAATAGAATAAAAGTGCACTACACAATATATTAAATAACTATTCAATAATTCAAACACTTCTAATAACCCTCAAGTCTCACGCCCTAGACTTCATCAACACCCTTTGATGATTACTTTGATCGATCCATGCTGCCACGAGTATCTACTCGCCCCTCCGACTACAGGCCACCACCTATAGTCCACATGTAGGAATGATCTTGTCACAATCACAATTCACAAACCAAGAGGAGTTCCTAATACGAACCACAATCCATATTTGTCCAAAGACTACCAAACTCATCAGATAACACCAAGGAGGCCAATCTTCTGGAACCCATCTGTACGAACCACAATCTCACACCTTCCACTAGACTTTCAAAACCACCAGGCTATAACGTCGAGTGGCCACGTGTTACCCCAATACAAATTACACTCGTAACTAGGCCCCTAACAAAGCATCACATCAGAACCTCCATCCAAAGTTGTGTAGAATCCTCCTCGAAGTCCAATTCAGCCCTTGGAACCGTTTGGTGCCTCGTTCATATCGCTTGGAGAAAACTGGTTCTAGATCCCTTGGTAGGATACTTGGCGCCGCCAGGAGCCAACCCACTAGATTTTGGTCCAAGCCTAGTTCTACAACACACCGCCTAGCAGGACCACTTACGTCGTCAAGCGCCAATTCTCGGGTTTTGCTCCAGAGTTCACTTTGTGGCCTATTTTCTGGCGATTTACACTGTTCTTCCAGATGCCACACCAGTAACTGAAAACTTTTTTGTTTTTGGCACTCTAGAATAGGTTCCAATGAACCTATTTACACAAGACACTCAATTCACGCAAAACATGCATCTATGACAAGTAAATATCACATTGTCATACATAAAACACAACCATATCATTGCTTTCATACATCCTGGAGAATCATAATAAATTCACATAAAACCATCAAAACAAAGTGTTATACCCAACACACAATCTTGGACAACCAAACAATATACAAACTAAAAAGAACACATAACCATTGTCTGAAAATATCGCACGAGTAATAAAATAGTAATAATAATAATAATCATAATGATAATAATAATAATAATAATAATAAAAACAATAACAACAACAATAATGATAATAATAATAATAAAACGAAACAATAAATATAATAATAATAATAAAAGAAAATAATAATAATAATAATCATAATAAGAATAAGAATAATATTAAGTGTGCCGTATTTAGAAGAAAAACTCTAAACATCTTGTCAAGACAAAGGATGAATCATAATAATCATAGCAGTGATTGGGTCACAAAAAGAACTTAATACAACGGAAACCACATGCACACATACTATCTCTAAAACCACATACAACAAACATGAAAAGGTTAAACAATAAAATAATTTGGTTCAGGAGAAGGCTTTCATGCATCAATATATAACGCAATTGCATATAATATCATTAAAACAGGAAATGTCAGCTTCCCTAACTTGGATTCCTCGCTCCAAAAATGTTTCTAAACTTTCTCTTTGCTCCAAATCGTCCTTCCTTTGAACCTCCAACCTTGAGACCTTCTCCCAGCCCTTTAACACTCTCCTCACTCCTCTCTTTAGGGTTTTGAACTCCCTTGGTTGCAGCCACACGAAAATTCACTTGATTCTCCTCACTCTTCAACCCTAAAACTAATTTTATTAAATTAAAACGAAATTAGTTAAAATCCCCTACTTAATTTTGTCCTTAAACTCTAATTAAGTCCCATTAACCTCTTTCTCTATGTCCAGATTCGTAGAACCTACTTCCAGCTCTTCACGTACTCAAATTTGTCACCAGGGAAAAAATAAAATATTACAATTTTACTTTAGCCCAAGTTCAAACAGACAACCACCCTCTTACTTAGTCAAATCACAACCATTCAACTAATTCATGGTTCGTGGTAATTCTTACGCATCTAGGATTATATTATCACGCACCATGATCATACATATTCTCAAAAGAATAAAACAATTAATTTAACACACAAATGGCATACATAGGAATTGAACCCAAGTCCTCTCAACATAATTAAGTACTCTCAACTATTTAACCTGGTACTATTCCACATATAATTTCCAACATTAAATGTCATAAAGGTTCTCACTACCTGCATTTATTCATTAATTAATTATTTAATTAATTAAATTTCTTGTGTCTTACAATTTCAGTCAGCTAAATTTGCAAATTCAACACAAAATTTCACTTAAATTGTCAAAATATGCATAATTTGTGTTGTGGAACTGTTTCAATCTACTAATTCTCACAAAACATCACATATATTTCATCTAAATTGGTTTGGTGTGAATTTCGTGTGATCTGAAATTTTTAGTCAACTAAAACTACAAAATCAACACATAGATTTCACTTAAAATTGCCATTGCACAAAAAATCAATGGTCTAGTATAGTTTTAGTCGATTGACTTTGTATTTTTATGTGTTAATTTCACTTATGTTGATGTGGATTTGCTTGAAATTGATTGACCCAGTCAAAGTATCCATCACTTGACTGTTTTTGGACTGTAGTAACAGTATGTAACAACTATTACATCAACTAAAACAACTTTTCATATTGCATTGACCATAAAGTGCTTTAATTACATGATTTTCAATGTGCATGCATTAGATGTGAATTTTTTGTGAGTGGATTGTTCATAAAACGCATGGAAAACACATCAATGAATACTCTGATACAGATTACATCACATTTAATTGATTGTGATTTCCTGTACTGCATTGAAACCATAAAATCTGTACAAAATAATTGATTTATTTTGAAAATCAACACGTTGATTCTATAAATAAATGCATAAGCATCATGAACTGGCATTCCTATCTGTTAGCAAGAGCCAAACCTACAATTCACCATGCCTAGAAGACAAAGAACATCCCCCTCAGATGATGAAAACTCCACCCTACATATTCCATCATCACCTATTGCCTTGAATCATGGTAGGCTTGAAGCATGGTTTGAAGAACATGAAGATAGGATCCAAACCTTCTTGATTAAGATCACTAGGAAGAAAATCATTCTTCCTAAGGTGTTATGCATGTCATGGCTGAGGGCTAAAACTTTTGGCACTCTTGAGCAACATCTCAAAGCTCAAAAATTGAAGAATTCCTTGAACTTTCGGGCAAGGTGTATCCAGATTTTGTTCAAGTTCAGCAATGACATCCTCAAATCAAGTGTCAAAGGTGTGGAGAAGGAAATCACTAGGCAAAGATGGAAGGATGTGGCTGGCCTAAGGCAAAGAGGTGTGTAAGTTCACAAAGGTGAAACAACCGCAATGGATGAATTCAACAAGGTGCAATACTTTAACCAATGTGTGCGCAATCAAGGTGAGCAAACACAAAATTTTCATGTGGGAAGACTTCGTGCGGAGGAAAGGTCACTAACCATGGTGGTGACCAAGATTATCATGCCTAGGGGGAGCAATCATGCAACGTTGAATGAAGGTGATCTTGTAGTGATGTATTGCATCCAAAATGGTGTGATGGTGGATTGGACATACATCATCTGTGATCATATGATGAAGGTTAAAAGGCTCACAGATTTTAAGCTTCCATATGTGGTGCTCATCTCCAAGTTCATTAAGCATTTTGGTATTGATGTGGAAGGAGAGCTTGAGGAGTCTACTGGCCTATTGAACCATGTTTCCACAGTCAATATGCATAAAATGGGATTCACTAAGATAGGTAACACATGGCTGGTTGAAGGAGATCAAGGTGCAAACATTGAAGTTGGTGCTAATGACCATGAAGCGGGAACTAGTGGAGCAAACCAATGAGAAGATGATCCACAACCCATGGCCATTGAGATTTATCAATCTCTTGAGAACACTTGACCTACATATTCCGAATTTGAGAGGATGGTTCTCAATCAACTTCAAGATCTAAACATGGCACAAAATACACATCATGCATACTGCACAACAAGGTTCCAAGACCTGGATGATCAATTGTACAACGTTCATGACCTCCTCTCCAATGTCTACAACAGAGACAACCCCAGGGATGAGTGAAGGGGATGGCTCATAGATCATGCATTGCATTTTCGTGATTTTGTGTGTCTATCTGTCTGTTCCAGTATTTTAATCGGTTGTTTTCCTATTTGAATCGATTAATTATATCAGTCTTAGCTTCATGATGTATTTTTCATTTATGTTTTTATTTTGGTACGTTTGTATTCATATCAGATGCATTGATACACCACTATGTTACTACTTTAATGAAAATTTTCATCTTTCCAAATTGATCTATGCATTTCCTTACATTTGATGAATCCAAATGGGGAAAAAATGAGTAAAATTGAGTTAAAATTGGAAAACCTAAAATAAATTTGCTGGAACCATGTAATACTACAAACTGTATCTGAAATCTGAAGTTAAATCAGATTATTAGTGATAGGTGGAGCATATGCATATGTGATATGTATGTATGATTGTGTGCTTTTGCTTGGATGTGTGTATTTGTATGTTGGTATCTTGTGTGCAAAAACTTTTTCAGGTTTCTCTATAGATCTTAGCTCATCAATTAAACTCGAGGATGTTGGCTTCATAAATTCAAGGGGAGAATGTTGGCACAAGCAAACTTGAAGCAAAGAATTGATAAAGCCAAATGCATTACGATCATATTTGTTTAATGAAGATTGATGAGGATCCACTTGAAGATTAAGTTTTTAGTGTGTTAAATATGAAAAACAATATGTTAAATGTAATGTTTTAGTATTATATAATGTTTTAGTATTATATAATGTTGGTAGTGTTAGTTTTGAAATGGTTGAAATGCCAAGAAGGGGGGTTGAATTGGCTAGTTAAAAATTTAGGCTATCTTTACAAGCTAAAAACCACCTTTAATTGAATCAATTAGATCACCAAGTTAAGATGCAAAAGGTGTTGGACAATATAATTTTAGTTGATCAAAAACAGAGTTAATAGATTGATTTTACTAAACAGATTCTGTTATAGTATAATCAATCGATTGAAACAGGAAAACAGTCGACTGAAATACTGGGAAAAATTCTGAAATGCAAATTCGAGTTTTAAACCAATACCAATGCTCAAGAATGATAAAGACAGGTTCTAATTGATTATGCAAACATGCTCAATACTGCAGATTTCATGAAAGCATGCAAGAACATGAAAAAGATGATTAAAACACAAGTTCTTGAAACTTTAAAATGAATATGCAAGAGAGAAATGTTAGAGAAGAGGGGAGACCACGAGATTTTTATACTGGTTCACTCAAACCTGAGCTACATCCAGTTTGTCAAGGCAACCTGAGCTTGACTTTGCACTATTTCAAAAGATTTACAAAGTATTCACCCTTACACTTTCAAAATATGCAAAAACCACACAAAAGACTCTTGAATCACACAAGAGTCACACCAGCACAGCAAGAACCCTCTTGTAGACTTGGAAAACCACCAGGCACACACACAAAGCTTGAGAAAGATCAAACCTCAATGGTAGCACAACCCAGCCTACCACAAACCCCTTTCTCCAAGCTTCAAACCATGCCAAAAGCTTCAAGAATTGATCCAAGATCAATCTTCAACTACTGCATACTGTATGATCACAAAGGAGAGAGTTTCCACAAGTTTCCAGAACAAATTCGCGCTCTAAAATGATCAACCGACCTCTCTTTCGAAAAACATAGCTTTTATAGTCAAACTGTTACAAAATTCAACAGGTTGATTTTCAAATCAATCGGTTGATTTCACTTGACTTAAGTGAAATCAGTCGATTAAAAACTAAATCAACTGATTGAATTTGTTGCAGTTTAAGACTACTGCAGCCAACCTTTTACCTGTTAAAAAACCATTCAATAGATTAAAAGAGACATTTTAACCTGTTGAAAAACCATTCAACAGATTAAAAGACACACCTAAGACCAAATACATCTAATTAATGCTACAAGGTCTACAATATGAATTACAAACATCAAATACACTTTCTTAATGATGTAACTATGTGTAGAGCACACGTTCTAGCCTTGATCAACATGAATATCATCAAATCTCTTTTCCTTCATCAATGTAGGCTTCATTCCAATGGTAATGGCTTCAAGATAGTTTAAAAGAGCTTCATTAAATCTTCATCATGTCAACAGGTAGGCTATATGACATAAGTTAGATGTCTTGTTAATGCACTTTAACAGGTTAAAAGGCTTGCAGTATATAGTTTCTGGTATGAATGCATTCAGTTAGTTGAATTATTTTTCACTCGACTGATTTCAGTTAAGTCAAGTGAAATCAACTGAATGTACGGAAAATTCAATCGACTAATTTCACTTAAAGCAGACTATATATGTTGTGATTTCTAGAGTAGAGTCATGTTTTTTAGTTTTTGAGAACGAAATTTTGTCAGTCTTCTTTGGAAAACTATCTCTCTCTTTCTCTACAATACACAGCTGTAACTCGTTGTTTGAAGACCTTGGTTGATCTTGGAGGCATTTTGGCTTGTGAGTAGGTTGAAGAATTCATGTATGGTTGGCTAGGGACAACCACCATCAATTTTGGATGTTCTTGTGCCTCCAGTTTGTTGCCTGATGTGATTTCAGGTCTGTAAGTGTGATTCTTGTATGGTAGTTATCTAGATTTTTATGTGAGTCAAAAATCTTGTGTGGTTCTTTCTTCAAAAGTATAATATTTGTGTTTGATTGGTAAAATTTTTGAATATAGCTCTATTATTGAGTGAACCAGTATAAAAATAATTGTGCAATTCTCTTTCCCTATTCTCACTCACTTTGAATCACTTTAAAATCTCAAGAAAATCAAGTATACCACTATTTGTTGTGTTTTAATGCGTTCTTGTGTAATCTGAAGTTGTATAAGAGTTAGATATATTGATTGTAACAAGTCTTGTATGTAAAAGATTGTTGTTTGAGTTAAATCTGCGAATTCTATATTCTTCATAAATTCCTGTATTTAATTAAAATAAAATAAGATATCATTAAATAGCCATCATTGGTGTAGATTTTGCTTTTTACCTTGCCTTATATGCCTCGGTTGGCAAGGAACCGAAGCATATAATGGCGCGGTGGCAGTTTTGCAATTCCAGGAAACTTTTATGCCTCGGTTCAGCTAAAACCCGAAGCAAAAAAGGGTTATATGCTTCGGTTCAAAAAAACGATACCAAAGGTGGCTCATATGCTTCGGTTGCACAGACCTGAAGCCAAAAACGTGGCTCTTTGGCCTCGGGTGGCACTGAACTGGGGCCAAATAGGGCTACATGCCTCGGTTATTAATTGAATCGAGACCATATAGTTGAATTAGGGCACAAAACTAGCAAACCCCTATTCTCTTTCCTCGTGCTGCATTTCTCCTTTCTCTCTCTTTGCAAGCTGTTGCGCGAAAATGAGGATGCCTCCACCCTGCGAAAACAAGAACCACCACTGGCGAGTAGCAGCAAACTTTCGGGGACACGATTCCGGCGAGGACGTGCGTTTTCTTTTCCCCGAAAAGGAACTTGTGGAGGATGACCAAGCTTTTGGCGAGAAGGGCCATAGGCGTGGCAAAACACTTCCAACCAGCGGAGATAGTGAACTCTGACAAAATGCAAGTGTACAAGGGCCTCGACATCACCACGAACAAGGTCACCGAAGAAGAGTGTGGCGGGGTCCCAAATCACTTACTTGGCACTATTGACCCTAATATAAATTTCACCTCCAGCAACTTCTGTCGCCACCCACTTTCGCAATTGATTCCATTGTGGAAAGGAATGGCTTACCCATCATTGCTGCAAAGAAAACCAGACCAGAACCAAGCACCGTCGCGACGCATTGTTGTTCCAGACGCAAACAGAAAATGACTCTATGGCCTCGGATCCCACTACAACTGAGGCAAAAAATGACTCTATGACCTCAGGTGATAACCGAGGCCAAAAGACCTCCCTTTTGTTCTCGCCCCAATATACCTCGGTTCTAAAACCGAGGCAGAATTACGAAAATAATCGGGGCCAAAAGCCCTTACTGCATTGGTGCGTATTTAATTACTAATCTTACTAAAAAGCGTGGGAAATTTTTTTTCATCTTTATTAATCGCGCCAAATGAAAACAAATTCCAAAACCAATATTCAATTAAAAAAGTACAACTCCAAGTTCATATTCCACTAAAAACAAATGAGATAAATACAAGTCTTTAAAAAAATATTCCCATGTAAGCCCTCTCTCCGACTCTATTCTTCAACAACTCTACTTGCAACATCCTTTGCTCACGTGTAATAAGTTACACGATCATCGCCAAACACAAACAAATAAGGTGAGCTCAAATAAAAAGAAATACCATACATGATAACTTAATAATTTAAAACACATAACTCTAATGACACCCACCCGTCAAATCCAACATTCACATCTTCCCCTGGACACCTCTTGATTTTACACCTTTTGATGATTACATTAATCAATCCTTGCTGTCACAAGTGTCTACTCGCCCCTCCGACTATAAGCCACCACATATATCAACACGTGGGAATAATCTTGTCACGACCATAATCTGCAACACCAAGTGGAGTTCCCAATTACGAACCACAGTTTATATTTGTCCCAAGACTACCAAGCTCGTCGAATATCACCAAGAAGGGCAATCTTCCGGAACCCATCCTTACGAGCCACGATCTCGTACACTCCAGTAGACATTCAAAACCACCAGGCTATAACCTCGAGTGGCCACGTGTTCCCCAATACAAATTACACTCGTAATTGGGACCCCAACAAAGAATCGCATCAAAACCTCCATCCAAAGTTGTGTAGAATCCCCTTCGCAATCCAATTCAGCACGTGGAACCATATGGCGCCTCGTTCGCATCGCTTGGCGAAAATTGGTTCCAGACCCCGTGGTAGGACACTTGGCACCACCAGGCGCCAACCCATTGGATTTTGGTCTAGGCCCAATTCTACAACACATCGCCTAGC